>NC_133013.1:21438104-22038104 GCF_048564905.1 Vicugna pacos | reverse complement strand
AAATGTTCATATTTGGGATGGTTTGAGCTGTCCTTGAAGGCAAAGGAAAAGATTCGTGAAACATATAATGAGAAATTTTTATCATCAAAGTAGCCATTGTTCACTGAAATCAGTTACGCTGTTTTCAATCATTTTAAGAGGGTATCACTTGCATAATTAAGCTAATAGTATAGACATCAGATAAACATAGGGGTCACATTGATTTTAAGTTAACGTAATCAGAAGCTAAAAAGGCATGTTGGTGATTTTCCTAAGTGGTGTTTTCTTGGCACTCACGGAATATCTGACCAATTAATGCTGTCATATGCATACACTCACCATTTATTCTCATTTGATTACAAATTTTACAGCTTTGTTGAAGCATAAAGGACACAAAAAATGGCACATTTTAAAGTGCACCTTTAGATGAGTCCTGACTCATACACATACCTGAAACCATCAGCACAATCAAAATAATGAACATTTACATCAACCCCGAAAGTTTCTTTGAATCCCTTGGATTCATCCCTTCATAGCTACCCTCAGCCCCTCCCTCCCACCATGGTGGCCTTTCTACTAGTAAGGATGTATCCCTTCTCTTCAGCTATTTACAGGTCTGCTAAATTTTCAAAATGTTAAATCTGCCTCCTAGTCTCCTCTTTTTTTCTTTTTTTTTAATTGAAGATCAGTTGAAATACAATATTATGTTAGCGTCAAGTGTACAACATAGTGAGCTGACATTTATATACATTAGAACTGACCTCCAGGGTAAGTCCCAGCAAGTTCCTATCCTCACCAACCTTTCCCTGATAAAGAGGAGGCGGCAGATGGTACCCAAACAACACGACACGTAATAGCATAGGGGGAGCTATGCTTTTAGGGGTGTCCTCTCTTCACTGTGAACTTGTGCCAAGCAAACAATTCCAAAAGGGACTCTGTGATCTCAATTTATGAAAAAGAGATTTCAGTTTCATTTTATTGGGACCTCCTGCCTGTCAAATTTCTTGATTCATTATTTTCCTTCCTCCACCCCACCTTTCTTTCTTTCTCTTTCCCTTTCTTCCTCTTTCCTTCCTTCCTTTTTCCTTCCTTCTTCCCTTCCTTCCTTCCTTCCTTCTTTGCTTCTTTCCTTCCTTCTGTCTCCCTCTTTCTTTCACCTCATTTTGTAACTGACAGTGGACACAGAGCAATTACTACTTGGGGGGATGGAGAAGATGCTCTTTGGAGAGGTGTGAAGGACTGACTAATACTCCTGTGACTTCCATGAGTTGGGGCTGCGCTGGTGAAGATGCCAGTGGGGATTGACCTAGAACCACTGCTGCCCTTAGCACTCCTCCCCAGGTAGGAACACCGTATGCAAGCACTTCTGTGTCTACAGCCTCCGTGAATCCAGAATGTAGGGAAAATATATTATTCCAGTGTTATCTTCTATTTTTAGAATTATTTTTTCTATGTAATTCCCCCCCCCCACTATATCCTCTGTTCCTCATCTAGTACATTCATTTTTTTGCTATTCCAAATCCATGAAGACTTGACCTTGATGTTTCTTTGGGTACCTCCCCCGGAGTGGTGCAGTGATTCTCAGGTCCAGTGAAGGAGCAAGATTTGGAGAGCCTCAGCACAGCCATTGTCCCAGCTTGGGTGGTGTTTCTAGAAGCACTGGCTGTGTGCTTCCATTCCTATCTTCAGCACGAGCCCCCTGGCAGGGCTGGGAGCCCCGCGATGGGGCATGCCCCCCACCTCCCGTGCTGCCTTGTCCCCCCAAGGTGCTGCCCCTCGCAGTGTCTGGAGCTCTCTTATCCCACTGCCCTCCTCCCCCTCAGCCTCAGCTCCCAGTTCACTGGGTGTGATCACTTCTGGGTGAGCTGAGGCTTTTACTACAGACCTGAGAGCCAGGCCCTTTGGGCAGCATCTGCCTCTCAGAGCTCAGCTTCTCCTTGAAATGAGGCAGGGCAGGCAGGAAATACAGGAAGGCTTTATGAGCAGTTTAATGTTTCAGCAAATTATCTTTCCATGCATGTTCAATGGCCCTGAAGAAAAATCCCTTCAGGCCCGGTGCAAGTTGCAAAATGATGGAAACAGAATTTCTAATCATGTGATAATCTGTGGGGAAGGAGCTGAGACAGCACCACAAGGAAGTCAGCAAAGGCAGCCGCGGAGAGGAGCAATCGGCCCCTTCTCTGGGGCATCTTCACCAGCAAACCCCCGACCTCTTGGAAGTCACCGCAAGCAGTATATCCTCAGGCTTCCATGAAGAGCATCTTTCAGATTCCCCCGAGGAGTAATTGCTTAGTGTTTCACGCCCAGCTAGACGATTATGTTAAAAAAAAAATTGTCAAGGCAGGCGGTAAAGACAATAAAATGAAGCGAATAGAATTTCTTTTACATATTTGTCTGAGTCTTCAAGGGCTTCATTTACAGTGGCTTCACAGTAAAGAGAGGATTGTTAGTGAGAGAGACACAACCTGGGACGCTCCTAAAAAGTATAGTATTGTCTTCACATAAATAGAAGACAGAGAGAAGACAGGACTCGTCAGTTCAGGTTCTCAGTGTGGCCTTCGTGCCTGAAACTGTGCCTGGCGCCTAGAAAGTGCACAAAAATTTGTGTTGAATGAATGAGTGATTGTTGGTGGGTTGGTTAACTTTGTACTGGTTTATGCTGTTTAGTCTTCTTAAAAACAATTTCCTTGTCCATAAGACACAGTATATTTTTCTGTATTTATACCCGAAATTTTTCCTGCATCTTTGTCATATCATTAAGTCTTTAATCCACCTTCCAACTTTATATACGTGGAATTAGTCCATATGTACTATTTTGTAACTATTTTCTATGACTTTAACACTATAGTTCAGGTTCGTATATTTTGGAATTTTATATAAATGGAATCTCACGATATTTTTTTTTGTATCTAGTGTATTTTGGTCCACATTATGTGGGATTTGCACACATTGTGGCATTTACCTGTGACTCATTCATTTTCACTTCTGTCTAGTATTCTGTTACATGGGAACAGCACAATTCATTTATCCATTCTACTACTGTTGAACACTGAGTGGTTTTCGGTTTGGTTGTTACCTATTGCTAATACTGCTGCTATGAACATTATTGTCCATGCCTTTTGCTGTGAACAGAACCCCTGCCAATAGCTGACTTCAGTCCTCTCTCCTTACTTGCTTGGCACCAGAGGGATGAAGTTAACACATGCTTGGGCTGATCAACACATAGGTGATTAAGGCCACCCTAAATTGCAACCCTCCAGGTCCACAAAAACTAAGTGATGAGCTGCACAAAGAAGGGGTTAGAATGTGTGGAGTCAGGGGCTCTGGGCCACATGTCCCATCAGCTGTAGAGCAATAAGTAGCCTTGGAGCGCTCTTGGCCACACTCTGAGTCAACACTGCAGCATCAACAGTCTGGGCCCATCGACATACGTCTGTGGGGTATCTCTCTGGAACGAGGGTGTTCTTTGTGGAAAGAAGTAAATCTCCTGTTTCTGATAGGAGGCTGGGATCTTGACTTTATCTTTTGATTCTGAGGGGCTGCAATGAACAAAGAAGGAAAGATTATCTTCTTTTCCCAGTTCTCATCTTCAGGATGTTATTCTCAATGGCTGGGTGGGTTCAAAGATGGATGGGCTGGCAGTGAGGCATCAGGAGTGAAAACTGCCCTTCTGAGCAACAGCTCAGCACACCTACCTCTGCCGAGACTGAGGAGCCCTGGGGGTCACCTGAGGAAGGAAGCGTGGGGAAGGCAGATGCTGGTGCCACTCTGTGTATCCAGGTCTCAGACTTAGTCTTTTTTCCCCAGATCTCAGCCGAAAAAAAAAAAAGAAAAGAAAAAGAAAAAGAAAAAGAAAGAGTTCTCCTCTAGATCACGCCATTAAAGCTTTTTCCTTTTATTTCCTACACTTCCCCAGATCCCCTGTTAGAAACCTGGCTCAGTCCTGACTGATTTGTCCAGCTCCCAGGGGGCTAGAAGACATTAGGAAAGGAATAAAAACTTACCTCTGATGCAGTCTCTCAGAACTGTGTGTTCTAAAGATCTTCAGCTTCACTCAGTTTCTGAAGGAGGGATTTTTCACAGTATGATTTTTGAGGAAATTCTCCAGGTCAGCAGCTAAACAATTAGCAATAGGGCGCTTTTAGGTTGCCAGGTCAATATCATCATCCTGCCCCAATGATCAGAAGGGAAGACGTGGGACAAGAGTGAAACTCAAATGTTGTTTAGTGGTTTGGAGACTGGGATGGCTAATTCCAGGTGTTAATTTGGTTCGGCTGTGGTATCTACATGTTTGGTCAAGCACCAGTCTAGATGTTACCACGGAGGTATTTTTTTAGAGGTGATTAACCTTTAAATCAGCCAACTTTGTGTCAAGCATATTACTCTCCATAATGTGGATGGGCCTCATTCAATCAGTTGAAGGCACCAAGAGAGAAAGACGAAGGTCCCCCAAGGAGGAGGGAATTCTGCCAGCAGCCAGCCTTTGGAGTGGAGATTGTCTCCAGCCTGCGAGCCCCTCCTCTGCAGATTTTGGACTTGTCCACCTCTACAATCACATGAGCCAATTCCTTCAGATAAATCTCTCTGTAGGCTTACCTTATCGGTTCTGTTTCTCTGGTGAGCACTGATACGTAGCCCAAATTAACAAGGCTCTGAGATAACAGTGGTGCTCAGTCTGCTCTCTGCCCCTTCTTCATGGTCAGTTTGACGAAGAGTGGGCAGGAGAGTGGGTACAAATATGATAGAAGGGTTTGGGAGTACGAGAAGTGGGGTCAGGAAGAGGGGTATGAGAAAGATGCCCACAATGGGGAGTGGTTTTTGTTCACTGGCTGTATTAGCCTATGGAGCACCAGCGCTAGAAGAACTGGGATGCACTTTCCGTCTCCTGAGCCTCCATCCTTACCCCCACACATTCTCCCAGTTTTTCTCTCCTCTTGTTGGGTGACAGGGGTAGTCTGACCATCCTCACCCTGACTCAAGTGGAAATATCTCTGCCTCACACTCCTGTTAAATGTCTTTTCTAAAGCAACAGCCACGTACCTGCCAAACATTGTGCCATGCCCTGACTTGCAGAGAACTCTTTAACCAAAAAGTCCTGGAGAGAGGTCCCATGGAGCCTGGCCCACTGTGCTGGCGGCTTGTTCACTCGTGCTATGATGCTGCTGAGAAGGCTCGATGGGTCCCTGTGTCCAGGTCCAAAACCCACATGTGCTAGGAAGTGAATGCCTCCACTGGGACTCCAGATTTAAGGGCCAGTGTGATGCCGCTGGCTTGGGAAGGTGGATGTCTGGCTTTTACACTCAAGACCGCCCAGCCCCTAACGCATTCCACATATTTTAGTCAATGGAAGTCCTATTTTCAGAAAACCTGCGGCAGCGGATGAGACAAAGGAACTTCACAGCAACAAGACACAAGGGATCAGTGAACTATGGCCATTTACCACTTTTTTTTTGTCAATAAAGTTTTATTGGAAAACGTGATCGCTGATCGCATAGTTTCCACGGCTGCTCTGCCCTATCATCACAGAATCGAGTAGCTGCGGCAAAGATCACATGTGGTCCACAAAGCCTAAACTATTTTCTATCTGGCTCCTTACAGAAAATGTTTGCTGACCCGTGAATCATGTGCACCTCTCATTCCTAAAGAAGGCAAGGACCGCCGGTGATTCATCTTCCTCCTGACCCTCTCATCTGTGTTCATCTTGGTGCCGCGTCTGAGTTTAAGCCAGGGCCCACGGAACATTGCTGTGTCAGCAGTGACATCACACAGGGTTCCTGGAACCCTCGGTGCCCACTCAGAACCCAACTGGAGGCTGTCGTTCTAAGAGTTTCCTGCGGAAAAATGACTTTAGCTAGCAGCTCACGACAAATGAGAACCACTGAAGGAGAAATGGGGATGTTGCCTAGAGCCAAAAGAAGTGGCAGGGCATCACTAACGCCTTCCTCCCGAGCTCAAGCTCACCCTGGCAGGGTGAAGTGTCAATTCAAGAGGAACAGACCTACTTCAAAGTCCCGTGGTGAGACTGGGGGGACATCTTTCTCCCGTGAAGGGAACTGGGCATGCAGTCTGGTTTCCCCAGGAAGGGAGAATGAGACCAAGAGAAGAAAAACACACAGTGATGTCTGAACTATCCAATGGTGTTCCCACCCCAGAGGAGTAAATGAACACACAAATGAAGCAAAAGAGGGAAAGAAGAAAGCATAAATCTGGGAAAACACGAATACATGAATCTTACCTTGAGTTTTAAGATCTGTCAGCCACGGGCAGTGACGCACTTCCTGATTACTCAGAGCTGCAGTCTCTGTACAGTGACTGATGGCAGCTTCAAAGATATCTCAGGAGAGGACGCCTCCCTTTCCGCTGGGACAGCTGTGGGTTTTATTTGTATTATGAGCAGCTTTGGGCAGATGGATGGGGGCAGAAGGAAGAAGACAGGGGACAGAAGAGGGTGGGAGGAGGGTTAGGGGGTCCAAAGTGTGTCCCAGAAGAGGAGTTGGTGTTTAACAAGAGGAACTTGGAGAAACAGAAAAGAGAAACACAGCAGGAGATTCTGGAAGCAGAGTGGATGACCAGGGTCTGGCAGAGGATGGATGCCAGCAGGAGTGACTGTGCAGCCTCAGCTCTGCTGTTCCTGGGCCCTGTCTGGTTCTGCAGCACACGTGGGCCAGAGACCTGCATCTCTCCAGGAGAGCTGACCCCATCTTGAATCCTGGGCCCATCAAAGATGCTCAAAGGCTGGTGATTTGGGGAACACTGGAAACCAACGAGCAAAGGAGAAGACCTCCAGGACCCCTTTCACCCTGAGGCAGGGGAACCCGCGGAGGAGGCAGAGGTAGAGGGCCTCTGAGACAATGCCTGGAAGGAAGAAAGAAACAGGGAAGAGCCAGAGCAGGTGGGGCTGGAGCAGGGAGCCCCATGCTGGCCCTGCTGATCCTCACTGTGTCCTGGGCCTAGGGAGCTGCCAGTACCTAGTGCTCAGCTTTCCAGGGGCTTGGGAATCTGTAGAAATTTAAAAGTAAACTGAAAACACAAATTGCAAAATATGAAACAATTTATTGAAAAACAAAATGAAAAGATAACAAAAAACCATCCTTTCCTGCGGGGATATGTGTGTGTAATAAAATCTGCCTTATTCAAAGGACATGAGGGTCTGCATTTATTAATTAAAACAAATTTATTGGTTGTTCTTTATTTCCTCCATCCTTTATAACTTTTGTCTTTCATACACTGATTCTGAAAAAATGTATTGAAAATCTACAAATTATGCTTTTGCCATTCTCCATAGATTTATCTGAATTGGATATTAACTTATCTTTAAATTAACATTTCTTGTATTAAAATTATATATACAGACGTCCATATATACACATAAATTACACTATCATTTTCAATGCTTTTAAACTTTATATCTCATATAATTTTTATAGTCTATAATTTACTTTAAAAACAAGCTATAATTGCTATATACAGTAGTGAATATAAAAAATAATGAATGAATTGGTGAATATGATAGAGTCAAGAAGATACCCCACCACAGCCCATATTTAATAACATGCAAAGGAAATAAGGACGTTTTCAGTAAGATTTCAAGCAAGCAGGAGAAGACCTGATATGGTTAAAGTGAAAAGATAAACATTTAAAAATGCAGAGAATGTTTATTAAGCAGAAGTGGTTCCTTATCAAAGGAAAATAGGCAGAAATATTAAAATACTAAAATGATACAGTTCCCAAAATACTCCATAAAACTAAAATCTGCATACAGAGGCATAAATCCAGAACATTCTCTGAAAGCTGCATGGCAACAATTCATGGGACGATTAAGTTGATCTTTTCATGGATTTCCTTTCCAACTGCTCTTTGAACAGCCCTTGTGTACACACAGCAGAAACTCAATCTCATCAGTTGTCTCAGCTTTTATGAAACTGAGTTGTACTTTTATAATTATGAGAAGAAAAGTATATTTAAATATCTTTCAGTAATATATATATAAAAAATTATTAGTATAATTATATGTTACAATCATAAGAAGCAGATATTGGAGGGAATTTGCAGCCAAATACTGGGTTTTTAATCCCATGTTACTGTTACGGAGAAACAGCTGGGCTGTGTCTTTGTCCAATATAAAAATTACGTAATGCTGAGCATTCCTATGGAAAATTTTAATTTGGAACCTTATTTCTGTTAGTATTCAAGACTCAGAGAAACTGTGAGAAGGGACCACTGATGGCCATTACTAATGGTGTAAGCTGCTCACCTTTTCCCCCTTTTAGAAACTTTCCACTGTTTCCCCCTCAACTTCTTCATGTCCTGTCAGAGCACACTCAGAGGTTCAACATTTTAAACTTTAAGCACTGAATCCACATATACAATTCTGATATTATAAGTTCATCATTTTAATGACAGTGCTTACAATATACAGTCTATTTTTTTTCCTATTCTCACCATGTGCTCAAAGCCTATTTGATTAAAAAAAAAATTTTCCCCACTGTAATCACTGAGAAACTTACATTAGGGGGAATAAGCCGTGAGAAAATCATATCTGGGAATAAAGAACCCAAGGCATAAATGTTTCTCCAGAATAAAACAAGACATTTTGGTCACAGATTTAGGAAAGATACGGGAGTGACCCTCACGTCATTGTGTGTAAAAAGAAAACACACTTATGGGCAGATTTGCTGTAGGTAAGTTCCTGCAGGCATAGTTTTGAATTGCACAAGGGGTATGTCAAAGAGAGAGGAAGGTAATTTTGGTAAGTGCCTTGAAGTTTAGAAGAATCTTTTCTGAGTGGAACTTTCACTTAGTCACGATTTAACAGCAAAATGAAGAACCAACAACATGACACGTGATCAGAGTCTGTAGATGCCTCCTTTCGAAAGCCAGCCCGCTGCATCCTCTGCTGGGCCTTCCCTCGCTGGGCTGGGCTTCCTCCCGTGTCACTTGGTTGCCCACCAAACAGGATCAAGTCTGTGTCACTGACAAGCCCCAACAGTAAACCTTCATTAACTTGTTTACAGCAGAGCGTGGCATCATTTTGAATAGGACACTGGTGAAGCCTGCCCTGCTACTGTCGTATGGGTGAGATCATCCTTCCTTACCCCGTCTGAGCCATCTGTTACACATCAGGGACGACTTACATTCCCTCTGCCAGCAAAATCTTGGGAGTTCCAGAAGCCAACTTTGTTCCAGGCCTGTTATGGACCAAGTGTTTGTGTCCCTCCCAAATTCCTATGTTGAAACCCTACCCCTGCCCCAGTGGTAGGAGGGGGTGGTGCCTTTGGCAGAGGACTAAGATTAGGGGAAGTCATGAGGGTGGGGCCCTCACAAATGGGATGCCCAAATGGAATTCCTACTGCCATGATAACACCTAAAACCCAGAACTACCTAATACGTGAATGGGCAAGTGAATAGTTAAATTGCGATCCATGTGATGCTAAGATACATGAATATTCAGCAGTGGAAGTGAAGAAGTTATGCACATGGATGCATATCACAGATGCTAATTAAGAAGTACAAACTAACTTTTCCTCCCTGCTCACCCCGCCCTCATCTTCTAGCCTTGTCCCTTCCGAGAAGCTCCTGGTGGCTGAGACCCAGGCTGGCTATTTTCTGTGAAGCCAGACATGCTGTTGGGACAGAGAGGAGGGACTGTTTTTGTAGGGCCTTATCTTCATCCATTCAGGCTGCTCTAACAAAAACACCATAGACCAAGTGACTTAAAAAACAGAAATTTACTTCTCACACTTCTGGAAGCTGGGAGTCCAGGATCAGGGGATGAGCATCCCATTTATGTATAGCACAGGCTAATTTTCAATCTTCTGTTTCAGCGACAGGGACGTGCCATTCTTTAATGGGTGGCAGAGTTACTGTAGCTTTCTCTGCAGTTCTAGAACCATTATTTCGGGGGATCAGCTCTTTCGTTTTAAGCAGGAGAAAGTTCACCCCAGTGGCTGTGGCAGCAGCCAGGAGCACTTCCACCACCCTGGTGTTCTCTGAAGGCTCCTTGTTCCCCGGGGCTTCCAGAGACTTACACATTTTGGGAAGACTGTTGACGCTGCCTGGGGAACCCTTATGTAGGTCATTCTCACTCTTCTATCTCCCTGACTGCCCTACCTGACTAAAGGACACTGAAACTTAGTCACAAGGCTAGTGTGAGATTGAATGAAATAATGGAGGTTAACGTCCCTGCTGGGCTGCTAGCTCACTAAAGTGACGTTCCTTTGGTTTATTTTTTTTTTAGAATCCTTTCCATTTTTGAAGTTGATGTATAGTTGCAGTACAATATTATGTGTTACAGGCATACAGTATAATGATTCACAGTTTCTAAAGGTTATACGTCATTTATAGTTACTTATAAAATGTTGGCTATATTCCCCGTGTAAAGTGACATTCCTTTGGAATTTGGAGCTAGAGGGCGCCCTGTTCCTGGAAAAATGCAAGAAGTGCCAAGGCAGCCCATGCGAGCAATGCCCGTAGGAGTAACTGGCACTTATTGGGCACTTAATCTCGTGCCAGGCACTATTCTTACTGGTTCATTCATGCACTCTACAAGTAGTTAGTAAGCACCCACTGTGTGCTAGAAATTAGTTTAGGAGTTGAAGACAGAACAGACAACTGGACACTCAAAGTCCCTGTCCTCGTGGCCCTCACAGTCTGCTGCAAGAGACGAACACATCAGGAGTGATGAGCACGGTGAGAAAAAGAAAGCCGTGTGATAAGGCAGAGAGGGGCCGGTGGTGCTATTTTAAGGTAGGGGTCCAGGGTGTCAGAGCATACAGGAAGCAACACAGTGAAGTGTGCAGAAATCAGGATCTACAACACAGAACAGCAAGAGCGTGAGATAGCAACGTGCCCACTGAGCTGGAGGACTATTGGCGGCAGCAGGTGGCCAAGGAGGAGCAAGCCAGGGCCAGGGAGGGAGGAGAGAAACGAGGCAGGGGAGGTAGTCAGGGGCCAGGTATGTAGGACTTTTTAGCCACGGTTAGGGCAATGGATTCTGTTATAAATGTGATGGGAGACCGTTGGAAGGTTGAGAGCAGAGTCCCATTATGTGGCTTTTAATTCGATAGTGTCCCTCCAGCTGCGGGGGCGGGGCTATGGGTGGGAGGGGCGAGGGCAGGGGAAGGGAACAGCACGATCCTGGGACACAGCACTGGGGGCTTGGAGTAGGGGCTACGGATGTCATAGGAGAGGTGAGAAGAGGGCTTATTACTGATTGATTGGATGTGGGATGTCAGCAAAAGACAGGAAGCAAAGAAAACAAAAGGAAATGGCAGCATATCCAAAATAAAAACTGGGAATTAAGGCCAAGACATATTTTGGACAAAACTCACTTGCAGGTTTTCTTTAAAGGATTCCTAAGATGGAACTGTAGTATCAGTTCCCCATGAAGTAAATGTAAAATGTAGACTATTACAAACATCCTAAGACTTTGTGATGGTGTTTTCAGGAGAATTTGCCAAGTTAAACTTAACTCCTGGGCTGAGGCTTGGAGTCTGTGCTGGCCGGGGGCCTTAGGACGCCATTAGTGTGACCGCTCAGCGGCAAAGTTAATTACGAGGTTTATTACAGACCAGAGGGATGCTGGGGGTGGGGGTGTGTGGAGGTGGGCAGAGGGAGGACTGACACCTGGCAAAGGTGTCGTCAGCCGGAGAAGCTGGGTGAACGGCAGTGTCACTACCAGATAAGGGGACCGATTGGGGTAGGGCAGGTCTGGAAGGTGGGGGATCAAGGGTTCTGTTTTGACTGTGATGAAACTAAGATGTTTCTTAGACCTAAGTGACGATGTTATGTCAGCAGTTGGAGACAAGAAACTGGAGTTTAATACATATATTTTTCATATATTAACTACTTAATCCACTTAACAAACTGTGGTACTTAATCCTATTATACCCATCTTCCAGACGAGAACACCAAGGCACAGAGAGGTTAAGTAAATTGGAACTCTTCGTGTCAGTCATCTCTCAGGGCAGGAGCACATGATTCAAAAACCGTGCAGGTAGAAGAGAGAGGTTGTCCCCATCGAGTCATTGGAGACTTTGGTTGGATCAGAGAAGTGATTATGGGGATCCAGCCCCTGGGGAAGTAAGGCACAAGTGAGACTTGAATTCAGACTCCTCACCTCACAGCCTGCTTCATTACTCCTCGTTGCCACCTCGCCCACCACCGATCTTCACTACTTCTCTCACGGCTTCCTCCATCACAGGTCCTCATGGCCCAGGAGAAGTGGAAACAGCTGTGGCATCTTCCCTGTGGCCAAAGACCCCTACAATGAGAAGGGTTTCCCAGGATCTAGGAGCCCAAAGAGCATCGTTCCCCTCTGAGCTGTCTTGGAAGAAGCAGTAAGCTCATGAGTAAGAGACGGAGTCTTCCTCAAGATCTCAGTCTTTTCCTTATTTAGGAAGACGTTCAAACCTGCTCAGGATTTGAAAGGAAAATGCTTCCACCAGCATCTTCCAGACTCCTGTGCAGGTCTGTGGCACTAAAATCACAGGAGCAAATAGTAGAAGGAATACGTCTCCCATCCTGCCCAAGTTCTAAAGCCGCCTTTTGTGTTTCCTATAAATGTATTCACTCTATTCATTGGACAGCCATGGAAACCGATAGCAGGGGCATTTTTATTAAGACTCAGAAAGCTTAATTACATTTTGGCGGCTTTTCTCTATGCCCCAGAAGCAAAAACTCTGTCCTCCCGCCTTTGCCCCTCAGGTCTGCGTATGAGGTGTGTCTTTATATAACATCCCAGCAGCTAAGAAAGGAGAAATTGTCCACTTCCTAATGCCCGATGGGCTCTTCTGCTCTTTGTGTGAACTCCTTCTGACAACAGACTTGTCCACAGATCAATATCTCCCTTTGAATTTGCAAACGATAAGGAAGGAGACCTGCGAGATGTAATTCCTGAATAAAATGTGGAGAGGAGCCTCCTTCAAGCTAGAGGGATGCTAGGAGTGAAGCGGGCAGAGGGAAGCAGGGATGTTGGCAGCACGGTGGAGGGACCAGTGCAGAGCTGCAGTCTTCCAGAGAAGGTGGTAAACAGAGACCAAGGCGGTCCAGCCCAGGTCCAGCTCAGGCCACACCGCGTGCTAGGACCTGAAGGACACCCAGGATGGGGAACGGGACAGGGAGCTGGCCCAGAAATGGTGGAATGTCAGAGCTGGGCCATTTTACTACATTTGTATGAAAGGAACAAGGGAGAAAGGGAAGAGAGGGCTACCCATGAGAACAGGGCCAGCAGGAAGAATATTAAAACACCTCGTCAGCTGGGATGTGGAGGAGCGGGATGCTGAAGTCCACTCGCGGGATGCTGAAGTTCGCTCCACTGGCTCCTGAGAGCTCATTGTTAAATGTTCAGGATTTTTGTGAGCCTGTTGACATCATGTGCCTGAGGACACTGAGCTGCTAAAAGGTTTTAGCTGGGATTCATACAGGCTATTTCCAGGCCTGCCCTTCACACCTCTTAGGCCAGTGAGCAGATAAGGATATTATTTTGCATAAATTCTTTGGATTGTTATTTCCTTTAGGGTCTCAGTGGTCCAGCCAGGGCTTCTTACTATAAACGGATTAGTCATAGCAACCCTTAAACAAGGCTGGGGTGATTGGCTTCCTTCCCCCTAGAGTAGGTAACAGTGAACTTCAATGAGTGGGCCAACCCACTTTACCCAGTGTTTTTTCTGTGGGTTGTAGCAGTAATATTAGTAGATATCAAGTCAGACCATCCCGGGTCAGTCTGGCACACGCTCCCCAGTACCGTGCCTCGCAACCGAAATTTTAACAAAGCAAAATTCTCTCATACGTCTAAATAAATATACAATAGTACTGTATAAATATGCCACTGTGCATTTAAAAGTTTCTCTTTCTCTAGGCCCAGAAATCACTTACACTCGAGAAAAATACAGATCGAAGGGGTCCCCGACTTAACAGAGAAGTCAGGTCCAAGGAATGAATGCCAGGCTATACGCTGCTTGGAAGTGTGTCAGAGGAGGGAGCTGATCGCTTTAAAAAAGGTGGTGAAGCAAACAAGGGTATTCCTTAATAGCTTCTCATTTAATCTGAATTGCAACCAATTTATTCAAAACACTGACCTTTTGTGAGCCTTTGGCTTGGACTCCTTCCTTATCACACACTCACATCTTGTAGGCACGAGAACCTGCTCTTTCATGAACTTCGATCTAAGATGTAGCCTTTCCTCCCATTGTGACTACAGACAATAAATCACACAGTAGTGTATTCACAGTACCTGTGACCTCTCCCCCACGCTGTCCTCTCTTTTCACATTAACTATGGTCGTATCTAAGTATTGAACGGGTTAAAGAAAGAAGCACATGTCTGTCGTACAGTTTCACAAATGGTTTACTGTTTTGATGGCTGAATTTCAATATAACTGGTTTCCTTTTTGAAAAAAAAAAAACCCGCAATGAGAGACCACTTCAGATCAAACAGGATGGTAATAGTTATTAATAAAGTAATGATCATCATAATGAAAAATAGGACATATTGCTGAGGATGTGAAGGAAGTACAAGCCTCATCCACCCTGCATGTGTCATGAGGATGCAACACGGTGCGGCCTCCGTGGAAGAGTGCTTGTCAACCCCTCAAGAAGTTAAACATGGACGTACTATATGATCCAGCAATAAGGAAAAAAATCTGGATTTGATTTGGAGAAAGAAGTCCCATCCTCTCTTTGCATTTCTTAAAAAATGGACAGCTACTTTAGTAAGGAAGGCAGTGCTGTTCTTCTAAGGGTTGCTCGGACAAAAATGAACGGCTCGGCATGGTCTTATTTGCTATCTATTAATTTTAATGCTGCAAAGCACAGACGAGCCCTGGGCAAAGGCCCCAGCTGCACAGAGAGCAGGGAGCTGGAATTAGCTTTGGAAAACCTGGATTCAAGTCTGGCCCTGCTACGGAAAGGCTGTGTGTCCTTAGAGAAGTCCTTTCACCTCCTTGGGCTTTTGTTTCCTCTGTATAATGAGAGAGTCATAGCTTGCAGGGTTATTTACAAGAAGCAAAAGGTATAATGTAACTGAAAGCTTTCCAGCGTCTGCAGGTAGGTGGGGGGGGGGCTCCACCTCTCCTCTGAGTTCAGGTGGCACTTCTTATTCACAAGCCCATTGCTCCTGCCGCTGTGCTGTAATTCTATTTTGCCTGATTGTTTTCCCCTCCAGAGCACGAGCTGCTTATGAATGTGTATGTGCTGGTGGTGGGGGTGGGGGTCGCCTATTTGCTTCTGCTTTCCCTATACACAAAAATAATGGTAGTTCCTGCAGATGACTCTTCAGTGAATGAAGGAATCAGTAAATGGGTGGGTGGGTGGATGCGGCAAATTCCAGTGTGTACACAGCCTTGGGTAATGGGTAGGGATGGGTGAGGTCTGGTGCAGCACTTAATCAGCTCCTCCTTTTCTAAGTTTTACACGTATCATCCCTCTGCTTACTTGTTAGTTTTACCACGTGTGTATGTATCCCTGAAGCATGCATGCTTTCAGATTTATGTAACTTAAATCATACTTACGGATTCTTCTGAAACTTAACTTTTCTTATTCAAAATTGTGTTTTTAAGATTCAGCTGTGTTGAGGGGGAGGGTACAGCAATATAGCTCAGTGGTAGAGTGCAACACAGCATGCACGAGGTCCTGGTTTCAATCCCCAGTGCCTCCATTAAAACTAACTAACTAAATAAATTTAATTACCTCCCTCTATCAAAAAAAAAAGCTGAAAAAAAATAAGATTCAGCCATGTTGATGTGAATAGCAACAGTTTGTTCATTTCTCACCATCACGTATTCTTCTATTCTGAGAACACACCATGTTGTGTTTTTTCATGCTCTCACCTATGGCTCTCTGGGCTCTTTTCAGTTTGGAGCTATTAAATAAAATGCTGCCATTGGCATCTTTTTGCAAACTGGCAGTGTCCCTCCGCAACCCTGTGCATTTGGGAGCTTATGTGCTATGATGGCCCGAAGAGCTTCCTGGTCCGATAGTGCAGGGAATGGAACACAAAGTCCAACCGCAAACCTTAGGAAACACGACTCTGGGCTTTAGAGCAGTCATTTCAGTTCACTTCTGACTTCACAAGAAAGTTCAACAATCTGGGGTGGAATCTGTGTGGCAGACATTGTCAATAGGACAAGGGACAAGGCACTCATCACAGTGTGTATTCAGTTGGTCACCAGTGAAGGCAGGATAACAGGTCTCCTGCCATCTGAGTGATCAAATCCTATCCTGGGCGTTGAGGGCTTAAGAGGAAAGTTAAATTTCAAGTTTGTATGTTATAGTATCTATCAGTTTGGACAGGTTCTTTTTTTGCATAAATTAACACTTGGAGATTGAGTGAGCAAGAACTTTGGAGTCCGATCAACCTGAGTTCATATATTTAGCTCTGTGACCTTGGGACAGTCACTTAACCTCTATGACTATCAGTCACCAGATCTGTAAAATGATAATAATAAGCAGATGTGCATAAAGGGTTAAATGAAATATATACAGAAATAATTTTTCAATCTTTTAAGCACTTTGTATAGATAGTATATCTATAGATACAGGCTTAGATACTCACATGAATAGAAATGTGATACAGTTTTTCTATAGATTGTATTGATTAAAGTTGGGAATTGGTGAGACCAGGATCCTCTCCAGGGAGGTCAGGGGATGCTCAGCATCACCTGGGGCATGACCACTGCCCATGGTCCAGAACGTTGGCTTTTTAAAAACTCAAGCAGAGCTCATCAGGCATTGAGGCAGACTGAACTGACCAAATGCCAATCTATTTTTAATAGGGAACATAAACACCACAGTCCTCCTCTGGGATGGTCAGTTCATTACCTTCTTATGGCAAAGTCTCCTTAGGTAGCCGGATTATACACTGAAGGCTGGGGGTGGGGGTAGGCAGGGTGGTGGGTGTGTGTGGTGTGTGGTGTGGGGTATGGACCAGATGCTGAGTGATAGGAGATTAGAAAGATGGCCTATGGCCAGTATCACTGAGTCATGACAGCCTGATGCATCCAAGGGGAGGAACCAGCCACAGGCACAGGTCCCACTGGAGTCCTGGACACACTTGGCTTTTGGCATGTTCCTTGACAAGGCTCCTCATAGACCATTCCTTTTTGTTGCCAAAGGACTTCTTGGGTATGCTTGTTTTTTGATTTTTTAATCATTAGTCGTAACTAGTCTATTTTTTTATTTGAATATGTATTTATCAGGTCTTGCTTAGATTTTCTAGTCTTGTTCTTTTTGCTTTTGAACCAAGAAAGATCTTCTAAGTCAATGTCTACTTTATCCTTTTTATGTTGTCTTCCCAGCCCTGAGCCCTGGGCTGGGCACCCATTCTCAGCCCAGGATCCTGCCTTCTAACTCGTAACACACCCATCTTGCCCAGGGTACTAAAATGGTACCCATCTGTGCCATCTCTTAACCTGTAATTCCCTAATAGATACAAAAATCAGGGACAACTAGCACATTTCTAAGGTTTACCTCTGAATTACATACTAGATGGTTTTTAAAGTTCACCTCTAAAAGTCAATGACTGTGTTTAAAACAGGTAGCTTTTCAAAAGACCGAAGTCTAACCCCTCAGTGAGTGAGACTGAGTGTTCTCAAAATAAATGTTCTTAAACAGAAACATGCTCGAGTTCCCTTAAGAGTGTAACCTACAGGAAGGGAAGTCATTGTCACCTGTCCTTTATTTGTGGTAATTTGCATGTTAATGATTGAACAGTTGCAGACCAGTTGGTTGGATAATGAACTTGGTCTAGACGTGTTGTATCGGAGTAACCAGTGTGGACGCTAACAGAATGCCAAACATCACTTGGAAAGAGAGATTAATCATTAACCCTACTAATTCACTTGGCATTTTTAAGCAAAAATGACCTCCTTAAATATATCACATGGGTAAAGACCAAATGCACATGGCTAGTATTACCTGCTAAAACTTCCAGACAATCTTGTTATGCTGGGAAAAAAAATTGTTGTCATTTGTGAGGTGGTTTCCGAAATAAATTAATCCAAACAGGAAAGTGGTTATCTATTAGAATCTGAATAATTTCACACACATGGTATTTCTTCACTAGTAAGGCCAAATCAGAAATACCCAAGCCTGTGAAACAGTGATGCTAAAGTGACGTGAAAGTCACAAAGGGCTGAACTCACATGAGAGGAGTCGTGGTAATTACTACTGGAAAGGGAGTTACTGAAATTGTTCTCGTGCAGTCGGAGAAAATAAAGATTTACACTGTGTAGGCCGCTGAACACTGAGTAGAGTCTCTTTTCTCATACTTATTTCCAAGAGTAACTGATGTAGCTTTTACTATGAATCAGCATTATAGAAGGGAGTTAAAAATAAAAACCCGACCAAGAGGAGTTAAAAGAGATGCAGGGGTTCCATCTCACTGGAAATGGATGAGATGTTGCAGAGAGAAGCAACGTTTAGTTCTGTGTATCTTATCAAGGAGGCCCTGGAGGGGCGGCATGGTGGGTTACATGACCACTCATGTCTGATAAGACACTCAACCACTCACTCCATAAACATGAGGCATCTCCGTGTGGGTCAGGATATGAGCTAGGTCTCAAAGAAGGAAAAATACGAAGGCAGTAGCTCACAGCTTAATGAAAGAAAAAAAAATGTAAAAATCAATCCCAGTACAGTGAAATTTGTGCTAAAATAAAGGAAAAGGAGAGGTATGGGGCCCCTACATGGAAGGAGTCATGCAGTCACGGTCTGGAAGGAAGGAGACAATCAAGAAATGGTGGCTGAAGAATGAGTTCATTGGGGGATGCACAGTTTGGGCAGAGGAAGCCTCATGGTGTGTGTAGGAAACGACCAGGAGCTGGAGTTTACTGGAGCATCGCTGTTGGTGGGCGATGGAGAGTGAGTGTCAGAGGTCAAAAAGGATAGGTAGGTGGACGAGATACACGAAGGCTCTTTCCAAGGGCTCAGCCGTGGGACTAATGGATAAGCGCTGCTTTTCTGTGCTGACTGGATCATTCTCTGCATCTCTCCTTGTTAATTTTTCCTCCTGCTTTAGTTTTTCCCCTCTGCAGCGGCCGTCGGTGGAAATGTCCTCCTGGCCTTCCTGTCCTTGTCTTGGAATAGCATCCTTGTGTTTTTCAGCGCTGCCTCTTTGTGGTCCCAGCCAACAGGGTTTCATCTGGAGCTGCATTCTTCTCACACGATGGGCTCTCCTATGCCAAGATGCGACAGTCACGTCACCTGCCTCCTGGACACGGTTGGGCTAGAGGTCGGCATCCACGCCAGGGCCAGCCCCAGTCCCTCTCTGTCTGTAGGAGCCAAAGACCGTTTCATCTCTATCTGTCAGGTGGAGGAAGGTGGTGGGTAGTGAGAAAGAGTGGCCCACAAAGAGAAAGAGAAGAGAAAAATATTCACAGTCAGTCCTGGCGACATTCAGGTGCTCGGTTCCAGCTCTCCTGAGGTCTCCCTGCATCCCTGCCTTCTGTGGTCTGCTCACTCTTTCTTCGGATTACCTGGGCATCTTTATCCTCTCACCAGAAAGCTCGTTCCTTTGAGCCAATTTGAGTTGGGGAGTTGCTGTGGTTGTTTTGAATTCCTTTTTCCCTTTTCTGACTTGTCCCATCTCATCCTTGGCTATCAAGCCTTACCTCTCCGGCAACAGCAATAATAGCAACAAATACATGACACCAACCACATGCCAGGTGATGCTCTAAGCTTTCTACAAATATTAAGTCATTTAATTCTCACAAAATTCCTCTGGGGTAAGTGCTATCATATGCCTATTTCATCGACGAGGAAACGGAGGCACAGAGAGTTTAACGCACACAGCAAGTAAGTAGAGTTGCTGACTTGAACAGGAGCTGGCTGGCTTCGGATGTCATGGTCTGAGAGCAGCCAGTCCGATGCTGCCAGCAAGTGAGGAAGCCAGGGAACTCAGCAAGAGGGCAAAGGAAACACGCTGCCCCAGGATCCAAAGCAGCTCAGGCCTTAGGACACTGGGTTCTTTTAGCACCAGAGCAACTCCCGAGAGACAGACATCTCTGGGAGGAAGGTTAAGCCTGTCCCATTATGGTCCAATCATTGTCTCCAGGCCCACTCTGTCATAGCCACGTGCTTTCCTCTCGGCCCTGGTGGTTTGGGCCCATACCAAGAGGGGCAGCTGCGCTCAGGCAAATGCAGCAGTCTTATGGCCCCACACTGGCCAAGAGTAAACAGCAAACCTCATGTCAACATATCTAACATTTACCATTTGTTGTGGTTTGAGCTATCAAAACCTGGAAAAAGCTTAAAGTCTATACTGTCATTGTGATTTTTGCCAATTTCTTCTTGAACTTTGATTCCTCCAAGTTCATGGATGGTGCATTTTTCACTGTAGATAGGTTTGTGTTATATTCTGACTTAAGGTTGTCTTTTGTACCATGTAGCAGGGGCAGAAATGTACTCACACCATGTTCCTTTGAGCCCAATGGACCTTAACCTTGACAATTCATGGCATCTCTGGTTTACATTCATCATCTCTCTTGGAAAGCTCAGTCTCTCCCAGACAAATGCACAGTCATTCTGACTCCTTCATCCTCCCACCCCCTCTTCAAAGTGGTGTCTAGGTGGTCGGGGAGGGGGCTGGTTGGGGAGAAGAGAGCCCTGGATTCTTGCTCACCTCCACGCTGAATGCCTGGGGTGGTCATTTGGCTGGTGAACTTTAAGGCCTCTTTAGGAGGCCTTGACTGGGGCTGAAGTCTGTGGCCTTGAACTTTTGTTCATCCAGTCCCACTCCCTGTGGCCTCGGAGCCTTCAACCAGGATCCGTAAATCTAGACTCTCTCAATATCTTTGTGTCCCTGCCCACCCCACCCCCACCACGGAAGTGTAAGGGTCCCCAGCCCACCACCTAGAGGCCACACGTACGCCATGTCAGGCCAGCTCCGTGGCCGCATCCCTCAATCCCTGCAGAACCACCCTATGTGGTATTGTCTCCCAGGCTCCCAAATGGGGGAAACCTCTCTGCTTTTGGCTTTCCTGTCAGCTTGTCTGATATGCCTGCCCTAGGGCTTGGGCCAGAAGATGGCAGAACACATGGGTTCCCTCCCCTCCTCTTTCTTTGCCCGGTCTCCGTGAAGGTAAGGCATAATGATCTTCCCCCTTCCTACCCCTTCTGTGGGGAGGGACTTGCCACACTTTGCTTCTTCATTTTGTCATGACATTAGAATAGCATTTTAAAATCTCTAATGCGTGCAGAGCATGTTACCACATTCAATTGCATCTGAAGCTTTACTGTAACTGAGCACAGCAGTTAACATCATCCCCATTTTACAGATGGGGAAGTGAGACTTAACAGGTGAAGAAAGTTCCCAGGGTAACAGAGTAAGTCAGGGACGGAGCCAAGACCTGAGCTGTGCTTTCTGCCTCAAAGGCCAGTGCTTCCGCCTTTTTGTATGAAACAGATCTCGTCTGCCTGTGATCTAAGTCCGTGACTCTGACAGTGAAGGGAAGACCTACCGGCTAAGGGCGGCGAGGGGACAGCCTGTACAGAGCGCCTGCGGCAGGCTGCGTTCTGTGGAGTTAAAGATAAGGAAGTAGGGAGCAACAGAGGCCTACAAGCCCTTCTCTCCAGTGAAGACAAAGAGGATGGAAAGCAAGGAGGAGTGAGGAAGTGTTGAGAGGAGACATAAAGTATATGACAGAGAAAAAGCCCCATGGTTACAGATACGACAGACAGTCCATTATTTGCCCCACCACGCCCCCTACTTCCCAGGAAGGCCACGGTGCCACTCCGGCCCTTTGCTATCTTAAAGTCAAAAGAAGGTAAAATTCCCAGGGTCATCATACATTATATAGTGGAAGTCCTGCCTCTCGTATCAAAGAGATATGCAGCAGAGTCGAGGTGACTGCTTTCCCTCACCAAGTGTTACCACTGTGTGGCTGGCAACCTCGTTTCTGGGAGGACCTTACCCAGAATCATGTGCTCCTAGCCCAGAGGGTCTGTGTTAACTTTTTCTTGAAAATGCAAATTTCAGCTCCAAATGCAATAGCCTCCCTTGGAATTTAAAAGAGTTCTAGGTTGTTTAAAGGTTGAGTGGAATTCCTGAGCCTGTTAACTGGTCACAGTCTACTGACTCTCATAATTAGCACGGGACCACTGTACTGTGCAAACGCCACTCAGTACTCAGCAATGACTAACCGCTCCGTCTCAGACTGTTTACTTAAGAGTGGACGGCTTTCATCCACAATCGATGTTTCTGGGTAGTTACTATTTAACACCAAGAGATGAGAGAGGGTGACCCAGTCCCTTATCCCTTCACAACACCCCCCCCCCCAACTAAAGCTCCATCCTGGCCACCAAATCCCAGCATTCTAGGTGACCCACTTCCAGATCTTGTCTGGCTATAGAGGCATGAGACCTTGGGAAAGTCACTTCCCTACCCCGAGCTTCAGTTTCCTTATCTGCAAACTCTGGGGGCTGAATTGGGTGATGTCAAAGGTCTTTTCTACCTGTAAGGTGCCGTGATTGAAGAAGAAGATGAAATGTCTCCTTCTCTGTTAAAACTCAGGTATATTTATTACTGACTGAAAACCACAGCACGACAGACTCCAAGCAGACTATGGCAAGTACCTCAACCTCTTGGAGCTGTTCACATTCCACCTCTTATTACCATGGACAAATGCAAGAAGGAATAAAGATATTTGCAGAGTAACACTTTAAAAAATGGCAGAAGGCAAGAGCACAGTTAAATATATGTGTATACAATGGTCACCTTCCCTACAATTTTATTTTTTAGGGAGAATATTAGAAATGTATTTGTTTGGAGATAATACCAAAATGAGTCACATGTGGTGGCAGACATGTGAACGCCAAGGAGAGGAACTTGCTTACTTCTAAGCGGGGCAGAAAGTTGGAGAATGGAAAGAGCTTGGTGGGAGTGGGGATGTAGCAAGGTGGGTGCTGTGTGAGCAGCCAGAGACAGAACTGTCAGTGGGGAGCGGGGCCCAAAAAGGGATTGTTCCAGGTTGCAGGTATGTCTAAGATGGATTTGACCTTGCTTGAGGTGGAATGAGTGAGGTCAGCCTCCTCTTTCATTTACCCTAACAGATCTTCCGTCAAGTACACTGGGTATTTATTATGTGCACGTGGGCATGTGAGTGTGCTGCCTTTGGGGGTATGTGGAAGAGAGGCTGAGCTCTCACTGGACTGATGCCGGGGAAATCAGGGGCAGCACTTTGATACAAGGATGCGCTGGTCCCAGATGATGCCTGAGCTGCTCTCTCTGTACTTACCATCACCTGTCTGGTCCTGGCTTGTCTTGATGCCGGGTGTACACGTGCCTCAGTCTTCACTTGAGGTGTCTTTCTTTTCCACCTCTCCACATCCTGCTCATTTCTTCAAAGCCTAGTTTACATTTTCCCTGATCCCTCCCCCCTCTCTCTGCCCTCCTTCATTCACCAGTGACCACAATGCCCCCAGGAAGCGTGCTTCCTGAGTGCAATACCTTATTTTGCTACTCACTTCGCCGGCCAGACTAGAAGTCCGGGTGGGCAGAGCCCCTGTGGCTCTCTTTCCATGGTCCCTCCAACACCTAGCTTCGTGCCGGGACAAAGCACACATTCAACAACTTTGAATCAATAAACAAATGAATATCATTAAGCACCTATTAGTCAGATCAATAGTGACAAATACTCCTGGAAAGACAATGCTTATTTAAAAATATATCCCAAGCATTTTTTCTGTACACCACCCTCCCCCTCAACACACACACACACACACACACACACTTCTTTGTCAGGATTTAAGACAGTTCCATGTTTTTGCAAACATGTCTACATTTAGGAGACTTCTTGCCTTTTGTGGCTCTCACCTGGGACGTGTTCATTCTTCCATAGACCTTCACTGGGCACGCACTATGGGGCTGTCTTCTTCCTAAGAGCCACCATCTCTCAGAGGCATCCTAGTGTCTGGCAGAACAACAGTCCCTCGAAGCTCTCTACAGCCTAACTTCACCAGGATATGCAGACAAAAGCCAGTTAAAGTAGCTTTTAAGTTCTCATTTGGTTGTATAAATAAGACTCTTGCAACAACTTCAAGTAGTTACCTTCGACAATCACCCTGCAAGAAGGCAAGGAGAGCTAAGAGCCTGTTTCAAAACCGAGGCATTCACAATTTCCCAGGCCGGCTGCCTCTGCCGGGGTGTTTACTGGGTGCACTCTGAAGCAGTGGCCTTGGAGTTCGTGGGCACGGGGGCCACATCTCTGGCCCCGGGAGCCGAGCGGCGCGGCCCTGGCATGCTAAGTGGGCAGCACTGGGGCGCCTTTGTTTCCCGCCGTCTCCGAGGACCCGCTTCCCTCTGAATCTTAATGGGCTGCTCCCCCACCCCCTCCGCCCTGGCCCTGTGGCCGGGGGCCAACGCCCCTCAGCCATGCATCCCGGACCCCTGGGGTGGGAGTAAACCCGGACCCCGCGAGTGGGGAGGGGGGCGCCTCCAGCCCCAGCCTGCGCCGGCCGAGCACCTGCGAGGCCCGCGGAGGAGGCCCCCGGCTCCGGGCGGTGGGGGGGGGGGGTCCCGCCGCCGCCCGCGGCCCCAAGTCTCGCGGTGCTGCGGCCTGGCCCGGGGAGCCGCGGCCCGACGCCCCCCGCCGCGTGACAAAGGCTGGAGCCGGAGGAGGAGGCCGAGGAGGGGGCGGAGGCGATAAAGGCGGGGGGCGGCGGGCGGCCGCGGCGGCGGGAGAGCGCCGAGGCAGCGCCCGCCCGCGCCGTCCTTTGTGTGGCGGCGGCGGCGGTGCCTGGGCCTGCGCCGGCCGCGCCTGCCCCGGGGGGCGCCCGGCTCCTCGCCGCGCCTCCCCGCCCCCGCCCGGCGCGCGCCCAGCCTGGCGAGCAAGATGGCAACCCCGGCGGCGGTCAACCCTCCGGGTGAGTAGCGGCCGCGGGCCCCGCCGCCCGGCGCAGCCCGCAGGCCCTGCCCGGGGCCGGGGCGGGCCGGAGGGGCTGGGCGCGCCGAGCGCCCCCGGGAGCGCGGAGCCGGGCGCTCACTCCCCCGGGTGGGGTGGGGGAGCGGCTGTCACTCCGCGCGGCAGCGGCAGCATCAGCACCAGCACTGGCAGCGGCATCTCCATCCCGATCCCTGCCCATTCCGGTCCCCGGGATGGGGCAGCCCTGACCCCCGGGCGGTGGTCGCTGGCCCCTCATCCTTAGGAACCAGAGGGCTGGCGTAGGATCCCCTCAAGTTCATAAAATAACCACTTTTGCCTGCCTCATCCGACGCATTTTTTTCTTCAGGTCTCGGCCTTGTGGCATCGCGGCGTCAGCGGGTCGGGGTGGGTAGGAGGGTACCGCGCTGACGGAGCGAAAAGTTTGGAGCCAGGATTCAACAGGGTGGAACTCCCCGGGATCTCCCCTCCCCGCACCCCCCCCCCCCGCCCCCCAGCAACTGCTGGTCCTTTGCGCCGTTTGCGACTAGCTACCGTGTATCTTATCTTTAACGGACACAAAAACCCAGGCTGTAGAAATACAGTGTGGAGCAGCCCAGCCCAGCGCAAGTCACATCCTGTGCCTTCTACGGCTGACCTCTTCTCAGGGTGCGACCTGTGACAACTGTGCTCTTTCTGGCAAAAATGGAAAAGAAGTCATAATCAAGTATTGACCTGTTTGGGGATTGTAGTAGGGAAATTCTATTTTCGTGGGGAAATATACCCTATCTGATGAGTAGAACATCCTGAAGGAGGTCTGAGAATGGACAGGGGGACACACAGGCTGACTGCTACAAAGTTTTGGGTGTTGGGCAGTGACTGCTATGGCCATGGCGTGGTGCTGGGACCCTGTGGAGGATGCAGGGAGAGTCAGAGACCAGCCCTCAGAGAATTCCCGGTAGAGGGAGGTGGTGGGGTAGGGATGGGGGTGTGAACACCCACCATACCTAGAGAAGAAAAAAAAAAAAGGGTCATCAGAATTAGGAATGAAAGATTCCTTCCATCTAAAGTGGTTGGGGAAGACGTTTGGAAATTGGGCATTTTAGACCTGGACTTTGAAGAACTGAAAGGTTTGACTACACAGAGTCAGGTGCTGAAGGGACTTGCAGGTGGAAGGGACAGCATAAGTGATGGTGGACTTACTCTGAGCATGCATAGTTGCCAGTGAGTGGTTGGGGCACTGAGGATATAAGAGGGAGCAGTGGGATTTCACAGAGTAGTTTGGCGGTGGCTTCAAAGGGCAGGCTGAGTAGGGACTCTCTCCCTCCACACTGGGTCCTCAGTGGTATTGAACAGGGAAGTCACATGAGCACGCATCTTCTGAAAGATTAACTTGTCAGCTATGTTAAGGTCACATAGAAAAGAAGGAGCAAGACTAGAGGCAGGGAGGCCGGGTTGAAAAGATGCAGGTGCTCGGAAGGTGAGCCTTGGCGGCACTGGCTTGGATCAGAGAGAGGAAGGCCAGCACCGCTGGGCAGGTGGAGGAGCCGACTTGCACTGCTTATTTGAGGTGAGGGTGAAGGAGGAGCCCATGGAGACACGCAGGGGAGGAGCCTGAGTAGTTCCAAGGAAGGAGATTCCGTCAGGAGCAGTAGGGAGTCTTGGAAGAACAGATGAGTTCCCTGTCCGGAACACTGAGTGGGAACACGGCTGGTTTGAAAACAGCTTTGCCAGTTTACTTGAGACTGAAGTCCACAGGATCCACCTGTTCAGCTGCTTAAAAATTAACAGCAAATTGATTGATTTAAATGTTATGACATTAGGAAAAGCAAAGGAAGTTAAATGAAGATATTTTAGTCCAGTATAGTTTATATTGGAAGTAGGAATAAAATCGGAGGTGTTGTATTATGTATATGTGTGTATACATATATACACACTCACACACACACCATTACATCCCTGTTTAGGGCGTTTTGTCCATTACATTGTTCTGTGAGCTGCATGGAGTAAATACTGAGCAGCTGCCATGCTTGGCGGTGCTGAGCACACGAGTGCCTGTGCCTTGCATCGCGGGACACTTGAGTTGTGCAAGTGCAGGGGATTGTTTTTGTTATTTGTAAACACCTGGCCTGCTTGGTAGACAGTGATGTCTGTGTCTTTTTTCTGTTGGCAGAGATATCTTGAGCACAGTGAGAACTAATCAAGTGAAAATTCCTTGAGGTGGTTGCCGTTTCTCTTATCCACCGTCTTGTCTTTGCGCGGTCCTCTGCGGTAACATTCAGATCTGTGCGGCATGTTGTTTTTGTACCCTGTGAATCTCTGACTTCTTTGGAGAAATGGTATAGTTTCAAGTGATGCGGCTGGAGGTTTGAGCCCAGAGAGATTTCAGATTGGACTGGCATTTCACAACCAAGAGAGGCAAGGCACGTGACCTTGGTACCCAGAGTCCTGCTCTCACAGGCAGGAGTCACATGATGCTTCTTTAAGTGCCTCCTCCTCCTACCTCACTCCACTCCCCAGATGTTGTTGCTTTGCAAAGAGTAAGAACTTGGTAAACACAGGCCAATGGATGGGAAGACACCAAGATTTATTTCTGCTGCTAGTCTGTGTCCAGGATACCATGGTGACAGGCTGTCACTTCCCCACCCTGACCCCCCTGTTCCTGTTTTCCCAGCTGACCGCTGCACACCAGCAGACCCAATGGCGATGGCACTTGTCTGTGATGCGTGGCAGGTGCACTCTGGGGTCTAGGTGATGACAGGTGAAGTTGGAATCTGCACATTCTCATGTGTTCAGGTGATCTGAGCCAAGTTCAGACCTCTAACCTGCCCCTTCTAGGTCCCCTGTTTGGGTTTAAGGATTCTACCAGGTACCGTGGGGGCAGAGTGGTTTTGGGAGAAGGAAGGACTTGGCTCCTAGACATTCTCCTCGTGGGACCCACCACGGTCTCCACGGTCTGGTTCCCAGCTCCTGGGGGCTCTCACACTTCCCTGCTCCTTGGTCATTTGCAGTCGCTCCCTTGATTGCTGCAGTGGCTGGTTTTCTCTGTTCTTTCTGGCCAGAAGTGACTTCTCTTAGAAGCCCTAGACTCTTCTGTTCTGTGTGTATGTATTATTTGATTCACTTCCTTTTGGGTGATATTGAAGCATTTCTGGTTTGTATGAAATAGCGAAGGTCTGAATTAGTTTCACGCATGAAGGGGTACCTGCACCTGAAGTGACACTGTGTAGAATTTTTCTAATCCCATTGTTTCCACCTTAGTCTTTTGTAACTTAAGCATGAGGGAATCAGGTACAAATTCAGACCAGAGATCATTAGGAATTACGAATTATCTGGACATCCTCAAGAATGAGGATTTGCAGAGTATTAGAAGGTTTGCATATTTTTTAAAAATTCAGAGGCATGTTTAAGAGATTTAGAATTTCTACTTTTTTTTTTTTCCTGAAAGCAATTATTAGATTTTTTTTTCCCCTCCAGGTTTCTAGTCTTTGGCATTTTAATTTGGGATTTTCTGTGTAGTACAGGAGGATTCTCGGGGAAAATTGCCTTCGATGGAGGGATATTTGGATGAGTTCAACAAACACATTGAATACCTTTGATGTACTAAACGCTGTGCAGGGCACAGGGCAATGTGAAGATATGTCCCTTGACCTCAGGGAGCTCTGAGTCTGATGGGGGAGACATGGGTGGACCAAGTTTACAGCAAAAGATGGAACAAAATGAACACTGAGTGGGTGTGTATGTATCATGATGGGAACCCAGAGGAGGCCTCATAGGGAGGTAGCTTCTGAAAAGGACCTCTCGAAAAGAGAGATTTTGGCCTATAGAGAATTTAGGAAGGGTCACTTAGAGCTGGGGTGGGGGGTGTTGGGAGATTTGTGAAAGTAGGGAGGGCCATCAAGTCTTCTCAGTGCTCTTGGGGACCCAGATGGGCACCCAAGAATCGTGGGGTAGAGTTAGAGCTTTGGAGAGATGCTTCTGTGCTTGCAAGCTGTCCAGAGCGCTGCCTCAGATAGAGGCGGCACCCCTAAACTGGCTGAGCACACATCCAGTGTCTTTACATGCTGCATTTCATGGTATCTAGAAATCTACTGATTGTGAGAGACATCATTATTCTATGTGCTTTCAAGAAAAAACTGCTGCCAATTCAACTCTTACTATCAATTTAAAAATATATTTTCATTTCAGTGATTTTTTTAAAGTGTATTTAGAATCAGTAAACTACCGTGCACTAAGAAAAAGTAAATTTTGCTGCCTGACCAGTTACTTATATGTAAAACATGGTCTTTTTTTTAATTAAACTATGTCAAGTTTGCAGGGTATTGCATGTGCCAGGGAGCCTAGTGATGAACCCAGAGCCTTTTAGCTTCTGTGAAATGATAGGACTGATATCCAAAAAAGAGGTTTACTTATTCCTCAGTCAGTATTTTTTAAGCAGCTGCTCTGTGCTAGCTTCTGGGGATACGGTGCTGAGCAGGGGAAGTATGGCCCCTGCCATCGTGCCGCTTACGGCCGAGTCGGGCAGGTAGTCCCGGAGAATCACACAAATATGTTAGTTACGAAATGTGTTAATGCTGTGCAGAAGTGAAGGCCTCTTTCAGTCCAGGTCTGAGGAATGAAGAGAAACGTGGGGAAGTGCATTCCAGACACAGGGAAGAGCCTCTGCAAAGGCTCTGAGGTCGGGAAGAGCCGGGCTGGTTCAATGATCCAGAAGAGGCCAGGGTGGCTGGAGAGCAGTGGGTGAGCAGGGGCACCAGTTGCATCCTCAGCCATCCTTGCACCTGGCAGGGCACCTCCTGCTTGGCCGCATGCAGCAGCTCTTTTGGGTAGAACCATAACTACACGGTGCTGTGAGGGAGAAGGAGGAGTCAGAGATGAGCCCCAGTTTTTTGTTTTGATGCCTGGGGGGATGGAGGTGATAGGAAGAGAGTGAGGCACACGTGGCCGGTGGGGCGTGCTCGAGGCTCCAGCGTTAAGACAGTTGAGTTGAGGTGCCCAGGAGACACGGAGGGGGAGCCATCAGGGAGTCAGTGGGCCACGGGGACCTGTGGGAGCTGAGCTGGAGAAATAAACGAAGAGGGATGTTAGCCAGCCTTTCCCCAGTTTCCGTGAGTGCTTTCCTTGGGGAAAATGAGACCACGGAGAGACGAACACTTGGACTCAACCACCTTAGTTCCCCAGCAGCACCTCCATTTCCTGCTTTATTGTCGCCTGTGCAGAGATTCACTAAGATGCACGGGAAAATCATTTCTGTATCTTTTCCAGAACCATTACCCCACTCATAGTGTCACAGTTGTGCTGGGCTGTACCTAAGAAAGGAACGCCCAGTAGAGCTGCCCAGGAGTGGAGTGCACCACGTGGGGACTGGTGAGGCTTTCAGACGGAAGCTGGGAGGAGCTGGCATCGCACAGGTCAGGCTGGTGGACCAGTTCACCACACAGAACTTTTTGGTCAGTGAATGAAAATCGTTTCCCCTTCTCGTCAAGCCCTTTCCTGCCTGAGGGCTTTTGCTTGTGCTGTGTTCCTCTTCTTGGGATGATTAACTGCTCACCTATCCCTTCCTCCTCTCTTCCACCCCCTCCCCACACCTAACCATTTCCCATCCAACTCCTTTTGTTTCCTTCTGGTCTCAGCTTGAATTCTTCCTCTGTCGGGGAAAGCTCTCCTGATCTGTTTATCCAGATGAAGTGTGCCTTTAAGGCACTCTGTCAGACCCTTTAGAGTGTACCACCATCTGGAGCGATTCCCCTCACGAGGAATGAAATGGTAAATCATGTGGTTCTTTGACCCGTGCCTGTGTCTCCTGAGGGTCTGGAAGCCGCATGAGGGCAGGGAAGGCATCCATCACTGAGGTGGCCCCGCATCTGCGGTATTGCCCCCGGTACAGTCGGCATCCAGGAAGGTTTGCTCATGAATGAATGTCTGGACACCAGGGAATTGTATTATAGTCTTGCATGTGGCTGCCTTGAAATGCCTACCTCAAAGAACAGAAAGCGTGTGGACTGTATTTAAACAAAATAGACCAGGACTGTCTAATTTAGATTCTGATTTTTGTTTGTGGGAACTGGTTTCGATCTGGAAATCCTGCCAGAGTAGTCCTTCCCCAGACCAGTGCCTCTAGGCTCTATAGAATATGGAGCCTTGAAAACGCACAGATATTATTATTCTCCCCAGAAGGAGGGCAGGCCAGACTGTAACAGCCTGGAGAGCAGAGGGTGGTAGCGGACGGCCCCTTCCCTACCGGGTTCCCTGTGAAGTCTCGCAGTCCTCCTTTTCCGGCTGTCTGCTTTGTTCGGGGGAACTGTCGTGGGGCCGGTGTGATCACCAGCAGCTACAGATGAGGTGCCCCCGGGGCTGCCCTGTAGGAGGGGCTGGCATGGGTCTCAGGAGGCATGGGAGTGCTGCGCTGTGGGGTTGGAGGCGGGGCCCCTGCTGGTAAGCGGGGCCTCTGTGGCTCAGAGACGTAACAATTAGACGGTTTTTCAGGCAAATCCTCAAAAAAGCAAAGATGCTTATGAGTAGGTAGTTCTTGCTTTTGTACCTTGTACTGAAACACGGGCATCTTTTACTGGTCCGGTTGTGTTGTGAGAGCATCTAAGCAGGGCTTGGGGGTCTCCTCCTCGCACCTGCTGAGGGTCGGCTTCTTCCTGCCCCATGACCACCTTTCCCCCTGAATACAATGAGAAAAATACATGTGGATTATAAAAGGTTTGGAAAATACACAAAAGCGCTAAGATGGTCCTACTGCCCACCGTTAACATTTTTTACATATGTTGTTACAGACTTTTTTCTAAAGATTGTGTGTCTGTACAGAATAGCCTTGTTCTGAACGTGCTCTTCTGTTACATTTTTCCCTCTTCATCAGTAGTAACAGTATATCATGCCACAGATACTGATGTGTTCTGTTTTATGGCTGGGTCATAATTTATTGGCTTAGTCTCTTATATTTAAGAGTGTACTTTCCCATTTGTCACAATTATACACAACATTTCAGTATACATTCCTGTATGTAAATAGATAATTACTTGATTTTTTTTTCCCCTTAGGGTAACTTCCTAGAAGTGGAATTGAATAGTCAAATGGGTTGATATGTTTTTATTTCACATTGCTTTCCAGAGGTTAAACCAGAGGCTCAGAGAGGTTCAGAGACTCACCTGGGGTCCCCAGTGGGACGCGAGCTTAGATGCTCTGCTCCCTGCCCTGGGCCAGGCTCTGGCCCCACAGTCCCTGCCAGGCTCCCTCCCTGCCCCGTTGCTCTCCCTCCACCCGGCCCTCACCAGCTCCCTTCTTTCCACGTGGCCTTCCCAAACACATGCGCCATTAACTGTCCTGGAAACCTCTGATCACTGTCTGCTGTCCATACATCCTCCTTGGATTGAACTACACATCTCCAACCAGACCACTAGGCTGACCAGCCTGGAACCCAGGCTCAGAGCACGGGGCGAGGGAAGTTGTCCTTCGTGCCTGCATTCTGTCACAGTAGACAAGTCTTGGTAGTTATTCCTGCTTCAAATGCAGATTCAGGAGGTTCTAATAACCGAGGGTAAGTGTATTTGCTTTTGATTTGGTGACCCCTGCTTTCCTTCCCCAGCTCTAATGGAGAGCAGCTGCAGGTGGCACTGGGCACCTCTGTACCCAGGCTCAGGTGGCAAAGGAAAGGCCTGGATGTCAGCAGCCTGGGAGGATGCTGGGGTGCTGTGTCCAGGGTGGAGAGCTCCCGGGAGCTGGCCCAAGCCAAAACCAAGCTCAATGGGTAGATCCAGGGCTTTCTCGGAGCCAGATCAGTGGAAGGCCTTGCTGGTAGCCAAGTGAGGGACCAAAAGAGCAGAGTTCAGTCTTCCGTACACCAGACACTCCTTGAGACCCTGCGGTGACCCGCTCTTGGCCATCAGAGGCTCTCTGCCTGCTGAGAAAGGCAACTTCCTGCCTGTTTTTGCCTGGCCTGCCAAATTGTCCTAACAGCAGTTAAGGAAAAAGCCACTGAAATGGATGAATGACTGCATGGAGGCCAGGAAGGCTACATGGTTGCTCTCCATAGACATTCATAGATGAGCGGGGTTCCAGGCTTTGAGGCAACAGGAAGCCTCAAGTTCATTTATGCCCTCATGTTTTTACTCATAGCTATTAGCAAAGGGTGTCCTCTTTCTTGCCTTGGAGAGACTCTGACTGAGCTGAGTGGTGGAGCATCTGAGAACCCTGTCACCGGGGGCCAGAGATGTGACCACATGGTACTTACCAACTAGGGGATATTCCTGGTGGTCACGACACCGGGGGTGAGTGGGAGGGAGGAAGGGAGAGAGGTAACATCTTGGGAGTAGAGGCCAGGGATGCTGGTAAACATCGTACACTGCACAGGGCAGCCCCCACAACAGAGACTGTTCCAGCCCCAAATGTTACTGGTGCCGGGTTGAGAAACCCCAGTCTACAGGGACAGGACAGTTTGTAGGCATCTGGGCAGTGGCCGCTGGGAAAGGACCAGGGAGTTCCATGGGGTGCATGGCTGGCAGAAAGGAGGGGGCTGGCCCCTGCGACCACCACGTCAGTATAAGAAAACACGGTGGCTTTAAAAACAAGATGATACTTCTCAGATAATCATGATATCCGTAATGGAAGTTAATTTAAATGTGAAATAACAGAAGTGCACACATTTTTTATTATTATTTTTAGAACAGCATTGATGTTTCTATCACATCAGCAGTTTGAAATGAGGCAGAATCTGGAATCACTTGCCATAATTTGATATGCTTGATGGATTCCAAGTCCCCCAAAGAATGAAATGAATGGGTGTGATCGAGGGTCACAGCTGTGCTCTCTGTGAAAGCTTTTCACACCAGAAAACTTCTAATTTGGTTCAGCCAGCCTTCCCTGGGCACCTCCCAGCCCCCTACACAAAGGGTGCTGTGCCCAGAGCTGGGGGGATCGAAAGGTGCTGAGTGAAACAGGTTGGCTACACGTGGCTCAGCCAGCCTCTGCAACAGGCAGCGTTGGGACAGTTTTGTGCAAATGACTGGCATCGTGCTAGAAGGCAGAGGAGAATGTGGACCCCCTCCAGGTCTTGCTGAAGGGCAAAGATCATATGCTACAGGAATAGCTCGGGGTGCACAGCTCATTTTAGGACCAGAGCAAGTGCCTTTTCCTGAAGTCAGTCTCACGAACCACAGGTCTCTGGTTCCCGCTGCCTGCCGGGCGTCTCCATCCACGTGTCCCCCACCCCACCCCGATTCTGCAAAGCCAGCGCCTCCCACATGCCCTCTCCCCGAGGTCCCCTGTGACAGCTAATGGCCCCACGCTCCATTCACTGGCCCAAGCCCGACATTAATTATTTTAATTGCTTATCCACCTAATTAAACAGATATGAATTGAATGCCAACTGTGTGCTCACAGTGGTGTGCAAAGGCAGGCGTGGTCCCTTCCCTCCCGGAGTTCACTGTGGGGAGAGTCGGCCGTTTATTAAACAGTCACGGGCACGAGGGTGTAGTTAAAGTGAGTGTTAGGAAAGAAAGGCATCTTTGTGTCCACGTGCAACAGGAAGCCATTGAAGTGCTGGGAGCGGGCCGTGATGTGCTGGAGTTGGCTGTTGAAAAGAACTCTCCGTGGGCTGTTGAGTCCGGCAGCCAGCTCCGCAGTCCAGGGAGGGGACGGTGGCGGCCTGCTCCAGGTGGCAGTTGACATGGGGAGAAGCAGGTGACTCCCCAGGGTACTCAGGAGGTAAAACCAAAGGAGCCAGGTGCTACACTGATAGATGGGATATAGTTGAGAGGGCGGGATGGCAGGGTTCCTGATTCAGTCCTGGGGACGGGAGGGTGCCGTTTCCCAAGACAGAGAACGTTGATGAGGTCCGGGTATTTCGGGGTATTTCGGGGTGCTTTGGTAGAGGTGGCAGAGAGATGAGGAGTTTGGTCTTGGACATGTTGAGTTCAAGGCATCGTAAGTTCAGAGCGTCCAAGCGGGATGGGGATGTGCCAGGAACCTCGAGTTGCCTCCTTCCCCTTGGATTTGGGGCGTCTTTTTTTCACTGCAGTTTCCCCAGAGCCCTGAATGAGGCCCGGTGCTTGGTGCTTAATACATATTTATTGAATGAATTGGTCTCCAAGTCCCCCAAATTGCAAACCAGTGGAAAGAAGCACGACCACCACAAGGTTCCATTTTTTGTTTTTAGTAACTTTTTTTGCTGAAGTAACTTCAGGCTTACAGAAAAGTTGCAAGAATAGTTCAAAGAATTCCGGTATTCCTGTCACCCAGATTCCCCAAGTGTTAACACGGAACACATTTGCTTTATCCATTTCTTCGGTTTTTTTTTTCTCTATTTTCCTGAGCAATATGAGGATGCATAGTAGACATGATGCCCTTTTAATTCTAAATCTAATGTGTGTTTCCTAAGATAAGGACATCCTCCTGCAGAACTACAGTTTCTATGACTGAAATCATATATTCATATGATTAATTAGCAGTGTTATCCAAGCCGCAGATCTTACTCACGTTTTGCCAGTTATTCTTCATAGCCAGAACCACTTTTCCCTCTGGCCCTAGGTTTAACCCAGGATTACAAGTTATGATGTCTCTTTAGTCTCTTTTAATTCTGGAATGATTGCTCCGTCTTTTTCTTTTCTTTTTTCTTCCCCTTCCGTGGCCTTGGTATTTTTGCTGAGTACAGGCCAGTTACTTTGTAAAATATACCTCAACTTGGTTTTGTTTGATGTTGCCTCACAATTATATTGGGGGTGTGCTTTAAAATTTTTTTTATCAGAAACACCACACAAGTGTTGTTCTATCGCGAGGCTGCGTTTAGCAGGCATTACATAAAAGCGAGTCTCGTAGTTGATGAAGCCAAGGTCCTGTGCAGACAAGGCTAAGGAAAGGTGATTAGTGGTTCCAGATGCCATTCCCTGCGTGCTTGGCAAACCTCTTCTGTGAGTTCTGTACACCATATATAGGCGACTTCAGATGCTCCTTGTCAGAAGCGGGTCCCAGGGTTTTTTTTTTTTTAAGACTGTAAGCATAATACTTTCCTAACTAAATATCAACTTCATTTGGCAAAATAATTATAATCTAACTACATAAAGATTGTCATATCTCTAATAAAGTCAATAGGGAGCTGAAGTGTTTAATTACCAACTTTCCTGACATACAAATTGGAAAGCTTTTCAGGTAAGTTGCTCATGTGGAATGCCTGAAACACGCTGGGATTAACAATCGGGTCTTCATTCAGATGGTAATTAGTGTGTGATTTGTCCTGTTCTTTGTTGCTGGTGGCATATCCAGGTTTAGATGTGTATGTGCATTTATTTTAGGAAGTTAATTTGCTATTTCTTCTACATTCCACTCAAAAACAAGTTTGCATTTTATTGTGACTTCATAAAGAAAAACCTAGTGACTTAAAAATCAGATTTTTGGGGGTGCATAATTTCCCTGCAGAGACTTGCTGAGTTTTTTCCAAAGTCTCAGGATCCCCCTCCCACCCCTCTTTCCCTTTCCTCCCCTCTCTCCTCCTTTCCCTCTTCCCCCTCCTCCCTTCTTCCTTTCTCCCTCTGTCTCTTCCTCCTCCGCCTCCACCTTCTCCACCTTTCTTCCATTTGTCCTCCCTCACCTCTTCCCGCTCTCCCTTCGTCCTTCTCTCCCTCCCCGCTACCACCCGCCTCTTTCATGAAAGACCCAAAGGAACCAGACAGGGTGGAAATGTTCGGTCTGCCCCCAGTAGTTAACGGTGGTTCACCTTGCTAGGCAGGTATCTGAAAACCCAGACTCCTGCTGTGTGCTGGGTGATGATGTGAACACTGTCTACTAGGAGACAGTGCAGACGAGGGCTTCAGTTTTCCCCTCTAAAATACAGTGACTCCTTTATTGGGCCCTGACTTGCAGTAGGACCTGTTCTGTATGCTCAGGATTCCGAGGTGAGCAGGTTGCGGCCCTGGGCTCGAGGCAGGCCACCGTGGACCCGGTGACCGTGGCTCGTGGGCTCTCTGGTTACTCACTGCTTTCTTATGTGTACAGTGGGGAGCCTCATTTAGTTGTGGTGAGGAATAAGTGGCTACATTTAACAACGCTCGGGATGGTACCCAGCAGGTGGGAAACACTGGGTAAGCGGTGCCTCTTCTCGCTGTAATTGTTTTTCACAAGGCGTGGAGTGCAGCACAGGGCTCAGAAGTGAAGGACATCTTTCCAGTTGGGCAAGGAAAATGTGGGGAGCAAATAACCACATGTGCTTATGGAAGGGGGGGCTCTAGTGAAGCAGGCACCCTGAGGCTGCTGGCCCTTCTGTGCACGTGGGGATCGTATTCTGTCCTGCTCCCACATTCCTCCTCCGAGGCTCTGTCTGGGAAGGCCCTGGCCCTGCCTCCACTCCTCACGGCCTTGGGACAGCCCCCTCCCCTGCCCTGCTTGACGCCAGGCTTTCCCCCCCTGTCACGTTGTGACTGTCCTTCTCACCGCCTCTGCATCTGCTAGACTTTCTGCCCTGGTCCTGCACCTAAGTCAGCCGAACGCCCTGTCGCCCCTTCCTCTCCTCCCTGTCCTGACTGGCATAGTTGAGGGTGGGGAAAGGGTCGCATTGCCCTAGGACAGCCTCCCTCCTTGCTCCTCCCATGCTCTGGACAAACTGGGGTGGGCCTGGCCGCCCAAGTGGGTCCCCTCTTGATTGCCTAAGGCTGCTGATCTTGGACCCTGTGCCTGGACGCCTGCAAGGTGCCTCTGCAGGTGGTGACTTGGCACCCTCGTCTCATTCTGCCTCTTTAACTGGCCTCGCTGGACCTCAGGCCGCGTCCCGACACAGTTCAGTTTTGTACAACACTTGTGGACAGACTAGGAGTTAGAACGTGTGTCTTTTTTGTTCACGTTTATTCATTCATCTTCCTTCTACAAATATCATTGACTGCCTGCCCTTTATTAATCACGATGCTCAAGTGCTGGGAATGCAGTGGTTAGAAAGAACAGCACAATCTGTGCCTTCAAGCGTCTACAGTCTCCTCGAGGGCAGCTCCTTCCCTCGGCTACCCAGGCTGAATGTTCTGGCCCTGGGGACAAACCCTTTCCCCAGCTTGGGGTCTGTTAGGCCTGTCGACCACTAGGTGGCGCAGTCACACAGGTAGCTCAGTCCCTGAACCGACCTGCCTCAGAATCAAGAGGGCAGCTTGTGAGCACAGTGCTGCCCCTTCCCACGGGCTCTGTCACTAGGTCAGGATTGGGGGGAGGGGTGACATCTGCATTTCTGACAAGTTCCCAGATGATACTGATGCTGCTGGTCTCTGGACCGACCACTCTTCAGGTCCACAGAAGCAGCTAAGCCAGTATTGTGCCCACTGCCAACTAGCTCACCTGTTTCAGGGCTTCTGGGTCCATGAACTTACTGGATCTTCCTGATGATTGGGCTTAACAGTCCCATTGCACAGATGAGGAAAGTGAGGCTTAGATGGCCAACAGCTGGTAAGTGGCAGAGCTGAGTCTAGGCACCCCTCTGGTCCTACATTCACCCTCTGTCCGCTGTCACACTGGCTCTCCCTGGGTGGTTTGGGAGAGAAGGAGGTGGGTGAATGAGTGACCTGTCCCGGGGAGAGGTGAACGAGGGGTGTTAACATTCCGGGCTGCGGGAGAGAGTGGAAAGAGTGCCGTGCCCGTGCCTGGTGCTGGCCCTGCCCGGCGCTGGCCTGGGTGTCTGCTCTTGGGCACCCCTGCTTTTTCTCTCTGGGCCTTGCTTTCCGATCTGTGCGATGAGGAGCTGGGCCCTGGTGTGGGGGTTTGTTTCACTCACTGCGCTGGGTGTTCGGTGGGCGCGTTCAGTCTAGGGAGGGTCTGACTTTAGGGCTGAATAATTAAAAAAAAAATTCTTTCTCTCTGCCCTCTCTTTCTGGAAATTCTGTTAGTTGGACACAGACCTCCGGGGTTGATCCTCTGTCTCTTCTCTCCTTCCCCAGCTCCTTGATTGCTTTTGGAATGTTTATATTTCTTTAGGAAATATTTCTTGGGGGACATCCCTCGGGGGGAATGCCAGCCTTCTGGCCTTAGGGGTTAGAAATTCCTCACTGTCATTAATGGGGTGTCGGAAGGGAGCAGAGGATGACGCACGTGCCACTGTGCTGTCTTTAACTGGAAAATGGTGGCTTTTAAAAGAAGCATCTAGATTCACTTTCTCTTTTAAAAGGAAAAGATTTTCCAATTGGGTAAAACAGCAGAAGCCAAACTATACCATTATGTACTACTGTTTACAATGTGAAAAAAAATGATTAAAAGGTTTGAAAATAAAAGGTTTGGCCATGGTCTGTCAGGCCACTGCAGAGAAAAAGAAAGCTGTGGTCACAATTTTAAAATCAGTGAAATGGAAATTGTTGTCAAAACATCAAATGATACAAAGAAATTATTACTTTTTAATTTATTGGTTTTGAGCCTTGATGCATCAAACAACATTGTATAACTGATAGGAATTTCTTGTGATAACTTGAGTGTAAACCCTATTTTACTGCTTTATTTTTAGCCATTAAATTAAACCTGTCTCATCCCTTCCAGCTTGGCCATTGAAAGATCCAATCTCACTTCTCCTGAGGAAGATGCTTCCTTTGGTCGTTTATGACACCTCAGACCCTACACAGCTCAGGAAAATTGGAAACAGGCTTCTGGTCTTTGGTCAATTGTGATTCCTAGTGAGATACTCGTTTCCCAGACCTTCACGATCTGATTGAAGGCAGTCTGTTGGCTAGCTGTTGTTAGTCCAGGTGGGCTGTCAGGAAATCGTAGCATTAAAAAATAAAATTAGGAAACTGATGGATGAGTTAAATAGCTACTAAATACAGATGAGTGGGGAATTAATGGATTAGAAAGCAGAATGAAAGAAATGTCAGAATTCGGCATAGAGCATATGAAATAGTGCCTAGGAGACAAAGAGGCAGGGCTTCCTACTTCTTATTTGAATGAATTAGAATATCAGTCAGATTCTGTAGGGAGAGCAGGGGTGAGGCAGTATTCGAAGAGAAGAGGCTGGTAATTTTCCAGAGCTAGTGAAAGACACTGAGCCTGAGATTCAGAAGCTGCAAGTCCCAAGCAAGGTAAGTAATAGGAAATCCAAATCTAAACAAAATGTAGTGAAAACAGTACCAAGGACACAGAAAACCCAGCAAGCGGTGACAAAGAACGGGCAGATCACCGCCACAGGAAAGGCAGTGACGGGTGACCCTTGAACAGCAGGGTATTAACTGGTCTATGACCTATAGTCGACACTCTGCATCCCGGGTTCCGCCGCACCCCTGGTTCCACCACACCCCGGGTTCCTTCGCATCCGCGAGTTCAACCAACCACGGACCGCGTAGTTCTGTAGTATTTACTATCGAAAACGATCTTTGGTATCAGTGGACCCGTGCAGTTCCAACCCGTGTTGTTTAAGGGTCAGCTGTAGATTGATGGGTGACTTCTCAACAGCAATAATTCAAACCAGAAGACAACAGATTTTCAACATGCTAGTTGAAAATAATCGTAAACCTAGAATTATAAGCTTTACAAAATTCTTTTGAGAATAAGAGGAAAATAAAAATACTTCAAAATACACAAATCAAGAGAGTTAGAGACTTCCTCAAAGAAGCTCCTCACAGCTCTCCTCCTGGAAGGCAGTCGTCTTCCAGGGGCTCCAAACGGACGTCCTCAGGAGCAGGGGGTGCTGAGCAAAGAAAGTGATGAACACAGAATAAACATAAATATGCTTTGACTGTAACAAATGATAACATGGCTTTATGGGGTGACCAGAGGTAAAGCTGTGCCGGTCAGGAAGACTGAACTCTGCTAAGTACGCACAGTCATATTTCTAGAGTAGTGATTAAATCATAGAGTGTAAACTTCCAAACTAATGGAGCAACAAAGAACAGAACGGTGAATATAATCCCCTCTCCAAGAAAACAGTAACACAGGAGGGGGAAAGAAACAGAAAAAAGTGGGACAAATAAGAAGCAAAAAAAAAAAAAGTGGTAGAAATAAATCTGTACATATGAATAGTCCCAATAAATGGACTGATTTTCTGGATTAGGAAACAAAGATTGTCAAACCAGATTTTAAACTATATATAGCCATATGTGGTTTGCAAGAGACATATTTAAAATGTAATATGGGCAAGTGGGAGACTTCCACTGGGGAAGTTTACAGCTATAACAGAGAATGTTTTATTTGTTAAGGTGGGAATTTGTATAAATTTCATTCCTTTTTATATGTCTTAACATTTTCGATAAATTAAAATTTAAAAACCTGCTTAGGCCAAGTTAAATCACAATGGAGAAAATATTGTTAAAGTGTGTGATGAGGAGTTAATATCAAATTCGTGTATGTATATACGTGTGTGTATATATGAGAGTGTATGTGAGTCTACAGTGTGTATTTGTAAACAATAAAAGGAAAACTAAAACCTCAAGGGCCATTTTTGAAATAAGGAACTAGACAATTTAGAAAATAAAAAATAATCACAAATCATGTTTAGATTCATTGATAACTAATGAAATAAAAGTCAAAGCAAGGTGCACTTTCACCTGTCAGTTTGGCAACAGACTATACTTCAATTAAAAAAAAAAGCACTGTAAAATCTTGGGTTGTCTAGGAAGTTTGTTTATTTCTAGTGGTAGCAAATGTGTAAACTCTTTGATTCAAGTATGCTTGTCGATTTTAAGAAAATAAGCAGAGTGAGAAAATATATCATGCTGAAATGATTTTTGCAGTGTTGTTTATAAAAATGGAAGCGATTTAAATGTCCAACAATGACAAATAATGTTTAAATTATTTGTATGTATTTAGGCATTACAATGATGATATACTTCTATTTTTATAGACAGGAAAAAGCTTTATGATTTATTGGTTAAAAAAGTAAATTATATAGATAATACGATTTTATTTATATTAAATAATCTGTATTTATTTGTATTTATATACATATGGAAACGGTCTGGATTCATATTCAACAGAAGAGTAACTATAGTTGTCTAGTTTGTGCTAAGTATATTTTCTAGCTTTTTTGGTCTTATAATTTATAACAGAATGAAAATTTTTAAAAGAGAAATGTGTTCCTGACTTACAGGCTGTATTTTGCATCATGTGATTAAAAAACATTAATGTACATTGGTTTGCATGCATTCTAGCTCTATCCCTTACTTAGCTGTGTGACTTTAGGCAGATTACTTAGCCTCCTAACTTTGGTTTCCTCATCTATAAAATGGGATAATAACAATACCTACCTTCTGGAGCAGTTGAGCTGAGCTGTGGTGATGAGGCGGTGAATGTAATGTGTTTAGCCCTATGGAGGATGGTGTCTGTGCCCAGTAGATGGTAGCTGTTCCCATCGTTGGAATCATCCTGGATCTGAGGACCATTTCCACATGGAGCTGAGAAATTATTCTCAAATGATCTGAGTGATGCCAGCACTGAGCAGTGAGTCTGAAGCACCCAGCAGTTCCTAGGAACACATACTTGTCAAAGTCAGGAGTCACATAATCAGTTATGTCACATGTCTTAGTGTCTATTGAGATAAGCACAGTGTTCTTTTTTTTTTCTTATTTAAGCTATTAATAGATTTCCTAATGCTGAGTTATCTGCATCTTCCTGGAATGAAAGGTACATGGTAACATTTCATGGTTCTTTTAATATTACTATGGTAAGGTATGCTGGATTTGATTTGCTAAGATTTCATTTAGAGCTTTTCTGTCCATATTAATGAGTGAGATTTTTCTGCAAATATAGAATTTGTAGTGTAGTCAGTGAAGCATTGTGCTTGTCAAATAATTTATCATATATACAAATAACAAATATTTATTGTGTGTGTGAGAGAGTGGGGGAGAAGAAGGAGGAGGAGGGAGGAGGAGGGGGAGATGCCAAGAAAATAAAATAACAATGTATTTGTCAGGATTCTTTCACTCTCAAGAGACAGACAGCCCAGTTCCAACTAGCTTAAACCAAGCATACAGGAACTGTTCATAGAACTAGGAGAGCCAAGTGGGCGTCTGGCGTCAGGTGGAGATGTGGAGGCGCTGGCATTGCACCTGCAGTACCGTATCTCTCTACTTTGCTCCCTTAGCCCTTCCCACTGGCACTGGTTTTAATCTCAGGCAGGCTCTCCCCGAGCGGTGGTCCAGTGACATCTGAACTCCAGCAGAAGTCAGACGGTATCGCTGAGCCAGGGTCTGTGGCCAGGGGGCGCAGTGCTCTGGCTGACCAGATCTGGGCGTGTGCCCACCCCAAGAGCCCTCACGTGGTCCCACTCACCTGAGGCACACGGGCTGTGACTGGGAGAGGAGGGGACGTATCTCAGATGTTCTCAGCACTGTCAGTAAAGGGAAGAAGGGGACGGGACAGGCGTACAGCAGGTGATTTTCCCTGGTTGGTCGGATGCTTTTGTGTCTGGGTTTTGGTTGCTTCATTTGGTTTACACTCCACTCCCGTGAAGTTTCACTTTATGTCATCTTGCTCCCATTTTTGTCGAGGAGATGTTCAGAAGCTTTCCCACTCCGGCAGGACAGTAGAGCGGTTGAGTCAGGTCTGAGCTGAGGACTCCTCTGCTTCTCCAGTCAGGACAGCCGGGCCACTTCTTCCGGGGCGCCCTCACGGGCCAGCCTGGGTGGTGTCATTGGCAGTGTCCCACGTGGTTTTATTATGGCAGCCCCTTGTCTGTAACATTCAGGCAAGACCTACCTGCAGGCAGAAGCCAAAGCTCTCTTACTGCTCCCCTGTCACCTGGAACCTTTCCTTTTCAGTGGTCTGAGTCACAATTTTTCTTTGGTTTATTGACAAAACAGTTTTACTCTTTTTCCCCAAAACAGTCTTAAGGAAAAGAAGCAAACACAAACAGAATGGATCTCTAATTTGTCTCACAGACTCAGGCTTCCAGACACAACTGAGACCCAGAATCTTTGCCTCAAAGATAGGAAAGTGGTTGCTCTCTGTGGTTGCTTCCAAGGATCTGACGTGAATTTTGTAAAATTCCTTGTGAAAAATAAACCTTATTTTGCAGCACAGAGCACTGAATTTTGAAGGGTCAAATAAGACATACAACAAATGAGCTGTTAAAAACATATCACAGAGATGTTTTTGCAAAGTAACTTGGGATATTGGGCAATATCCAACTACTCTTGACCAAATCTTGGCTTTTGTTTTTGTTTTTTTTTGCTTAATAATGTTGAAAGTCTGCTCAGAGTAGCCTTGTTTCTGTCAAGATGAACATGAACAAGATAGTCAAGATGGACAGGGACTCGGGTGTCTTTAAATAGCTCAAGACGAGAATGCCCTTGCCAGGAGCCTGGGGTGCTATGTAATATTTGACTTCTTTAGTGTGTAGCAGACTTCCTGTTTCTGCAAGCATGGCTCTCTAAAGGGCTGCTTTTAAATTTGAAATCCTAGCAGACACGTTTCTTTCCCACTGTCTTTGATGAAGATGGCTATTTCAGTAGCATTTCCACAGGGTGACCTCTGAGAGTCACGGTCCATATCTGCTGTCTATTTCAGGTTCCTGAGTCGATTCACGAGGCTTGACTTTTTGATGATGGCCATTTTGACTGTTGTGAGGTGATTCCTCACTGTAGTTTTGATTTGCATTTCTTGAATAATTAGTGATGTTGAGCATCTTTTCATGTGCCTGTTGGCCATCTGTATGTCTTCTTTGGAGAAATGTCTGTTTAGATCTTCTGCTCATTTTTTTTGATTGGGTTGTTTGGGTTTTTTTTTGATACTGAATTGTGTGAGCTGCTTGTATATTTTGAAAATTAGTCCCTCGTCAGTCACATTGTTTGCAAATATTTTCTCCCGTTCTGTAGGTTGTCTTTTCGTTTTGTTTATGGTTTCCTGTGCTGTGCAAAAGCTTTTAAGTTTAATTAGGTCCCATTTGTTTACTTTTGTTCTTATTTCCATTACTCTAGGAGACAGATCCAAAAAAATATTGCTGCGATTTATGTCAAAGAGTGTTCTGCCTCTGTTTTCCTCTAGGAATTTTATAGTATCCAGTCTTACATTTGGGTCTTTAATCTATTTTGAGTTTGTTTTTGTATATAGTGTTAGAGAATGTTCTAATTTCATTCTTTTACATGTAGCTGGCCAGTTTTCCTAGCACCACTTATTGAAGAGACCGGGAGGAAGATTCTTGAGGTCTGTGCTTCTTCTCAAGATAAATATGGAATGTTGGTAGCTCCTCAACCACACCTTGGTCATGCTGGTCCCCATATTTCCTACTGAGAGCATAGCTGGACGTGCAGGGTTGGGTTTTAGGGTGTCATCTTAATGATGCATAGAACAGCAATCACAGGAGCCCGAGGCTGCCACCAGAATTCAGTTCCCCTTGACCTTCTTTCCATCAGAGCAAAACCCAACTTGTCAGTGGCCCCTTTCCCCCAAGGCTACTACATAGGCTAGGGCAGGGCCAAGGGAAGGGAGGACTTGGTTAACTCAAGGGTGTGACCACTGGTCATTGGGTTGTTTTCCCTTGGTGTCCGTGAACAGGAAGAGTTGTCATTACTCTTAACCTGGTTAAATGACCTTGTTTAGAACACATCTTGCAAATGAAGGATGTTCTTTTCCACTAGGTGCTGTTGACCAGCTGTATCAGTTAGCTCATGCTGCCATAACAAAACACCATAGACTGGATGCCTTAACAACAGACATTTATTGGAGGCTCACAGTTTGGAGGCTGGGAAGTCCAAGATCAAGGGGCTAGCCTGTTTGGTTCCTAATGAGAGCTCACTTTCTAGGCTGTAGATGGTCACCTTCTTGCTGTGCCCTCACATGGTGGAGAAAGAGAGGTAGCAAGCTCTTCGGTGCCTCTTCTCTTAAGGACGCATCACGGAGCCTTCACCCTCCAGCTCTCGGCTAAACCTAATCACCTCCCTAGAGCCCCCCTCCAGATATCACCGTGTTAGGTTTTAGGGCTTCAACATCTGACTTTTGAGGGGACACAGTTCAGTCCATAGCACGAGCACAGGATCATTCTTGTTAGATGCTCTAGGAGTGATCCATGTTTGGAGCAATACAGGTCATAAGTCCGGGTGGGAAAAGTGGGAAGAAACAGACGTCAGGAGGGGGAGTGAGCCGGCGAGTGACCCGAGGGTTAGGGCTCTGTGCCTCGTTCTGCTAAGACCTGAGCACGTGTGCTTTACGTCCCATGTCTACCTCTCTTCTTAGACACGTTTTAAAGTTATTTCTTGGTTCACAGCTCAAATTGATTCTGTATTGGACTGTCCCACTCAATTTTGAGCTTAAGGGCAGTGCTCGCTGTGGTACCCGATGCAAGATGGATGCTTAGAAAACATTAGAGGAATGAAAGCAGGGAGTTTTGAGCCTCAGGATTGAAAACAAGTGAGGTTTTGCTGATAGAAGTCATCTTATCAAATGGTTTGGAAGGAAAAACTGAGTTCAGTTGTAGATTATAGAGGCTGAGGTTAACTGTGGTACCTCGAGTCTGTATATTAATGCCAAGTAGTTGAAGGTCATGTAATCATACATCTTAGGAAGCTACAGGTCGTTTATCTTAACCCTGCTGTCACAGCAGGAATCCCTGTGGCAGAGCCGTGGCCCGGCAGTCCTCCAGGCCTTGCTTGGCACACTCCGGGTGACTCACTTTAAGGCATTTAGACAGTTCCATCCAGGCTCTTGGAAAGTTCTCTGCTACACTTCAGTTCTACTGTAATTCCTCCTTCTTCTTGAATCTGTCGTCTGAGGGATTACAGGCCGCGTCGCGCTTCCCTTCCTGCTGCCTGTCCCACCCCAGCTCTGCCTCCCTCTGTCTCTCTGTGTCCCATCGTTAGAGCCCCACCTTCACGGCTGGTCCTGACAGTGGTGGAGCAGTCTCCGTCTGTCTGTCATATTTACCTGTGGGCTTAGTGTGGGGACTTAAACACCACTGGTATTTGCATAATGAAAACTGTACTTGTGAATGACTGAGTGGAAGATTCCACGTGGGCCAGAGGCCCAAATTTCAGATGCTTCCCTCCAACCCTGAGGGAGGCAGTGCTGTGGAGTCGTTCACTCCGACCATGTCTGTGCGTAGACTCAGACGGCTCTAGGGGACCGCTGAGCAGTGTGACCAGTGCGCACACGTGCGTTGCCATGTTGACCTACTAACACTTCGTTGGACGTTCTCTCATGAGGCATGAGTACGTGGGCTGCAGAATGTGCAGGTGGAAGGGTCAGCGTGTGGCTCACCCAGTTTTACAGGTGAGCAGGGAAGGAACCGGATGCTTTCCCGTGTTCCAGCCACAGCATCGTGTTCAGCCTTACTCCACAAGTGTGCAGGGATTATCTTGGTTGCTTGAAGCCACTGTCCGCAGAAGTGTCCTCAGCTGATAAATATGGAGACTGAAGCTGAAGGAGTGCCAAGGTCACACGGAGGAAGGAGTGCCAGGACTGAGACTGTAAGCTTTGTGCCCCACGTCCCTGACACGTGTCTTCACTTTACCTGGAGCCAGTTCTCTCTTCTGGAAGAGATGAAGAGGATTCCGAGGAAGCAGAGAACCACTCTTGGTTCAAAGCAAACATTCTCCCTTTAATATACAGTTCCCAACTTCCATGCTCCGTCGTCTGTCCACATCTGGCCTTTGGATCTAGAAATAGACAAAAATTTTTCAAACGTGTAATGAACTGAACCCTCAATATTTACTTGGCACGTACTTCATGCCAGGAAGTGGTTTGGAAAAGATGGAAGATTTACTTGATACAATATAAGTCACCAGAAGGTTCTTTCTTCTCAGAACGCCTTTTCCACATCCCAGACCTCCTCTTAGGATAGAAAGCAGAGGACATGAACTGCACGGACGTAGCTTTTTAGAACAAAGGAATGCTGTGGCCCAAGACTGCGTGGTCAAATTTCCCGGCAGGGCCTCTGCCCAGTGGAGAAATCCAGGCCCTTTCTCTGTGCCAGCGGGGATCGTGGCTGCCCTTCTGTCCTAGGAAGTAGCAGGGACCCTCCTGCACCCCCTGCCAGCATGTCCTCCCTTCCCTACTCTGCCCCCCCCCCACCGGAGTCACATCCACAGGATGTCACTGTCACATGAGAAGTGCCAACAGGGCAGCCTGCGAGGGACCCCCAGCCGTCATCAGGCTCTTCCCATCCCCTCGGGAGGCTGCTCTTGTCGCTCAGGCCTCCTCCCCAGGACAAGGTGAGCCTGGCTCCACCATGGCTTCCTGGGGCTTCTGACTCGATCCCACAGCTGTGACTGGGCTTTCTGGGGTCGCCCTCTGAGCTGAGTCAACAGGCCGTGTGACTACATGTGTGTGGTCCCGGCTCTGAGACGTGTGCCGACTGAGATCTATGTGGTCTGCCTGCTTCCCAGGCCCCATTAGACTCTCCTCTCACCTGTGGCCCAGCCGTGCTGGCCAGTTTCCTTCCAGACTCCACATCAGGCGTAGATGGTATGTAAATGACGCCTGTCTGCCAGTTTATCCACACCGACGTTTGAATTTCATATAATTTTCATGTCTCAAAATATTATTCTTCTGTGGTTTTTTTCCAACCATTCAAAAATGTAAAAATCATTCTTAGCTTGTGAGCCATAGAAAAACAGGAGGCAGGTCAGATGTGGTCCATCAGCCATTATTTGCAACCTCTGGTCTAAGCAAATAAGCCCACACATCCTGCCCAAGAAGGTCCCAGGAGAAGCTGAGGAATCTCCTACCTCTAGTGCAGCTGACCAGTGGGCAAAGCGTCGCTCCCCCGCTGTGTCCCAGAGACGCAAATGAACAGCAGCAAGTGTGTGCATTTCATCCCAGTCCACACCCTGCTGGAGCAGTAGCTGGATGGGAAACAGATGTTGCATTTTGACCTATTGAGAAAAAAACCCCAGTCTTTTGAGGTTGAAATCCCGGGGGAGAGCAGCGTTGAGGTTCTCCACCATGTTAGACCCTCACAATGTCTGGGGTCAATTCCATTGGGCCATCTGAGGAGGGGACCTTGGCTGCCACACCTGGGCTTGTTCCTAAGTCTGAGGACAAGGAGATGCCTGGGCAGGGATCAAGGGGTGGCTGGTCACTTCAGAGAGCCACTTCTGCTGCTTGGCCGGCCTCCTGCCAGATGTTCCCCACCCAGCAGACACCCAGCATGGGCTAAGAGGGCTCCAGACTCTGGGTGGTCTTTGAAGAAGGACTGAAGATGCAAAGCCTGCCCTCGGGCACCTGGAGAGCTGGTGGGCCAGCAGGAGCTGCCCACCGCAGGGCAGGCCGATGACGAAGGCTGCAGAGACCCGCAGAAGCAGCTGGATGAGCGGGAACAGTGCTACCGAGGCTAGGAAAACAGCTGGACAGGATGGAGAGATGAGGGCCCTGCAGTAAGAAATGGGAGTCTCCTGGCCACGAGACTGGAGGGGAAAACACACAAGAGAGAGGACAAGAGAAGATGAAATGACAGAGAGAGGAGTTGGGCCTGACTGGCAAGAGCCGCCAGTCCAACTGCGTCCGTCTGTCCCCACACTCAGCCCCAATGAGGGACTGTCCCTGGAGCGAGTGTTCTGGGAGGAGACAGGGCAGGCTCACAGCAGGCAGGGCCTCCTCTGTGCTGCCCTCAGGATCCTGAAGGAAGCCTCACTGCTCCCATGGAAAGGGCAAGGGAAGCGGCTGGCGGGAAGAAGGCCTTGGGAAGGCTGCTCTGGAGGTGGGGCAGGGGCTGGATCTGGTCCTCCATCTAACCCCTGTCATAGCCCTGTTGTCCCCAGCAACCCACCTGCTCGGAAGAGAGCCGGAGCCTCCGGAAGGAGACCGTGCAGGGTGGGCGGATGACCTGCTGTTCACAAGGCCTGGGCTGCCGACCAAGCGGGGACGATTTGGGGTTTGGGGCTCTGGTTTTGTTGTTGCCTTTATTTGGGGTGGTGGTGACAGGTGGCAGGTTGATATTTCTTTAGAAAAATTCCACTGTGTTGGTTTCCCTGATCGATGTCCACTCCCCCATGCGGGGATCACGATACTGGATCCTGATGAAGGATATAAATGAAGATGAGGGAAGTATTGGCTGGGGGAAAATCCCCTGGGACACGGTCTGGGGCGGGAGAGCGTGGGATTCATCCCTGTGCACACAGCACGCAGCACGCAGCATGCAGGACAGGGCCCAGCACAGAGCCGGACAGGCTGCTCTCACCGTGGGGATGGCCCGGGAGAGGCGCGCAGGCTTTCCCGTGCACGCCCGAGCCCCACCCCCGCCCCGGGGCCCGCCAGGCTGCAGGCGGCTTGGGTGGGCGGCTGGGGCATTACAGCGCTTCATTCTCACCCTTCTGATTCTGATTATTTCTCTGTGTCACTAAAGCAAAAGACCATCACAGTAGAGAAAAACCCCAGAGTCACGATTAATATCCTTGAAGGATCAGGCCGACCCCAGCCCTTCAGACACACCGGGAGCCAGGAAGGAGAGCCTGAAGTGACTCACGTGTCAAACTGAGGTTGGACACCCGGCATCTGCGGTGCCCCCGGCTCTGTCCCCTTTGGGCTTGTTCTTCCTGGCTCTGGGCTGTCCCCAGAAGGAACGCGTCCCAAGAGCTTCCCGACGGAAAGGACTCTGACTTGGGAGCTTCGCTACGGTTTGGCTCGTTCGACTGTACAAATGGCACATGGTTGGTTTTCCCGTCTCCCCTGAGCCCGCCGCCTTTGGTGGCGTAACCTCAGAGCCTGTGGCCTGCGAAGCTCCAACACCTCCTCCCTGATCTGCACACGGCGGCATGCGGTCTGGTTTGCTGTTTGTCCCACTCTCCTTCAAAGGTGTCCTCACCTGGGTGATGATCAGTGAGGACGCAGCATCTGTGAGACTCAAGTCTGACTCGCCTTGTCTGTTGCTGACTGGTTAAACTGTGCCCACCACAAACCCGCCAGCTTGCCGCCCCCAGGGCCCCTGGGCCTTCCCGCCGGCTGCCACTCAGTGCCCGTCAGGCTCGGAACTTACCTGGGTGTCACTTCCCATGCACCCCTCGCCCTTCCTGTCCTCACCTCAGGGCTCCATCCTTCTCTGTCTTCAGGCCTTGCGCTGGGCCTGGTACCGGGCAAGCGTGGACACCTCTGAAAGGAGGGGATGGCCCTGAGTTTAGGACCCGGCTGCGTCTCTGAGTGGTACCAAGTGGCATAACGGGTCCCCTCTCTGGGGGAGGATGTGGGCCTTCGCTCCCCATCGCTCGGCGGCGTGGAGAAGTCAGGGATTGCGGAGGGGGCAGAAGTGCCCCCTGGGGGGACACGCACGTCCCTCTGGCCACTGCTGTCCCTTGCCCCACGTCTGAGCTGGCGGCAGCACCTCCCTCACCGCGAATGACTACTTTCCTGATACTTCTTGGCTGGAGTCTCACCTTCTCTGCCTCTCTTCTCCTGTTCTTCCCTCCTCTTGTCTGGCCTCAGCTCCTCGTTCCTTACACTGGCCTGAGTATTTCGGATTGTTTATCGTGTACATTGACTACTGTTCTGATCAGAAGATTAATAAATACAAGCCCCCCCGGGGAACTGGGACGATGATGCTTCTGTCACGACCCTGCTGGGGGGCTCAGCACATACTTCGTCTTGGAACCATGCCTGCTCCCCTCCCACCGCCCCTTCGCTTTCTCCCGGGTGAGCTGTAGGTGGCTGCACGACTTCCCAGCTGCTGGCCTCCATTCCGCCTCCCCAGCTCTGTTTCGGGCGCCCAAGTAGCCTGCCCACGGGGTCCAGCATCCTGCATCTCTCTTTTGCTTTCTGTTCACCCACCTGCATTGCATTCTATTCATAAGAGTACTGTGTTCTAAGTTTTAACAAGTTAGAGATTATAGAAATTGATACGTAGGAAATAAAAATAATAGGTAATCTTAACTCTTCAGGTATTAGCTTTGTCCCCTTTTTAGTGTATTTACCCCAAGACGCACGCGAGCGCACACACAGCCTTTCTCTCCCTACTGTGTGTACCTATTAGAGGTGCGTTGAATTACATCAGTTGGACCTAATGCTGAATTGTGAGCATCAAAGTCAGCGTTTGGCTGTCATTGAGGCTGGAGCTGAGTGTCACCATCATTGAGTGAAAATCTGACATTTTAATGTAGTTGGTCTTATAACGATTTTACTGTTGTTTATAGGTGGCAGTCACACTGTAAACGTCTGACGTCCAGCTCAGGAAGGGGCATATCTGGGCACCGGGCACTGTCCCCGCTGAGTGCTCCCTGGCCGTCACACTGCAGTCGGTGACACTAAATAGATGTTCGTTTGAAACTGAGTTTGGTGGAGAAACAAGCGCTACTGGGGGTACTTCATATTTCCCTAACCTTTTCTTTTCTTTTCACACTTTGTTTTCTTAATTGCATCTAGATTGATGATGACTTATTACAGATCATCTTGATGCACTTGATTTTGACGGTTTTCAGGCAGCAAAGTCGACGATTAATTCATCCTTGTACAGATACGAAAACTTCCAAATAACAATTTTTTTGAAATATGCACGACCTAAATAAAAAAACTATAAAAAATTTTAAATCCCGGTACATTTTTTATTGCTCCATAGGTCAGTACATATACCAAACAACTCCACGTAGATGTTGATGATAGCCTACTCTGATGATCTCTTTTATTCTGCTTTGTAGTATTATTTATGGTTCTTTTGCCATCTTAGCTTAAAGAAGATAGAATGGTCTAAAGGCAGCAAGCTATGCATTCTCAATATTTGTATTATTCCCCCATTTTCTCTTACATTTAAGTATTTGAAAGTTCTTAATAAGTTTTGCACATAAAATTAATAGCTTTCACCTTATGGGCATGAATTATCACGCATTATACTCCTACAGTGGTGTATCATGAAACTATCGGACTGGGAGAACTGAAACATGTCTTACCTACAGGGAGACTTTCGATCTTAGCTCACCTGGAATGCCTCTTCATATCTGAAAGTGAAGCTTCGGGCCTGAACAGTAAGTCCATGTGCATGCCTGGTCCGTGGTACTGCTGTTGACATACTATCGATGCAGACGTGACGGTGACCCATGTGATCATAGGGGCATTGATTACGCACAGGTTCAGCGATGCCAGAAACCATCCTGAAATAGGTATTCCGCTGCTTGTCCTTTCAAAGGCCAAGGCATTCATCCCAAAGCCAAGGCCAAACAGTAGGGTAAATACAGTGCTGAAGCTGAATTTTGATGGATTCCCAGACAAACGTGTTTGCCTGTAAGATTTTGTATCCTGCTCTGTTAATGTACCCTTAACATTTCCCTGTAACATTATGCTTTCAAATCGTGGTGTTTAATGGCTGAGTGATTTTTATCTGTGTGGGTATTCCATAATTTATTAGCTTTTGGGTTTATGTCAGACGTTTTAGTTCATTTGGTTTCTGTTCAACTTCAAACTGTACTTGGACACTCAGCACGCATCTGAGTCATTCATTTTCTTCCTTACCCTTCGTATCCTTGGCCACCACGCCAAAGCCTCTGCAGTAATCGAGAACCGGCCTCTTTCGTTTTATACAGGAAGGTCTCTCACAGACTTGAAGACGGTTTCGTCTCTCCTCCTGCCTCAAGGACGCTCCTCCAAGCAGACCAGTATGTCTCCTCAGCAGGTTCCCCTCAGGGTGGCATCTGAACTCTCCACCATCTCATGGCTCTTTCTTGTGTTTTTGGACGCGGAGAATCAAAGCTTTAAGCCCCCTTGCGAGCTCTTCCACCACCAGCCCACACACACCCTGCACCTTCTCCTCGAGGTCTGTCCTGCTGCTCTGGGCTTCCGACCCTGACGACTCGGGCCGCGGTGGGCCACAGCCTGGGTTTTAGCTGAGGCTCCCTTTAAGATCTTGTTAGGGGCAGCCTGTCCCCTCCACCCCGGTGTTCTAGCCTGCTTCTGCCTGGCTGATGAGACCCACCTTCCTCTCATGGGCTCCAGCTGTTGTATTGGATGCAAGCATGAGACAGGTCGTGGGAGGAGGTCCCACTGCGGTTAACAGCGGCCCTTGCTTGTCGTCTCACAGAGCGGGGCCGGGTTGAGTGCGGAGTTCGCTCTTACTGTCTTGCTCCAGAGTCACAGCCTCAACAGTACCCTCCCTCCCTTTCTTCTGCTGAATTGCTCGTGCCTGTCTTCTTGCTCGTTCTGCGTGTTCACCCTTTGTGTAAAGCTCGGTGCAGGGATGCCGGGGCTTTGGCCAGCGGGGTGGGCGTGGACACTCGTTGGGAACGTGGATGCTAGCACCCTCGTGGCTCTGCTGCAATGCCCGCGTTCCCCAGGACACATGCCCACTCGAGCCAGGGAGCAGGGCTTTGCCCAAGCCAGCATTGCAAGCTGAGGTTGAAGGGCATCTCTCCAGGCTGCCTTGGGATGGTTCCAGTTCCCTAATGCCAAACCTGCTTGCTTGCTGAGAGTGAGTGGCTCAGGCCCACAGCCAGGGCTCCGTGTCCAGGCGGGCGGCACCAACTGATGGAGGCAGGACCTGGCCCCTTCCTCCTTTCCTGAGTCCGTTGGCCATCTCTGCCCACGCCTGCTCCCTCCTGTTCTTCTGCAGAGACCCCCACCCAGCCTGCCTTTGGCTGAGGGACGCCTTACAGAGAATGCACAGCTGGTTAAAGTCTAGCAAGGGCCAGGAGTCAGAGTCTCCTGGGCTCTCAGTCTGATGATTTTTCTGTAGATTGTGCTACAAAAATCCCACCCCACAGAGGGCCTTTGGGAGTCATGTGCCCTGCCTTCCTTCCAGAAGTGGGAGGGACCCTTCCTCACTTGCATGTCAGGAGGAGCCCTTTTTGATCCCTCCTGGTAATGTTTGGCTAACAGTCTAGATTTTTCCAACATATACTGTGGTTGCACAAGAAATCCAAGTCACCGATTTTTCAGAACCTAAGCAGTTAACGTTAGAATTTTGCTGCAAATAAATTGATCAGTATGCAAGACAGTTGTCACGGCTGAATCATGGTCCACAGTTAAGGTAAACAGATCTGTGATGACATTTTCTGAGCGGAATACAAATGCAGCTCATTTCCTCCCAGAGGTTTCTGACATTTCTTCTACACGGATAACAGATTCTCCCAAGAAGGTGTTGGTCATAAGGAAGAAAGATCTTTGTTTAATCCCTCTGAAAAGGTAGGGCTCTGATATTTGATGTGCTTTCTGTGAAAAGAATTGTTTTAAGAGAGATGAATAGCGAGGAGAGGGTTTTTCTTGAGTTAGCTGCCTCCCCTCCCTCCCTCCCAACCATGGAGAGACCCGTTTGGGGTTTTATTTGAATGGTTATTAACATATTATGTTATTGTATTGTGAAAGTTTGCATGTCATTGATTTTTTTTTCCAATGTGAAGATCAAGGGGTGTTTTTCGTATTTAAAGGCACATAAGGTAATGGGGGTGAGGGGAGAAGCAAAATTTAAAAAAATTCCCTCATGTTCTTTTCATCTGTAACGCTCTCAAGTTTCACATTTTCCCCCAGGTTTTTGCTGCCTGTTCTGTATTTTAGGAATTCTGCACAATATGTCTGCATTGGAAATGGGAAATAGTGTTTGGCTAGATGCTGCATCATAAGCCAGATATGTTCTCTGTATTATGGTGAAGCTCTCAAAATCCTTAGTTTGTCCTGATGTTGAAATGAACTGAAAACCTGCCTGCAGCCTTGGGTAAGGGCAGGCCGTCATTCCGTCCCCGTGTGTGAAGGGAAACGATATTTCTGGGGGAGATACTTGCGTGCGGGGTGGGACTGCTGTAGAGAGAGAGATTTCAGTCTATTTGTGCATCTGTCATTGATTATGCTCAGGGACCCTGAGCAAGGGTCTATACAAGAGGGTTGCATTTGAGGTGGGCAAATAATTCCAGGTCCTGTCGGGAGTTGCAGCTGGGGTAAGAGGCCAGAAAGCTCCAGTGACTGGACGTGAACAAGAGGGCATGCCCCTCACAGCAGGGGCATGAATGAGTCTACTCGGAAGTTCTGGAGCAATCCAAGGAATACGTTCAGGAAAAGGGCATCTTTTATATCATGCTTCATTCCTCCCTAAAGCGTTTCTGCCATCCATTGCCAGGATAGCACAGGTGTGGCCTCCTGCAGGAAGCTTTCTTGGATCTTCCCAGTTGTTCCCACAATCGAGTGTCCAATCTCTTGCACAGCACACAGCTCTCAGTATGAAATTACCTGGCTCCATATCTCCATCACACTCAAGACTGAATCTTTCAGAGGCCAGATGGGGTCCTTTCATCTCTAACTGTCCGGCTTCTAATATAGCTCCTTCTAATATAGAGACGGGTCTGGTGATGGGGCATGGGGAGCTGCATCCCACAGAGTCAGAACTTGGCAAATGTTGCTTATAATTGAAACAGGTCCCATTTTCTTACAGCAGCTTCTGCCGAAGAAAGGGATGTCCTGCTTAACCCCATTTCTTAGTTGGAGAATAGTTGGAGAAACTGAGTCACGTAGTGATAAAGCCAGGTCTAGAACTGGATGCCTGTTAAGCACCTGGCCCGCTGAACAAGTGGATGGAGAAAGGCATAAGTGCCCACGCCTCTACTTGCCACAGCCCTCAGGTATCCTGTGTATGGCGTGGTAGATGTATTTACATCCAACCAACCCAACCGTATTTTTCTTCCTCCTCCAGAAATTTTTTTGCCCCATTCAGTCTCAGTGTAGGAGGATCAGGTGACCGAGGCTTTTTAGAACCTTCCCTTTCTGGGCGGTGACGGTGACACATCATGTATTTTGAGGCATTGACATCATCTCCTTCCTCCTGAATGCCCTCTTTGCAGCTCCATCTTTCAGGTCCTGTCATCTTTCACCTGGACCGCTGTGACCTGCATTCATTCACAGAAGTACAGGTACAATGCGAATGAGTCACCAGGGACCAGACCTAGACCGGGAGGGGATGGGATTGGCCAGGGACAGGCTTCCTTGGAAAGTGATGTTTGAGTTGAATCTAAAAGTCTGTTAGGAGTTAACTTGGTGAAGAGAGGGAAGAGAGCTTTCTGACCTCAGGACATATGTGCAAAGGCCCTGAGGTAGGAGGGAACATGATGTGTTCATAAAACTGATAGGGCAGTGTGGCCAGAGCCGGAGAGGGGCGCAGGAGAGGTGGACAGCAGCCTGACTACACAGGAACTGACTGATAATGGCAGGAACTCCACATGTGTGCTCAGAGCAGAGAGAAACTGCTGGAGGATACAGGCAAGGGCGGGCCCGGTCAGATCAGGCTCCTGTGTGGAGAGCAGTGGCAGGGAGACCAAGGGAGGTCCTGCAGTACGCCAGCAGCAGAACCCAGAGTATGGAGAGACCTTTAGGAGGTGACAGCAGGACTTGATGACCGGATTTGGGAATCATCAGCAGAGAAATGGTCTGGATGCCAGTGCCTTAGTGAGTTCCCCTGGAGGGAGGATAAGTAGGGAAGAGGAAGCTGCGTAGCTGCTTGGAGGTCTGGTAGAGGAGGGGGGCTTGCAAAGGAGGCAAGCAGGAGAGGCTTGTGAGCTGGAAGGGAGGGGATGTGGCCCTGTGAACACAGGAGACAGGGCTGGTGATGGGGTGTGGGGAGCTGCATCCCACTGAGACGGCCGGGGCAGAGAGGGGACCATTTGCCTTCGTAAGATGTGACCCCTGTGATAATGGCAGCTTCCTAGTGGGGTGACAGAGACAGAGGCTTGATCGCCGGGGGTTGCAGGGAGAATGGGAGATGAGCAGACCCTGAGGGGAACACGAAGAGGGAGCAGTGACTTTGCCACACGTGGCGACTTTTCCTGGTACAGTTGACAGTCCCTCATCCATTTTTAAGGTTGATTTGAATTTGAATGCTTGGTGTTCTCATCGATAGGATGCAGTCGTGTCCCTGTGCGGTGCTAGAGCCTCTCCTATTGAAGTGTGGTCAGCCCTCAACTGCGTGGGAAAGTCCAGGGGCTGACTGTGACCTTCACTGCCCTTTCAGTTGAATTCCTTGCAGGTGTCCGCTAGGGTTGCCCAAAGGGAACCAGAGTCGAGAGGGCATGGATGATTTGTCCAGGGTTTCCAGGCTCCCTTGCTGGCCTGTGTCAACTCTCTGAAGGCTGCGTGGGGCCGTGGGGTCCTTGGGCTGTGACGAGGACATGTGCACCTGCTCAGATGAAGCTCTACATGGGAGAGAGCATGTTGTCAGCAAGGAAGACGCTGTGTCCACGTCAGTCCAGGGTGGGGCGTGTGTGTGTGTGTGTGTTTGTGTATGTGAAGACCCAAGGGGACGTGGTTCGGGGTGGAGGTCAGGGGCGGATGGTGGAGGCACACGCAGGGCCTGTCTGCTGCCCCCTCCCTGTGATATGCGGTGGAGCAGCCAGTGTAAAGGCTAAACTCTGTGTAGGGAGGCATCGTGAGGCCAGCACAGGACGAGAACCACGACTCGGGCTGCCGTTCGGGTGGGAGCAGCCCCCCTTTGCCTCCCTTTGCAACAGCATCGCCCTGGGGAACATTTTATGAGTGGGGGCTGTTGAGGAGTCAGTCACATGGCCACACCCCCTTCTGTGGCCCCATCCCCTTTTCTGCACTCCTCTGAGACAGAGCCACAAAAACAAAATGACAGAGGTGACTTAACTCCTTACAATAAGAACATGATCATAAGTTTTGTTAGTATCTCTATGTGTGTGTGTGTGTGTGTGTGTGTGTGTGTGTGTGTTTAACTTAGCAGACACTGAAAAGTGCTGACTGTGTGCTGGGCATCATTCTAAGTGCTTTACAAATTTTAGCTTCTTTAATCCTCAGAGCAACCTCACGAGGTATTTTCTGTTTATTATTAGGCCCATTTTGTAGATAGAAGACTGAGGGACAGAGAGGTTAAGTTATTTGCTCAAGGGTTATGTAAAAATACACACACACATACACAGTGTCTGCTTTTAAAAAAACAAAAAGAGAAAGAAAGGCATTTCCTTTAATAGCACATTAAAAGAAAGAACCATAATGAAGGGGGGCTCACTCTGGGGGTTAAAGATGGTTCAATATTAGGCAATGTTTTCTCTTTTTAAACACAGTGTCTGCTTTTAAAAGGCATTCTTTCCTTGGGAAAGTGAAAGGGGAGCGGGACAATTACTTCTGTTGGTCATCTTAAATAAGTGATCTTCCTTAACCCCCACAATGACCACTGTGCGTGCTGCAGGTGTTTTCCTTATTTTTATAGGTGAGCAATCCAAAGCTTAGGGATGATAAATAGCTTAGCCGGGACCCCGCAGTTAGAGTGACCCCAAATCATGAACATTTCCTGCACGTCCCACAACTTCTACCTGGGCCTGTGATTTTTCATTCTTGGAGTTAGGACGTCCCCTGTTGTCCTCCACTCGACCCGGGAAGGGGTCTTCTGGCCACCAGCCTCGGTCTTGGCACCGGGAGGGACGAGGGCCCTGCAGCGGGTGGTTACATGGTGAAAACCTGCTCTGTGGCTGGACCACCATGTGACCTCTTTCTGTCCACGTTCCCTTCTGTAAAATGGTCGCATCCTGTACCCATCCTGCAGGCTGCACGCAGAGCACATGTGAAGAGCTCGGAACATAGTTAGCACCCAGCCCAAATCTTACTACTTTTATACAATATTCTAAATATTTTTGTATGAAGTGCTTATCGTCATTATTAAGCCCGCCCATTCCCTGGCTGGACACTCCTGTTATTGAAAAGAGTGTCCCCTTCCTTTATCTCTGTCTCGTTCATTCACTGCGTCTAACTCTCCAGTTATGTATGCTTTCTACTGTTCTTACAATGAACCCTTTAAAAATGTTTATTTTTCTATCTGTGGTCTTTACATTAACACATCATTAGAGTAACATTAAATTAACACATGTTCATTGAAAAAAAACCCCAGTATATTCAGAAACAGAAAGAGCTTTTAGGAGAAGATAAAACCCATCTATAATTCCCACAACAGAAATAGCCACGTTTTGCACTTTGGTGGGAAACAGTCAAGTTTAACTCATCGGTGTACTTGTATCTGCCTTTCAGCCTTGTCCTGTGCGTATAGCAAATACACAGACACACACACACACACAGCCCCAGAATCCTCTTGCAAGGCGCAGGTGATTTAATGTCTCTTGTCTCCTCCACGAAGGCTGTGTTGGTGTCCACCCCCAGGCGCAGGACATGACTGTGGCCACATGGCCACCTGGTAGGTGTCTGAGCCAGGGCTGTAGTCAAGGTTCTGCTTTTCTTCACTTTGGTGTGAAATTCACAACCCTAGAGCAAATCAACCACGGGCTTACAGGGCTACTTTCCATCTAAATGCATTGCCTTCTCTGCTCCATGTAATACCAGGCTCTGCATTGGAGACCCTCACCTCTGACCTGGTGAGTGACCTTCCTCTGGCCGCCTTTCCTGGGTGGCTCTCCCAGGAGCTTTGCTAACTTATATTCATGTCACATGGAAAAGTTGCCAGATTTGGGGAGCAGGTAGTCACTTTTCCAAGAGAGGCTGATGGCTGATTTCATTGGTAGGTATGGACATAGATTACAGAGGAGAGAGACGTATTTTTTATATTTTTATTTGAATGTATTGAGTGGCTTCTAAAAGACATAAGGGAAAAGTTTAACCTTTAAAGTGAATTTTAGTCTCACTGATTGCATCTTTCACTTGGTTTCTTTGGCATCCAAAATACTGTTTTAGTTACCAAAATGGTTTTTCATAAAATGAAACATCCGTTCCTTAAATAAACTAAGAAATAGGGATAGGAACAGATTTCCTTGACGTCATAAAGCACATCTTGTCTTCAACCGTCAGGTCATTACAATTAAATTCAAGGACTAAGCAAGTTTGCTTACCATCACATAATCATGAAAATTTTAATCATTGTTGCTAGAGCGAAGTTTTTTTCCTCCTAAGCATTGTTAGGCTCTTTACATACATTATCATTAATTTTTAAAATGATCCTTTAGATTATCGTAAGGAAATGTTTGAATTGTGATTTGAAACCAGGTATGTTTCACTGCAAAACCCCCCTGGCCTTTCTGTTACCTAGCTATTAGTCATTATTACTGAATATTCTGGAAGTTCTGGCCAATGAAATAAGACATGAAAAGAAATTAAACATTTAACTGTTTGAAGTGAGAATGTAGTATCATTGTTTGTAAGCCATAGAATTTATAAAATTAGAAAATTCAGAAAAATTAATGAAAAATTACTAGAACAAATAAAAGGATTTGGTGAAATGGCAGGACACATGATAGTGGCCCTAGAAACTTTTTAAACAGGCACGCAGATTTTAAAAGGTAACACATACATAGAACAGCAAAGGAGGGGAGGGCAACACCTGCCTTAGCTGCTGGTCAGATCACTTGACATGAGTTATGATGGATGTAGCACAATTGTCTTCTTATCTACTAAGCAGTCAGAAAATAATCTGGGAAGGGAGAGCCCATTCACTAGGAGCAGTGATCATAGTACACAGCACATTGTCACATCATAACAACACAGGGTACCTAGAAATAAACTGCATGGGACATTTTGGGGACCTATAAGATGAAAATAAAAAACTTCACTGAGCTCAAAAGGAAGTCTTGAGTAAATGATAGACATATATCAGTTCTTGGTTGAAGATTCTAAATATTGCAAAAATGTCACTTTTTTCCAAGATTTATTTGTAAGTTCACAAAAATGCAGTTAGTTCCCAAAGGAGGTTAAAATTTCTATCATAATCAACTTATTCTAAAATTTAAATGGAAGAATAAGCCAGGAAGAAGATCAAAGATAATGCTGAAAGATGAGGATAGCGAGAGAAACTTGCATCACTGTGTTACAGTGGTGCAGTTCTAGAGTGAGTGTAGATAAACTAGGTAATTGATCCCCCAAAAAAGATATTCTAGAAACAGACACATTTTCTATTGGCAAATAAAATACAGAACAGAGGGAGCATCAAAAAAGTGTGTAGGGAATAGGAAGGACTCCTGAATAAACGCGTTTGGAACAATTGATCTTTTCTTCTGCCACGGACTGAACTGTATCCACCCCAGATTCGTGTGCTGAAGCCCTAACCCCCAACGTGACTGTATTTGAAGGCAGAGCTTGTAGGAGGTAGTTAAAGTTAAATGAGGTCATAAGAGCAGGGCCTTAGGATTGGTGACCTTATAAGAAGAGAAAATTTGATGACACAGAGAGAAGATGACTATCTCTAAACCAGGAAGCGGGCTCTCACCAGCGACCAGATCAGCTGGCACCTTGATCTTGGACCCGCTAGTCCCCAGACTGTGAGAAAATACATTTCTGTTGTCTGGGACACCCAGCCTGGGGTAGTTTGTTATGACAACCCCAGCTGGCCAATACATCTTCTTACAACTCTACCTCTTAAAGCTTTCTTTAGTATTAAAAAAATCTTTCAACCTGAAAAGCAAGTGGCAGACTGGAAAAAAAAAATGTTGTAAAGTATTTTCAGAAAATATGGAAAAGCTCTAATATGTCCATTATAAAAAGGATCATACAGATAGATAAGAAAGAGCCTTTGAGTCTCAGTGGAGAAATGGGTACAAGATACACAAATGGAGTTTGTAAGAGAAAAAGAAGAACTGGAATGAGAGTCAGGCCTTGTTAGAAATGCTTCTTGTGTCGGTGGGGGCGGGGGGGAGGTGTGGACATCGTGGATGGTGAGCAGCCTTCTCCCCATACTGCTGGGGCAGCCTCCTCTGCTGGGGATGCGTGTGAGCCTCTCATTTTCAAATCATATTGAGGCATTTGGATATAAGGCCCCCTGGCTCCTCTCCCCGCGTCTGGTGCACTGGCTCTATGACACACGCCCGGCCCCTGGAAGGACGGCAGCTCTCAGCACACCCACCACACCGCCTTCAGGACGCGGACGCCTTCTCCATGGTAGACACCGCCTGTGTCCGCTGTCGGCGCGAGCCTGCTGTTCTGCAGCAGGCCTGGAGGGCAGGGGAGGGCAGAGGTGGGGCCTGATGGAGGGAGGCAGGCTGCCTGAAGGCCTGCCCCCACAGGGCTGGCCCCTTTTCTGGGCCCACAGCCCTCACCCATGGGATGGGGTCAAGGGAGCAGAGGGAGGGGCTGAGGCCTGCCAGGCTGGGCCTGCCCGGCCCGGCCCGGCCCGCTGTGGGCGCCTGCGCAGGTCCCGGGGCTGCTCCCTCCTTGCTCCCCTCGTCTGTCCGAGGGAAGGACTGGGCTTTCTGGGTTCCTCAGCCCTTGCCCCAGAGCCAAGGTTTTGTGAAGTTTTACCATCTGTAACTGAAATAAAATGGGCCGAGTATCACCTTCTTTCCTGACTGCACGTTGCCGCCCACCTTCCTCTGCCCTCCTCCCCGTGCCCGCCCCAGGCAGGGAAGGGGCGGCCTTTCCCTGTCTGCAGAGACGGCAAGGCCTCTTCCAGCCCATCGTTTCCTTCACTCCAAGGTGGGGGACAGGTGGTTGACCTTAAGATACGTAACCTCGTGTGGCGTGGAACGCTGGCTCTGCAGACAGCACCTTTGTAAGTCCCGCAGTCAGAGACCTTTGTGATAGGCTGGGCTAGTCACAGTTACACATACTTCCCTGTATTAACACTTCTCAGTGTGTTTTCAGTGGACGCTGGAATCTCTGAGAAAGGGGATAATGTGTGGCTTCGCCTTAACCTGTCTGACTATGGAATCCTTTTCCTTGAACATCTTAAGGGCCTGATGTTCTGTGGGACTTATTTTGGGAAATGGTGACTTTGTTTTTCACCCACGTTTACACTGGCAATGACTCAGCCCTTCAGTTTTGGGATTTAATGGACTTAATGTCCTTTAGCCTCCATTTTAGAAAAAAAAATACAGATTTCTTATCAGAAGCAGGCAGATGATAAGGTTATGAGGTCATTGCTGTGAACACTGTCTAGCTGTCACGAATCCAGTACAGTAATTATCTAAAGAGAGGATTACTTTAAGAAAGGGATTTTTCCCTTGGGTACTTTCCAGCATGTACATTGGTTTAAAAAAAAAACAAACTATAATAGCTCTCGAATGTTTGTGAACATAGTAAAACAGCTAAATTAAGATTTTGTTTATTAGTACTGTCAAATTCTTCAGAAGTTTTGAGTGGACTAGTTCAAGCTGACCTTAGAATATGTTTAGTAAACACGAAGTCTTTGGACGGAGCTGTGGGCCAGCTGTCATGTGCCTGCAGGGCTTCTGGGCACTCAGACACCCCTTCACTCACCAGGGCCCAGATGCTCGTATTTGTCCCACACTGTTTTTCTGAGATACGTTTTCGTAGACTGTTGCTTCCCTTCTGCCCAAGGGAAGAGCTGGGCTGAGAAAAGCAAGTCCTGGAACTCATTCCCAAGAACAATGAACAGGACCAGAGAGGCCTCTTGAGGTCGTTCTTGCCATCTCATGTTCTGAGGAGAGGGCTCCGCAGAGCACGAAGGGGACACTTGCACTGCGTGGCCTCTGTGAAGTTAGGGAGGCTCACTTTCGTCTTCATGAGCCTCGTAAGGTTTCTGGCTTGCAAGCGGTAATATATCATGGTAACGACGCACAGGGAAGGTGCGTTCATCTAATGCCTGACCTTCTTGTTCTTTAAATTAGCATTTCTTCCCGGAACAGCCTGGCTGTGGAGAGCCACTGTCACTGGCTCACCGAGTGGCCAGAGGTGATGCTTTTAAGGCTTCTGGACCTTGCTGTCCTCACCATGAATGGAAGGCCAGACAGGGCTCTATATTCCGGGCTTCTGAGTGCAAACTTAGGATGGGGAACAGCCTTTCTGCTTGAATACAGATGCCCAGGGTAAGGCCAGAGCATCAGCTGCGGGGTAAGGACGGTGCTGCTGCAGGGGACTGGCTCTCCAGACGCTCTGGGTTTGTGCCCCACCAGTAGCTGGGAGCAGTGGTGGTACTCTCCCCTTAGGTTTTGGCTGTGTGCCTGGGTTCCTGCGTGTCTTACCTGCCTCAGGTGGCAAGAGTCCTTTATGAGGGCTGCTAAGTTAGCTCTTTTTTACCCCCTAAACTAAATATGGGACTGCTGCCCAGGGATGTCCTTTTCCAGAGGAGAAAGGCAGAGCCCGGACCGGGAAGGGCGCACCCGAGTCACGTGACTAATGACGGGCCCCGGCCCCGGGTCGCTGGGCTCTTCTCCCAGGTGGTGCCGTTGGTCCCTCGGACAGTTTCCTGGCTTGTCCCTGGCCTGTTCTGCCATTAACAAAACCTCTCTTCTTCGCTGAATTCCAGAAATGGCTTCGGACATCCCTGGATCGGTGACACTGCCCGTTGCCCCCATGGCGGCCACTGGACAGGTGAGGATGGCCGGGGCCATGCCTGCCCGTGGAGGAAAGCGGCGTTCCGGGTAAGCAGCCTCAGCGTTTCCAGGAACTGGGCTTAAGACGTGTTGAGCAACACTCTTGACCTGTTAGGAAAATATTGTCTCTCCCCCTCCTGGAGAATAAGAGCTCAGCAGTTTGCATCCTGTTTAGATTTTGCAAGATTCCTAGCTATGCATGTGATCTGCCGCTGAGTGTTTTCGAGCCTCAGCGTCCAGCTGGGGACTCTTGTTTGCTTGTCCTTGTGGTGAGAACGGCTCTGCGATCCTGCTGGGCCCTGCTTGGGCCGGCTCTCCGGGGGAGGGGCTCGCCCATGGCCTGGCCTGAGCCTGCCGGCCAGAGGACAGCACGGCCGTCCAGCTCCAGCCCTTGTGCGCAGCAGGGGTCCCTCCGGGGCCCTCTGTGCTTGCTCTCCTGGGTGGTGTGCAGGAGTTCCTTTCCAAAAAAGCTGGCTCTAGCCCAGCACCTCAAAGCTGGGCATCTTACTGGAAAGTTGATAACAGTGCTAAGTTCAGGTGGGCCCGGAAAGACCATCACTTTTGAGCTGATGGGACCCAATACGGCATCTGCTCGTGACGGCCAGTGTCTGTAGCTGTGTGTGGAGCTAGAAACAACTCAGCCAGCACAAACCGCTGCAGGAAATACATAACCAACATCTTCGGACTCGGGGCATCAGCCAACCCCTTTCCCTCACTGACTCCACTTTATTTTCAGTGAAACATTTGACAATACGAAGTTTCTCATGAAGTAGAATCGATTTGTCCTATTAATGCAATTCCCAGTAGCACAGGTCTCCCCAGGCAGACAAGGATCCGGGCTCGTTTGTGAAGTGGTCCAGCAATTTAAGTCCCAGCGTTTCCTCTAAACCAGTGCGATTCTTTAAGGGGTGGAGGGCAGGTGTGAGTGAGGATCTGGGATGGAATGGGGTAGGGTGGAAAAGCGCATTCAGCAGTACAGTTTCTCATGGTGAAGAGACTGCGGTGTGCGTGGCAGTCTTTGAAAGTGGGACTACGATTTTGGAGATTATTGAGAGGGTTACCAAGGCTGGCTGTACGGCTCTGCCTTCGATGCAGTGCCCCCACCCCCAGGGTGCTGCTGCAGCCCGTCCCCGTCCACGGCTGCGCCGTCCTCACGGCCGGACCCGCAGAGCTGCCAGGAGCAGTGTGGTGCCCGGGGCAGAGCTCCTCAGATCAGCTTTGTAGTAAAGCAGCAGCCTGTCTCTGGGGCTTGCTGCAGACACGGCAGTCCTGTTTCAGCCAGCTATTCTTGCTAAGTAGGTGCTAAGCTCAGTGGAGCCTGGGTTGTTAAAAGAATGCACTTGCTGTCAACATATCAACTTACCGAGTTTTTTCCCCCAAGATTCCAGCTCTTTTAAAATTATTTTAAATAACTGTGCTCCCTAGCTTCCCTTCCCCGGGGACAAAGCTCCATTGCTTGCCCAATCCTTTTTAAAAAGAAGCCAGCACAGGACTCTTTGATGAAGGAAGGCGGGCTGGGCTAAGGACAGGATGGGGTAGATGCTCAGGCCTGGTGTTTGCAGGGCCAGGAGCCCTGTCTGTGTAGGGGGTCGTTTCTGAGCCTCTGCCAGGAGGTTCTGCCACCCCTCCCCTCAGGGTGTGTGCTGGGTCTGCACCCTGCTCAGGCCTGGGCTGCAGGGAGCTGAGGCTGCTCCTCTCCTTGGCCTCGGTGTTCCTGACCTCAGCCTGGCGCCCAGACCCTGACCTCTGCTTGCTCCCTGAGCTGCTGACCGGATGGTGGACTCAGCCCCCTTTTCTGGAGAAGTCCTCCCAGCGGTCGCTTTCCCTAGCAGATCACTCATGCGCTGCATGACGCTGGAGGCAGAGGGGGACCCGGGGCGGGCTGAGACAGAGCCTAGAGTTCAGGTCCGCTTAGAACGAAGGAAGCCCAACACCAAGAAAAGAAAGAAGAGAAGCAACAGGGCGAACAGCACCTGTGGACGCCCTGCCCCACCGCGGGGGGGGGGGGCTGAGCCCTGAAGGCAGATCAGGGAGCTGACCTCCCCCAGGAGTCCTGTGCTCTTGTCTCCGTGCTTGGAGCCCACGTGCCTGCCTCCTTTTCCCTGTCAGAGGGAGCAGCAAGCAGACCATGGCTCCTTCTGCTGAGCCCCTGTGACTTAGGGACGGATCCTCTGTGTCTAACCTCCATTTTTACAGGGCCATTTCTATAGTAATTCTTACATCTTTGCTGAAATTCTGTGACTAAGGCCACCACTGTTCTAGAGCAGTGACAGCAGTGATAACACTCCTCTGACCACAGCCGACACACTTGGTACAAAGGAGACCCTGATGGAAGTCACGTTCGTCAAAAGCAGGGCCCCCCACGGCAGGCTCCCCCCACCACAGCATGTTTACCTGTCACCCCCTCCCCCAGTGCTGCCAGGTGCTCTTCCTCCTCTTCCTCTGGAGAGTGTGGGGCATAGTTGGAGAGACACAGGGACGGAGAGGAGAGAGAGGAGGTGGGTGGTGGGAGGGGGGAAATGGAAGCGGCCAGAGCCTCCTCCCACTCCCTAGTCCCCGCTCTGACCTGGTTATTCTGGTGGAGGGATGTGTCCCAGATTCCCAGGATAACCACCCATCCCACCCAAGCATTTCGGAGCCAAGCAGAATGGACCCCTCCCGGGGTTTGGCTCCCCTTGGCCACATGCCTGGCCCAGCACTGTGGGTCCTTTGGTTGAATGTCCTTCCCACTCCCCCGGCAGCCCTCCCCAGCGAGCATCTTAGCAAGCTGCGTGTTCTGCTAGCAGTTGGGACACAAGGTGAAGGTTCAGAAGTTTCAGATTCTTTGAAAAGTGATTCCACATGTGTGGGAGCAATGAGCTGAAGCAAGTCACCTGAATTGCATTTTTGTAGCGATCTCTCTGACCCATTGAGGGGGTGGAGAGTGGTGGGGGACATCTGCTGGGCACACTCGGTGCTTTCAAAGTGACAGGTAAAGTGGCTGTGGTTAGACAGGCTGTGCCCGCCTTGTTGGGGAGGGAGGGTGAAGGTCGCGGGTACTGGGTATACCAGCCCCTTCCCCGCTGCCTTAGGGTCAACTGCTGGGCTCCTAAAATATCATCACTGAGGAAACGATTTCCAAATTTTGTGCAACCAGTTGAACGACGTCTCCCTGCAGTGTAGCCCCACGGCTGCTGGAATGTGGTTAAATAGAAGGCAGATTACATCGGCACCTGTTCCCCTTGGTTTGTGTTGCTGTAGCACCAGCCGCATGGTCCCGACTCTGGAGGAAGGACATTCGGGGGCATCCGTATCACTTCACTCCTTGTCAGCGGAAGCTCCAAGCTGGCCCAGGGGCCCTCCTTTGCTGCCGCTCTGGAACCAGCCTTATTGGCATGACCTCTCATCTTTTCTCATAAGAGCATAAGTGAATTCTCTTTGATGACTCATGCTTGATGCTGAATTATTATTATTGTCATGACACAGGCCCTCCTAGGCAGATTCACATGACTCACTCCCAGCCAGCTGCAAGCTCAGAAGCGCCCCTCACGGCTTTCTGCCGAGGTGAGAATTCATGCTCATTGACAGGAAAGCGAGGTAAAACGCATTTTCCATCCACCTTTTGAGGACTCTTACATCATCCACTTGTTGTACGGAATTCTGTAAAGTGGATACAACAGGACTTAAAAGTCATAGTTTGATCTCCCTCCTTTATTATCCAGATGCTTCGATACAGTAGAGACACATAAAAGACATAAAACAAAGGATGATTTGCTCAGAGTCTTTATAGCAGAAGAAATAAACATAGCTATTGTAGTCATACTTAAAGTGGCGCATTTGAAGTGGTGACAGAGACTTGGGCAAGTACTCCCCCAGAAGGTCCTTCCGTCCTCAGAAGTTGCGTTTTTTCTGTGTGGCTGTTGAGCAGTGAGATTGCTTTGGGGTCAAGTGAGTTACCCTGAGGGTTTGAACAGTCATTCATGTCCTGATTTCTCCTGAGTTCACCCCCACATCAAGCTTTTCAGAATTACATGTGATCACACGCTTGCACAGGTGGGAAGGCACAGTTTTGTGGTCCCGAATTTTTCGTAGACAAATCCTGCTTCCTTAGTTCTCAGCGGACTTCAGAAAACTCTGGCTCCAGGGCCTGGCCGTCCCTCCCTTGTACCCTTTGACTGAGCTGAATTGCTCCAGGCTGGGACCATTAACCGTATACCTCAGTTCCCCATCTGTCTGCTGCCCAAGGATTCGGGCGAAGAACTGAGCTGTCCTTAAGAAAACTGGGGTGACCAACTTTCCTTGTTGTCCCAGGACTTTCCCAGTTTCAGCGCTGAAGTCCTGTGCCCCACTAATCCCCTCAGTCTGGGAAAATTAGGACGATGGGTCACCTCAAATACCCCAAAATCATGCCGGCTGGGGAGGGAGGGCTGACTAGTATATTACATCTTGCAGGAGCCGGATTATCACACTCACATCAGCTCGAGCTAAAAGGCATTTTGCAGATAACTGTACATCTCACACCCACTTGAGGTTTTGCTCAATGCTTGCATAAATCCATTGGAATTTTGAAAATGCGATTTCTTTTCTTAACACTGAGCTGTTTTTGACAGCCCAGGGGTGGTTAAGTAACTTTCATGTCTACAGCAAAGCTGCTCTTACCCGTGACGAACACTGGGTGGCAGTGTGGTTCTGTTCCTCTGCAAAGGCCCAGTGGCTCTGGTCGCAGGATTTTTGGTGGTTATCTCCCAGATGTAATTTTCAGGAAGGGCGAGGTGATAGCTTGGTAACAAAGCAGAATATTGATGACTTTACTTCATTTAAAAAGTCATGCATTTGGCCCCCATTTTCCCACAACATAGACAATTCTGTGGCTGTCGTCTGGCACCCGGTTTTCCAGTCTGCGTTGTAGAGGATGCAGGCCCGTCTCTCCCCGTGGTGTGCGGATGGCCTTTTAACTCCGCTTTTCCTTCCTTATCACTTTTCTTTCCCGCCTCCCCCTCTCCTTGTGCGGAGGTATTTTTGTTATCATTACTGCCATGTCTCCCAATTGTCTAACTCCTTTTGTTCTTTTATTCCTAGCAGTTAGTGTAAAGCCGTCGTGTCTGCAAATCAGGGATTCCAAATTGGCAGTGGGTCCCGTCAGGCCGTCCCGAACAGCCTGATGGCCAGATTAGAACTCTGGCCACACTGCATATAAAACAATAGAAAAATAGACAAATGATACCGTTATAAAGAGGAAAGTGCTCCTTTGCCCTATGTGATCCCAGTCCCTAGGTCCCCCAAGTTACCCAAAAGCCTAGAAAATATGATTTATCTCACTGGGGCCTCTCACATGTGCTGAGCAGGGGTGGCTCTTCCTATGCAACCTGGCCATTTCCCGATGGCCTCAGTGCCCAGTGCCCTGCGTCACCCACTACCCCCTTGAGCCCCACCGTTAGAACTAGGGGGTGGGGGTCACGTTGCCTGGGGGGCCAGCATCTGTGGAATCTGTCACTTCGGTCTCTTAGCTTACATGCCATTCTTGTGCTGAGCTGTTTTGAGAAGGAACTTCTCTATCCTGGCTGCCAGGCACGCTGGGCTCCCTTCTGCTTGGGGTCCAAGGGAACCGTGCCCCACGTAAGTCCATCAGTCCCACTAAGAACAAGACAGGCAGGGAATGCCGAGGCTCTGAGACGTTGTTCCCCAAGGAGCCCCGCTACCCCTGAGTGTCCAGGAGAACCAAGACGTCTGGACTGTTTCTCACTGTGTCCCCGAGGACTCTGGGGACACGCTGTACTCATGAAGTGCACAGTCTTCCCTCACGTCTGTGGGGTAAAATTAGTTGACATTATAAGGGGACAGTTTTGTTTTGTTTTGTTTTGGTTTTTTGAGAAGGAGAGTTTGGCATATCAGTTAAACAAATAACTACCAAGACTCTGTTTTATGTTTATTTTGAGAGGCCCAGTAAAGTGGGAATCTGAGTATTTATTTGGTGAGTTTCAACAAGCAGCCAGCCACTTTGAGGAGCTTAGGCTCAAATGACTGTTTCTCCTCCCACATCCATTTACTTGGAACTGGAATTTATAGGAGAATGGCCTTAAGTGCCCTTCTCACTTTGACTCATCAAGACCAGTCAAGTCGGGGGGAGGGTATAGCTCAGGATGCACGAGGTCCTGGGTTCAATCCCCAGTACCTCCATTAAAAAAAAACCAAACAAACTAATAATGAATAAATAAATAGAGCCAATGACCCCCCAAAAGACCAGTAAGTCCTCCCATGACATAACCAGAATGTCTTCTTTTCCTCACAATCCTGTCATCACCCTTAAAACTTGCTTTTGAGCCTCCCTTGAGCTCTTTTAGTCTGTTAATATTCCACAAAGTAAATTAAAGAAGGAAGTCTCAGTGTGGAATCAATGATGTGGAGGGGAGCAGGTATCCCCCAAAATGGTGGGAGATGAAGAATGTTGACTTCTCAGCGCAGCCTAAGCAACCCCCGGCGCCTGCGTAGGGCTCTAGAGTGGACGAGCCGTCCTTCAGCCCTTTTACAAGAGTCCCCAACCCTATAACTAATGGCCTTCGTACTGAAGACCTTTCATGTTGCCTTTTCTTGTCCCAAACCTTTTTGATGAGTGTGTGGAGATACTGTGTTTTGCACGGCCAAGGGTTGGAATTGTTGGACAGCGGCCCAAGCGAATATAGCCCCCTCTGCGCCAGCAGCTCATGTTACCAGTTTAGTGTTCTACCTGTAACAAATGCTCACTCGTGATCTCGACTTTTCAGAATGGACTTCGATGATGAAGATGGCGAAGGTCCCAGCAAATTTTCAAGGTGAGTTCGCTTTATGTTCCTGAGATGTAAAGAAGCCAATGGCCAGTTATCATCACCTCAGGGGGATATACAGGGATTTAAATGTCTCTTGTCCTTGAAAAAAGCCATTGCCGACAGTCTGACTCCCTCACATGTCCCTCATTCTGTGCCAGTATTTGGCCCCGGGGACAAATAACTGTTAGCAAACCTGCCACATCCCAGCCGAGATCATCAAAAGTTAAGTAACCAGTTATTAGTTCTGTTGGCTGTTTAAATTAAATGCTGACTGCCAACTTTAATGGATTCCTTTTTAAAAGACAGACCTAGAGTTCAAGTTTAGAAAAACAATCAAGATAAAGCCTCTTTTCCTACCATGGAAAATAAGGAGAAATAGAAACCTGGGTGGCCCTGTTCCAGATGCAGGATATGAAGCTGGGTTTTGAGTTCCTAAGAGCTGTATCACTCACTGGCCACATGACAGCATCTCTGACTAGGCTCTGTGGGGCTGTACTGAGTATGGACCACTTCACAGAAGAATCTTGGACCAAGGATGCTGCTGGTGGTGTATGTGTTACATACGTGAAGGATAAAGCAGGCCCAGTCCCACGGCTCTTTTTGTTTTGTTTTGTTTTGTTTAATTTATGGTAGGAAGTTTAGCAACGTCGAGAGAAAGGCAAAGATCATTCCATCAGTCTTAGCAAAATTCCCATCTGTACTCAGTTTACTTACAGAAGGGGCTCCCTCGACATTCCTCTCCACCATCCAAGCATTCCTCATTCCTGGTTGTTGATGACTTCCAAAGCCCACCCCAGGCGACAGGTACCTTTGTTCGGTACCCACAGTCCGCAGTTTGGACTGACAGCCTCGGTTATTTTGTGGAGGTTTTCAGAACGGCATCCGTGCTGAGCCCTGGACCCACGGCCTCCCCCGGTTTGTTCATCCCCACGGCGGTTGGTTTTGGTTGGATTCCTTTTACCTGTGTTGTGGTCGCGAATTAAACACACTTTCCCCAAATCCAAGAGGAACATGCATCTTATTACTAGTCCAGGGCCTCCCGGAGCCTCCGAGTCCACAGAAAGCCTTGTCATTTCATGTGTTTTCTCCCTGAGAAATTTACCTTCCAGCCTCCCGCGCCGGCCTGGGTGAGACGGCAGAGCGGAGGTGGAGCATGCTTTGATCTCTGATGACCCAGAGTTTCTAATCAAAATGAGGCTTGAGTTTCAACAGCAGGAGCGAGTATGATTTCCCCTCAGTGCAGACAGAACCCCAGCTTGGACGTCCACGCATTTCTTAGGATAAGTTTTAGTAGGAGGGAGCGCTTTGTTCCTGGGAGGGAGCTGGCCCCGGAGTGAAGGGCGGTTTGCTCTCGCCTTACACAGCCTCCCTTTATGAGGAAACGATGACTTTTGAACTCTCTGGATCAAAATTCCCCTTGAGATAACATTCCATACCATGTTGACCTCAGGAAATGATGGCTCCTGGGTCTCAGAACAGAAGGAGGAAGAGAGAGACGAGGAGTGACGTTAGTTTGACATGGAAGATCAGTGTCAGTGGTGAAATAACAGTGCGGGGATACAGAGAGCTCATTGTATGAGGTCCCATCGGTGAGATACAGAAACCCTAGACTCTGGGTAGCTAAGTCCATCAGTGAGTCAGGTTTTATATAGTCAGGATTCAGACCTAGGCTTCTGTGAACCTTCTCCTTTCCCCTGCATGTTAAAAATAAGAGGGAGAAATGGGATGTGCTTCCAACGTAGGCTGGTGCTTGTGGGGGTGAGTTTGTGGGAGCTGGGGGCCACTTTAGTCTATGGCAGCAGGAGAGGTGGTGGACCCATCAGCCGGTGGGTGATCTGAGAGGCGAGTCCCCCCCTCCCTCCACTTTGCCAGCTGCTCTGGCTGCCGTCCGGGGAGGGTTGGAGAGGCTGTTCCAGGCTGCCTCCTGCCAGTGGTGGGCACGGCATGTCTCGGGGCCACTTCCGTTTCCTGCTCCTCTGCTTAGTCAGCCAAGCGAGCCCCTCGAGTGCGGCCCTGGAAGAGAGAGTGGCTGAGATGTGGGCATCTCACCAGCAGAGTTTGCTGCCTCAGAATCTGGCCACAATGCTGTGCCATGATCTGTCCCCTGATGTTTGTGCACCAGCTTTCCTAGCTTTTCTAGAGTGTGGTCTCCAGTTCAACTGTCCGACCTGTCATCAGGCGGCATGTCTCAATTTTTGACTTGGGAAGTACGGTCACAGTCACACAGGAGGTAAATCAGAGCCAGTTTGGTTTGGTTCCTGCCTTATCACAGCAGGCCTCGGATAGAACAAAGTAGCAGCGTGAAGCTGCCCCCTGCCGTCTGAACATGCACGTGCAGACACATACGTGCAGGAGCCCACACGCCACACACGTACACACACCTGTGCGGACACATGCACGCGCAGATGCTCACACACACGCGTTCTGGGATCCCCTCTTGCAGGGCTCCAAATGCCCCGAAGCCCACCCGCTTTGCCACATCCCAGGGCCTCAGCTCTCCTTCCACACCGAGTTCAAGCCACCTTCCATTAGCCTCCTTGGAATTCAACCCGGAGCATCCTTACTTCCCTCTCAGGTGCACCAGTGAGCCTCTGGCCACTACAGACGAATGAAGACTGTTCTGATTCTGTGAGAATCTGGAGAGCAGGAGAGGTGGAGGTTGTGTGCAGGTGGTGGGGAGTCGCAGCTCTGGGAGAGGTTGGCTGAGGCTTGGCGGGGGAGGGAGGCGGCAGGGGCAGAGGTGATGGGGCAGAAAGGTGGGCTGTGTGCCCCCTGGCACGGCTGTGCAGCGTCCCCACCGTCTGCGTGGGCGGCCAATGATGACAATCACCAGGAGCCTAGGGGGTGGTAGGGACGGATGTCTGAGTGTCAGAGGGGGAGACGTTTTGGCCACAGATGAGAGAGGAACGGGGGTTTGGAGGGGCCTTTCTTCCCAGGCTGGGCCTGGAAGAGACCGCTGGGCTCAACCTCACGCCTCCAGGAATTCCAGTTATCAAGTCACCATCCCATCAGCAGATGGTGAGCTCTCCACCTCCGGGAAAACTGATTACACACCGGAAAGTGTTGCTCTGAAGATGAACCTCCCTGGCTGGTGGAGGCCGGCGTGAGCCCCCACACGCCCCAGCCCCAACCCCTCCCTGCGCGGGCGGGCCTGGACTTCCGGAGGTGGATGTCTGTCCTGCCCAGCAGATCCTGTGTCCCCACACACCAGGAGGGGCCAGAACCCGTTCATCATGCTGAGCAGTTCAGGGCTCTTCCTGCTTGAGTGGCCCCCGGTCGATAATCTAGTGAGTCCCAGCATCTCCCCCGTGCCTGAAGCTGGGGTCAGAGGTCGTCCTGAATACTGTTTCGTAAGTAGGACAGCTAACATCCCAGAGCCGTCAGCAGCAGCGTCAAAGTCACACATCATGTAACTGCTCATGTGACGGACACATCTGTACATACATGTGTATGTGTATGTGTGTAATGTTCATTAGAATAGAAGAGTGGAACTGTGAAAAATAGAAATATTTTTAAGAAATAGAAATATCTTTAAGCATTAGATTTATAACTTAGGAACAACCAAGTATTCACTCCCAAACCTTTAATTTTGTCATACTGTCAACCTGATTTTGCCGTGTTCCCACTCATTCCGCACCCTTTCTCAGAAGCCGCAGGAGACCTTACAGACAGGTTCACACCTGTGACTGTGAATCCAGCTACAGTGCGTGGGGCTGTCTACAAACTTGGAATCAAAAGTCCTTGTTGGTGGGTTTTATTAGCCTCTCTGTCACCCTTCACCCTTTGAGGACTGGTTCTCACTGACTTTCCCCAGTTTCTGCCCATCATCTGTGTGACTGTTGCCTGTTCCCTGGGGACACGGTGGCACCTGATGGTATCAGTCCAGAAGGATCTGTATCTTTTGTAGGGCTTCACCAGTGAGCCTCCAACATCATCTAGAAGTAAAGATGTCCACGGTAGGGAAGTTTCCTCAGAATTGACGTTTCCTTTTCCATCACACGCATTTTGATATTTCCTTTTGGTTTGGAACAGTATTTACACTTGTGGGCATCTTTTTTTTCTGGCTCTCTAGGTTGTGGTGATGTTTTAGTTTTAATTTTTCCCTCTGAATGTACTACCCCATTTTATTTATAGCTATGATCATCAAAACCCAGTTGATAAGGTAAAAATACGCCAAGTGAGCATGTCCTGCAGAGATCTTTCCCAGCAGAAAAAGTAAAGGATTGCCATGTCCCAGGATTCTCAATCTGTGCGTCTTAGCTTAGAGAGCTGGGCGTTTTGTTTCCAGGTGGGAAGATGCTCAAAGTACTTCTGATGCAGAGAGGACGGCCAGGAGGGAGCAAAGTTTACCCTTTTCTGCGGGTCCTCATCTTATCAGTCACGTTGTGGGGGACAGCCCAGACTGGCCATGTGGGCTCTGTTTAGAGCAGGGAGCGCTTCAGCTGAGCTTCTGACACTGCAGAGCAAACACCCAGGATGAGCACTGCCGACCTTCCCAAACGCTCCTCCTGCCTCGACATCCTGAGTTCTTGCGAACCAGGAACGGCTGGCAGGGAAGTTGGGTGGGACCGGGCACAGTGCAGCCTGTGAGCAACCACATTACTAGGGAGTTTAGTTTGAAACATTTTTGCCATTTCAGGGGGCTGGGGTTGGGATTAGGCTGAGGACACTTGGGAGTGAACCCCACTTCAGGTGGAGCCAGCCCTCTGCTGTCTGGCCCAGTCGCCCCTTCGTAGACGCTGGGCTCTCGTGTCTGACTTGCTGTTCTGATGCCCTTCTCCCCTTGTTTAAGGTCCCCAGTGCCTTCGGCTTTTCTCACACAGAGATTAACATTGGTTTGAATTGCTGGTGCCCAGGTAGCACCAGGACTGGATGGAGAAGGGGAGGAAACAGTTTTGGGGAGACCTGTGTCTCTCTCGAAGCCTCCAGGCCTTTCCCCCCCAAGAGAGCCCTGGGTATCTTTGCCCGTCAGTGTCACCCGGCGTTCCAGCTCTGACTCTGAGACCAGGTGGCGCTCGGCTAAGGAGCCTAGTTCACATCCTGGTGAGTCAGTCCTCTGTGAGCCTCAGGGTCTTCCTCCCCAAAGGGCGGTTGTGCGGAGCAGGGCGGTAATGGCTGAGAGAGGCCTTTGTGCGCCGGAGGTAAGCGGTAGCAACACGGAGGAAGTGTGATCCCTGGGAACGGGGGTGACCAGAGGCTGGGCCTGGGCCCCCTCTTAGGAGGACCTGGGCTTTCTCAGACTTCATCTCTCTGTGTTTTGCCTGAACCTCATCTTCAGCCTAACTATGTGGGTGCCTTACAGCTGCTTTGCAGAAAACCGTGCCTTGCGTGGCTCCTGGGGGCAGGGTGCCTGCCTCCTTCCCACGGAGGGGGCATCCTCTGCTGCTGCTGCAGAAGCTTTGGGCGCGGGGAGCTGCCCAGCTGGGTGCATCTCTGTGGGTCTTCTCTTCGGGGGCTGTGGCCACGCCTGCCTCGGGCCTTCTTGGCTCTCACAGTGCCCTACCCTGCTGCCTAGGAAGGGCTGGCCAGTACAGGAAGGGTGTGCCCTGAAAAGCTACAAGATCCAGTCTCCCTCTTGGTGTCAGGGAGGGGAGGAGAGGCCATGAGCCTGGTATTGCTGGAGGCTGCTGCCAGCTGGGAAGGACTTGAATGGACACCCTACTCCGAGATCCCCCTGTTCCCCAGCCGAACCCTGAAGGCCAGTTGGCCTGCTCCTCTGCAGAGGGTCTCCTCCTACAGTCTGACACCCTGGCTGGAGGGAACAGTTGCTTCTCTTGCACGAGAAGTGCTGAAGACCTTTCCTGAATCAGACCTTTCCCACTGTTGGTTTACAAAGCAAGATGGTATGTGGCTCTTTTGGAAGTAGTATCATAAGCAGGCGTGCCTGGGTCCTGTCTTGGAGCTGTTGCCGTGGTAGCTCGTCAGGGGCTTGAACTTGGCTCTGTAGGTTCTGGCACCACTGCAGGGATGGAGAGGAAGGGCTGGATTTGGGATTTTAGAAATAGCCGTCTGACCACAGCATGCAGACTGAGGGTGATGAGACTGGAGAAAGACGACTGGCCTGCGGGAGGCAGGTCGCAAGGAGATGAGAAGGAGGGGATACAGATGTGGTACCAGCCACTGGGCGTGGGCCAGGAGCACCGGGCATGGGCCGGGAGCACCGGGCGTGGGCCGGGAGCACCGGACGTGGGCTGGGAGAGGGTAAAAGAGACCTGGGAGGTATTTAGAAGAGGTCTGACGCAGACCACGTGTGAGGGAAGGAAGCACTTCAGCGTGTGCTTGCTGCCCTTGGCTCCTCTTGCCTGCCCCCAGCAGGACTCACCCATCTCCGAGCCCCCCTCAAGGCCAGCAGAGGGGCGTGGAAGGTGCAGGCCCTGTTGGCGGCCCACCCCCGCAGCAGCGCCCTCTGTGGTCTGGCAGCCCTTCCAGGCTGTTCTGCTGCTGGTTCCTCGGCCCTCTCCCCCGAGCCCAGGTCTTCCCCTCCGTCCGGGCCTGTCTGTTCCTGCCCACAAATGCTCCGTCCCGGTTGCAGCCCTTTCTTTGATCCTTACTGATCCTCCTCCCAGAACATGTCCCCTTTACTTGCTGCCAGATCAGGGCCAGCTCCCTCCCAGCTCCTCCCCGCTCCTTCTGGTCACCCCAGGACCCCCTCCTCCTCTCCTCTCATTCTCTCCTACTTCCTTGTGCCTTTAGGAGCATTTAATCACATTCTGTCTTCATTTCCACTGTGTGAGGTGATGTTTGACCAGCCTAACTAAACTCTTGAGGACAGGAGTGGGACTTTCCCTGCTTCCTTCGTCCCATCCCCTTGGGTGCTTGGCTCAGGGCTTTTCCCACAGCAGGTGCTCACCGGGTGCCCAGGTCAGCTCCCCGCAGCCTTGCTCCCCCTTGGTTTGCATGGTCACATGCGACCTGCTTGTAATCAGGCCTGCCTGTCACCTGCTCCCAGCCTGGGAGGCGGGGGCGAGGCATAGTGCACACACACGGTGTGTGAGGCAGCCCTGCCGGGGGGCTGTTCCTTTCTTGCTCTCAGTGTCGCCCTCATACTTTGAGCACCTGTGAAACCCTAAATCCTACCACAGATGTGTGATGTATTTCTAGACAGTTCTTCTATCCTAAGGAACAACTTTGTCTCAGTGTCATCGAACTGGGTGGGCTGTTACTCTTTCAAGCCTAGAGGTGACAATCCTGAGACAGAAACAGTCTGCCATCCCTTTTTACTAGTTTTTCACTTAACACATCACCCAGGCTGATTTCGGTCATGCCTGGCCATGCTCGGCTGTTAATTGGCTCTCTGTTGTTTAATAAGCTGGATGCACCGGTCCTGTCACTATGCTGTAGAAAATGTGCAAAGGCTTGTTCGCAACTTTATGTGAATTAAGTCTGTGGCATGGCTGTCTGCTCAGTGACACAAAGGATGTCCAGGCGAGGCGTGCTTCTGACTGTAAATCAAAGTAAGTCACGTATGCAAGCAGATGGTCACTCCAGCCCGTGTGTGTGCGCACCCAGCGTGTATGGATTCATGGGTTCATGTGGAAAGCGTATTGGGCTCACTTTGGATGCCTGGAGAATAAAGTCTTCATTCTTTATGCTTATTAAAGGGTACTTAGGTACATGGAACAGTAAGAAGATTTCAGTACATGTTTAGAGGTGAGATTGGGGCTTCTGTGGAAGCCTGTGCCCTGCCCTCTCCCGCTATACACACACAGACCGTGGCAGACCCTGCTAAGGTGTCAGGGAGCTGCTCTGTCCAAGATGTGTTGAATTAGCCATTGAATTGGCCGTTACGGGTTAGTCTGTCTCTTGGGCACTAGGCGTTAATGACGTGCCGTTTATCAGATAGTGACCCCTGGTCTGACCCTTCTCTTTCCCCCCCTTCCTGATCTTGTGCTTTCGGGAAGAGAGAACCACAGTGAGATCGAGCGGCGCCGTCGGAACAAGATGACCCAGTACATCACGGAGCTGTCCGACATGGTGCCCACGTGCAGCGCGCTGGCCCGGAAGCCGGACAAGCTCACCATCCTCCGCATGGCCGTCTCCCACATGAAGTCCATGCGGGGCACGGGGAACAAGTCCACGGATGGCGCCTACAAGCCTTCGTTCCTGACAGAGCAGGTACCCCGTTCGTCTCTGGCCTGTGCTCCCTTCTCCCCTGGTGCTGGCGTCGCTGGAGGGAGAGGGGATGACTGTGTCACCAAGATGAGATAAGCTACATGGGGAAATGGGGTGAAAGGCTGAGCTGGGCGTGAAACCAAGACACGTCGCTCACTAGGAAACTCTTCAGGGGAATGTCCAACTTTGTGTCTTCTGCTCTTTTATCTCCAGTGTCTCTCAGAAAAAGACATTGCTTGTCTGAACGATGTGCTCAGCATGCTGACACAGGGAAAAGTCAGCAACACCACAGTGCTCATGTGCTAGAATGGCAGTGGCGGTGATAGTCCTAGCAAAGGTTTTGGTGGCCGTCACCACAATCTTAGTGACAAGGATCCTACCAGCCAGCACTTAGCCAGCCTTTACCCTGAGCCGAGTCGAAGTCATATCTCTCTGTGCATGACTTCATTTACTCCTTATTCTAAATTCAGAAAAAACCACTGTTACTCATCCCTGCTTTAGAGACGAGGAAGTGAAGGCTTAGACAGCGGCAGCCCACTGCTCGGTGGTGGCCAGGGGTCGCCACAGGCTGGCCAGACCCCAAAGCTGTATTTTTAACAGCTGTTCTTGGTCTTTGCATAGTTGGGTGGAGCAAACACACAGAATGGTGAGTAGGAAGTAATTTTTTTATTGAAGTATAGTTGGTTTACAAGGTTGTTTTAGTTTCAGGTGTACAGCAAAGTAATTCCATTGTCTATGAATCTATTCTTTCTCAGATTCTTTTCCATTGTATGTTATTACAAGATACTGAATATGGTTCCCTGTGTCGTACAGTAGTTTATGTACGTTATCCCATGCTCCTAGCTTATCCCTCCCCGCCTCTTCCCTTTTGGTAACCATAAGTTTGTTTTCTATGTCTGTGAGTCTGTTTCTTTTTTTTTTCTTCCTTTGTGAGTCTTTTTCTGTTTTGTAAATAAATTCATTTGTATCATTTTTTCAGATTCCACATATAAGCGATATCATGATCTTTGCCTTTATCTGGCTTACTTCACTTAGTGATAATCTCAATGTCCATTTATGTTGCTGCAAATGACATTATTTTATTCTTTTTATGGCTGAGTAATGTTCCACTGTATATCTGTACATATAGTGGGAAGTAGTGTACAACTTGACCGTCCTGTGAGCTGGAAGGCCTGTGTTACGGATCTTTGTTCTTCTGTGTGCTGGTCAGTTGTTGTGCACGCACATCGGCAGACATTCTCAGCTTCTGGTTGCTCATCTGTGGATGAACAAGAGCTTTCTGAATCCAAGGGCGTCTGTGGGATAAATGGGACGATGAAAACACTTTGTATATGGTGCAGGCAGGGGAAAGGGAAAGTGATGTGTTGTCAGGGATGCAGTTAAGAAATGTTAGGTGTTGTCAAGGTCGAGAGAGAGAGAGAGAGAGACAGCACTGGCAGGCTGTGGAGGAGCCCCAGCATGTGCATAGAAAGAGAGGGGAAGGAAGAGATTGGATATGAGAACGGTGAGCCTCAGAGGAATGGGTGAGGAGGGCGTGTCAAGACGCAGAATCGTTCATTCTGCTGGAATGAGGAATCTCTTCATGTCAGGGGAGTTGGATTTGGAAAAAGAGCAAGGGAAGAGGAGCTAACATTTATTACTGTGTGGTAGACATTTCAGCAAGGACTTTAGTCATCCCAGTGCCCGCGTGTTCCTGCCTCCAGGTGTGAGGAGGTCTGGCAGTGGATGGACCATCACTGGGAGGCCATGGAGGACCGTGGTCTGGGGCACGGCGCCCAGCCAACCTTGTTTCCACCTCTGTGAAAGGAACACAGGGATGGCTTCTGCCTCACTGGATGGTGGTCACGGGTAGGGAAGGCAGCAGAGTAAAAGGTTTAGCCCCGAGGCTGGAGTACAGTAAAGGATGAATCGCTGGTAGGTAAGCAGACAGAAATGAATTATGTACCTTCTAACCACAGGGTCAGTAAAAACCTTTTTCTCTGCATTTCTTTAATCTGCAGAAATCCTGCTGGGTCAAAACTTAAAATTAATGTGTTTATCTTTAAGTGACTAAGGATTAAGAAATTGGAGTGAAGAGAGAAGGCAGTTCTGCAAGTTAGATGCATCCCTCCCTGTATTTCTCTCTCGGTCCCTTGGTAGGTTGTTGATGGTAACAGCTACATGTATTAAGCACGTGCTGTGCGCCCAGCCTTTACTAAGTCCTTCACACACAAGGTCTCATTAACCTTACAAAATCTCATTGAAAAAAAGTGTGGAAAAAAACAGAAGCTGAAGACGTTAAATAAGGAGCCAGAGCTGAGCAGCGAAGTGGAAGAGCACAGCTGACGGTCTCCTTGCTTTTAAGCCTCCCTGCTGGTTTAACTGGGGAATAGAGGCAAAGCTCCTTCTGGATTCAGGGCGCAGGACCTTGGTCACGAGTGATGTGCTCCCAGAAGACAAAAGTCAAGGGGGAGGGTGTCGAACGAGGGGCCTGTGATGAGGGTGAGGTGCTGTCCCGTGAGCCCTTCCCACAGTCCTCGCAAACAGGATGAACCTATGAAAACATAAATGAAGTCGTCAGTGTCCGCTTCCTCTCCTCCAGAACCAGGGAATTCTCTGTTTTCCCAGACAATTCTCTATTTTCCCAGACGATCTGTGTCATTTTTTACAGTCCTTCCTGTTGGGAAGATCTTCTCAATACTGAAAATAAAGCTGCTGACCCAGTCCTCCGAACACAGCGAGCACCGAGGTGCCGCGGACCAGCAGAAGTGCCAAGCAAGGGAAATGGACAAAATAAACTTTTCCTTAAAAAATGCTTGTGCGGTCCAGTTTCCCAGGCAGAGGATGTTAGAATTCTGACTCAGCCAAGGGCTCGGAGACACTTGCAAACCTCCCCAGCTTCTGCTCACCAGCAGACCCACGTTTGCTAACCTCTGGGTTCTCCGAGCCCCCACCAGGGACTGGACTGAGGGCGGAGCCAGATGCTCCCAGGTCCTGTCTTTTGCCTCCACACAGGTGGCCCTTAGTCTGTGTTAGTCTTAGTTATAGTGGGGCTTCCACGTAAGATTACACGTGAACAAAGGACTCCCAGCAAAAAGTGTTTGACCGGAAGGATCCCTTTGTATTTTGGGGCCTAAACAGTGTCTGGGGTGGTTGGAGAGGTGGCCGTGGACTCCAGCACACAGGGAAGAGATAGTTCCCCAACTCCTGCAGGAACGGAGCCCGTTTCATTCAGCAGGAAAGGGCTCCTTAGCTTGAAGTGAGTGACAGGGCAGGCGGCCTCACTTGAGCTGCCTTTGGGCACTGCAAAGAAAAGACATCTCATTTTAACACAGATGATTTGGCCGCATCTCTGTCCCTCTCCGGATGATGGCACAGCTTCAAGCCACCCATTCATTGATCCCAGGCAGCTTCCTTCCTGCCTTTACTGACAGTCATGAGCTCTGTGAGTCAGTGTGACTCCAGGGCTGATGCAACTAACCTCTCTTCTCACCGTAAAGTGACATGAACCATGCAAGGCGTCCTGCCACCTCCGGGGATTACTCTCAGAGTTTCTTGAGATGTTGGCTGTCAGAGAGTCCTGAGAGTTGACAGACATGCAGATGGAAGGTGATACTCTGATATCCCTGCCAGCATTCAGCTCAGAAAGTAAGGAGGAGAAGAGGAATAAGAGTGCACTGGCAGTGTGGCAGGTGGTGGCTGGGGAGACACGTGGTCCCTTTCCTCCTCTCATTTCCCATCATCCATCCCTCCCTTCCATGAGCACCGTGTGTACCGGGCCCTTCTGCTCCAATGACATGACTGCAGTTTGAATAGGTAGGTGAGGCCATTCATGCCTCTGGCAACCCAGTACCTTCTAGTGATCACTCTTTGCTCTCTCATTCCCCTGGGCTGGAAATTTCCTCTGTCCCTAAGAGAGGGCTAGTTAAAACAGGGCTAACAGTGTCTTGAATTATTGTATCTTAGGGCTAGAATAAGCTTTGTGCATTTTTAAAGCTCATTTTTCCAATGAAAACCAAGTTTCCAAACCTGTCTGTGTATCACAGTGAATATCTGAATGGAAGTCGAAGGTTGCTAAGACCTTGCTAATTGGCTTGAGTTTGTCCTTGCTTGCTTGGTCCTAATCATGATCTTTTCTTCCCAGGAACTGAAGCATCTCATCCTGGAAGCAGCTGATGGATTTCTGTTTGTAGTGGCGGCTGAGACAGGGAGAGTGATTTATGTGTCTGACTCCGTCACCCCAGTTCTGAACCAGCCGCAGTCAGAGTGGTTCGGGAGCACCCTCTACGAGCAGGTGCATCCTGACGACGTGGAGAAGCTGAGAGAGCAGCTGTGCACGTCAGAGAACTCGATGACAGGTCAGTGCGGCTCTCTCTGTGACGCTGTTTGATCCTCGAGAAAAGTTTTTCTATTAATCAGATCAGGAAGCTGGAGGCCAGAAGAAGTTGCCTAAAATTGGGGGACTTATTTGACTTAGCTTGTGTGATGGCTTCATTCATTCTGTAACATTTTACAAATTTGTTTTTAATTTATCATTTTTTCTTATTTTTACCTGCAATTAGGGAATATTGCCCCAGGAGGCATCATTGACACATTAGTCACAGCCGCATGCTCTGCAATGAGGGTCTGCCTCCAGCGTTTAATTATTTGTGAACCTGATCATACATTTATTTCCCAGGCCTTACTTACCTGAAATGAAGTTTCTTATTGAAACACTTAAATACAGTCAACGCTGCTGTAACACAAAATACGTTGTAAAAAATCACTGCAGCGTACAAAATCATGAAATGAAAAACCACAGGGGCTTATGGGGGAAAGTAGGCCTAGCTTAGGAAAACAACGCTCAAAAATTTGCAACCTAATTAAAAAATGGGAGCACAGCTTTACACGTTAAATGGTTAAGAAATTTGTAAATATTACCATAAATATGACACTTGACCTTGAAACTGACTTGAAGGTTACCTGTGGAAATGAGCCTTGGAAGAGCTGCCACTTGGCTGTTGTTGTGAAATGGTGCAAGGACAATCATGTGAAATCAGGCGGAAATCAAAATCCTAACACGGGATACAGATGGGTGTGGCTCGTAACACACATGGTAAACTGAGGGAGCTGGTGTGTGCCCGAGTGTGTGCGTCTTATGTGTTCCTGTGTGGCTCCGTTCAGCTGGGTACAGTTTTCTGTGTTCATCCAGTATTTCTTGCAGATGAAATCATGTGTAAGCAAACACAAAATTTGCATTCTGCTCAGATTGTCCCGCAGTATATTAATGGCATTGGAACAAATTTGCATTTTCCAAACAAGTGTTGCAGTGGAGCTGACTATACCACAACACTTGCATCCCACTTTATAGTAGATCTGTTTGTGCAGTGCATTCTCCCTGCCACCCTGAGAGCTGCTGGACTCTCATTTACATCTGGGTCCGCCTACAGTGCCTCCCTCAGTGCTTTGCACTCAGCAGGCATTCAGCAGAAGCCTGGTGAATAAATGAGGCAGTGCTTTGCTCATGGAATTAGCCGTCTAGGGCCACCAGAACAAAAGACCACAGACTGGGCAGCTCAAACAACTGACATTTATTTTCTCACAGTTTTGGAGACTCAAGTCCAAGATCAAGGTGTTGGCAGCTTTGGTTTCTGGTGAGGTCTCTCTCCTCGGCCTGCAGACGGCCACCTTCTCACTCTGTGCTCACGTGGAGTTTCCTCTGTTCACACGCCCCCGGTGTCCCTCTGTCTCTCTCGTCTTATAAAGACCCTAGTCCTGTTGGGCCAAGGCCCCAGTCTTTTGACTTTGACTTTATTCACCTCATTAAAGGCCCTCTGTGCAGATATAGTCACATTCTGAGGTCCTGGGGGCTAGGATTTCAACACCTCAATTTTAGGATGACACAGTCCAGCCCATAACATCTGTGATAAGACTGAATCAAGGTTGTCAAAAGTGACAGGATTACAGCCATTTCTGATCCATAATGATAATTTTCTCAGTGTTGGTTTTCAATGACATATAAAAGGGAGGAAGAAGATAAAGGATCAAGGTGTGAGGACAGAGTCTACGCCGTACTCATCGCTGTGCCTCCTGAAACACGTGACCTGGCAGTGAGCTTTATGTGCTTGTAAAGCAGAGGTGCTGAAACGGACTCAGAGAAAGATACGCTCTGGCATCCCACAGCCTGGAGAACTCCCTGTAGAAATCCTAAGGAACACACTTGTGAAGTTAAATATCCATGAGGGATGTGAACATAAATCAGCCAGGGGGTGTAGGTGTGACAGCTGAAATCACCTTCGCTGGAAAGAGCTGTCTTTTTCCAGACTTCAGGATTTGAACACAGGATGTGGCTTTCTGAAACCAGTCAGGAGACCCAGCTGGGGCAGTTGGTGGGGGAAGTGATGGTCAAGGGCAGGTCAGGCTCCGGACAAGGGTTTAGCTAACCGGCTCACTGGACTTGGGTGGACACTTCTGTCTGTGGGAAATCTTAATGTGTCTGGTAGCATTTAAACGGATAGTGTGAACCACATTTGGACAGAAATGTCTTTGGAGTGAACATTGGATGGTGGCCCGGGCAGCTAGAGCTAGTGTAGTAGAGGGGGTCCTCCAAGTTGCCGAAGAAGACCCAGTGAATCACCAGGCCTCTGAGCTCTTGTGCCAGGCCCCTCTTAGGAGGAAGAAGGTGGGGTGGAGAGGTGGGTCCTGTCCCTAGGGTAGTAGAGAGGACCGGTCTCTTTTAGAGCCAGAGAGTGTCGTGGGAATCTCCCAGGAGATACAACAGAAAAGTTTATTGATCCAGCAAGGGAGAGCTTGGAGCAGCTCACTGCAGCCGGGCTGCCACTAGGGCGAGCCTTAGGGGTTTGCTGGCCCCCAGGACTGGCCCCCAGGACCGGGCCCTTGGGCAAGAGCTGGGCTTCGTAACCACCCAAAGTGCAGATGTAATAAAAACTTGTAATAAAAAACCTCAGGGATGGTTTGATGCCTTCGATACTGGACTAGGGTTTCTCAGCCCTCCTGTCCTTAGGCATGTTTGGTTTCAGGCCCAGAAAGAGGTGACAGGACCCACTTGTGGGGAGTCAGGGTGGGAGAGGGGGAGTGGGGCCAGAGAGCCAGGCAGGGCCTGCTAGGGTGGGGGCGATTTAATGAGGGCAGCCTGGCCCACTCGGTCCGGCAGAGCTCCCCTTCCCTGAGCCTCTCAGTCAGGACTGAGTCCACGTCCCTCCCACAGGACTTGCAGGGCGGCCTGTACTGAGCACGTGGGGTGTGGCGTGGGCACAGTGGGAGGGGGCCAGACACCTAACAACAGTGGGGCCCGCAGACCCCCCTGCCGGCTTGGGGACCCCAGGGAGGTGATGCTTGCACAGAGTTGCAGTAACTGGGGTGGGCGTGATGATGGATTCTTCTTGTGGAATTAAATTTCTCCCCTGGCTGGAGAGGTTTAATGAAGAGGGGGTCAGATGTTTGAAATCTTTTTAGAACAGACACCCAGCATTGTGAGATGGTGTGGGCCAGCGCAGTCATTTGATTTGTCTGTGAGTAAAAACTGGGATGTAACGATGAGAAAGGAAATGGGTGGAGTCCTGACCCAGCAGCAGCAGCACTGCTGATAAAGAAAGTGCTGGAAAGGGCGTTAGGAGCCCGGTTCTGGTTTTCACTTTGCGATCTTGGCAAGTTCCTTTTTCTCTGACCCTCACTGTACTTCTCTCAGCCTAGAAGAAATTTCCTAGGACCCTTCCGGCTCTGATTCCGCTTCTTGCCCAAGGGCCCAATATAGCATTTAGTCCACCAATCTAAGAACTGGTGTGAGGTCGGAGGAGAGGAGCTAAAAGCTAACACCAGGTCCCTGGCTCCGGGCCACGTGCCCAGGCCCCTGCTGGGCCCCGTTCCTGTGAACCCCTCCTTGTGGTTGGCACGGCCTGGGGGCAGGGAGGCAGCAATGGCCCTTGGAAACTCAAGAGCTGTGCAGAAAGCGTGTTCATTCTCCAGGACTCGAACTGGCCGTAGCTTGAGGGGGACCCTGCTGAGGTGTTCCTGCTCACAAGAGGAGCCTCACTCCTTCCAAGGACTTACTTTGGCAGGAAGGTAAAAGGGATCTGTCACCTCCAGCTGAGTGGCTCTGGAAGCAAACCTGGAAAATCTCTCCAAAAACAATGCCTGGGGAGGACGGACCTTTCCCTCTGCAGGGGTGGCGGGGATGTTGAGGACTCTGCGGATTCTAGAGGGTTCTTAGGGCTGGTTGGAGGGCACCAGTGCCTTCCTCCCAGAGACCTTAGAGGAAAGAGCAGCCGTGGAACCACCTTGTTCCAGAAGAGCAACCCCAGCGGGCTTGAGTGAAGAAGGAGATTCATCAGCTCATGTAACAGAAAGGAGTTTGCCGTCTCCAGGCACAGCACGGTCCAGGTGATCAGCCGCTGCTAACCAGAGTACAGCCAGTCCTTATCATTCGCAGATTCAGTTTTTGTGAATTTGCCTAATAGCCAAATTTATTTATAACCCCCCGATCAGTACCCATGGAGTGTTTGAGGCCATTTGCGGACATGCCCAGAGTGGTGACAACCGTGAGTGGCCTGATGCACACAGTCCAGCAGAGCTCACACAGATGACATTCTGCCTTCCTGTTCCAGCCCTCATAACTCAACACGCATGTTCTTCTTTTAGTATATTTTGTGCCATTTTTTTTGGTCCTTTCATGCTTTTTTGTTGGTGATTTTGTTATTTAAAATGACCCCCTAGAGCAGTGTGGAGTGCTCTTAAGTGCGGGGTGGTGATGCATCCTACAGAGGAAAGACGTGTGTTGGACAAGTTTCATTCAGGCATGAGTCATAGTCCTGTTGACTGTGAGTTCAGTGTTAATGAATGAGTATGTCTTAATAAGGTGTCTTTTTAAACAGAAACACTCAGAAAACAAGTGAGTCCGGTGGTTAATAAAAATGTTGTGACCAGAGGCTGGCGGGAACCTAACCCTGTATTTCCCATAGGAGCAGTGGTTCAGTATTTGCCAGTTCAGTGTTGGCAATGACTTTGTAGAACTTAACTACTGTGAATAATGAGAAAAAAAATGTGTATCTTTTTCTCCACCTCCTAGCTTTGTTTAGAAGCTTTATTGAGGTACAGTTGATATCCCAAAAATTACACGTATTTAACATAGAAAATTTGATGAGTTTGGACATATGCACACACCATGGTACCATCACCACCATCAAGTTATTAAACCTTCACCTCTAGAAATTTCCTTGTGTTCTTTTGTGCCTTTTTTCTTTTTCCTTCCTTCCCTTCTTTCCTTCCTTCCTTCCTTTCTTCCTGTCCCTCTCTCCCTTTCTTTTTTGTAAGAACACTGAACATGAGATCTATTCTTAATATATTTTAAAGTGCCTGTTACTGTATCATTAACTACAGGTGCAATGTTGTAGGCAGATCTCTAGAACTTACTCATCTTGCATAACTGAAACTTTATACCCATTAAGCACCAATTCCCAATTTCCCTCCAACCCCTGGCAACCCCCATTCTACTCTCTGCGTCTATGAGTTTGACTACTTTTGATGCCTCATATAAGTGGAATCAGGCAGTATTTGTCCTTCTATGACTGGCTAATTTCACTTACCATACTGGCTTCTCGTTTCATCCATATTGTCTCAAATGGTAAGACTTTTTTTAGGGCTGGATAATATTCCGTTGTATGTATAAACCACATTTCCTTTATCCATTCATCTGTCAACAGACATCTGGGTTGTTTCCGTACCTCGACTACTGTGAATAATGCTGCAGTGAACATTGGAGTGCAGGTGTCTCTCTGAGACCCCGCGTGGCCGTTCTTTTGATTACACACTACAGAAGCGGGGCTGCTCCTGGGCAGGGCTGCTTCTCACCCGGCTCTCCTCGTGTGACAGCAGAGGTGTTTACCAGCAGCTCTGGGTTTGCATTCTACCAGCTGTGCCACACCAGCAGAAACACAGTGCCTTCCCCACACTTCCAGCAAGTAACCCAGGACCAGCTCTCTTGGATCAGTGTGGGCCACCTGCCCTGCCCGATTCCAGTGGCTTGGGAGTCCGAGCCAGGGTATGAGACCAGGTTCTCCAGCCAAGACATTTGGATCCAAGAGTTGAGGAGATGTGATTTCCCAGAGGAGATTAGCTCACTGTCACTAAAAGGAGGAAAGGGATGCTGGGCAGGCAGATGGCAAGTTTGCACTGGCTGGAGAGCCAGGCTCAGTGGCATTAGAGGTGACCCATGTGGAAGGATGCGTGCTCTCTGGAGGATGGGGAGCACAGTCTCCTCTTACTGGGAGTGCTAGGGATATTTGGGTTACAGGATTCTGAACTGGAGCTGGAGCCAATGTCAGGTATGAAGGAGAGCAGCGATCTGGTAAAAATTTGGTGGAGGAAGAGGCTGCAGAAATAATTATTGTGGATCACTGACTGACCTGAGCCCCAGCTCACTGTGTGGAAGGAGGGGAACCGAGGAGAGGCCCAGGGCTTTCCAGCTGGTGCCAGCGCCTCTGACGGTAACTGGATGTGCTGAAGGGATGGGGTTCCGAGGGCAAACAGCGCAGTGAGCCCCCCAGGGAGCATGGCGGGGGCGGGTCCTCCTCTGTGCCTTCCACCGCCTATCCCAAGATCCCCCTGTTGCTGCCGAACTCTAGAAAACCTCGATCCTGGGGAGCAGAAACGGAGATGCCTTGTCAGTGACCTCCAGCCCCACGCTGCGGAGGTGGTGCCCAGCTTCCCTGGCTGGGAAGTGGACGTGGAGAGAATATCCGTGGACTTGTCAAGACAACATTTATTTGGCCTATTTCCCCACTTTGCTTTTCTGCAGCTCTGTTTCTGCTTGACTCTCCCTTCATTCGAGGAATTGGGTCAGCCTCTTGGTTCAATATAGGGAGGAACTTTGCAATAGTTAGAACTGTCCAGAGTCATAAAAGAGTGTAAGCCAAGGGTGAACTACCCTTCCTCCCTTCCTTCCTTCCTCCCTTCCTTCCTTCCTCCCTTCCTCCCTCCCTTCCTTCCTCCCTTCCTTCCTTCCTTCCTTCCTCCCTTCCTTCCTCCTTTCCACCCCTTCCTTCCTCCCTTCCTTCCTCCCTCCCTCCCTTCCTTCTTCCCTCCCTTCCTTCCTCCCTTTCTCTCTCCTTCCTTTCCTTTCTTCTTTTCTTTCCGCTCTTCTTTCCTCCCTCCCTCTTTCTTTATCCAGTCATTACTCTGTTTAATCATCTATTCATCCATTCAAGAAATACCTGTTTTCCACAGTCACAGAAAGCTCATCTGGGCTGCTGCATCTCTTCCTCAGTCACTAACAGGAGTTTCCAGCTGTTGTCAAATGAATGGACCCCCATTTCCTAACCGTTCCAAACCAGATTCTTTGTGATAATTTAGGGAGAGCCCCAGCCAGGTTGGTCCCTGAGGGCTTTGGCCGGAAAGCCCCTGTGCGTGATTCACATGTCCCAATCAGCTGTGATTAAGCTTCCCTATCTCCCCAAGAGCTTTGCTGAAGTCCAGAGATACTTTCAGCCTTGGATCACAGGATTTGGCCGGGCCATGGTCTGGGCACAGATAGCAGCTCACCAGGGAACCATGCTCCACCCGCTCTGCTCATTGACCTGTCATCGCCCTGTGTTTCTGGGAGAGGTTAAAGATGGTGCATTCACTCTGCAGTCTCCCTGCTTGTCTGCGAGAGGGGACATCTGTGGGTCACTGGGCACATTTTGCTTTTATTTTCTCATTCAACCCACAGTGAAATACTAACTGTAACAAACTCTTTTACATTTTTATAGCACGTTTTTACTGCTTTAGTGGAAATGAACCCAGGCTGCACTTTAGAATCGGTCACGTGAGGAGATGTGACAAGTACACCTGCCCAGGATCTGGGGAGGGTGTTGGGCACTGGTACTTTGTAAAAACTTCCCGGGTGACCTTGATGCACAGGTGGGGTTGAGAACCCTCACTCCTCTGGACCTCATTATAGTTCTATGCGTGAAGGGGGATTTGACCCCACTTCACAGGTGAGGAGCAAGAGGCTTAAAGTCACTGAGGGTTCCCAGGGCCACTCAGCTAAGGTCCAAAAGTGGCTACAAGTGGGGCTCTCATCAATGAAGACAAAGCTTTTGTCTCCTGGGGAGCATCTGGATACAAAGAAGCCTTGAAAGCCTTGGCATGGCCTGATGCAACAAGTGCAGTCAGAGTAGCCCAACCCTGGGCTTTGGGGACCCCAACTCACAGAGGGCAAACAGGGCAGCACTCAGTGGGCACGCGACTGGGTAAATGGTGTCAGAGCTTTAAGACTGAAGTCAGATGCCCCAGGGGTCTCCAAGGTCCTGCATGGTCTAGTGCAGTGGTTCTCAAGGTGTGGTCCCTGGTCCAGCAGTATGAGCGTCACTTGTGAACTTGTTAGGGATGCAGATTCTTGGCTAAACCCCAAACCAACTGAATCAGAAGCTGTGCGGGCCTGCTAATCTGTATTTTAACCCACCCTCTGTATCATTTGGATGCATGCTGAAGTTTGAGACCCACTGATTGAGGGAAACGATCCTTGTTTTTCTCTTTGTGGTTTGATAATTTTCTTTTGTATTAGCTTGGTTTCTTTTTGGGTTTTAAGACTCTATTGTATGCTTTTAATTTGTGGTTACCTTGTCCTTCAAGTATGTTAACCCATTACTACATCTGTTTGCTTTAGACTGGTAGTCATAGGCTCAAACACATCCTAAGACGAACGAAAAGAAAACCTACATTTTCTTGCTCCCTTCTCCCACCTTTTACGACTTTGATGTCCTCTTTTACATCTTCATGTTTATTTTCTTGCAGCTCATTGTAGTTATTGCATTTCCAATTATGGTTTTCTCTTTTCTATAGCTTCCTGCTTCATTTCTATTTAGAGTAGACCTTTCAATAGTTCTTTTAGGATTGGTTTAGTGTTGCTGAATTCTTTTAGCTTTTGCTTGTCTGTGAAATTCTTTATATCTCCTTCTGTTCTAGAGGATAGTCTTGCTGGGCAGGGCCTCCTAGGTTGCACATTTTTCTCTTCAGGACTTGGGAGTATATATGCTGCCGCTCATTCTGGCCAGCAGTATTTCTGTAGAGAAATCAGTTGAAAGCCTTATGGGGGCTCCCCTGTAACTAACTTTTTCTCTTGCTGCTTTTAAAACCTTTTCTTTATCTTTAACTTTAGCCATCTTACTTATGACACGTCTTGGTGGAGGTCTCTTCTGGTAAGATCTAGTAAGAGTGCCTTGTGAACTAGTGGCACCTGCATCTCCTGGGAGCTCCTTAAAATACAGAATCACAGGCCCCATCCTAGGCCTACTGACTCGGAATCTACAATTTAATGAGATTCATATGCACATTCTAGATTGAGAAGCCCTGAATTAAGAACTTCAGCAAGTTGTGGGTGGGGGCTTGTAGAAGCTGGGGCTGGAGACATCCTTCAACTGCTGGGACTGGCAGGAAGTGGTGGGATTGACCCGGCTTGTATTGCTCAGCTCTCAGGTCCAAGGTCGGGCCTTTGGGGAGAGCAGGTGGAGAAGCAGCCTTTGGAGGTTTGCTACGCTCGCCTTGCTGCCTGGAGCACAGGCCAGCCAGGCTGGAGAATGTGCATGGCACTGAACGGTCTGCAGCCCTGGGACCTCACTCTGCAGTCCCCACGTCACAGGCTCTCTACCAGGTTCAGGAGGAGGTGTGCAGGGTCAACAGCTGGTATGTTCCACTGCGGAATAGGAGGAGAGCAAGGAACTGAGGGTGGGCCCACACCGTCAACCTGTGAGGACCCAGGCTAACGCAGAGCGAGCCCAGGCATGCACGACGCCACAGAAGCAGCATGCACTCCATGGATCACATATGCCTGGGAACAGAGCTGACAGCTGTCAACATTCAGCCTCGGCCCACCCAAGGCAGCTGGGCCTCCTTCCTGACACTTTGCAGAGGAGGGCAAGGACAAAATTGTGTCGAACTCAGCCACGCAGTGGGGTTCCTCAGGGAAGAACGTCAGGCAGATAATTGGTCTCCCAGGGGTCCTATGAACTATGAAGTCCACCCCTGTGGTATCAGTTGTGGAAAAAGATGGTCTCTTTCCAAATATCAGTCATGAAGGTAACTTCATGAAAACCATACTTGCAAACATATAGCTTATTTTCTTTGGAATACCCAAACTTAGTCTTTGGACAAATGCCAGACTCTGAAATCCTAAACACATCCAGCCCTCCGTTTCTTGCCGTATTAGGTAACAGATAAATGTGGCCCCCCCAAGAAAAATCCCAGCTTTATCCAAGTTGACTATTAATGCTGTTATGGGGTTTCTGTTGTTTAAAATAGAAATGAAGTGTTGTAATGGCAAGAAAAGCACGTTTATTTGATTCAAGCTCCTAAGAAATTGCCCAACTGTGTAGTCAACACTTGGGCCACCGGAAAAAGCATTCAGAGTCGAGTTGCCAGAGGTGCTTGGCGGCCGCACGTGAGAGTGAAACCTGAGCGCCGCGAACTGGTGGTTTCCCGCGTCTCCGCGGTGACCTTCGCGCTGGGAGCCGCAGCCCACTTGGATCTGCTGTCCCAGATGTTGCTCTGGCGCCAGCTCTGTTCTTTCTCATCGTTAAATATTTATACAACCTGCCCTGTTTTGCTTTGCTGCATACACAGCACGCCAATGCTGCTGAACTGTTTGTGTCTTTTCTCTCATATTTTATGTCAAAAGATAGTTCATGAATCTGGACAGGCGGCCAGCTCGGGCTGCCGGGTTCATTATCACCCTGGTGTCACAGCAGGCAAAGGAGTTGGGCAGTGTTTTCACACGTCACGGATCCCGGCTGGAGGGCCAGCCTCCCTGCACACCGAGAGCACGCACACCAGCCTGCACGTGTGCTCACCAGGGCGGCGTAGCAGCGAGAGGGGGCGGGCATGGCGTGGAGGGGAGGCTGCCGGGGCGCGGCAGAAGGACCCCTGCACGTGGAGTCAGGCGGACCTGGTGACAGGTATGGTTCGTGGCCCTTTACTTTGGGTGAACGACTTAACCTCTTTGGGCCTCCTTTTCCTCACCTGTAAATGCAGACACTAATACATCCCCTAGAGGACTGCGTTGAAGCACGCATAACATGACACGTGGGACAATGCTAATGGGAGCGTTTGAGAACTGTAGAGATTCCATTCCCTTTTAAATAATTGAAAATTATATTTAAGCACTGATATGAATCAATGGTTTTTCCAAACTGTCCATCCTGTTCTGCTTCGTTTCTCTTCTTACCCCTCTAGAATGTGTCTTGGGATTTCGGCACTGTTAGGGGAAGATGAGTAGACTTTGACCTTGTTAGTTTTACCCAGTTATCAAAGGACAGCGTTCCCCCTTCCACCCTGTGCCTCAGAACATCCATCCCGCGTGCAGGAGGAGGGGAGGGGAGTGCGCATGAGCTTTCTGTCTGTCTCTCTTTGTTCTGTTCGTTCATTCAGTCATCCGTTCACTCATCCAGCACACACTTATTGAGTACTGACTCACATGGTGCAAAACGCTGTGCGGAGTGTTGGGAATAGAGTGATGAACAAAACCGATGCAGTCGGTCTCTCGTGGAGTTTACAGTATAGTGGGGAAGAGACACACCAAAGAAGTAATCACATATAATACATCGTGACAGGTGTTAAGGCGGAAAAGTCCATGGGGACGTTGAGAACAAATAACGTGGGATCTGGCCTGTCTGGGCAGCTTGGAGAGGACTCCAGATGTTCAGGCAGCAAACCCGACAGGGGGACTTGAGGCACTCGCCCTAGATCTTTCTCTACCCAAGCAATGTTTTAAAAGCTGATTATCTAGAGCCTTTGGTGACCTTTGGCTGCTGCCCTGTATTGTCATTGACAGATTTCTTCCAACAGAAGTGAGTTCAACTGGAGAGAGCTGGAGGGACCCCCTCAGTGGCCGCAACTTGTCATAGAGGTGAAGTTTGGCCCCCAGCTTGGGACGTATTCTGCTGTGATGGGGACTGGCCCATCAGGCCTGTCTCTGCCAGCCTCAGGACACAAAGTCAGTTTCCAGATGGAGGACTTAGGTGGTTGGCATCAGCCACCATCCCTGCGTTTCTGGAGGCTTCCTTTGGATTTAGCCCCTGAAGCTGGGGCAGGGCACCCATCCCCTCATTAGACCCAAACTCTTTTCCTGTCCTGGCCTCCCATGTCTGAGGACCTGTCATGCGTTGTCCAGAGTAACAGCTTGTTGAGGAAAAGGGTCTAAAGCTGAAGGGCACCCAGCTTTGCAAGTCTCGAAGAGACCTGCCCAGTAATGGCAGCGAGTGATTGGATTTTCCGTTCGTACAGAGCCCACTCTGCAGGACAAGCGAGAAGCACACAGCCTCCTGCACAGAGGGGCTTCCAGGGAGGCAGGGAGGCAGCCAGGGATGCAGGTGAATCAGCCGCCACCCTGAGTCTTGTGTTCGTTGTATTTATGCATAACCAAGGGATTGGCCCCTTTGGTGTTAGAGAACCAGCTGCTTCTCCGTCAAGTGAGGGCCTCCCTGGGTGAGTTGAGGGCGCCCTTGGCCTCTGCCCAGGCGAGCGGTGCTGTGGCTCAGTCAGGAAGCCAGATTTGAGAAGGGCGGAGAGCAGCACTGCGGTGTCAGGGGAGAAGTGGCCTGTCCCCTGCTCTCAAGAGCAGTGTCTGCCCTGACGAAGGAAGAGCCTGAGGTTAGAATTCTAAGAGGTCAGCATACACATTTTCCATTCCATTATAAAGGTGTGTGAATTAGACTCTTGCTTCTCATTCATGCAGAGATTTAACCACATAAAAGAACCACTGGTGCATCTTTGTGATGCTAAAATCACCTCTTAAAGGTCTCTTTACATGCTCATTCTTGTATCCTGGCTTCTCTTGAGACAAGAACATCCAAGCAACGCTTGGAAAGCAGCAGCTTTGTAAGCAAGTTCTTAAAATTCCCAGCCCCTAAAACAGTAGTTCACAATCTCAAGACACATCAGAGTTTTATTGGATGTTTTAAAAATTCTGATGCCGGGGCTTCACCCTGTTTCTCCCAGTTCAACTATGTTGTGGTCAGTCCCGGGCATCTGTATGTGTAAAAGCAACCCTGGTGATTCTAGTGTGAACTAGAGGTTGGGAACAAATGCATCCCAGTGCGCCTGCCACCACCTAAATCCAAATCCAGTCAAATAATACAGCCCTGTCCATTTTACATGGGGAGAAAGATTTCAGCAAGATCAAAATAACAAAGAAACAAAATGTTTAAAATGTAATCAGTTAGCAACACAGTTGAAAAAGGAACAGCTTCAGCATCTTAGAATGTCTTTGCAACAGTCTTGATTTCTTAATGAAGTATCTTTCGTCCTGATTTTGATGCTCAAGAAGTAACTAGACAAAGATCTTTCTTCCCCCTCCATCTACAAGAGGAAACTAAGACAAAAATAACCTGGAAGTAACATGGGTTTTAGGCAGATAAGATTATTTGTAGCTACTTTAGGACATTTGAAAAGACAAATGGAGTCATTGCTTCCTGCTGGTGTGATTTCAGTTTCAGTAATAGTCTCACGTGATGGTCATATTTTGTAATGCTTTGGTTAAAAATAACTTGATTGCAAAAACCCAGGCATGATCAAGAAAATTAAAATAGTTTCCTTCAGCTTCACTAAAAAAGAGACACACTTCCCTCTGAAATGCCGTGACTCATGCCAGATGATTAAATAGAAATGCATGTATAGCGCTGATCTTCTCTGCTCTTTGCTTTCTCAGGGGAAGCTGATTGAGGAAAACATCTGCACTCGGTTTTCCCGATATTTTTGTAGATTCTTTTCTTATGCTCCAACACGGGCCTCGTCTGCAAGTTTTCTTAGGCAGTGGATGGGTTTCAGTTTTCCGCTCTCTGGTGATGACATCAGTTACTCTCCCATGAGTTGTTTAGTGTCATTTTTTTTTTTTTTGGTTGATTGGGGGTTAGTAATTAGGTTTATTTATTTATTTTTATTGGAGGTACTGGGGATTGAACCCAGGACCTCACGCATGCTAAGCATACGCTCTACCACTGAGCTCTACCCTCCCCGCTACAGTGTTATTCTTTAACCCCTAGTTAAAGGCATATATTCTTGGGACCTGGAATCACAAGAGCTCTGCATTGTGGGGACCTCAGAGGTCACACAGGCCAGCTCTTCTCTTGTCACACAGCTCCATCCAGAGCACACCCGTGAAGTGGGCACCTGACTCCTTCTAGAGTATCTGCAAGCAGCAGAGCTGGCCGTCTCAGCAGGAGCCCTGTCTGCTTCGGAATAACATCCTTGTGCTCAGCTGGAAGCCCCTGTCCGGTCACCGCTGCCTCTGTTCTAAACAGAGCAGCTGCTGGGTTTGAAAGGACTGGGGCTCTGCACACGTGCCCAGAACACACGCACACACATGGGCTTGCCCGCGGCCAGGTGGTGGGTGAAGAGCGTGGACTTCAGAGACAGAGTCTGCCATGCGTCCGGGTCCTGGCTTGCTCCTCGCCTGGCCGGGCAGTCTTGAACAAGGCGCAGGTTCTCTCTGGGCCTCTGTTTCCTCCTCAGGGTTGGCACGTGGCTGTGCCTGAGACAGTGCCTGATGAGTGCTACGTGCTCAGTCAGGGCACGTTGCCTTCCTTTCCCGGTGGCCGGCAGCGTCGTCTGCGATGGAGTCCCTGCACACCAAGCCTGGGTGGGGATTTGCGCGCACGCCTCCTGAAAGAGTACCCTGGGAGGAGTGGTCAGGGACAGGCAGCGGAGGTTGGAGGAGGAGCCACGCCAGGTAGTGGTTCAGGAGAGGTCAGCCTCGGCCTGATGCCACCGAGAGCTCAGGAGTGTAAGTTGCACTGGAGTTTGCTTTCCACCTGGAGGAAAGGAAGGTACTGTCAGTGGTCACAGACCTTGTGGGGTGGGTAAGACTCCCAGGCAACTTGAGGCCAGGTAGCTTCAAAGCAACTCCAAGAACAAGCCTCTAGGAAGATGCACGTGTGAGCCATTGGCTGCAGCATCTTCAACAGCGGGAGGAGGGATCTGCCAGTCAGACCGCACAGGAGATCCCGGGGAGCTGGGTGGGACATGAGCAGCGGCCACAACAGCCACGAAGTGAGGAAGGCTGCGGATGGAAATGATGACCCTCAGGCTTGCCCACAAGAGCAGCTGACGTTTGTCCAGGACAGCCTGACAAAGCAGGTCTCTGGACCCCCACGCCCCACTCTCCCACCTCTCCAGGAGTGGCAACAGCCTGGCCCAAGACTGAGGCCAGCTCCCAGGGCCTGACCACTGAGTCTTCATGGATGAGGGAGAGGCCTCCTTATGGGAGGCAAGTTGCATGTCTTTATTTAATCTAGCAGGTGTCCATTTAGCATGTGTCACTGTGCTAGAAACGGAAAATACAGCAGTGAGAGAAACAAACATGGTCCCCGTCTACGATGGGGCTTTTGCTGTGGCTAGTGGAAAATAGACAAGCGGATGGTCATACAGGGAATGTAGAATTTAAATGGTGATGTGTTCTAAGAGGAAAAAACAGGAGGCTATAAAAATAGTAAGAGGGACCCTGCTTCCCATATGAGAAGTGGTGAGCAGAGCGGAACAGGGAAGAGCCTTTCTGAGGAAATTGTTGTTAAGCTGGGACCTGAAGGATGCGACTAGGGGTTAGCAATTTGCAAGGCCTGAAGTGTCAAGCACTTCCCCAGCCATGGGACTAGCAGGTGAAAAGGCCTGGTGGCAGGGAAGGTATTGTCAAGTCTGGGGAGGTGAAGAGGCCGTGGAGTGTGATAGGGGGAAGGCTAAGCCACTGACAGCCACAGAGAACCATCATGCATTTAGAATTTGCTCAGAGTGCAAGACAGTCCCTGAAAGGACAGTAACATGATCTGATTTGCATTTTTATGCATAAAAACTTTTCTGTGGGCAGGGCTATGTGTGAACTCTGTATTTTCTGCTCAATTCTGCTGTGAACCTGAAACTACTCTAAAAAAATAAAGTCTATTATTACACACACACACACACACACACACACACACACACACACACAAGACTTTTCTGGTGCAGGGAAGGAAATGGATTTATTTAGAATCTAAGAAGGGAAGGAACTAATATTTATATATGACATGAGGTGCTCTGTGAATTAACTTTACAAATATTTGTCATCTGATCCTAATGACAAGCCTTTTGGGGGGGGGGCGTGTCGCTGTCCAGTTGTTTCAGCACATTTGTTGAGAAGACTGTCATTCTCCACTGAATTGCCTTTGCACCTTGTCAACAGTGTGTGATCTCTGTGTGTATGGGCCTGTTTCTGGACTCGCTGTGCTCGTCTGTGGACGTCTTTGTCTGTTCATACACTGGTCCCACAGTGTCCCGATCACTGAGCTTTATCATGAAGTCAAGTAGTGTCAGTCTTCCAACTTTATTCTTCTCCAGAGTTATTTTGGCTTTTCTAGGTCCTTTGCGTTACCATATGCATTTTTGGATCAGCTTGTCTGATCCTACAAAAAAAAAAGCATGATGGGATTTTGATTGAGGTTGTGTTGAATCTATAGATCAATTTGGAGAGAACTGATATCTTAGTAACACTGAGTCTTGTGACCTGTGAGCACTGTATAGCCCTCCGTTTACTTAGTTATTGTTTAATTTCTTTCAGCATTACTTTTTTTACTATCAGTGTACAGATCTCGCACACCTGTCAGATTTATCTGTAAGTAGTTTGTATTTTTATGCTATTGTAAATGGTATTTTTCTCCATATAATGTAGGGCTGAAGTGGTGAGAATGGACATCTTTGTCTTTTTCCTGATCATACAAAGAATTCAGTCTTTCTTCAGTAAGTATTATGTTAGCTTAAGTTTTTCATAGACATGCTTTTTCAGCTTGAGTAAGTTACCTTCTACTCAAACTTCGCTGGGTGCCTTTATTAGGAATTTTGTCAAATACTTCTTGTGGCATCTGTCATGATGATAATACGGTTTTTCCTTTTTTCCTTTTTAGTGTGTTCATATGATGAATTACATTGTTTGATTTTTCAAAAGCTAAGCCAATCTTGCATTCCTGGGGTAAAGTCCACTTGGATATGATGTATTATACTTTTTCCATATTGTTGTATTTGACTTGCTAACATTTTGTTTACAATTTTTTACATCTTGTTCACGGGGGATATTGGTCTGCAGCGTTTTTTGTTTGTTTGTTTGTGGTAATGATTTTTGCCCCACTGTCTTCTCACTTGCATTGACTCCTATGAGAAATCTGCTGTCATCTTTATCTTTGTTCCTCTGTACAAAATACCTCTTTCTGGTTTTAAGGTTTTTCTCTTTGTCTCTGGTATTGAACAATTCGATTATGATTTAGCTTAGTACAGTTTTCTTATATTTATTGCACTTGGGGTTCATTTAGCTTCTTTGATTTTCAGGTTTATAGTTTTCATCAAATTTATTAAAAATATCAGCCATTCACTCTTCAGTTTTTTTTTTTCTGTCCCCATCTTTCTCTCCTCTGTTTCAAGGACTCCAATTCCATGTATATTAGACTGCCTGAAGTTGACCCACAGCTCACTGATGCTGTTTATTTTTTTAAATCCTTTTTATCTCTGTGTATTTAATTTTTTAATTGAAGTATGGTCAGTTTACAATGTTGTGTCAATTTCTGGTGTACAGCATAATGTTTCAGTTATACATGGACATACATATATTCATTTTCATATGCTTTTTAATTAATGGTTTCAACAAGATATTGAATATAGTTCCCTGCGCTATATAGAAGAAACTTGTATGGTGTATTTAATTTAAAATAATTTTTTTGCTATGTCTTCAAGTTCATCAGTCTTTCTTCTGCACTAATTTGGTATTAATTCCATCCTGTGATTTTTTTTAATCTTAGACATTGTAGTTTTCATGTCTACAATTTCAGTTTTTTTCAATTTTCAGGTTTTCACAGCCCCTTCTGACCTTTCAGTTGGTGCTTCCTGTGACTCCCGGCAGCCTCCTCTCATGCATGCATCAGTTAGTGCCCTGGAGCTGATTCAAGGGGAGCCCTCTGCAGATCTCTGCAGTTCTCTGTGTGGACGTCTTTCCCCTCTGGTTCTCTGTCCTGTGAATTCCAGTTACCTGGTCTTCCTGGTCTCTCAGCTCCGTTTTCTCAACTCAGGGAGTCAGCTGGGCTCAGTCTGAGTGCCCTCTGCCTGTGCCGCAGCCTGGACGTGTTCTCCAGGAGACATTGAAGGGCTCATCTTGTCTGTTCCCCATCTCAGGGATCACATCCACCACTGCTTTGTGTCCAGTGTTTTGATTACTATTGTTCTACGTATTTTGTTGGTTGCTTTGATTGTTTCAGAAGGGGAAGTAAATCTGGCCCCTGTTACTCCATCTTGGTTGGAAGCAGAAGTCCTTATAATATTCCTTTGAGTTCCTCTCCTGTCTCTGTCAGCTCTCTGCAGTTCCTTTGATGGATCTCCTGACTGTTCCCTTGGAATGTTAGATGGTTGCTTATCACACTCACCTCCTTTTTCTTTCTTTTTTTTTTTCTGTGATTTCTGGGAGAGTTTCTCAATGGTTTCTTTTAATTTAGCAATTGAGCTTTCAGCGGTATCACTTTTCACTGCCTCCATTTGGGTTTTCAATCCTGAAATCATGTGGTTCTTCTAAAACCAAACTTTCCTGGTCTCAGCTTGCTCTTTTTACTTATGAAAGATGTCCTTAAGTATAGCTGAGATTTGGTAATTCAAGATGTTGTTTTCTTTCCTGAAATACGTTTCACGGAGCAGGGTGGTACTGTTCTAGCTTTTCGGATCACTTCTTTCATTCTCATGTACCGAATCTTTTCCTGTGTTAAGCTAACCTTCCCCCACCTCACCTTTTTATTCATCCTATGTTCCCAACATTTATTAAGACTTGAAATGGTTTAGGACACTGTATATTTCTTTAAAACTTAATTTGTCTAGGTTGGGGGTCGGGGCTACAAGGCTGTGCAGGCAGAGGCGCCTGCGAGCGCTGGGCGCGGCAGCCTCAGGTTGGCAGGGGCGTGGCCCACTCCTTTAACAGGAATGCTGCTTGGAAGCAGCCTTTCCTCCTCTGTATGGGGCAGGTTGCTTGCTGTAAGTCAGCGTGATGCGAGAGCTCTCCTTCTGGCCTCTGTGTGTCCAGACCCTGCTTTCTGACCCTCTTGTCTCTTTTCTACTTTGCAGATTTGAAGGCTTCTGTTAGGGACCCCTTCACCTCCTTCCCGGGCAGCCCATTTCTTTGTACTTGTTGAGCCGTGAGGCTGCTCAGATTCATTCTCATCCCATCCTAGATGCACTGTTTCTTTCAGAAGTCCCTCCATGTTTCTGATCTGTTCAAGGCCCCTTCCACTGTTTGTCTGCATGGATGCGGATTTTCCCTGCTACTTCTGTATTTCTTTGGTCATTTGATTAGCAATTTTTGCAGGGTAGGCCAGGCACAACCTAAAACCGCCTTCTTGACCTTCTTGAACTGCATGTCAGCCTGGCGTCCTTCCGTACACCAGGAGGCCTTTCTGCAGTGGAGGACAGAGAGGAGGGTTAATCACTGACCCTCGGGCTTGCATTTCTGGCGTTTTTGTAGCATGATGCCTCAAGAGGAATGCATTCCTTTACATCACACTCCAGCATATTCTAAACAGGATGAAGCATTTGTACGTTTGCCTGCAGATTAAATAACAGAAGAGGTGCCGGCCACGGGGAAACTGTAGGGTGATGATTTTATAATGAGTAGCAGAGCCCCGGGCTGTAGCACGCGGCACTCCCGTGATTCCACGTCATGCTTGGAATGCGAGTGCTGGAGAAAGTTGTTAAGTTCTGGGTCTTTTCAAGGAGCTGTGAGAGCTGTTGTTCAGGTGGCAGAGGTGACCTGTCACCCATGCCAGAGCTCTCTGCCCCTCGGTGTGGATTTACCCTGAGTGTCTCAGTCTTGGACTTGTAGTTACGCACGAGGTGATGATCTCTCTGATGAGGTCTTTGCTGCCCTCCTTTTGCAGAGCGGTGCCTGCTCCTTGCCTCGTTAGTGGCTCATTAGCACCCTCCCCAGATCGTAGGGTGGGGAGACGGAAGGATTGACACGGAAACCAGACTGCTTGGCAGGGAGGCTCCTCCTGAGTGTCTGCAGGGCCTGTTAGCCATCCTTTGCCAGCCATAGTCGGGGGTCCGTATGAACCCTTTTGTTTATTTCGTTCTTCCACAGCCACAGGCTCGAGTCGTAACCCAAACCCCGGCCACCATCTTCCTTGGTCAGAAAAGCCAGAGGGTTCAGAGGAGGGATGTTTCCCCTCACACCTACCCCTGCTCCCCAGAAATAGTTCACTCTGTGGGTCTGCCAGGAGCACCGTTTTGCTCAGTGAACGTGACTACTGTTTCCAACAGTCGCTTCTTTCCCGTGTTGACTTAAAAAAAAAGCACAACGTCAAAGTTGAGTTACATTTTATTCAGGGACCTTACTGAGCCGTAGCCCAGGAATCAGCCTTTTCAGATAGGCCTGAGGAACTGTTCAAAGATGTAAGGGAGGAGTCAGGATATACAGGAGCTTTTGCTAAAAAGTAAAAACAAACAAACAAAACCAGAGAGCTGAACATGAAAAAATTATTGTTAATCACAAAAAACCGACATCTCACATCAATGATTGTAGTTCTTTCTTGTGTGTGGGAAGACGAAGAGTCTGGGCTCGCTGAAATTATTCCTTTACTACGTATGTATCTTAACTCTCGAGGGCCAGTGTCCTGCCCTCCTCCACCCCGAACTCCCCTCAGGGTGCACTGTTGGGTGGCTGCCAGTGACTGCTGATGGCAGGCATCACATTTGGTGATCACCCCAAAGGCAGGCTGCATTTTTTCGTCCGCACCAGCACGCTTTTTTGCTGCAGACTGAATGCTGTCCTCGGATAGCTGGGACAACGACTCTCTCTCCAAGGCTGGCGCCTCTCTTTCCCTGAGTGTCAGAGGTGGGCAGCCTTAGATATTAATGCTAATCGTGCAAGTCTTTGCTTCTAAAAATCGAAATTATGATTAGTCTTATGTTTAAAATACAAATCATATGAATTTCCCCAGGCAGTTCTGGGGCAGTTAGAAGTTTAGCTTTTACTGTATGATGTGGCCTTTGCAAAAGTATTCAGTGTTTATTGCCAACACCACCAGGGGACGGACGCGCCTATCGGAAGCGCATTTCCTAAACCTCTGGAGTCTCTGGCTCTCCTGCCCCCGTGTGAGACACAGTGGAGCAGCCCTGAAGGCTGGGCTCCTCTGTTTGCTTCTGTTCATGCCTTCCTGGCCTTCGGGGTCCTGCGGTTGGGCCCCAGCCTCTCTGCTGCTGAGCTCCAGCTGGAAAGGACTTTGCCCCATTATTGACCCCTCCCTCCCCCGTCCCACTCCTTGCTCTGATCCCTTGGCCTGGGGCACCCCTCCCCTCCAGCTCCACCTCTCTGGACCGCCAAGGCTCCTTTTAACACCACCTCTTGCAAAAACTTTTTCCTGATACCCTTCTGCACTCTCCGACCCGAAGTGCTCTCTCTGTTGCGCTCTGGGCTGCCTTTGCGCTTTGTCTGGACTTCTCCTCCAGACTTCAGCTGAGCTGATTGAATAGCTCAGTGAGAGCAGTGTCTTGATCCCTGCTAATTGTGAGCCTGCTGTAGCTCGCACTGTGCAGTTTCTGTTGAGTAGGGTCAGTTAATAGACGCTCCCCCCAACCAGACTCTAGATGCTGTTGACCTTCCATGCTCCCTCTTTTGACAATTTTATTTTGACCAAAAAAACCTCTTGCTCCGTGTGGTTTACTTCCATCTCAGGGTAATCGGGCTGCCTTTTGTCGTCCATTCCTGTCTTGGATTCACCACATGCCCACCATCCCACTCTCCCCGCCCAGGGTGAGTTGTGAGCGTCTTACGTGATACGGGAGGTCCCTGCCCAGCTTGTGGTCTAAGTGGGTAGAGTTCACCGCAGCCTGTACCTGGAGCAGGGTAAGGAAGCATTCCTCAGTTTCCGCCATTAAACCACGTGTCCTCTCTTACTAAACCCCTTCCAGAGTCAAGGGCCAGTATCCCCAGCGGATAAATAGTTGTAAACTAGCTACTAAGACACACGTAGCTTGTGCCATCCATTGGATGTCACCAGCCTTTGCCTGCCTGGATGACCATACAGAATCAGATAAGAGGTGTATTGGTTGATCAGGGGCCCAGGTTACTATGGGAAGGCCCGTGTTTACTGCCTCTGTGCTGCTGAAATGTCGGGAGCTCGGACGTTCATTGGAGCATGTGGGGATTGTAATTTGGTCACCGTACAGTCATGACAGCTCAACCTCCATGGCAGGTGGTTGTGATTCGGGACAGAGCTATTGGACACTGACCATGTGGGAGGCCCTCTGGCCTGGGGGACATTAAAAAAAAGGCAAGTCATCTGCCCAAGAAGCAGTAATGTTAGGGACAATGGTGTGCAGTGCATTCAAAGGTTCCCCAAGGTTCCCATCCTCTGGTTATTCAAACATGAATCTAGGCTGTCCTGGGAAGGGATTTTACTAATGTGATGAAAAGTCCCAAGTCGGCTGACCTTAAAAAATAAAGATTAACCAAGTAGGTCTGACCCAATCACGTAAGCCATTTAAAAGCAAGTAATTTTATCTGGCTGGTGACGGAAGGGAAAATCAGAGAGATTCAAAGCACAGAAAGAATTCAGTGTACCATTGCTGGCTTTGAAGGTGGAGTGAGAAATGCTCTGTGAATGGCCCTCCGAGAGTGACACCCCCCCCAACCCACACACACACAAAAGCCAGAAAGGAAACGGACACCCTTAGTCCAGCAACTGCAAGGAACACTCTGAATCTGCCAAGAACTTGAGTGAGCTTGGAGGTGGCTTCCTCCCAAGGACCTAGGCAAGAGCCCAGCCCAGCCAGCACCTTGATCTTGGCCTTGAGGGACCCTGAGCAGAAAACGCAGTCAGGTCCACCCAGACCTGGACCTAAAGAACTGTGCGCTGATAGATGGGTGTTGTTTGAAGCCCCTGGGTTTGTGGTGATTTGCTGTAGGGCGATGAAAAGGTATACAGGTACCATTCAGTTAGGGAGCAGAGCCTGCCCTGGGCTGCGGGGATACCCACAGGAGTAAGACAGGCTTCCTACCCTGAGAGGCTCGCAGCCTGTCAGCACCATTTATGATTGGATGCGGATTTGAAATCGTAGAGCAGTGCCGCAGACGAGATAATTATGAATGCCTTCTGGATGAGGGAAGTGTCAGGAAGAAAGGCTTCCTCTCTAGAGCAAGAATTAAGGGAAGGAGAAAGGGAAGCACTTTCGAACACATTTCGTCTCGGGACTTCACCTTCCCGTTCATCTCCAAGCGTTTGCAACGAGTCGGGGCCCTGAATCTGACTCAGGCAGTGCTCCTGGGGTAGCGGTAACCCGGCGCAGTCCGGGCCAGAGCAGCCTGAGCTCAGCCAGCCGCTCCCTCGGGCCCCCAGGGGGTTTCTTTAGAATGGAGCTCTCCCACTCTGCCCGAGCTGACGCCCCCAGCTCAGCTTGAGTGAACTTGGACTCTTGGTGAACATGTCCCGCCGAGCCAGGCCCTGCCTTGCTAGCACATCCTATTCCTCCTAGAGACTCTCAGAGAACCGCCCTCTCCCCCTGAAGTCAAAACGGAGACCTGTCCAGGAGCAGAGGAGCACAGGCGAGGGACGGGGGGCTGGGTGGCCTCAAATCTAGCCAAGTATGTCAACTTAGTTCCTCGGGTGGGAGGCATCTCACTCTGATTCCCTCAGCGATCACCTTGTAAAGGGTGACCACATGTATATAATGTGTTGTCCAGACCTGGGCACTTTGAGACAGAGAAGAGGCTCTCCTGACAACCATGCTGGGACAATAGGGAAGACCCAGGCCTGCCCCAGGCGGAACCAGCAGATGTGGTCATTCTAACCGTCCTGCCCTGAGGCGCTGCTCCTTCCATAACCCCATCCAAGTGGAGGCATAGACCCTTTCCAGCGAGTGTCCGAGGAGCAGCTGAGACAGGCTGGCATAATCTGCAGGTCTTTACTCAATCAGAAGGGAAAACTGAAAAGCGATAAACATGCACACAATAAGAATTATGAGGGGAAAACCTCACATTTTTCCAGTCTAGGTTTCTGATCCTGAAACTGCCACAGGCTGGCTACAGTCTCCTGCAGATGGCTGCCTCCTGTCCCTCTCACTGCCTGTCTGCCTCTGTGGGGTGGGTGCTGTCTCATTTTGTGCTGAGGGGAGTGGGGCCTCCAACCTCCCCAGAGCAGTCGATCCTGTGAAGAATGCGGACTCTTGTTTGAATCCTGACTCTCCATTCCCAGCTATGAGACCTATCTTGGCTGAGTTATTGAGTGTCTGTGGGCTTCAGTTTCCTCATGGGAACAATATAAGCTACCCAGCAAGGAGGGGGCTTTGCTGGGAGCTTCTGCCCCCGCTGCCAGGAATAAAGGGGTGTGCTGTTCATAGATAATTAAAAAATAACAGCAAAGCCTACTGAAAATTCATCTGCTTTTTATTATCACCCTGTACCAGCAGTTCTTGGCAACATCAATGATAAAATATTTCTCCCCTCTGAGGCTGATTGCTCCCAATACCCTTCTGTTTTCTTCACAGTCTACCTTGATACGCCACTGTGACCTTCTTCCTAGGGTCATGATGTAGATCAAATAAATTGATGCAAAGAAAATGTTTCATAGTATTTTATGATAGTACCTGGCCTGCTATATTAGTCTGGGCTGTTTGGTTGCAAGTGACAGAAACTAAAATTGAGCTAGTTTAGGCATTAAAAAGGGAAACCTATTGGCGCCAAAGGTTTGAACACTATGAGGATAGTCTTTCACCAGTTTATGTTTTCGCTATTTTCTTAGAGTCGGTTTCATTGTCTTAGATCCAGCTCTCCAGGAAGCTGGAGTCATTGCTGCTGAAAAAGCCATGCTCAGATTCTTTAAGAAAAAGAGGAGAGGGGTAGAAATGATCACAGTTTGCCTGTGGAGGGCTCTGATTGGCCTGCCTGGGTCACATCCTGGTCTTGGGATCAATCACTATGGACAGAGGAAGAGTGAGGTACAATGATTGGTCCAGCTTGTGGCAAATGTTCAGCCCTCAACCAATCACTACAGACAGAAGGTGGATGAGGTGCTATGATTGGCCCAGCTTGTGTCAAGTACCCAAGTACCCAAGTAATCACTACATCCAGAGAGGTGGGCTCTTAGAAGGTGGCAGCTCCTTGGACTTTCATAATAGAGGAGTAGCACACGAGCCTTGTGGTGGGAGAGGGTCTGGGCGGATAGAAGAACAGATGACCCCAACAACTCTGCTGCCCATCCAGAGCTCCCCTCTTCTGGTTTAAGAAGAAATAGTTTGGCTGCAGACGTAGCTCATGCCCTGGAGTCTGTTCTGGAGCAGGCCTTGTGCGCACCGCCTGGATTCCTGTGCTGTGGGGGGTGTTTGTTCCTGTGTGCACAGCTGCTGTGATGGCTGGGCTCAGCCTTTAGAGAACGAGAACACATTGTCACTAGAACAGCAACCAAAGTCTCTTCCAGCCTCTGGGCTCCCATTTCAGGGGCCACACATTTTTGGAACAACATCAGTTATTGTCCATCATGGGGCTGTTGCTTTGCTTTTGTTGCTAATCATTTTCTCTTGTTTTCCTCCCTTTTAAACCAAGATAAGATGTTTCCAGTTTTCTTAAGGATTCTTTTGATGAAATAATTCTAATTTATATTTGTGTTTCTGTTACAGCCTGGGGAGCTGTTTTATGAGCACAAAGCCTTCTTTTGTGATCTTATCCAAGACAAACCTCTGATTCTTCTTTTTTCAAAAACGTACTACTGACCAAAATAATACTTAAAAATCAACTTACTGAAAACAACTACAGAAGGGCCCTCGGCCCAGAGAAAAAGGTGCTCTATTGCTGGAATCTTTATAATCTTTCTTTTTTTTTTTTCCATTTTCAGTTTTATCAGGTAGAATTATTAGTCTGACTGCACGATACACACAACTTTGTGTGTAAATATGTACGTATATACAATATACTGCACATTTTTTTAGTTTACATATATGTTTTGATCACTGTTTCTAAGAACAGATTAGAGCTTTAGCCTTTTAAACTTACATAGTCATCAAAGGAATAAAGCCAGCCAAAAAATAAGAATCAACAGAATGTGGTAATCCTAATCATTCTTTTGCTAACGTTGGAATCAGCAAATGTTTTTTTGTAAAGGGCCAGATAGTAAATATTTTTGGTTTTGTGAGTCATATAGTGTCTTTCGCAACTACTCAGTTCTACGATTGTGGCACGGAATGGGCCATAGGCAGTAACTAAGTGAATGGCCCTGGCTGTGTTCCATTAAATATTTAAAAACCAGAGAATGAGCCAGCTTTGGGTCATAAGGTCAGAGTTTACCAACGCCTGTTCTAAAGCATCTTCTGCTTTTTAACTGTCTTTTAAAAGCTGTAGTTTAAAACTCTAAACTGTGTCCATTCTTTCCAGTATATGACTGAATATTGGTCAATATGTTGACCGCAGAGTTCACTCTTAATACCTTAAGAGCCTTAAGAATATTGTTTTCATTTGATGCAATAATTCCATTTTCAGGAATCTGTCCTAAGACAACACGGCTATTTTTTTTCCATATAGTTAATTACCATGGCATTATGTGTCATATGGAAAACCTGGGAAGAACTTAATGGCCAATGGTAAATGGTCTACTCAAAATAATATCACAGAGCCTTTCTAGTAATGTTTATGATTAAATGCTTATGAGTGTATGCTGTGACATAAAGTGGAAAAAATATATACCATGAAACCTCAGTTAACTGAAAGAAAGAGCAGGCATGCATAGAAAAAGAGTGACAGGAAGTACACCTAAATGTTAATAGTATTTGTGTATGTGTGTATGTGTTTGTGTGTGATTTTTCTAAAAAGACCACTTTAGCTTTAGAATTTTAAATATTTTAAGGACAAAAGTAGTTCTTCAAGCTTTTAGTCTGAGATAGGGTCATGTACATTATTTTAGAACCTTCCAGGATGCCTGTGTCCTTGGAGAAGCCGGGAGGTAGGGGCTGGGCTGAGTCTAAGAGAACTTCCCGGACCTGTGGCTTTCTAGCCCAGGATGGTCATCTCAGGGCTCACAAAGTGGCTGCCTGGAGCCTACCATCGCTGATACTCTAAATTTTGAAGGAGATCACTGAGCTCCTGGGAGTGAGTCTTCCAGTCCCCACATCACCTTCAAAGCAGGCACGCCTCAGCCTGTTTCCCGGTTGAGGAGACAGATGGAGCAACGAGGTGCCCTGCTCCTCTCTCACGACTGCACACACGGGGCTGGTGTCTCCCATCCTGGCCACCCTGTTCACTTTGAAATGGCATACTTCAGTTTGGGGATGTGTTATTCACTCTCTCATGATTCTCTTTGGCACATTAAATCCAGAAAAATACCTGCTTCCACAGCCGCTGGTCATGTTGGAAGATTTCTGAGGCCTCATCGGCAAAGCAGGCCGTTGTGTAACGGGAGCCCTGCCTACTCTGGAGAGTTTTCAGAGAGAAGCTCGTGGCTTCTGCACTAAAAGAAGGAAGCTGATGGGGTGGGAGGCTTCGGGGACTAGATTCGCTGAATTCAAAGAACTGGTGAAGCAGGAGGGCCAGAGTGACGGGACTAGCAGACGTGAAAGCTGTGGTCCAGGAGGGGATGTGTGAGTGTTCAGTTTCCACTGGAGCAGTTGTGGATGCCTGTGAGTCCCGGAAGCTGGTGGTAGTGATGGGGGCCGCCGTGGAGAGCTGCGGAGGGCAAGTACTGAGGTGGGATGCTAGGTGGAGCCTCCACGTGCATGCTGAAACCAGGTAGCATGATTGCAGGTCTTGGGGTGCAGAGAAGGACTGCGATGTGCTTAGTCTTCATGTGCTGATGTCTGAAAGGAAAGAGGAGGAGCCACCCGGAGGTTAGAAGACTAACAGAAGCAGAGGGGTAGCGGGTGGACAAGGCTGACGTCATGAATCTGGAAGGAGCTGGGGTTAGAGGAGAGGAGGGCTCCTGAGGACAATGGCAAGCCTGCCTCTGACCCCTGGCGTGTGGGATGTGGAGGACAAGCTTCTCGTCCAGAAGAGCTGCTGCCTGGGAAGCAGCAGGTCAGGCTGATGTGTTAGCTCAGGGGCTTCGGGAATTTCTTAAAGGAACTGAGGGTGTGGGAGTTTGTTTATTTCAGAGCGGGCATTCCGGAGGGCACCCCGGGGGAGATTAAGAGGGAGTGGAGCAGGGGGCTTAGATTGTGGGTGAAGGGGACAGAGAGGAGAGGTGACCAGAGTGGCTGGGAATTTAGGTACTGGCCAAAGGCAAGCAGGATGGGATTCATGGTGGGACCAGCCCAGTGACAGGAAGCCAAGGACTGAGTCTTCCCGACCCAGTGGATGGGGTTGGGGCTGGGGGAGACGCTGGAAGGGGTCAGCGTTGGCCTGGTTGGCTGTGTCTCTAGGCACCCGCGGGGGACCAGCCCTAGAAATGCAGACCCACGGTTCTAAGCAGACCCAAGGTTTCTGCAGGTCAGGAAAGAAGATTGAGCAGTGTAAGCAGCAGCTACATCTCCATGCTTGCTTCTCTTCCAGGGAGCCCCGGTGTAAGGAAACTCCACACCCAGTTGCCTGTGGGATGGAGAGCGGTTCCCAGTCCCCTGCACTGAGACTCACTGCCTAGGGCCGAGTTCAGCCCAGTGCCTTCATACATCCCCCCTGCTATTAAATTTGCCAAAAATCCAAGTTACATAAGCCTCTCGGGAACACACCTACTGTATAAAGTAGGGATGCTTTCCATTCCCTGGGAGTCTGGAAAGGGGTTCATTGTGCCCAAGGAAACTGGAGAAGCGCACGGAGAAATAAACGCTGAAGCAGTTGCCTCCCAGGGTCATGACAGCAGACCATGGAAATATGCTTTTTCATTTCCTCATGTTCCAGGGCTCATGTGCCTTGCAGCTGTGATTTATTTTCAGAGCACACTTTGGAATTTGACAGACGCTCACGCTGGCCTGCTTCACAGCTGAAACCATTTGCCATTTGGTAGATGATAAAGCAAGTGACAGTTTACACTAAAACAGCCATAAAAAGAAGATGTCTGGGAGTGAGACAGACAGGTGTCAAACCTGGGATGCAGACGGCACAGAACCGGCGGCCGCCTGGTGCCTCCTCCGTGGTGGGGGGTGCCAAGTTCCCCTCAGACTGCGAGGCCCGGGTGGGGCCCTCGATGGGCTTGAACTCGGGGGTACACATCCTGCTTAAAGATGAACAGATCCGTGGTGGGCATGATGGTGATTACTGGTGTCTGGAGCGTGCTGTACACCTACGGAGCCCTGGTCCACGTGGGAAGTGAGGGCCACAGTGTCCCCACTGCTGCTGCGGGAGCTGGGGACAGACAGCTGACATTGTCCACAGCTAACTTGCCCAGGGTCACACAGTAAGTGAGGGAGGCAGGATTTAAAGCTAGGTCCGTGTTCTCAGCTACTAGATTTCTAGATTGAGCAACGGAGTAGTGGCGGTGCCAATGACTAGGGTAAGGAAGTGTGGAGAAAGGGCAGCTCTGGATGCTTTGGGCAGGAAGACAAACTTGGTTTTGGATTTGTGAAGTGAGATGCCCAAGACAGTTGGACACAGAGGAGCTTCCCAGAGGTCTCGCAGGAGATGCCATCTCGGTGTCATCAGCATGTAGGGAGTGGTGGAGCCCAAAGAATCACTGAGGGTCCTAGGGAGAGTGAGGGAGAAATGGAGTCCCCTGACCAAGAGCACCAACAGCCCCGGCTGGTCTGGGCTGGGGAGAAGGAACCACCACAAGGGCTGAGAGCCAGCCAAGGAGAGGTCCCGGGGTAAGACTGTTCCAAGGAGGATGGACTGGTTGAGGTCAGGGACAAAATCAAGAGGGACTGAATAGAGTTTATTAAATGTGGCAACAGACAGGGACCCAGTGGCTGAGGCCAGAGCTGCAATGTGAGCTGTAGTGAAGGCAGGGTGCAGGGACCAAGCCATCGGGAGGACTGGGGCGTGCGGACAGGATGCTCTGACTGCAGGTGGAGAGAGAACAGGAACTTCAGGGTCAAAGAAGGTTTTTGTTTTTATTTGTTTTCCCCCCACCCCTGATGAAAGCGATTTGGTGGTGTTTGAATACTGGAAGGAGCAGGTTGTGGGGAGGGGAGAATATAGAGATAACGGTTTGGGAGGGGTCTGGCTGATGGAATAAAGCCCGTTATGGGAGGGGAGGACACGCTGAGGTTCAGATTTCTTCCTCTGAGATGAGAGCAAGGTGGGTGATAGATGCAGATGAGTGTGTAAGTGTTTTGACTTAGGAACAGAGAGATAAGGAGGTAACAATCCATTTATACTAGCATATGACTTAATGCCAATTTTGTTGAAAAGTCCTTTTAAGGATGGGTAAAAACTATTCAGTTCAACTAGCATATACAAGTGTCATGGGGGTTCCAGGACCCTCACGAATATCTAAATCCGTGGACTCTCACATCTCTCACATAAAAAGGGTGTAGTATTTGCATATAACCAACACACATCGCTCCTATACTGTAAATCATCTCTAGATTACTTACAACACCTCCATGTAATAACAGTGTAAATGCTATGTAAATAGTTGTAAATACAATGTGAATACTATGTAAATAGTTGTTTCAAGCTTTGCTTTTTGCAACTTTCTGGAATTTTTTTGCCCAAATATTTCCCATTCGTGGTTGGTTATATCTGGGAACGTGGAACCCGCGAATACAGAGGACTAAGTGTCTGCTGAACTAGGCACTGTCAGCAGTGCTAGGACACAGCATTTTTAACCTGATTCCTTTCTTCAAGATACAGACCTCAAGGTCAAGATGAATGAACGTGTAGTTAAATCATTATGATACAATGTGGAAATTGTTATAAATTTCTATTTCCTCCACCAGCCAGGGAGTAGACCTGAATCTTGCTCATATTTGCATCCCGAGCTTCACTAGATGCCTGGCTCATGAAAAGCATTGAATGAATGAGTAAATGAATGAATGAAGAAATGGACAGGAAGCTCTATGTGAAGAACCTAGAGAAGATTTCCCAGAGGTTGTAACACGTGAACTGGTCCTAAAGAAAGAGTAGAGTTCCCGAGGATAGCAGTTCACTTGGAACAGAGTGAGAATTCCTGGCAGAAAGGTCCAGATCTGCAAATGTGTGAGGGCACAAGGCACTCACAGAGATGCATGCCTGGTGAGTGCATTGGTGAGGCTGTGGTCCTGAGCTGCACTCCATACTCTGGGAAGCCGCTAACCACATCTGGTTACTGAGCACCCAAATCAGAGCTCATCAGAGTTGAGAGGGGCTCTACATGTAAAGTAGATGCCAATTTCCAAGACTTCGTATGAGAGAAGACTGTGAAATGTCCCATTCATAATCCTCTGCACAGATTGCATGTTGAAATGATAATACTCTGGATATATTAATAAAAGTAAACCTCACCTGTATCTTTCAACTTTTTAAAAAATGTTCCTGCTAGAACATTTAAAATGACATAGGTGACTCTTAGTATGTTTCTCTTGAACAGGGTAATGGGACATGTAGGGGAAGTGAGATTGGGTGGCAGGCAGGGGCCAAGTCATGAAGGTCTGTGTAAGGAGTTCCTGTAAGCAGTGCAGTTGAAGCCAAGGAGGGCAAGTCGGATATGTGTCGTCTACACAGCCGTCAGGCGTGTGAAAGAGGGACTGAGGAGAAAAGATGCTGCGGGTTCAAAGTGAGTGAGTCTCCCTTGAGGCATGATAAGCCAGCAGCAATGAACAAGGCAGACGAGATGGAGAGACAGACTGAGTGTGCAGGAGGTGAGGGACAGACATCTAGGATTCCGACTTAGATTGCTGGTTGACGGAGATCCTTTCGTCGGTACCTGGAGAGGAGCGGGTGACGTCACGCTGCCTTTGAGGTGTGCAGTCAGCTGCCGGTGGTTTAGATCTTGGTGCCTGGGGTGTAGATGTAGAGTCATTAGTGTACAGAGGTGATGATCAAAGCCTTGGAGTGGATGAAATGCATAGGGGATGCATTGCAGGGGAAGGGAAGATGGCTGAGATCGGAGCCTCGGGGGGATGAAGGGGTCAGACAAGGGGAGAGTGGAGAGTGCTTGTCAGAAGCCAAGGGCAGGGAGGATTTTTGAGAATCATTGTGCCATCGTGTAAAGTTCAGCAAAACAGTCAGATAAGACAAAGGGAAAACGTGTTTTGGATTTATAGTGAGGAAGTTGTTGGTGACCTTGGTGGACGCCGTTTCTGTGAAGTAGTCGGGGAGAAAGCCAGTTTGGAGTGACCTGAGGTGATGGAATTGGACAAAGCAGAGACAGCAAGTGTGGACTACTCTGAAGAAAACAGGGCATTTAGAATTGTGTGGATTTGATTGCTTGAAGAATGTGGGAAATTCCAAGAAACACACAACTTGCATGGCCCCACTTGTCCTCGTTGGCAGAGCTCTCCCCGCACCTGTGCCCCCCTAGTCAAAGGCAGAGGCTTAGCAGATGTCCTTCTCTCTCTCCCTCAGGCCGGATCTTGGACCTGAAGACTGGGACGGTCAAGAAGGAAGGGCAGCAGTCGTCCATGAGGATGTGCATGGGTTCCCGGCGGTCCTTCATCTGCAGGATGAGGTCTGTCTGGGGACACGTGGGCTGGGGCTGTGGTCGGGTTGCTCCCTTCTCATCTGCCGTCGAGTCCTGATGGGCTCTGCTAAGATCACATGTTCACTGCAGGGACTCATCTCCTGACTCAGCATGTGAGCCTCCAGACTTCGTGATCTGTCTTGGCAGAACCTCCCCCTTCCTACCCTTCCACCAGGTCTCATTTCCCACCACTTTCTCCCCATTCCTAGACGGGCCTCCCCTTGTCCCCTGCGTCTCAACTTTCTCGCTGTCCTTCGGGGCCCTTTACGACTCCAACCTCTCCAGGTTCTGTATTTCTCAGCGTATTTTGTGTAAGACCTACCAACTCCATACTTGCTCCTGTGGTTCCTTGTGCCGGCTCGTACATGTTAAATTCACCTTTAATTATTACATTGTTGATATTCTAAGTGCACGTGTTTTGGCTCTGTAAGTAAGTTATAATTGCCCTGAGGTTAGGGGCTTTGATTTGTGTTTACTCTTTGAGCCTCCCGAGACATCTGCGTACATTGGTTAACACATGGTTGTCAAAGAAGAGCAGAAGAGACTGCACTTCGGGGTAATCAGGGGATTGCTCTGTCTCTGAAAAACAAAGAGCTGGGATCTTGAATCCTCGGATCCAAATCCGACTTCCCTGTACCTTCAGCCCTGAGGTCCCAGAGGGCTGGGTGGCATTGGCTGCAAGACAGGAGGGACAGGACAGAGTCAGTTCTGTCTGGGGTGTGGAATCCCCAGGGCAGTAACATGAGGCCGTGCCTCCCATTTGTTCTTCTGTTCATTCATTCAGTTACTCAACAAATTTTTATTGAGGGCCCGCCGATGCCAGGTGCTTTTCAAGGCGCTGGGGGTTCAGCATTGAATAGAGCATCAAATCCCAGACCTTGTAGAACTTTATTTTAGAGCAGGGAGAGACACGATAGACAAAAGTACCAGGTAAATACATGGCACGTCACAAGGTAATAAGTGTTACGGAGCAAAATAAAGCAAATTCAAGGCGTAGGAAGTAGTTGGCGTTGTTAGTTTAATGTTATGTAGGATGGTTAAAGGAAGGCCTCATTGATAAGGTGACATCTGAGTAGAGACCTGGAGGAAGTGCGTAAATGAGACCTGGATACCTGGGGAAAGAGAACACCTGGTAGCAGGAATAGCAAGTGCAAAGGCCCTGAGGCAGGAATGCTCTTAGCATATTCAAGGAGCAGGGTGAATGGGGTGAAATAGGGGACGGATGGTACGAGATGAGCCCAAGAAGTAGAAGTATTAGATCAGACCACCCTTATAAAACTTCCACTTTTACTCTGAATGAGATAGGAGGCCACTGGAGTTTGATCATAAGTGTAATATGTTCTAAATTACCTTAAAAAAATCACTCTAGCTTTGTGTGGTGAACAAACCTGCAGGGGGAGAACAAGGGTGGACATGAGGAGGCTGTTGTAAAAAACCAGGTGAGAAACGTCATAATAGTGATTATGGTAAAATGTGCTCAGATTTTGAACGTACTTCAAAGATAGAGCCAGCCCTGTAGGGTATGAGAGAAAAGATTCAAAGGTAGATCTAAAATGTTTGCCTGCCCAACCAGAAGGAAGTTGCCATTTAGCAAGATGCAGAAGCCTGGGGGAGCTGATTTGAGGTTAGAGGGAAGTTTCAAGCGTTTGAAGACTGAGATGCCTATCAGACCTGTAAACGGAGAGGATGAGTAGACAGTTGAACATGTAATTCTGGAATTCATGGGAGAGGTTGGGGCTGAAGATAGGCGCTTGGGGACTGACATCAGTGAGATGGTATCTAAAGCCTCCAGACTGCATGAGCTCGCCTGGGAAGTGAGTGTGAATAGAGAAGAGGGCAGAGCTCCGGGCCCTGGACCACTCCTGCATCGGGGAGGCGAGGAAGAACCTGCAGAGGCTGAAAAGGAGCGGCTGGGCCGGTGTCCGTTTCTAGGAGGAAGCTATGATCCCCTGCCAAAGGCTACTGATGAGTCCCGAGTGTGAGGACTGAGGATCAGTCACTGGACCTCAGAGGGAGAACCAGCAGCAGGCTGAGACCCCCCTGCCCCAGGAGAGAAGCCTGTCCCCGCCGCCCTGGGCACATGGTCTCCCAGCCTCTTCTCCAGCACCTCTCCTGACAAGTCCACTCAAGCCCTCACCGATCTTGGTGCAGCTCCAGCGTCTCCTGCCCTCTCCAACCCTCCCCTCCTCCCTGCCAGGTGCCCGATGCTCCGATCTCAGGGCTGGGCACGGTGGAGCCGCTCACTAATGCCACTTCCTGCAGCTGTTTGCTGCTGGGACTGGGACTTGCCACTCGAGCGTCTGTTGGGTGCTATGAAGTTCCAACAATCGATGCTTTAAGATACGCTTATATTTTCACTAATGTAAAGTAACCTTTAAAGCAGCTAGACTTCTTAAACCTGTTCATCTACAGGCTAGTCCATCTCAGGGACCTGCCTCTCTAAGCTCTAGCTGGGCCCTGGGAGCCAGCAGGGGATCTGAGTGTGGCTGTCCTTTCCTCCAAGTCAGCTCCTCTCCCGGCTGAGCATCTGGAATTCTTCCGGAAGACACGGATGGAATCCCCTCCACCACCTGCCCCAGGTGGTCAGATGGTGTTGGAGTGACAGTGCGAGAGCAGCTCCACGTGACTTAGCCTTGTGTCTGCACAGACTGCCTTCCCTCTGTTCAGCCGACGGGGGCAAGCTGGGTAGTTGGACTCACATGTATTAGGGTCCATCCAGGGACAAAATGCCATCAGTTAATGTCGTCCAGCACAGCAAGGTCTTTCCTCAGTGCTCTGGTCAGTGGAATAAATGCCCATCCTAGTTTGATGGGCATTCAGTACAGCACCAGCAATGTGAATTCTTCACTGCACCATCTAAGCAGCTCCCTTGTGAGTATGTTTATTGGAAGCCTCGGGGACACGATTTCTATGAGTAGCCTCCAGTGCCATTGTCACTGTCCTATCAACCAGATGCAGGCAGTCCCCTCCCTGCCCTGGTGCCTCCCAAGACATGCTGGAGGCTGCCTTTCCCAGTGCCAGGCCCACACTACCTGGCTTGACCTGTGAGGTGAGCAGCACTGCCGTCTGCTGAGAGCGTGGCCTTGTCCTCCAAATAAAGCAGCTTAGTTTCATGAAGACACTGGGTCTGGTCTGCCAGAGGGCAGAGGGCCATGCCAGCATCCCCAGCAGCAATGTCTCGGATTCACTCTCCTATGAAAATGTGCTAGTGCTGGCAGCTGTCCCAGGTCTCAGAGTGTAACTGGGCTCTTTATCTTTGCTGTATTGAATATTAAGGCATCCAGGATATTACTTGCCGTGGAGTTGGGAAATGGAACCACATGTGAAAAGTGGACACACCAAGGAGAGGTCAGAGCTTGGCCACAGTGCAGGCTTTGGATGTTTGGAGCGTGGGATGCTGAGAGGGTCACTGAGAAGGGAGGCAGAAAAGGTGCTACCAGAGTGGGCAGCGGGATGCCGCATGCCCCCTGCTTCCCAGAGAACGACTCACTGAAAGACCTGATTCTAGACTCATCCTTCCCTCTGTCCCCACTCTGTCCTGGCATCCGCAGGCTTGCAGCTGTCTGGTCATTCCTAGTGCCAGAGCATTGCAGGGAAGGAGGGAGTTTCCACACTGTGAAGCTAAAGCCAGAGAAGATGCTTCTGTTCATCAACTGGCAACATCTGTTCTGTGTTGATGTCTCTGCTCAGGCCTGAAGAGACACTATTGCTGTCATCATCCCCTTCCCTGGTTTCCTGAAAGCCACCCAGTTACACAGAACCAATCTGCAGGACAGAGCATGGCCAGGCTCCTCCGAGAGTCCTTCTGTAGGTCTCTGGCTCCTGGGCTGGGCCCTGAGGCAGTGTGTGTGCATTGCAGAGTGGGCCGCATGTCTCTTGCCTTCAGCGACAATCAGAATTCACAGGCTTGCAAGCCTGCTTCTGCACTGTGGAAAGAAACTGGCTGTAGGACTCACCTGAACGATACCTGGTGCCCGCGCCAGGTACAGCGCACCTACTTGGCTGCAGCCCTGTGTGCTTTATAAACTTGCCTAGGTCTCCACTCATTCTAATGTATCTATCAAATCCTAGGTGTGGAAATGCTCCTTTGGACCACCTTCCTCTAAACAGAATAACCACCATGCGGAAAAGGTTCAGGTCAGTAGGCCTTTCTGATGTATGCTTTGGGGCTGTGCTGGTGGACGGCATGAATGCACTAAGCTAGGGAGCAGCTGAACTTGGCAGCTATCCCTTAGAGGCCTAACATGAAGGAGGGGCTAAGTGTACAGAAGACCAGGAGACTGTACATCAGGGTGCAGTGGCTAAGATGAAAAAGGGACGGGGGTGGATTTATTTTGGGCATTCAGACCATGTAGGAGGAGGGAAAACAGGATGGTGGGAAGTTTAAGATTCGAAAACCCAAGGCCAGCAGTAGCTTAGATACCAAAGGACTCATGGGCATCCTGGCCTCGCCCCCAAGGGCTGAAAGTGACCTCACAGACGTCCTTTGTCTAGGAACGGCCTCGGCCCTGTGAAAGAAGGAGAAGCCCAGTACGCCGTGGTCCACTGCACAGGCTACATCAAGGCTTGGCCGCCAGCAGGTAAGCGGAACCTGCACATTCACTCCCAGGGGATCGGATGCTGTTTCAGTCCCCGTGGTGTCCTGTTAGGAACGCATTCTTATAGCAAGAGACAGGAAAATACTCTCATTTTCCTTTGTAGTCGGACATAGTGATCTCTGTAACTGAAAAAAAGTCCCGCTACTTGAAACAGAAGTCTCTTAAAAAGAGCGATCCTGCAAAGGGGATTGGAGCCTCACAGGCCCTTTCTGTGGTCTGTCACCTAGAGCACTCTGCAAAGGCAGAGGGCCATTTGAAATGACAGTTGTATTCAAGCCATTAGAGAAATGCGAATCAAGACCCAGAATGAAATACCTCTTACACTCACTAGGGTTAAAATACACAGACAGTGACAAGTGCTGGTGAGGATGTGGAGCAATTGGAACCCTCGTACTTTGCTGGTGGGGATGTAGAATGGTGCCAGTGCTTTGGAAAACAGTCTGCTCCTCGAAATGCTAAAAATAGCGTTACCATATGAGTCAGCAGCTTCACGCCTATGTATATACTCAAGCTAAATGGCGGCATATGTCCACGAAGAAGATCGTACTGAATGTTCATGACAGCATTTTTCATAGTGGCCAAAGACCAGAAACAAATCACATGTGTACATCAACTGATGAGCAAGGATAAATAAAAAGTAGTGTATCCATATGATGAAATATTACTCACCAGTGAAAAGCAATGAAGTATTGATTCATGCCATAATGTGGGTGAACCTTGAAAACATCACGCTAAATGAAAGAAACCAGACACAGAAGCCCACACTACATCATTCCATGTATGTGAAATATCTAGACATTGAGACAAAAAGTAAACAAGAAATCGATTTGTGTGTGTGTGTGTGTGTGTGTGTGGTTTCCAGATGCTGGGAGGGAAGAAAAAGTTGGGAGTGATCGCTAATGGGAAAGTGTTTCTTTTCGAGGTGACAGAAACATTCTAAATTTAAAAAGCAATAATAGTTGCACAACCCACAAATCTACTAAAAACCACTGAATTGTGTGCTTTAAGATGGCAAATTTTATGGTATGTGAATTACCTCTCAATAAATCCATTGTTAAAAGAACATATGCAATGTTAAACATCTGTGGACACTTTATGGCCTGGAATGTGATCTGTCTCCGTGAAGATTCCGTGCCAGCTTGAGAGCAGTGTGGATTCTGCTGTTGTTAGATGGAGCACTCTTTAAATGTCGGTTAGGTCAAGTTGACTGACGGTGCTATTAAGGACAACTGTATCCTTATTGATTTTTACCTGCTTGACATATCAATTACTGAAGGAAGGATGTTTTAAAGTCTCCAGCTGTTGTATTGGATTTGTCTGTTTCTCCCTGCAGTTTTATCTGTCTTTGCCTCACACGTCTTAACGCTCTGTTGTTAGGTTCATACGTGTTCAGGATTATGTCTTCTTGGAGAAATGACCCCTTTGTCATTATGCAGTGCCCTTCTGTACCACTGATCAGTTTCCTTGCTCCAAATTCCGCTCTGTCTGAAATTCCTGTAGCTACCCCAGCTTCCTTTTGATTAGTGTTAGCGTGGTCTAGCTTTCTTATCCTTTAACTTTTGACCTAACTGTGTCTTTATATTTAAAGTGAGTTTCTTGTAAACGACATACAGTCGGGTCAAGTATTTTTAATCTACTTAACAATCTGTGTATTTAAATCATTCACATTTAATGTGATCATTGATATAGTTCGATGAATACCTAACATGTTTTCTATTCATTGTACTTATTCTTTGTTTCTTTTTTCTCCCTCTCTCTCACCTTCTCTAGTTTTCATTGAGCATTTTATATGATTTTCTTTTCTTTTCTCTCTCAGCGTAACAATTACATTTCTTTAAAAATATCTTTATTGTTTGCCCTAAGTTCAAAATGTACATTTACAGCTAATATAAACCCACTTTCAAATAATATTATGTCACTTCATGGGTAGTGCAAATACATGATAACTAAATTTTCCTTCCTTCCTCTTTCCCATCTCTTATAATACTGTTCTCATTCATTTCACTTACTGTCAGCGCCCAATACAGTTGACCCTTGAACAACACGGACTTGAACTGTATGCGTCCACTTATATGTGGAGTTTTTTCAATAAATACACATATGCACTGTAAATATATTTTCTTCCTTATGATTCTTAATAACGTTTTCCTTTCCCTAGCTTACATCATTGAAGGAATACAGTATACAATACATACAGCATACCAAATACACGTCAGTTGAATGTGTATGTTATGAGTAAGGATTCCGGTCAACAATAGACTATTAGTAGTTAAGTTCTGGGGAAGCCAGAAGCTGTGTATGGATTTTTAACTGTGTCGGGGGTCAACACCCTAGCCCCCACAATTTTCCAAGGGTCAACTCTGCACTGTTACTACTGTTACTTTAAACCAACAAAAATCTATTACCTCAAATGAGAGTAATAAAAATAAACGCTTTTATTTGACCTTAATTTGTTATTTCTCTGATGCTTTCCCTTTGTTTGTGTAGACCTGGGCTTCTGATCTCTGTCATTTCCTTCTTCATGAGGAGCTTGTCTTGACATTTCTTGCAGGACAGCTCTGCTGGTCATGAATTCTCACCATTTTTGCTTTTCATAGAAAGTCGTTGTTTCTCCTTTACACTGGAAGGATAAATTTCACTGGATATAGAATTTGAGGTTGGTGGTTGTTTTCTTTCAAAACTTTTAAATATTTACTTCACTTCCTTCTTGTTTGCATGGTTTCTGACGAGAAGTCCATGTAACTCCTGCCCTTGTTTTTTATAGGTAATGTGGGACGTCTGGTTTTTCTGACTTCTTTCAGGATTTTTGCTTGTCTTTGGTTTTCTGCAGTTTGAATATGATAGGCCTCAGTTTAATTTTGTTTTTGGCTGTTTGTACTGCTTGGTATTCTCTGAGCTTCCTGGAGTTTTTTTGTTTTGTTTTGTTTTTTAATTCTTGGACATTATTTCTTCAAAGATTTCTTTTGCTCCATTCTCTTTCTCCTGTTGGAATTCCAATTACGTGTAAATCCTTTGAAATTGGGCTACAATTTTGGAGTATTCTGTTCTGGGTTTTCAGATTCTTTTTTCCTCTTTGCATTTCAGTTTTGGGCATTTCAGTTGCCATATCTTCAAGCTCACTGATTCTTTCCTTGGTTTTGTCCAGTCTACTGATGAGTCTGTCAAAGGCATTCATTTCTGTTACAGTGTTTTGTTTTGTTTTAATTTCTAGCATTTCCCTTTGATTCTCAGAGTTTCTATCTCTCTGCTTACATTACCCATCTGTTCTTGCTTTTGTCTACTTCTTTCATTAGCACTTTTAACATGTTAATCATAGTTATGTTAAATTCCTAGTCTAGAAACATTATGCTGTACACCAGAAATTGACACATTGTAACTGACTATACTTCAATTTTAAAAAATACAATAAATTCCCAGTTTAATAATTTCAAAATCCATGTCATATCTGAGTTTGATGTTTACACTGTCTCTTCAGGCTGTGTTTTTTCTTGCCTTGGAAACCTTTGTTGAAATCTAGGCATGATGTATCAGGTATTAGGATCTGAGGTAATAGGCCTTTGGTGTGAGATTTTATGTTAATCTTGCTAGGAGTAAGCTGCACTTCATGTTTTATATATATATATTTTTTTTATATATATGTGTGTTTTATTTATATTTTTATCTTAATTGTATATACTTTTCTAGTTAGACCATAACGCACACAATTCTCAAGGTGTTGCTTGCCTGAAGGCTGGACTCGAGGTCGGGGACTCAGAAGGCAGCGACATCGTCACAGTGTCCAGTGTCATAAATAGTCCTGACAGTGCTGTAGAACTGACCAGACCCAGGGAGTGGGTGCGAGTTCTCTGATGCTAGTGTGTCAATCAGCTGCAATGCAGAAATGGCCCTAGAGTTTCCTCTTTGCCGGCATGGACGCCCGTGTCCATGGTCCGGGGGCTCTGAGGTTTCAGAGTATGCGAGGCAACAGACTTGTATTGGGAGGTTGCTCGATGAGAAGAAGAGAGGAGCTAAGGGACGTGGGCAGCCTGGAGAGAGGCCTCCAGCAGCGGCTTGGCTCACCGAGCACATGTGATGGCCTGGTAGGAGCCATTTGCTGAGCAAGGCTTTCGGGCACCAGACGCAGGCCCATCCCTCAGGGGCCGCAGAGACATGTTGGTGGGGGACCAGCATGTACACAGAGACCACAGAAAGTGTGGGCAGTCAGCCTCGGGACACAGGAAGCATCCCTAACCCGCCCCAGGGTCAGGAGGGGCCCGATGTAGCCTCTCGGGACAAGCTGGCCGTCTCCTTGACACTTTCCTCGTTTGAATGAGTTACTCATTCTCATTACCCCAGGCAAATTCCCCTTCCCGTTTCCGGCCTCTGAGTGCTCTTTTTCTACACTCCAGGCCGCCAGTATCACACAAGAAGTGCCACCATCCTGGTAAGACTAGGTCACAGGATCCTTGTGGACGAGCCAGAGGAAGGAGGCTGGGGCCCAAGGTGCAGCAGGTGACTGCATCCAGAGGCTGCTGAGAGGATTCAGGCTTTCCTGGAGTTCTGTGCCCGAGAGCGCTCAAGCGTGCAGGGCAAGGGGGCAGTAGGACGTGTTAGGCACTGAGTCTCCAACGACCGTCCTTGAAACTTTGCCACAGGAGAAGTGGTTGAAGGAACTGGGGGTGTTTGTCTTGGAGAAAGCAAGACATGATTTCTGTCTTCAAGTATTTGAGGGGGTGTCATATGAAGGAGGAAGTAAACTTACTTAGGATAGTCCCAGAAGGCACAGTTTGGACCAAAAGAGGAAAGTTACCAAAAGGCAGATTTTAACTTAATAGGGAGAAATGAGTAAAACCTATGAACAGCCTGTTAAATCTATATATATAAAAATATGAATACATACACATACTAAACATACGGAAAAAATTCAGCCTCCTGCTAAGCAGAACTGCAACTTTAAATAATTTGATATCATCTCCTCTTGCCTACTAAATGGCAAAAATGAAGAAGACAAAATACACAGTGTTGTTAAGTTTCAGAAAAATTGATACTTTTATGTTCTGCTGGTGGGAATACAGATAGTACAAACATGCAGAGTAATTTGGGAGTATATATTAAATGCCTTAAAGTGTGCATTCCTTAATGTATGTACAGGATTTGTACTTCTGGGAATTTAGTCTAAGAAATTAATCAGAAATGTGAAGGTGTTGTATGATTAAACATTATTTATAACTGTGAAAACCTTGAATTATTCTAAATTTCAGTGGTAAAGAATTGGCTAAAAATAGCATGAAACCTCTATGATACTGGACAACCAAATATCTTTCAAAAGATATTTAAGGATGAAGCAAAATGCTAAGAAGTGTTAAAAAAGAACGGCAGGTTTTGCAACATAAACATCATGATCCCAGTTTTATTTTTAAATTATAAATGAATAGTGTGTCTATGCACTGAAAAAATGTATATAGAATATTAACATTATTTCTGTGTAGTAGATTATTGGTTACTTTTTTCTTCTCCACTCACTCTTGCTTTTTTCAAATTTTTACATGACTTTCATAATTGGAGAAAATGACATTTTTAGGCAATCAATCTGAATTTCCTAAGCAGTGTTCCAGGCAATGGGATTGAGCAGTTTGTGGTGAATTCAGAAATTATGTCATTTTGTTTGCTGGTTGGTTTTCTTTTGTTGTTGTATTTAGCCGTTGTGTTTCTATAAAGATAGACGTTCTGGGAAGCAAGCTTGTATCCACACATGACAATTGTATCATGCTGCCAGCATACTCAGCTAATGTACCTTGTTCTGTGGCTGTTAATACTCTGTTTCCTGGTTGATAATTCCGTTCTTCTCACATATAACACACTATTTTGCACTCACGGTTCGATGTCTCAAGACCAAGTGCATGCTTCATTTTCTCAGCCCGGTGCTTAGCTCAGACTCGGCACATAGAATGTATTTCATGCAAACTGGATGGATGGGTGGGAGAAAGAAAAAAAGGAAGGGATCTTGCCTAGACAAAAGAAATAATTGGCCTAAGATTTTTTTTCTTTTTAAAGAAGAAAAATACTTATCACAAAATCTTGTGCTGCATCCTCCTTTAAGGGTGCCTGCTTCACTTTTTCTTGGGCTCCTTACAAGCCGCCACGTGTGGCTGGGCCACACTGAGGGGAGGGGAGTGACCATCTGTGTAAGAGGTGTCTTCAGACAGGACTGGGTAGTCATCCTGGGCTGTTGTGGGGGTGTGTGGATCACGGCACAGTAGAAGCAGGTGGTCTGGGGTTATGGGGCCAGCACGAGCTGCTCCTTCTGGCGTAAAGCTTCAGGGTCCGCCTCAGGCTTGGCCTTCCACGGAAGCAGTGCGGTGATCCGCCACCGGCTCAGGGTGTGTCTCTCTCTGCCAGAATCTCGTCGGTGCCCTCTGCCTCATACTTGGTGGCATGGCTGTCACTGACCCCCTCAGCCAGGGTCCACTGCTCCTCCTGACCCACAGCCTTCACCAGGGCAGCCACCTTGTCTCCAGGTTTGGCCACATAGTCCCCAGAAGCCGGAATGGCCCCACAGAGGGGTGGGAGCTTGTCTCCAGGCTTCCCGATGCATGGTGCGGGGTAGGCATGGCCGACAGCTGCAGCAAGTCATCCGTGCGCCCCTGTGCCTGGTCTTGTGAGTGCTCAGATCAGATCTGGCACTGAGAGTGTATTTTATACAGGATGGATGGCTGGATGGATGGCAGAAAGGAAAGAAGGAAGGGGTCTTGCCTGGACAAAAGAATGGTTGACCTAAGTGGGTGGGTATGTGAAAGAATTTCTTGCCAGAATTTCCAAAGATGTTTATAGAATCCACTTTCCCGGAAATCTTTTGAGATGGTAGAGACAGTCATCTGGCCTAGATGAGGTGGCTGAAATGAGGTTGTTGGCACTCCTCTGCAATAAGGTCATGGAATTGGAGCATTGGAACAGCAACTCACTTAATGCTTGAATGGTGCCTCGTAAATGTTCACGAGGAATGCAGTCCCTGCTTGCTCGTGGGCTCGAGCTCCTTAATTGTAAACAATGAAGTTGGTTAGGAAGTATGAAGAGTGTAAGTATGAAGATTGCTAAAAATATCTACAGGCGACCTTAGGAATCTCTAAAGGTGAGCAGAAGCGGTAGACTTTGTGCGGTAAACAAAGGCCTCGTAAACAATTCTTTGACAGCCCACTCGCAACACGTCTGCTTATTGCTGAACCAATTAATTGTGCCTTCAAAGTTCTCCCTGGTGCCTGCTGACTCCACATTAAACATAAACATTGCAATAAATTCTGCTGTGTTCCAGAGGCCTTTTCTGTTACACGGTGGCCTCCCCAGTCATCCTCCCGGCATTTTATACTATGTAGGTTTCATTTAAAACAGTTGAGTTTCCAAGTTCCTTTGTCAAATCCTTCTGCCTAAAGAAGCACTCTGTGTAGTAAAGAAGAAATTACCACGGGGGAAGAAGAAACCACCCATGATGGGTTGCATTTTACGTTTTGTGAGGTATGTTCAGAGTCTGAGGGAAACTTTGAAATTCTGAAGATGTTCATTGCCTCCACCCCATTGTCATCGCCCCGGCACCTTGCACTTGGCGGACTGGCATTCAGCTTTGAGCCAGAAGCCACTTCTATTACAGAGTCCTCTTTTCCAGTAATCATCATCTGATGTGTTTGGTTCATCACCAAACAATCCATGGAAAATCTCCGATTAACTGGCAGTGTGTCTGCACAGGAGAGCCAAGGTCTGCCCCAGCAGGGGGGTCGGGTCGCCTCCCTCCGGGACCATCCTGGTCAGGAAGAGGCTCAGTTCTTGGCGCCCTCGTGTGCCTTCTCATCGGTGAGGCTGGTGCTTTCCATCGCTGAGCCGCTAGACTTTCAGTAAGCCTCGGCCGCAGCATGCCAGAGGCCTGAGTTTATTTTGGGGTTTTGGCTAGAACCTGCGGTGGTCAGGCCAGTGTTGTCACTTCACCAGACAGCACATCTCTGCCACGAGCTCGTCTGCAACAGCCCTGTACTTCTTGCAGTTTGATTGTTGAACGTCGTGTATTTGTTTTTTCCTTCATTTGAAAAGTCTCCAAAAGCTGCTTGTCTGTGTTGAAGCCATCCCCCCGCAGGGCAATGGCTGGATCCTGGCTCTCTCCAGCCCTCAGCCCGTCTGTCCTCCCAGGTTGCCTGGGCACATCAGGACACGGTCTCCTGCTCAGGACCTCGCTTTGACGTACTGGTCAGACGTCAAAGCCACGAGCTTAGCTTGTAAGATGGAGGATGACGTTTGACAATGTCTTCTGTCCTCCTCGTTCTCAGGCAGCGCAAGGCCACTCTTTTGTTTCCTTCGATGAACTCTTTCTGAGCACCTGCCGTAGGCCAGGTCCTGTGCTAGGTCCTGGGGATCCTTGGGTGAATCTGATAGGTAGTTCCTGCCCCTAAGGCGCTCGCAGTGAAGCGGAGGCGCGGTCATTGCAAAGCCCTGGGGCGAGGGCCACGGCAGAGGCACTTGGAGTGACAGCACGTGGGAGGGGTTCCATCTGCTGAGACTGCCAAGGCTCTCCCTCCAAAGCCTAACGTTTGAGATGAAACACAAACGTGAAGGTGAGGTAGGAGTCTGCTAGTTTTAAAGATGCCTTGCAGGCATAGGGAGTCGTGTGGCTGAGGGCAAGTATGATGATGATCAGAATTTGTGTTTGCAAGCGCGCTCTCCATGCGAGACACGATGACAGGCCCTTTCACGTGCTTTGCGCTTCGGTTTTCACAACAACTCTAGGGAGGTCCAGGCACTGTTATCTCCATTCTGCAGATGCCACGCCGGAGGATCAGAGTAGTGACTTAATCCGCTCAGCTGACAGTAAGCAGTGGGGTTGGGTTGTGAATCCGGGCCTTCCTGATGCTCTGACCATGCTACTCCACTTTCTCAAAGTGGGAGCGAGATGCAGCACTGGGAACCGAGTGTAATTCCCTGTGGCTGGTGGGGAGGGTGGCTGGGTCGGGGGGCAGTCAGATCCTGGCGGTGAGGCCTTGGGTGCTAAGCCTGGGAGTTTGGACCCTTCTCCACTCTCTGTGGAGAGTCACTGAAAGCCGCAGAAGGTTTTAAAGATCATTCTGGAAGTTGGATTGAAGTGAGAGGAGGGAGAGGGATAGGCCTGAAGGCAGGGGGACCAGGGAAGGCCAACCCCGGGAGAACCTGTGAGGCTGGAGTTACGGCAGTGGCTGTGCAAGTGGAGAGGAGCGTGGAGAGTCTGCAGGTGGTGGGGAGAGGGGACATGATGGGGCAGAGCAGGCCGCGGGCTGGGCGGTGCCGGGCACTCGGCTGAGGGTAGGGAGCCTGCGGTTCACCCCCCGAGGAGACCGGCTCCTGAGTCAGTGTGTAAACGTTCCACTGGATTGTCTCCCCTTGCCCTGCCAATTAATGTGGAGATCATCTGGGGCTTTTTTTAAAATAATTTTTTGTTTGTTTTATTTATTTAATTTATTGGGGGGGGAGGAAATTAGGCTTATTTATGCATTTATTTTAGTGGAGTTACTGGGGATTGAATCCAGGTCCTTGTGCATGCTAAGCACACACTCTACCCCTGAGCTACACCCCTCCACAGTCTGGGGCTTTAGATCCATAATTTAGATTTTAGATATAACGTCATTATGATTTCATATTATCTACCTAACTTTCAAGAAATAAGCTTGCCATTTGCAGTGAGGTCCGGGGCTCTGTTACCAACAGCTGGTCAGCCTCAGTGGTTTCCTTGCTCACCTCACCTGGCTTCTAGACCACGCTCCTGCCATATTTTATTTCTGGTCTCAGGGCCAGGATGAGCTTTTAAATAATTTCAAAAAGGGTGAGTGGGGGCTACATGTCACAGCTCCTTGAACATTTGAGAGGTTCTTCCTGTTAACTCTACTGCATGGAGCGTTCTCGGGCCCCGGGAGTCTCACTCAGAGCCGTCACCCGCAGGCAGCAGCGTTGTAGAGAAGTCTGGGTCCGGCCAGCCTGTTACTTTTCGAGGCAGGCTGCTTTTCTTCTGTCCCATTATGACACTTGCAGTTTGTTTTGAGTTTATCCTTGGAATTCAAAACTTTCACTCAGGTATCTCTCATGTAGGTCGGTTTGCACTGACTTTATTTGGTGCTGGGGGGACCGTTTCAGCTTGCAGACTTAAGCCTGTCTTCACCGTGGGGAAATTTGTCTAGATTTTTCCACATTGCTGCTGCGTCTCAGCCCGCTCTGTTCACACCTGGAAGTTCCGTGTCCATTTCCTGGATCTGCTCTCCCTACCACGAAAGAGTTTTGCTCATCATATCAATTTCTTTATCCTTTTCTTCCAGATTCTTGGAGAATTTCTCAATCACAGTCTTCTGTTCACGATTCCCATTTAATGGTTTAATAATCTGGCAATTGTACTTTTCATCTGGACTCGATGCTTGCTGAATTAAGGCTGTGCCTTTTTTATAAATCATTTTCCTCTTGAGTCACACTGAGTAGTTGAATTTAGATTTTTTTTTCCTCTTTTTTTTTAATAAGAAAGTCTTTTTTCTTTAGTGGGAACAGTTGCAGATTCTTTAACTCAGTCTTCTCTTTTTCATGGGCTTGTGACTCTTCCCGGGTGGCTCCCCTTAGAGAGGTCGCTGTGTGGTTGCCCACTGTTGAGAGTTGGGAAAGTTTCCGTCATTGATCATCTGGATTCTAGTAAGATCTTTCCGGCCCTGACAAGGGCAGAAGAAGAATGTTTAGCTTCACTGTTACCTAACCAAGTGTTCACTTTTCTGTATCTGAGGGCCAGCCGTGGGGTGGGGAGATGGCTGAAGTGACAAGCAGCCCCAGTGGGACACACTGGCGTTCGGCCACCATGCTGCCTCCTGGGAGGCATGAGGTCAAGAGTTGCTCCCTTGAGACTTGCCCTCATTCTGTGCCAACATCAGGGCCAATTAGCCCTAAGCTTGTCGGTTGGAGCTGCTGGGAGCCTTGCCGCACACACCCTTGTCCTTCACGTGCAGGGAGGGCGTTGTGGCTTAGTGAGCTCCTCTCTCAGGCCCACCTTGCCCAGACAGTACCTCAAAAGTTTCTCACCGTCGCTTCCGTTAAGGTCACCCTCCCGGGTTTCTGATGCGGATGTATGTGCTTCTCCTGCCTCAGACTCGGGTCATCCCCAGAGTGATTTGGGAGGGACAGGTAGTCTGAGGCTCGGTGGTCTCAGTTTGCTCTTCTGAGCCAAAAGCACCGGTTGTGCTTCGAAGCCCTGCTTTGTGAAGTGGGGGATCCAGCTCTTCAGGGTCACCAGCAGGAACCCTGAAATGCAAAATGCCTGCAGGTCAGCATTTCCCAAAGTATATGCTGAGATCACAGTCCTCAGAGATACACCATGAGAAGAGGATTCCCTGGTCAGTAATCTGGGAACCTTTGCACTCTGAACCCCTCCCAGAGACTAATGCTCCAGAGTCGCATCTTCCCTGAGAAGGTCTACAGTGATGAAACCTCTTTATCTTTGTTTAAACTATGTTTCCCAAATGTATTTGGCCAAGGAATCATTTTTTTCTCCAAAACGTATTAATATTCCTCCGAGAATACTTTCGAAACGTGCTGTGTACAAGTGGCCTGAATTGCTCACAGCACAAGGTAGCTGTTTTTCCCCTCTGCATTTGGCAGAATGCAAAAATACGTCTCAATTCACATGTGAAGATGTGAGTCCCAAGGCAGACTCCACCCAACGTTCTTGAAAAACAGTCCAACTTTCCATGAGTATTTGCACAGGGTTAATGCAACCCGTGGTAAGAAATGAAGAAGCCTTTCCGGCCAGAGCTTCATCTCAGACAGCAGTTTGCAGTTCCCATTTCACTTGTGTGTTGTTTATATTACGCAAGATTTATTTGGACCTGGCATTAGTGGAGAGTGTTTCCAAAGGAAAGGTAATTTAACGTAGGGCAAAATGGGCTTGTGAAACCAATTAGGAAATCATTAAAATCTGTTAAAATGGCTGGAATTATCCTGTTCCTTTTAAAAAACACTTTGATAAAGGTTGCAGTTCCTGCCAGGAAGCATTCCCTCCTGACACCGTTCCTCCCGGCCCTGGCAGCCAGCCCTGGCCGCGTGCCCTTCCTCAAAGCAGTGTGTTCTTTTCTCTGTTGTAACACTAACCACATGGCATTGTGATCATCTGGTTCTGTTTCCCCCACCAGCTGGTGAACTCCTTGAGAGTAGGAGCTGGCCTCATGCACACTAAAGCCCTAGTCTGTAGCACAGTGTCGGGCACTTAGTAGGTGCTCAGAAAGTGTGTCAATGTTGACTGATCTCACGGCCAAACTCTGATCTGATGTTTGGACCCAGAATGTAGGAGTCAAAGAGAACCTTGAGTGTCACCCTGAGCCAGCCCCACCTCTCTAAAGAGGGAGACTCAGAAACCCTGCAAGGTTCTGCATCTCGGCTGACCCCAGCATCTGTCCCCTGCCCTCGACCACAGCCTAGACGCTGCGTGGGAAACTTGCAGCCAGGCAGAACTCGGCTAACCACAAGAGGCCAGCTCAGAAATGGGATGATGCCACGTCTTCTGACCAGTGCCAGGGAGGCGTTTTCAGCGTCACAGTGAAAACAAGAGCGAGACGGATTGCACCCCACGTGCCAGGGACTGTGCTAAATGCTTGACGTGTACTTTCCCATCTGATGCCCACAGCAGCCCCTTAGAGGAGCGACCGTGACTGTCCCTGGTTCACTGACCGGGTAACTGCATCATCCTCATTTCCTGAAGCTGAGAGAGCCCTAAGGCTTTGTGGAATCGGGTGCGGGAGTCAGGGCTCACTGGAGCCCTTAGTCACTGTCAGGCCGCCCTGTTCCCATGGACTTCTCCTCGGTGTCGGCTCCAGGCACCATGACCATTTTCCCTTTAAAGCATTCTTTCCTGGAACCAGTTTTACCACTCAGTGACTCACTGTGAGGCCTTCAGAGTGACACCTATGTCCCTGACGTCCAAAGTCTTGTCACCACCTTTTCAAAAAAAAGAAAGTGTGCGCCTTCCTGAATCGAGAGGTAGCCTACAGTGCTCAGCTGATGTGCTTGGGAAAATTCTCTCCTAAGGATGCAAGTGCCTTCTTTGCTGCACGTGCTGTGGCTGTGGGCCACTTTCTGAAAGACCCCCATGGGGGCCGGTGTGATGCAGGAGGACAGGAGGGAGAGCTCGGCCAACCTGTAGCAGAAAGTTCTTTTGTTCTTCTATCAAAAACATTTGCCCTTCGTATCCTGCATCCTTTCCTCACTATCCAGATTCTTACTTGGATGAGCTGCACCAAAACAGATTCTTTATTGCTAATTGAATTTCATTTCTAGTGATGGGTTTGTTCAAGTGATCAGTTTCTTCTTAGTTCATTCTTGGTTGACTGCATGGTTCCAGAAACTTGTCCATCTCCTCTAGGTTATCCATTTTGTTTCCATATAGTTTTTCATAGTATTCTCATATGGTATTCTGTATTTCTATGTAATTTGTTGTACAAAACAGATTCTTCGATGTGCTTTCAAGGGAATCAATTTCGTGGATGGAATGAATGGCCCTGAAATTGGTGACCATTAGGTAGCTTTTGAGGTTTTTTGAAAAAGGGATTGAAGTATGGTCAAGGCTGTGCTTTGGCAAGGTGAAAGTAGCCAGAGGTAGACCACGGTCAGGGAGAGGAAAGGGTGGCAGGAGTAGATGCTGGGAGAAAGACCATCGAGCACCAGTAACGGGAGGGTCATGTGAAGGCAGCATCAGGAGAGGGGACCGGGGGTCCATGACTAGGGGCAGTTGGAGAAAGGAGCAGCCTCTCCTGGGGAGGCGGTCACAGTCAGGGAGGCACCTGGAAGCAGCCAGATCAGAGTCTGCAAGCGGCAGACAACCAAGGGTGCCTGTCTTCAGCTGCAGAGCACAGTTCCCAAGGACTGAGTAGAAGGAACTTACTTGGGAACTGAGTAGTTTGAGAAAGGTGAGCAAGGGCAGGTGAAGGCTGATCTTCATGGGGGAAGAATATGGAGCAGCAAGTAGCAAGACACTGATGCTGGTGAGAGGTGACAGCAGAACACAGGTGCAGAGGCTACTGCGGGATGGTGAGTGATGCTGTGGTGCGCGATGAGTTGGCAGAATTTTAAGTCATGGAGGAGCGACTGGTGCCAGCCAGCCCCCAGCGTGCCCAGGACAGAAGTATTGTGATGGGAAGCTGGAGTAACAGTGTAGCCCCAGAGCAGAGATGGGTCACAGGTGGACGGCTGGACACAGCCCTACTTTCTAGGTGCTGGTTCTGCACTGGTGAGGAATTCTAGCTTCTAGAAACTGGAAATGGGGGCAAAGCCAGCCAGTGGAACCTGTCTTGTCTCTCAACTTTTTATAATTGAAAGCTTAAAATAGCAGTGAAACGCCACAGCTAAGCCATGGAGAGGATGAGAGGCTCAGTGTTCTTTTGCTTCTCTTGGAAAATAGCCCATAGATTTCCAATGAAATCCCCCCTCCTCTGCCAGGGGAGATACCACGGACTCATGGTGTCACAGTGGGTCAGGCCCTGGGTGGGGGGCTCAGGGCTCACTCCTCTCTTTACCCACAGTGAGACCAAGGTCTAGAGAGGGGCGGCTGCTCTGCCCCTTAATTCCTGTCTCCTGACGTCCCCTGCACCTCAGCGTGGCTTTATTGTTGCAGCCCCTTAGCTAACTATTTACAGATTATGATTTACTGGAAGTGAAGCTCTATCTTCTGAGTCCAAGTTTACACAGAAAATACTCATTTACAACTTTCCCTTTAAGCCAAAGAAGATGCATGTTAATTTTCATGATTTAATGGCGGTTACTTTGGAAAGAAATGACACATCTCTGCCAGATGTTTTAGAATTAAACTTCTGCCACCATTCTGCTCTTTCTTCAATTTAGTAATCAAGGACAGCGTTCTAGAGTCTGAGTTTCAGTGCACCGTGCTCATAGTTCTGGTATTGTTGGAGAAGGAGGTGCCACCTGGGAAAATTTCCCAGGTATGTGAAGCCCACATTTTTAAGTAGCAAAACACCACGTCCCAGCCTTTTTTTCTATCACCTTTTTATTATTATTACTATAAAAATCCCATCTTTATTAAAGAAAGTTAGATCTATAACATCTTGGAAAATAAAGCAAAATTCACCTGTACACCTGTTTATCAAAAATTTTAATAAGCTATGAAGTAAAAAGTAAGTCTCCCTTTTAACCCCAGTTCCACCCCCAAGAGCCAGGTGATAACACCCCAGTGCTTCTTATTCTAGACACTCTTCTATATGTTAAAAAAAAAGTTGTACATATGTTTTATTACACAGCCTGTTTTTTGTTAGCTTTTCATGGATGTCATAAATGTTTCCAAGTTAGTATATATAGTGCTACTTCATTCTTTTATGCAGCTGTGTAATATTCCATTAGCTGTTCTCCAAATGAGAACATTAGGATTGTTTTCAGCTTGGGGCTCTTGCAGAGGACACCACAGTGGACGTCCTTGCACACAATTCTTCGGCCGTGAATGCTGGTTTTTCTGCAGGGCAGTCTCAGGAGTGGGAGAGGATGCTACAAGTACAGTCCAATCAACATCACCAAATTACCCTGCGAGGCAGGACGTGAGTGTGTCTGTTTTCCCACACCCCTGCCAACTCTGGGTATTTTCACTCTTTTGTAAGTTTGGCCAATCTGGTAGTTTGCATCAGGGAAATTACATATTTTAAATTGGATTTTCTCCATTAGTGACGTTGAGCGTCTTTCCTGGGTGTGTTTACTATTTGTATGTCACTGTGAGTTGCTTGTTCAGGGTATGTGCCCATTTCCCTGCGGGGTAATTTGTGCTTTTCTCATTTGCTTATCGAAGGTCTTTACAATATTGTGAATATTAATCTGTTGTCTATTATAGGTCGCAAATAACTTTCTTCTGGTCAGTGGTTTATCTTCTAATTTTGTTTGCATTATCTTTCATCGCATGGAATTTTTGTCTGCTTAAATGAGAAATGAGGGACCCAGAACACGGCTCATCCTTCCCTGATGACTCAGGGCTGGCATGACAAAGGTCCAGGGCTGGACAGGAATTGAGAGGACCATTCGAAGATGTCCGCAGGGCTGTTCAGCCCACGGCTGCCCCCGCTGCGGCCGCTGTTTTGTTGGGTGTCTGTTAGGGTTGCTGCTTGTTTCCTTTTATGCTCTGTAGGGGTTCGCTGTCCTCAGACTCCCCTGCTGGCCGCTGACCCTTGTTTCTCTCCACATGCCTGTTTTTATACCGTCCCATCCTGTCACAAATCGCTGTTTCTCATCCTTCATGGCCTAGACAACCGAACAGCGTGACTCGTCAGTGTCGTGGGTGAAAGGAAATAAAATAGCCTGGGGACTGGGGAGTGGCAGCCTTCCCCTAGAGCGCAGCGCCTGGCTGTGGTGCGTGGCCTCCGAGACATCTGCGAGGGCTGCACAGAGACCATGTTCTGGTTAGCAGACACTGATAAACAGATGACTTCCAGACGGAAGAGGTGCTCTTTGTAGGCTTTTCTCTTACATGAGGAACCAGTACTTGGAGCCTCTGCCCTGACTGCATGGGACTCAGCGCCTTGATGCTATGTAAGATGTAACTGTGCCAGACTTGTGAAGGCACCACCCTCCTCTCTCCTGCCCCCAGCACCATCCCCGGAGACATCTTTCCCCGGACCCTGCCGGTCCCACCAAACAGACACACCCAATTCTAATGACTCCCTCTCCACAAAGCCTTCACCAGCTTCCACCAACAACTTCCCAGCCAAGTGATTTGTGTCACGTTGTGCTTTCTATCGTAGTGTTTTTGCATCTACCTGTCTGCCCTGCTTACCCACGAACCTAGAAGGCAAGGACCAGATCATACATGCTTGTGTATTGTTTAAGCTACTGAACGCAGGGCTTAGAGCATCGGGGGGGCTGGTGAGTGTTTTGTGACTACATTTCTCTTTGTATCTGTGACTTATGCACCTGCGGTACCTACCCAGAAGGTACCCAGATTTACCAATAGCACTGTTTAAAGTTTTTACTTAATTGTTACTATTGAAAGAATTTATACAACTCTATAATAAAACACTAAGTTAAGAAACGGAGACCGCAAATAGGTTTTATTTTATGACTCATGTTGATGAACTGTTTTGTATCTTCCTCAGTAATTAGTGGGGGACACGCTGTGATCAATTAAGGACTCTCGTCATGGGTACAGGAGGGGGCCCTCACAGTTCACGTGCTGTATTTGTGTCATGGCCAACTTACTGGAAAAGCCAAGTGTGAACACAGAGTATTCACAGAGGTGTTATGGTTTGAATCGTGTCCCCCTGCAGAATATATGTGCTGAAGCCCTAACCCCCAGAATTTCAGAATGTGACCGCATTTGGAAAGAGTCTTGGCAGATGTAATTAGGTTAAAAGAGGTAGTGTGGGCCCCTGATCCAGTATGACTGGTGTCTTATAAAAGGGTAAACCAGCTGCAGTGTTTGCACAAAGGACCCTCTCCTGGCTAATTTCTGGAGAACAGTGGAAACAGACTATTTTGTAAGTAACAACCATGGCCCCATTCCATATCAGGACTTAGGGGATGTGGCCAGAAGGGTGTTTACAGGAAAGCTGTGGCTTGAAATGCTTTTCTTATTAAATGTGGGAAAACCAGAAATTTAACTTATGAATTAAGAATTTAACTTAGGCAAATAGAACTTATTTAATTTATGAGCCTAGAAAAAGAATAAGAAAATACCATGAGCCAACTATAAGGATAGGATTAATGAAAAAATTAAAATGAGAAACATTAAGTTAAAAAACAAAAATGTTATCGTATTGAAAAATAGTTATTCATCAATACTGGTCAAAAAGAAAACCTCTGACAAGTCTAATTCTCATTTTAAAAAAAAAAGAAAGAAAACTAATGCATGTTAAGAGTGAAGAGATTTATCAGAACAAGTTTAAAAACTTACAAACATAATGTGCATGATTTAGATTTATACGTGTTAAAATCTTTGGGAAGAAAGCTAATTTCTGGGGAAAGTGAATCAAAGAAAGATTTTTTTTTTTTCTAAATGAGGCAAGAAATTGAAAAAAGCTGACAGGAAACTATATTCAGTATCTGGTAGTAATCCATAATGAAAAAGCGTATGAAAAGAAATATGTGTGTGTATATGTATGACTGAAACATTATGCTGTACACCAGACATTGACACAACATTGTGTATACTACAATTAAAAATATATAAATCAATAAAATTAAAAAGTAAAGAAAAAGCTGACAGAGCACTGCTCTCCCAGTGGTGCTGGGGCTAGAGGTTTTATGGGCAAATTATTTAAACACAGAGCATAGGAAGAGATAGCAAGTGTACTGCTTTGTTTCTTAAAGTTCACACGGCTTTGGTACAAAACCTGACAGGCATTTCAAAAAAGAAAACTATAAACCCAGTGTCATTTATGAATATGCAGATGCTAAATACAGCGTTAGCAAGGCAAATTAATAGTTCTACACATGCATATGAATTACAAGACTACTTGAGTGGTTTAACATTAGGAAATCTGCTAATATAATTAAAGGAGGAAAGCTAATTAATTTTAGTTCTTATTTTTTTTAGTAAAGAAATGTCTTTGTAAACCAATAATAGAAATATACTTCCTTAACGTAGACAAAACAAATATCTGAAACCAATAATCAGTACCTCACAGAATGGTGAAATATTAGAAGGGTTCTAATTAAAACGAGGACTATGAGAGAAATGCTCGCTGTCACCGCTATAAACCAGCATTGTTTTGGAATCTCTACTCCAGGCAATAAAATAAGAAAAGGAAATAAAGCATAATTACTTGAAAGGAAGAAAAGAAAGAAAAGGAAGATAGAATTAACATTAATTGTGATGATATGCTTACCTGAAAAAACAAATCCAATCTACTGAAAATCTTTTAGAAAATTGAGTACAAAGCCATTTAGGAAATACCAAAAAAAAATCAGTAACACATTAAAAGATACAATATGAAAAATACTCATGTACAAAAATAGCAACAATTTAAAATACATGTTAATAATATTAACATGAAATATATAAGATTTCTTTACTTAAACTACAAAATAATACTGAGGGATATGAATGTAGCTAATATATGAATTATATATGAATATGGCTAAGCAGAGAGCTGTGTATTCTTTGATATGAAGACTTAGTATTACAAAGAAAATTTTCAGTTTTTTCTGAACCAGTCTATGATACCGTTTCAACAATTGTCCCAATGGGATTTCTTTTACATGAAAATTAATTCTGAAGTTCATTTGGTCAAATTAATATAAAAGTAGCTAATAAAATTTTGATTAACAGAGTACTGGGAAGTAATTACCTTACCATATGTGAAAATATTCTTTAAAGCCTAAGTAATTAAGATGTGATAAATGAATTTTACAAATCAAATTATTGAACAAACACGAAAGACCTAAAACAGGCCGAAGACACGAGAGGCCCTTAGAGATGTGGTCTGTGAGGAAGAAGGCGTTTTCAGTTAATGGGACAGAAAAAAATTAGTACGTAGCTTGAGGACAACTGGCTAACCACTTGGAAAAACATGAAGTAGAGAATATCAAGGACAAATTGCAGATTCATTAAAGGTAAATATGAAACTGTAAAAATGCTGCATGGAAATATAGGTGAATATTTTACATGTTCTGAGGCGAGAGGTTGTGCTTTTCACAGAATGACCCCCAAAGGCAAAAACCACAGAGTAAAAACGACAGTTTTGATTATCTTTACTTTAATAATACCCTCTATAAAAATAAATAAATAAAATACTTTAAAGCAAACAAAAAATAATTTATGAACACTTTACTCTTAAAAAGAGTTACTCATGAGACACATACATATTAATATATGATGAGCATTTAAAAATTAATGAAGAGAAAAACCCAAGACAGATCTTTTATATGATAAGAGCATGTACAGGCTGTCCAAAAAAGAGCAAGTGGAAAACGAATACATGCTCAAATAAGGTCAAAGGAAAGCAAATATAACCCATAGTGAAGTGCCACGTGTATTCTCTGAGCTAGCCATTTCACTCCCAGGGCTTTTATGCTAAATAAGTCACTGATACACTCAAAGATTTTATCTAGAAGGATGCATACAATTATATTTCTCATATGAGTGAAAAAACTGAAAAAAGCTAAATGCACACGAATCAGAGATATAAGGTCTAACGCCGTCTATCGAGGTGTGCGTGAACAAATCGGTGAGTGGGGACATGGATCAGTGGGTTAAATCTTCTAGCACTCTGACTTCCTTCTCAAGTAATTTTTGGAACTCCAGTCTGCGACAGTACATGCTGTCCCATTCATGAGCATGGTAGCCCGTAGTGGCCTCTCCCAGACTGGATGTGGAGACATCACACGGATCTCAGTTTTCAGGCAGGCTTAGATGGAGGTCCAGCGTGGCTCCAGGGACCCTTACGTCTGTTTTATACATTGTCAGAGGCATATACCTGCTAGAGAACTTTCCATTAAGTGAAACAAGAATATGGATCCTGCCCCCAGCAGGATTTAAAAACCATCCAAGACACAAACAAGGTTGAACGTAGATCTTTAAATTTAAAATGTATTTCTTCTAAGCAGCATATGGTTGGGTCTTGCTTATGTATTCAGTGTGACAAACTAAGCCATTTAATAGGGACATTTAGACAGTTTATATTTAATGTGATTATTGATATGGTTACTTCATGTTATTTGTTCTCTATTTTCCGATTTGTTCTTTGTTTCCTTTTTCTTTTTTCTATTCCTACGTTCTTTTGGAATTTTTTTCTTTTAATGATTTCATATTTTATCTCCTTTCTTGAATGATTAGCTGTAACTGGTTTGGTATCTTAGTGGTTGTTTTAGGACTCATAATATGCAGTTAACCTATTGCAGTCTGTCTTCAAGCAATATGATACCACTTCACGTGCAGGTATAGAATCTCACAATCGTATGCATCCACTTTTCTCCTCCAAACTTTTATGTTACTGATTTTTTTTAATAAGAAAATAATCTTACATTCTTACTTGTATAGCTGCCATTTCCAGTTATTTTCATTTCTTTCTGTGGATCTATACTTAGATCTGGTGTTATCTCTCTTCTGCCTTAAAGATGGTTTTAACATTTCTAATAATGATGATCTGCTGCTGCTGAATTATTTTGGCTTTTATATGTCTGAAAAAGCCTTTATTTCACCTTTGTTTTTGAAAGACATTTTAACTTAGTACAGAATTCTAAGTAGACACTTTTTTTCTTTTAATACTTTAACATGTTATCTTCTCACTTAAGCTGTTACTGAAAGTAAATCTACTGTCATGTATCTGTGTTCCTTTGTATGTAAACGTATCTTTTTTTTCCCTCTAGATTCTTTGAAGATTTTCTCTTGAGATACTTATGATGTGCCCTGGTGTAATTTTCATGTTTCTTGTGCTTGGAGTATGTTAGACTTCTTATATCTGCAGATTTATGCTTAGCAACAAATTTGGAAAATTTTCAGCCATTATTTTTTCAAATATTTTTTCTATTTCCCTTCTCTCTCTTCTCCTTCAGAGACCCCAACTGCACATAATTAGGCCACTTGAAGTTTCCCACAACTCACTGATTCTCATTTTAAGAAAATTCTTATTTTTCTATGTTTTTAATTTTGGATTGTTTCCATGGCTATTTCTTCAAGTTCACTAATCTTTTCTTCTACTATGCCACTAATATGATCCAGGACACTTTTTGCCTCAGATATCATAGTTTTCATCCTTAAAAGTTTGATTTTGGCTCTATTTAACTGTTTGATCATATGAAGTACAGTTATTAACAGTTTTAATGTCTTTATTTGCTAATTCCAACATCTTTATCAGTTCTGAGTGAGTTTTGACTGGTTGATTTTTTTTCCTTATTATGGGCTGTATTTTCCCATTCCAATACATACATGCCTGGCAATTTTTTGTTTGATGCCAGTCATTGTGCAATTTTTTTTTTTAAGTCATTGTGCAATTTAAACTGCTGGCTTGGAAACTCTCTTAGGGCAGGAATTTGGTGCAGTCATAAGGCTTAACTTCCTTGTTTCCCATCTCGCAAGGATTGCGTTCATTCATTGCCTGATAACCAGTGTCTTGAAGACCATTGTTTATTATATCGTGTTTCTTGTTTGTTTGTTTTTGGTCAGAAGTTAAATTTGGTCTCTATTATTCCATCTCAGCTAGAAACACAACTCCCCTGTGATTTTTTTTTAAATACAAAATCAAGGGCTCTTTGATTATGGAGAGCTGTTACCACAACTCACTCCTTGCTTCCTAAAAGTTCTCCTTTTGGTGCCAGTAAGCCAGCTTCCATGGTCCCCAAAATAGAGGAGGTGAGAGGATCAGTAATGATCACACCTAGTGCATTGTGGGTAACACATTTTAGGGGAGTATGGGCAATCAGAACACGTTCAGAAAAGTGACCAGGGTGTAAGAAGGCTTAAAACCATTTTTGTGGGAAGAACAGTTAAATGACACAAGAATGTCTGGCCCAGAGAGGAACAAACTCGGGAACACAGCATGCTCTTCCCTTGTCTGAAGGACATGCCACGGAAGAGTGTTTGACCCCAAGGGCAAGTCTAGGAACTTCAGGTCTCGAGGAGACAGACTGAGTCGTTTGGGAATGTAGTGATCACCCCACAGCTGGAGAATTCAAGCAGAAATGAGTGGGCGTGTGATTCAAGTGTTTGGGGGCTTGGACTCAGTGACAGCTCCCACCCTGAACTGCAGTTGTGATTATGGAATCATCTCTGTCCATCACAGATCTGGGTAGCCCTTGTCCATCTACAAGGCACCTACAGAGCAGGAAAGAACCTTCTTCCTCATTGCTTAGCGACCCTGACTGTTAGCTCCGTGCTTTCAGCCGCCTGTATGCGCTGTTGCCCAGCCAGACTCATCATTCTGGTGTCGGCAGATGGCATGGTATCTCCCCTTGAGAGAATAGGGCTTCAATTCCCAAGGAGTGGGAAACCGAACGTCCTTAAAGGCACAAGTGGGCTGTTCATGTGAGAACTGCCTGGTGTTTGGTGTTTGGAGGAACTGCAGTTAATTTAGCATGGTTCAGAATCGTGAAGGACCATATGTGCCCGACTGAAGGCTTTTGACTTACGGAGACAACAGGACGGAGAGGAACAGACGGATTGCAAAGACAGTTGTGACGCTGAGCAGCCAGGTCCAGTGACCACCGGTGTGTTGGAGGCAAGAGGGGAGGGAGAGTGGAAGATGGTGATAGGAGTTCTAGCTTGAGATACTGAGTCACTGGTATATCGGCTGCTTTCTAACAGAGAATGACGCCAGAAAGCCGAAGCACAGAGAGAATTATTGGATAGAGATTAATAGCTCAAACCAGTCTTTCAGGGGTCAGGGGACCAAATCTGGAAAATGGACAGAAACCTAGGTGGCTTTAGCAGGTCACTGCCCACTGAAACTGCTTGAAGCATGGAGACTACCAGCAGCGGCGGCCTGGCCGGGGTACTGGACGCTGCTCTGCTGAGGAGCTCCAGCCATCCCTACCCCCTGGAAGGGTGGAGAGGTAAAATCTGGCTTCTCTGACTCCCGGAGCCGGGGCTGGGGTCCTATCCTCTACCAGGAAGCTCAAGCAGGGGGATTCCCTCCAAATATGATGTGAGTCTGGCTGCTTGTCAGCCCAAGTAAGTGACATATTCACCGCTGGTAGTGATGTTTCTATAGAGGCCGGATGTATACTAAGAAGTGATTGAGTTTGGCTGCAGGTAACAGAAAACCCAAAATAAGTGTGCCTTAAACAAAGTAATTTGATGTAGTTTCCTCTGAGACAGAGAACCCAAAGGTAGGCAGTCTACGGTTGGTACAGTGGCTCTGTGATGTAATTAGGGGCCCACTCCCCTAGCTTTCTGCTCTGCAGTCCTTACTCTGACCATGGCCTTCCTGCCTTCAGGACGGCTGCTGGAACTCCGCCATCATGTTCGCATTTCACTGCAAGAAGGAACTTTCCTGAAAGCCCCGCTCACCGACTTCTGCTTACATTTCATAGGCCAGGGCTGCGTCACCTGACCCACCTCTGACTCTCACAGAGAGAAGACACTGCCGCTCTGAATAACTCAGGGTCTTTCAGCATGAACGAGGGAGAGGATGTATGCGGGGCTGGTCACTAGCTGTTTTTTCCACAGGACAGAAGAAAGAGGAGCAGGTGTGGGTGGGAAGACTTGAGCAGTGGTGAGTTTGAAGAGCCTGTGAGACTGAGGTAGATATTTTTTGCAGGCAAGTGGAGTCAGGGTCTGGAATTCCAGAGGAAAATCTAGACTGGAGGCATCGTCTTGTGTCTCCCTGTTATGTGGGCATCAATAGAGGCAATGGGGAGAGGATGAAAAACAGTTGAGGGTGGGAGGACCATCCTCAAACTCCAAGGAATGGCAACAGCCAAAGCAGCAGTTCCCAAGGTTGGTCCGTGGATCTTGGGAGTCCCTGAGATGACTTCAGGGACCCTCACAGGTAAAACTATTTTCCTAAAGCACGAAGATGTTATTTGCCGTTTTCACTATGTCGGTATTTGCACTGAGGGGTGAGAACCGCCATTAGCGTTAGCATCACCTGTCCTAGTAGTCATTGTCTTCTTTATCACCACGCGCCTGCAAGACAAAGTAATTTCAGAATTTAAAAACTGGTTTGACTTGAGAATGCTCTTGATACGTGTATCTACACCTCCAATTCTTAAGAAAACGGGTATCGCAAGATTATTCTTTGGAGCCTTGTTGGTAGTCGCAAAACATTGGAAACACCTAAATGTTCATACGTAGAAAGTGGTTGTATTCAGTCTTGGTTAATCTGCATCATACAGCAATATGCAGTTCTAAAAAAGAATGAGGAAGATCTCTATGAATGTTTGTGCAGCGAATTCCAGGACATACTGTCAAGTGAAACAAGCAAAGCCTAAAAGAGTCCCTACCGTACACGGCTCTTCATAGAAGAAGAGAGAAAAGAATACACACGTATATGCTCACTTGTGCAAAAGAAGCACAGCAAGGATACAGCAGGCGCCCAAGAGGCTGGTTCCCTGTGGGAGTGGATGTGAAAGGGCTGGGAAGCAGAGGGGAATACAAAGAGGGTGGTGGGGATGAGGAGGGAGTGACATTTCTCTGGCTCTTAGAACCACGGTCATGTTAACGCTCCCTTGATGGTCTGTAGTGATGGGCTGTCACTGCACTTGTGTGATGTTATCCCTGTGAATCTTTGGTCTGACCTGGTGTGAAAATATTTATGTTAAGTGTTATGCAGTATGAAAGGGAATTCTCTACTTAACAGCACTTGCCTAGGAGATACCAGAGTGGGAGGCTTATTTCACTGCAACAGGTCTAACCAACTGAGCTGCTCAAGACCTTGTACCCTGAGCAACCCTGAGCCAGACCCTCACTGGACCACACAGCAGACACTTTTCTGACCAAAGAACGAGGGCTGTTTTAACCAATTACTTCCTACCCAGAGCACTGGTTTCCAGTGCTTAATCAACATTACTATCATTAATTTCTCCTTTCCAGCCCTGAAGACCCCTGACTTTATCCCAGAAGGGGGAACACTGGTTCTGTTCTCTTGCCCGGCAAGTTAGTAATTTCAGTTTTGATGACTTTTATTTTTTGTTTTTGTCCGTGATTCTGTCTCAGATGGTCTTTGATTCTTTGTCAACAGACAAGTGAAATATTTACATAATTTGAAATGCCCTTATACACTCCTTGCCGAAATTTCTTTTATAACCAAATGTTTTAGCCAGATTTTGCAAATGTACAAATGAATAATTTGCATTTCGTCTTCCGTAAATTCCTTCACATCATTCGCCGATGCAGATGGTAACACACATGAAATTGTCAGCAGACATCAGGCAGAGAGAGGAGCTGGAAATGACTGAGGGGCTGGTTCATTCATTGGGTAGCTCCCCAGACCCTGCGTGGTCAACAGTGGGTCTGTATTTTCAATTGCATGAATAAAATCACAGGCGTAAATAAAATCATGGGCGCTTCTGCCCCTTTTCTGTTCATCTTGGGCATGTTGTCGATGACGCTGACATTTCTCATTTCAGGGATGACTATACCGGAAGAAGATGCCGATGTGGGACAAGGCAGTAAATACTGCCTTGTGGCAATCGGAAGACTCCAGGTAAGAAAAAGCTCACAGCTTCTTCTATCTCCAAGAGGGCTTATTAGTGCAAAGAGTAAGAACCTGTAGGTTTGGATGACTATTTTGGTCTCCTGTGTCCTCCCCGTTGTTGGGTTCCATGTCTCACTCTGGGAGAAGGATGAGGCTGAAACTGGGAGTAGAAAGCGGGACTGTGAGCTAGGAGCAGCAGAGTTCTTGCTTCACTGAGGGCCTGAATCAGTCCATCCCCTGCACTTGTACTAGTTATTCTGCTTGCATCACACCCGTTTAATGACCGTGACTGTCTCCCCATGGGATAAAGCACTCACTCATCTTAGAGCCTCATCTCCTCCCTCCCATCTCTCATGCCTTATTCCCAAACCACATCACTCCCTTTTCCACAATCCCACCAGGCTCTTCCCTACCTTTGTGGGTGTCTGCAGGCTGTTCCTTCCACCTGGTATTGCCCTGTTTCCCTTCTCCTTTCAAAACTCCTTCTCCTCCTGTTTCCTTCCTATTTCCTCATCTTTCAAGATCCAGTAAAATGATTTCATTTACCTGCTTAGTTGAAATGAATCAGTCCCTCCTCCCTACACGCCTGGTGTTGAGTTCATACGAGAGGTAGGACTCTCCACGGTCTGTTTTTGTGCAGGTAGTTGAGCTCATGCTCCTTCCCTGCGAGCTCCCCAAGGGCGGGAAACGTGCCTTTTTAATCTCATGACAGTTAAATGTGCTGAGGAATGCAAAGCCCACCGGCTTAATGTCTGCACACACAGGAGCCACCCAGTCTTCCTCCTTTAGGCTTGAGGCTTTGAGGGCCTTGCCTGTGCTGATGATGGGGACATACAGGTGTAGTTCAGAGGACACTAACCTTCCATGTCCCTGGTTTCCTAGGTCTTACCATTTTCAGACACATGAATAAACTGTTTCATTCACATATGATAAGCACTGGTTATTCCTTGCAGATGGGGAAGAAAGAATACTTGGGTAAATCCAGTTCACTAATGTAGACCTTCCAAGTATTCTGACCAGTTCCTTAGACTCGGTTTGCCATCCCCGGTAAAGGAAAGGTGGGGGAAGGGAAGGGCATTGACATTTCTGAGCACCAACTGTGTGCCAGGCCCTGGGCCAGGGTTTCATGTCCAGTGTCTCTTTGAACCTCACAACCACCCTATGAGTTTCCCTATTCCCAGTGACCGAGGAGGAAACTGAAGTTCAGAGACGTAAAGAAAGTGGCCCACAGTTGCGATTAGTCCGAGGTGTGACCAAGACAACCTGAAACATTTTATACTCATTGTGCTCATGACCTGGAAGGATCTGTGAAGTAAAATCCACGTGGCTTGTTCCCGTTCTCCAATGTGGCTCCCTTCTCCATCCCTGTCTCTGTTAAAACCACCGCCACACGTTTCTCCACTCCAGGTGACCAGCTCTCCCGTGTGCATGGACATGAGCGGGATGTCGGTGCCCACGGAATTCTTATCCCGGCATAACTCTGATGGGATCATCACATTTGTGGACCCGAGGTGCATCAGCGTGATTGGCTACCAGCCGCAGGTGGGTGGTTTTGAGCCACGGCAGTCGGCTAGAGATTTCATTTTACTAAAAATGCATCTACCTCATTTGCTCAAGGTACAACACAATGACAGCATAGGGAAACAGCATAAAAAATACCCATCTCCCTGCCTAGGCAGGGTAATGTCCTTCCAAAGCAATAACGAACACTGAATGCAGTTGTGCCGCTTAAAAGATTTACTCTCCATTTTTTGGCCTCGCCATTCTGCTTCTCTAAGCTGATTTTTCCCAAACAAGAGTTGAGAGTCTATGAAAAAGGGGCTCTCTGACCAGTTAATTTTGATTAACGCCAAACAGGAAATCTCCTTCTTAGAAACTTTAAAATTATATTAATGTGAAAGAATCTGAAAAGTCTTAAAGATGTTCACTTAATTTTGCCTGACAGCTTGTTTCTCAAATGTATTTGGAACCTCTTTATACTGGGGGCACATTTTCAGGTTTTTGTTCCAAACCTTTTTTTAAAAAACAGTCAGTGAGAAACACAAGAGTCATGAGAAACACCAAAAGGCAGGAGAGATTGTTCCAAATTAAGATAAAGCAAAGCGACAGAATAATAAAATGCAGTGTAAGAGCCTTAATTGAGTCCTCAGCCTGAAGACATATAGCTTATAAAGGACATTTGGGAGACAAGTGAGCAAATGTTCATATGTATGGAGTATCGGGTGACTTTATCAAATAATTACTGACTGTTTCAGGTGTAATACGATATGTTATGGGTTTGTGAGATCAGGTCATTTTTATGAGATACAGACTCAGGGAGAAGTGTTGAGATTTCTGGCGACTTATTTTCAAATGATTCAACAAGAAATGTTTAAGTATGTGTGTATTTGTGTCGGTATGAAAGCTACTTCACTTCTGTATTTTTTAATATATTTCACTTGCATATTTATGTTTTCATGTATATTAAAGAAAGAAGAAATGCAAGTGTGGCAAAATATTAGCAGTCAAGGGACGGGATGCCCGGTATTCATTCTACTACCCTTTCCATTTTCTGTAGATTGAAATTTCTTTCAAATAAAAAGCATTTCGGGGGGAGGATACAGCTCAGTGGTAGAGTGCCTGCCTAGCATGCACGAGGTCCTGGGTTCGATCCCCAGGGCCTCCGTTAAAAAATAAATATATAAACCTAATTACCTCCCCCTTCCCACAAAAAAGTGTTTAAACAAAAAAAGAAGGAAAGAAAATGATCTTTGTTCTGGGGAACGAAATTTAGGCACGTTGATATGGGTATTTTAATTACTTGTATGTTTCAGAACTAGAAACAGAACAGACTGAAACACTGGAACCATTCATATGGTTCTACATCTCTAGATCCATGCAAACTCCAGATTCTGGGATGGAACGAAGTGGGAAATGAATCCGATTCCAGATTCACCATAACCTCTGATGGCAGTCTATTTCCAGCCAGATCCACTGATTTAGAGGCTTCCTGGCACACAGAGAAGACTTTGTTTCCACTGTCAGTGTCAGCCCCCACTGAGGCCATTTGCTGATTTGGGTTTTGATCGATGACTTAGTTTGAACCCTTTGCCATTTAAAACATTGCCAACTGGACCCCTTCCCTTTAACACATTTAGAGTTGCCTTTTGATGGTTTATCTTATTCTAGTTGGTTTCATTGCAAAACACACTCTTGTTCTGGGTTAGTGCTAGGTCCTTTGACCAAGACGTAGATGAGTGAAGGTAGGTAGTAAACAGGCTTTTAATAAGTACAGGTTTTTTTATGATAGGAGCATTTCTTCAGCCACAAGAGAGCTCCAGTTTCCCCAGTTAAACAGCTCCAGGTTTCGTAGGCATCACATCTGTCCTCATGCTGTCATGTGCTTTCTTTATGTTTATTAAAATATGTTTATTACAGGTTGCCTCTCCAAGGCAAACAAAAATAAAATTGCATTCTGCAGATGCTGATCTAGTGCCTTAGGAAAATTAGACGTCAGTATCGAACATGCCAAAGGGACTGAGGTTAGGGTAGCAGACGCCAGCTACGTGAGTGCTCCGGGGACAGTTTTCACCTGCCTTTTCTCCCCTTGTGATGGGATGAGCTGAAGGAGGTGGACTGAAGGGAATATACGTGCACGCTCTTGTCTAACAGCGATCTGTAAATAACGAAAGGTGGGCTTAGGGATTACTAAAGCTTGTCTCTTTACTTAGGATCTTCTAGGAAAGGACATTTTGGAATTCTGCCACTCTGAGGATCAGAGCCATCTGCGGGAGAGCTTCCAGCAGGTATCACCAGTGTCCATTTACAGCTGATGTAGCAACCGGGTACGTGGGTGCAGTCCGACCGTGCGCAGGCAGGCCGCAGGGTCCCACATGCGGCGTCAGTCAGGGCCCCTGCCGCGGAGGAGCTCACGGTCTAGTGGGGAGGGCGGGCCGTCAGGAAGGAATTTCCGTGTCCTGGGAGAAGAGCAGAGGGTGGAGAGGTTAACAAGGTGGGGAAGGGGTAGGAGCAGTCTCCCAGGGGAGGGAATACTTGGGATGCATCTTAAAAGATGAGCAGAGAAGACATGACAGAATATTCTAGATAGAAGGGCCAGCATGAGAGATGCAAAAGAGCATGGCCTGTTGGGAGAGTTGTAAGTAGTTCCTTGGGGCTGGACTGACCCTGGCTGACCTGTAGGGAGGAGGTGGGCAGCGGTAAAAATGAAGCCAGTGAAGCCAAATTACGAAGGGCCCCCTGTGCCTCTGCTGAGGGGTTCAGATTCTCTCCTGAGTCATGTAAGTGAGGATTCCTTGGGTTTGAAGCGGAGCAATGTTTTTGAAAAACCACTTTGGCAGCCCAGGTATGCAGATGAGACAAATAACTGGAATACACCTGGGACAAAAGGCAAATCAGGAGGCTGCGGCAGTTGCTCAGGTGAGAGGTGGTGAGACCAGAAATGGGGCAGGAGCAGTGGGAATGACAGGGTAAGGCCACTTGAGGAGACGGTTGTTGGGTTAGTGATGCTTTGGATAGAGACGGTGAAGGAGAGAGAAGAATTGAGGATGACTGTGGGAGCCCGCGAGGAAGGCCACCCTGCTAACTGCATCCTGAGCATCATCACCTTCAGCAGGTGTTTACTGAGCACCTACTGTGTGCCGGGCCCCCTGTAAACCCCTTTTGCACACGCTGTTTCCTGAATCTTCACAACAGTCATAGGAGGGGACATCACTATCTTCATGCCACAGTGAGTTGTGACACTCCTTCAGGTCACATGGCTACTGAGTGAGAGGACCAGGGTTCTGACTGGGGTCCTGCTCCCTCTGGAGCCCCGGGCCAGCTGGGAGGGGCAGAGCCAGTTCCTCTAAGGGCTCTGGCACTCGATTCAGTGCCCTGCTCCCCCACAGAGAAGAGAATGGGCAATGTTACAAGAGATATTTGCCTTTGACTTACTTCACTTAGTATGATCATCTCTAGGTCCATCCACGTTGCTGCAAATGGCATTATTTCATTCTTTTTTATAGCTGAGTAATATTCCATTGTATATATACACCACATCTTTATCCATTCACCTTTCAGTGGACATTAAGGTTGGTTTCATGACTTGGCTGTTGTAAATAGTGCTGCTGTGAACATTGGGGTGCATGTATATTTTCAAATTTGAGTTTTCTCTGAATATATGCCCAGGAGTGAAAGTGCTGAGTCATATGGTAACTCTATGTTTAGTTTCTTGGGGAAACTCCGTACTGTTCCGTAGTGGCTACACAAAATTACACTCCTACCAACAGTGTAGGAAGGTTCCCTTTTCTCCACACCCTCTCCAGCATTGAGAGAGATCCCCTAACCTCCTTCTCAGCCCCTCATTTTCCCTCTGCAACAACTATGCCAGTTTTCGATTGTTTTATTTGTTTTGTCCTTTTTTTCTGTCTTCTCTACTAAAACATAAACTCCCTGTGGGCACATCTCCACATCTCTGCTTCTCACCATCATCTCCACCACTGGATGGAGTTTGCACGTGGGTGGTGACTTTTAATAAAGTGGTCTAAGTGGATCATCACCCAGAGCAGGTGACTTTTGCTTTAGTAGAGTGTGAAATCAGAATGGTTAAACATTGCAATAGTTCTGTCTTTCATGCCAGATGTCTGCTAAGTATGTGGAAATCGCCTAGCATCGTCCTGTTTGGACTGGGTTGCTTCATGTTCAAATGGAAATGAAGCTATAACAGTGATGTTAGTAATCAGCCAGTCCCTTTGTCCCCATGTTATTCTGTGTAATCCTCAACCCTACACACTGTATTATCCCCACTTTTTCCACAGTGGAAACCAGGACTCAGAGAGGTTTAGCCACCTGCCCCGAGTCACACAGCAAGGTGATAACACAGCTAGGGCTGGAGCCTGCCTCCTTCCAGAGCACACATCCCTATCACCCCACCCCACACACAGGCCTCTCCGTCTGACAGCACGTCTAAGATATTAAACTGCTGACGCTGTCAGAACCAGGTTAATTTTGAAAAGGAAAAGAAGGAATTTAACATCTGATCCTACCCTGCTATCCAGCTTAATTAACTCTCACTCTGTGAGCAGCCCCCTCATTCCGCAGGCAGGAGGCAAAGCCAAAGCAGCAACGCCCGAGAGCCGGGGGCCCAGGCAGGTCACAGGCTCAGCGGGCAGCGGCCGGCAGCCGCGCGGACATCCTGGAGGGCACCGGGCCCGGCCCCTCGCTTGTGTTCTTTGGGCTCCAGCCACCGGCGGCCGGGGGTGGGACACCAATGTTGACAAACGGGAGTGGCTTGTTTTTGCAAAAGCACGGAGGGGATTGTGTCAGTTCAGAGTCAGCCTTTGAACTCTGGATTTAAACAAAAGTATTTGAATGGCCCAGACGTGAGACCCTTAGAGTGGGCTCGAGTTTGTGAGGAATCTGAGGATGGGGGGTGGGAGCGACAGCCTGCCAGCGCAGGGGCTGGGAAAACTGAGTCCACTCTTCGTTCTGCTCCTGGAGTCCCTCTGGATCATGGTTCACCTAGCAGTCAGAGGGCAGAGTGGAGCCCGGCCAGGCTTTAGGGCGGGTTCTGCCATATCCGTCTCCTCTCTGCTCAGACGCCTTCCATGATGGTGACGGTGATGATGAGGGCTGTTTTCAGGAAGAGCTGGGCGAGGCTGGGTCTGTGCCTGGCCTTCATGACCGCAGGTACTAGCATTACACCTGAGTAAAGCGCAGTTGAATGCAGCCACCTGGTCTCCAGGCCAGGACTGCGATCCCTGCACTGCCTTACATGTGTGGTCCTGGTCCCCATCACACCTAGGGTTTCCAGCCCCCAAACATTTGCTCATGCAGTGCCTTCTGCCAGGGGGGGCCCTCCCCACGTAGCTTCACTCGCCAACATTTTGCCCGCCTCCCAGTGTGTGTTCCTAACCCCATCTCCCTCCGGGAACCCTTTCTGGATCCTGAGAACATGCTGCCTCCTCGACTTCCTGGTAACCCCGTGGCACCTGGTCGCGTGTTTCTGTAGTTGTATTTGACGCTCTGTGTTTAGGTTACAGTTATCCATGCACCTGTCCTGTCCGTGCTTGGCGAGAAGCTCTCTGGGGACAAGGATTCTGTCTCAGTTCTAGGGATTCATGAAAAGACAGAGAGCACTGGGGTCAGGTGGACCTGGGATCCCACCCTGCCTCTGCCCCTCCTCAGTCGCCAGGCTTTGGCAGGATATTTAAATCTTTTGAGGCTCAGTTTCCAAAAACTCAAAATACTGCTGGGAGGACTCCGTGAGGAGACATGTACAAGATGCTTGTAAGTTGGACCCCAGGAGGGTGCAGGGCTGAGGCTCCCTCCCTTCTCAATTTATCCACAGCTCAGGGCTACGTTTGCACACAGACGGTGCCTGTGAGTGTCTGTTATGTGGAGTTAAAAAATTTCACACCATCTCAGGCATCCTGGTTAGAAGAAACATGAAAAGGCACCCTCCGTGCACTGCTTGAGAGCACAGCAGACGTGGTCTCACGTCTCTGTCCCCTGTGTTTTGTGCAGATTCAGAGTCCCCCATGGGACCTCTCAGAAGGCCAACTTGAGAGGCACATGGCCTTGACCTCTGTCCTGTTGCCGGTGCCCCGACCTGGCCTCACCCCATGGCTTTGCCTCCTCATGTGTGGTGCCAGGAAGTGTTCCCCCGTCTCTGAGTTTTTGTGTTAAACAGAGTTAAGAATTTCTTAATGTGAGGTATGAAGAAATAAATCCATGAATACAATGTCACTACATCTCTGAGTGAGATCATTACTTCACAGGGGTACTAGCATCAAACCCAGGGTGCCCTAGCAGCCAAGGCAAAAAGGGAAACACCCCAGCTTATAGAGTTTTCATGATCTGATTTGTAAAAGCCGAAAATTTCTGATATAACATGGGCATTGACTAATTGGTTTCTCACGTGGTGGCAACAGAGTGACCTAAATGCAGGGCCCTGTCTCAAAGGGGAAGTGGACAGAGGGTTCCCCTCGGGTCACTGCTCTGTCTCACTCCCTCTATTCCTGTCTTTGGCTTCAGCGTTCCTATTCGGAGCCCCCGCTGGCCCTCGCAGAGCCTGCGCAGCCTGGTGCCTCTCCCTCCTTCTGTCTGGCAGCCTCCTTCCTCCCGCTGACCTCCTTCTCCATGTGTTTCCTCAGGTGGTTAAGCTGAAGGGCCAAGTGCTGTCGGTCATGTATCGATTCCGCACCAAGAACCGGGAGTGGGTGCTGATCCGCACCAGCAGCTTCACGTTCCAGAACCCCTACTCTGACGAGATCGAGTACATCATCTGCACCAACACCAACGTCAAGTACGTTCCCGCCTCCCTCTGCGGTCTCGCGGCGCTGCCGGCAGCTGGAGGTCCCCGCAGGGACTCGGGAGCAGGACGAGGGGAGGTGTCTGCCCACCACTGCTTCCCACTGCGTCCCCCTTCTCATTTCCCTCTCAATTTGAAAGACCCCCGGGCTGAGCGATGACCCCCAACACACTCCCTCTCCCGCAGCACAGCCAGTTCAAGGTGCTCTGGTTCCCCATCCTCTTCTCGTCCCCTGAGTGCAGAGCCCAGCGGAGCAGAGCTGGGTGCTCTCTGGTGTGCCTGCTGCCTGTGTCTGGACCTGCTGAGGCCAGGGCAGGAGGAGCGAGGCTGAGCCTCTTGGCAGCTCTGGGGCACAGGGGCAGGTGGCTTGGGGTTGGGCACCTCGGGGACACATGGTTTCTCTGCTGCCCAGTCACTGACGCCCTCCTCCCAAGGACTCTGCTGGCTTCACCTCTGCCTGATCCCACACATCAGCACGCAGACCTCTGGACTTGGCGTGCCCACCACCCCCACTTCCCGGCTGTGTGACCTTGACTGGCGTGTCCCTTCTCCTCTTAGTCTTCATTCCACCCATATGTGGAAGGGGTCATGATCTCTCTCTCTTGGGTTTCCATGAGGATTCAGTGAGGTCCTAGCTGCCAGCAGGTCACACCTCCTCTCTGGATTTATTCTCGAGGAAATACAAGTCCAAAGAACCAACACGAACAAAGGCAAGATGACGTCCAGGTGTACGGGGGCACACGAGAGCCATGCCTCCTGTGCTGTGCGTGAGATGAGCTGACACGGGAGAACTGTCCCCGTGTCTCCTGTACCGTTCAGAGTCCCCGCCGTCCTTTCTCCCAGGCTCCACACTGAGTCGGTGGAGTCTGTTCCCACCCTGGCCACCTCCCCTCCTCGGCTACTAACAGCCCCCTGGGCGCTGATGCCTCCAGGCCATCACTGTGGCCTCCTGGCTTGCGTCAGGGCTCTCTGCTGCCATGTCCCAGCTCCCTGGATTTGGGGGCTCCCCTCTGGGTCCCATGAAGCAGCCTCCTTTCCAGGCGGCACCACCCTCTGTGTCTCAGCCTTGACCCTGCTCCTGGGCCGCAGGACAGGTGGGTCCGCACAAGATCCCCCAGAGGGCAGGTGACCTGGGTTTCAATCCCAGCTCCCAACTGGGCAAGTCTCCTGTCCTTTCTAAGCCTCAGTTGTCTCATCTGTAATATGGGAGGAACAGCAGAACCACCCCCCCTTCCTCAGACCCTGCGTGTCCCCTTGTGTGACTCGCTCTGGGCGGAGCGGCGGCCCTGGGCAGGCGGGGTCTGTGGCCGTTGTTGCGATACTCCGGCGGCAGTGGCCTCCCCCCTCCACCTGCTGCAGCTGCTCGGCAGTTTCCTGGCTCCTTCTCCTCGGGCTGCCCAACGTCGGCTAAGCGCGCCGCCAGCTTTCCTCCAATGGCGCACATCCTGTTGCCTTCCAGCAAACAGAGGAGCCGGGGCCCTCACGTGAACCGCGCCTTGTTCCTGCAGGTCTCTGTCTCTGTCCCCTCCCCTCCTCCGGCGCTGGCTCCCCGCCAGGGCAGGGCCTCCTCCCTCCAGGGCCCAGCCCTCCACTTCCTTTCAAACTCGCAGCACATCCTCTGTCTCCTGCAGAGGCCCGAGCCCTCACCCAGACCCTCGCCACAGGCTTCCTCCTCTCCTAGGCGCGTGGCTTCTTGATCTTAGAAAGCCCCCGTCTTGTCAGTCGTCCTTGCACTCCTCCCCGTTGGCCCTGCCACGAGTCTCTGCTGGAGCCCCTCACCCTTCATCTCTTCTTGACCCCCGTCTGCCTGGCCTTGGCACCCGGCCGTGCCAGCTTGCTTAGGAGCCCAGGTCAACAGCTCATTTTCCCCACACTGTCCGACCAGCTCCTCTCTCTGCACCGCATCCCTTGGCTTGCCTGATGCTCTGACTCTTCTTACATCTCCGTCTTCCAGGCGAGACTTTCTTGGCTGTAAGAGTAGCAGGAGCAAATAAGAGTGAGTGATAGATCCAGGTACGCAAAAAGGTAGCATTGTTTTTTAATATCTGGGTTTCTCTAGTCACTGCTTGGTAAACTCGGTCAAATTGAGGGGTTTTTACTTCTCCCACAGCCTCAATGTGCGCAGGAGAGGGAGCAGAGAGGCGCCCTCTAGTGCCAGGCCTCTGTCAGGCCCTGGCTTTGGTCAAGATGGGGCAGCTTAAGGACCCGGGGAAGTGTTAGACGGGCTCAGACTCCCGTGGCTCCCTCTGTGTTCAGCAGATGGGGGACGGAGGTGACAGGTGTTCTCACTGACCCGGAACCCGGTGCTGGCAGTGGGAGCCCCGGGGGATGAGGCTGAAGTAAGCACAAGAGCAACAGGTCTGCTTAGCATCTGTTCAAGCCCCAGCTCATCCGCCAGCTCATACCTCCTGTCACTGCCCCTCTGGCTGCGTCAGCTGCCTGTGCCAGGAGCCGTGGGGATGGGCAAGCCCATCACACATTCAGAGCCACGAGCACCGCTCTAGAACTCTCGCCCTTGTGATGCCAACATATAGACTGGCTCCTGGTGAGAGCCACCTCCTCTTACGGTCCTGTCCCTCCTCCCTTCCATCCTTCCCTGTCTGCCTCGTCTCCTCCTTTTCCATGCCTGTGCTCTTTCCGGGTCTTCCTGCAGCCGTGTGTGTGTGTGTGTGTGTTTGTGTGTGTGTGTGTGTGTACGCACGTGTGCACATGGTTCCTGGTGTCTGTTGCCTGTTGCTGAGAGAAACTTTCAGGAGGTGGTGGGACCAGCCCTTGCCCTGCTCTCAAGCCCGAGTCCCACCTGTCTCTGGAGTCCTCCTACAGCAAATGCGGGCCACCCTCCACGGTGGAGACCACGGCTCGGGGCTTGGGACCAGGCAGAGTCCTCGAGACTTGGGTCAGAAGGGCAGGCTGAAGCTCCCCTTTTTTAAGTTTTTGGAATTTTTGCATTTTTATCATTCTTCATTCATTTTCAACATGAACACAAGCTTCAGCCATCAAAATTGCCTTTCGTGCAACTCAGTTCAACACAGCAGGTAGCCACTGAACCCTGCAAGAGGACATGGGCGTGTGCCAGCTGTCCAGTAAATTCGGGGTGCCTCTGTTATGGTCCCTGCCACCCTGGAGGGCCCCTGTCACATAGGGAGTGTGAGAAGCGGCAGAAGGGAGGGACAGGGGAGGTAGAGAGTTAACACTTCCACCCAGGGCCTCCAAGAAAGCATCCCTGGCAGGTAGCGCTGCAGAGGAGCCTGGAAGGAAAGTAAAGACCTTCCTTCTAAAAGCAGTCCCCAGCAGAGACTTTGATTTCTTTTCCTGAAAGTCAGGCAGCTTTGACAGAGCATTCTGTCCTGAGGGTGCCCCTACATCTCTCCTCGGGGCGATCGCTCCTGGCAGCTAGGTTAGATGGGGTGAGAATGCCCCCCCAAGGCACAGACTCACAGCAGAGGCCTGAACTAGTGTCTGCTGGACGGGAAGGACTTTAGTGGGCAAAGATGGTAGGAACTGTTAACTGTGGACAGCAGAGGGCAGTGGCAACCGTGATGTGAACAGTCAGCCCCGCTTCAAATTTTTGGCTCCGCGTCGCCAGCAGTGGGCAGACTCGTCGGCAAGGTGCTTACGTGCTCTGTGCTTGGGGGAAAAAATTGCCAACCCCCAGTTGCATTAGGTCAGGAGCGTCCAAAAGAAACTTCCCGGAGAAATGGAGTCTTAATGGTTAGCATTTGTGTGAAGGTGCTGAAAAGCAGGCCTTTTTATCACTTGTTTGTTTTTTTCCTTTTACACTGAAGTAGGAAAATGGAACGAAGCCCAGGAAACACAGGCTCCCATTTCACACGCTGGTGGCACACTCTGGAACGTGCCCACGTCGTGGTGTTTCGGGCTCGACACTCTTTCGGGGAGGCGAGCCGAGGGCTGTTGCTGAGCGGGGGTCACTTGCAGACCTGAGGCCTGTGCTTCTTGTGTCCAGCAGCTCTGTAGGGAAGGACCGACGTCTTCCCTCGGCTCTGCTGAGGCCGAGCCCTCTGTGTGACGGCACCTTCCTACACTGCTGTAGGGCTTCAGAACCACACCTGCGTGTTGTGCTGGTGTGTGTGTGTGTGTGTGTGTGTGTCCTTTAAAGTCCACCGCACCTGCAGTCACAGAGCCCATGGTCCATGCCCCCACGTCTTCAGGGATGGCTGCCTTGGGCCCCCCTCATCTGGCCAAGGGTTGTCAGGATGTGGGAGCAGGGAGTAAAAGGAATTAAGGAGGACCTACAAGGAAGGTGTCATTCCCAGTATCTGCAGAGCTTAGAGTCAGGAAGGGGCTGAAACACCCTGTCACCATGCCCCAGCGTGGACTTGACGTGGGTCCCACCCTCTCATCCACCTGCAACAGACAACCTGGCAGAGAACTGGGCCCCGCAGGTTCTGTCTGGCCCATCTCTTCCTCCTCTGCCTCTTCTCCAATGTCTGAGACCTTTGCCACCTGCCAGGTGATCATCCGTCCCCCACCCTGGCCAGTTCCCCTGCCCTCCGTCTAGCCCTCGCTGAGCCAACCCACGTGGCCCCAGAAGCCGTCTCTCTAAAGCCACACTCACGCCACTCCCTGTCCCTGATCAGATCAGCCCCAACCCGCCGCACAGGCATCAGTCAGTGGTGGGTATTATTAGCCTCCCTCTGGTCAGCTGAGCTGGCCGAGCCCCGAGATGCCTCTGAGCTGGATTCCGGTTACTCCCAGGGGTGTGATCCCACGCTGCCTCTGAATGCCCCCACAATGGCTGGTTGCTCACTTAGTCAGGCTGAGTAAAAACCTTGGTCCTGAGAGCATCAGAGATAATTGACAGCATCTGCCCAGCATCCTGCACCTCCTGACACAGGGAGGCCACGCTGACAGGAAGCCCAGGCTTGAGGCATCTGTTTTCTAACCGTCAGCTCCTGTCCCTCCGCTAACGGGGGTGGGGGGGCAGCAGGTCTACTGCAGTGGGAGCCCGGTTCCCTCACGTGTGCTGTCGGTCAGCTTTCAACTGAGCCGCTGTGTTTCTCCCTCTCTGGAATTTGCAAGCACACCAAAGGTTTATTTTTATTCCACGGCCATGAAATGTCCAAGAAGGCCCCTTAGGTCTCTGCTCAGGAGGGGGCAGCCCGCAGGGCAGAACTTCTTCCACATGCGCTCAGCTGTGGAAGCGGAAACCAAAGGCCGGGACAGGGATGCTGATGTCCGGACCACAGAGGGAGTGAGGTTAGGATCCTGGGGGCTTGCCAGCCAAGGCTGAGACTTTCTTTTCTTTCTACATCCTGGTGAAAGGAGCTTTCTGTGGTCTAAAGGCCCCCAAAGCAGCAGAGCTGAGAGCAAATCCCCTTCCTTATGCCTCTGACCCTTACCATGCTTCTGCGCAAATTAGAAGCCCTCAGCTTTGCTCCCTGCATTGCAGACCCACACCAGGGTTCGCGGCCCGCCTATTGGACTGAGCTGGGTTTCTGTCCCATTTGTCCCTTGGCCAGGCACCCAGGGCACAGCAGCACAATTGCCCACACGCCGAGATTTTGGACTTGGTCTGGACACCAAGGCCGAGCCACGAGTGGTGGTTATTTCCTAGGAAATAAAAAAAAACATACGGGTTGAAGATTGGGTTCTGGGAAACTTGTGAAAGGAAGAGAGGGTGGGTGGCCCACGGATGCCTGCCATGGAGGGGAGTTCACTTCTCCAATCCCACAAAAGTTCCAAAGCACAGTTTCTTTTTCTCCCACCTGATAGCTCAAGATGGTATCTTGTTGGGCCCACAGCACTGAGATAGGAGGCCGGGAATGATGGTTCCTGTTACTTCTGTGCAGAATCTACAGTCAGGCAGACCTGGCTTTGAATCCTGCCTGTGTCATACAGAACAGTGGCACCCTAGACACAGCACTGAAACTCTCTGTGCCTTACTTTCTTTATCTGTAAAATGGGACTTTTGCAGAGATGTGAAAATACTGGCCGAGTACTGGCTCTGAGTACTACACCCAGATTTTAGAGGCTTTGCAAATGGAAGATGATGGTCCCCTCAGGTGCAAACCAAAATAAAACAAAGCAAAACTGTAAGGTAAGAATAAGAACATGTAGAAGGCTATGGTTTTTCTACTGGTGATTATATTGGTACTTTTAAACTTTTTTGAAAGATCGATTTTTTTTTTTGAAAATTATTTTTAGTGTTCCTGTTTCCTGGTGTTACAAGTATGGGCTTAGGCTGCCTGGTGGAAAATCACATGTTGCTGGTTTTATCTGTAGCCTTTCCCCTGGGCTCTCATACCAAGGCTGGGAGACATACTGTGTGGTCAGATAGAAACTCTTCTTCCCACGTCAGTATCCTGTAGCTGCTGGCCAACTTGTCTGTCCGCCCCTGGAGGCTGTCAGCTCCCCGAGGGCCGGGACCACGTGGGTTCTGAGTCATCCTCTCACCCCGGTGCCTAGCACAGAGCGCGGCACAGGTATTTCAGCACACTTCCCTGAAAACACAGCCCGCCCAGGCTTAGTTCTAAATACACTATTCACACCCAGTCCTCCAACTGGGGTCCTCTTCCAGGACGTCCTTCCTTATGGGGGAACCCTCGCCCACGCCAGGGGCACCAGGTGGGGCATGGCTGAAGGAAGGAGTCGTGTTTGACTTGTACGTGTTCTTGAATGCCGAGAAAAAGAGTTTAGAAACAGAATTCAGCTGATTTTGTGTTTCCCCAGTTCAGAATTGAAACTCAAACTGGGAGCTGTAGGAAGGTAGGTTTGGGCTGTTTAGGGGACAGACTTTTTATATTGTTTCTGTCTGCACATGGAGGAGGCTGCCTGGGAAAGTAGCGAGCACCCCAGGACTGTGGGGTCAGATGGAGGCTGGCCAGCTGCCCGTCCGAGGACACGACGTACTAGGACTGGTCTGGCAGGGGAGCTGCAGACTGCAGCCCCTCTGTTCTCTCAGTTCTTAGGAGCTGAGGGAGCCAGGGAAAGGAGTGCTTCCCTAGTGTAACACAGCCTGCACTCGGAGTTAGAAAACCTCTTCTTGCTCAGTCTTCACCACCTACCAGACCGGTGGTTGTGTGGACATTTGAGTTTCCCTCTGAGACCTTCTTCCCTCACTCTGTGTTGTTCTGTGCCTAGAGGAGCAGGGGAGGGGAGGCGACATTGGACCTCCTGGACAGGACGGTGTGAGCGCCCTGGCTCTCTGGCTTCCAGATATCCAGCCGGCGGAGGGGCTGGCCGCAGGCGGCGGGGTGAGAGGAGGCTGGGAAGGCGTGTGTGGCCACCTCCCAAGGTGGACAGGGGCTGCACCTGTCCCAGGCAGTTAATCCCCACCTGCTCCTCCTGTCCCTCCAGCCCTGGGGACAGTGGCAGCTTCCCTGCACGGTTGCTGGCCTGGGGTTCTTCAGTATCCAAGCTGAGTCTCCCTGACTGCTGCCCACACCTGCTAAGACCCCTTCCCCAAGCCCTCTGTGACCACCCTTTCCGAGAGTGCCAACTATTCTCCACAGACCCGTAGCCTCTCTAGGCCTCCGTTTCCTCGCTTGTAAAGGGAGTTTTAAAAAAATCCGCCCCAAGGCTTGTTGGCTCACACTGTGAGGCTAACGTGAGTTGCAGTGAGTGCAGACTCCTGCTCGGGAGGGCGGGGCGGGTGTGCAGGGGATGCCCAGTCTGCGCCAGCCCCCTGGCCCAGCCACACGGCTCCCCCCGGGCGGGGCCGTCCAGATCCTGATTTCCTGACCCAGGTTCAGTTACCCAGCTGTGAGCTTGCAGTGGCCCCTCTGCAGGGAGCTGCCCCCCGACTGAGCTGGCCCACACCGGCCCGCCCCTCCCCTTCCTTCCTGGGGGGTGGCTAGGAGGCCCTCCGTGCACTTCAGTGAAGGGAGAAGTATCTGTGAGCCATTTTCCAGGGAGTCCCCCTGTCCCCCCTGCCCAGGGCATGGCCAGGGGTGAGAAAAGCTGGAGGCAAAGATGTTCAAAAGGACCCACTAAGATCATTCTTGCTTCAAAATAGACAGTGAAAATAAACAAGAAAAATCTGTCCAGTTAATACAAATACCTAAGATATTTTTTCCATGTTCCGAAATTTGTTCACTCATGGAGGACATGCTGTTTATAGCCACGATCACAGCGTACATAACGTTCTGTGCTGAACTTTTCCACACGTTCATCACACCCTCTGGTGTTTCCAGAGAGTCTTCACAGTGGCCACTGTTGGTGGCCATGGAATATTTACTTAGCAAATTAACACAGAGTTTACAAAGTCGCTCGCCTGTTACAACTTTGCATGGGTAGCTCTGGTTTCCTGCCACTGAATCATTTCCTTGGCACAACCCTCCCCGCCAGGGTGACCACCTGGAAGAGCGTGAACGTGGCTGTAGTTCCTAGCGTGGTCGCCGTGGTCCAGGAAGACTGCGTCCACGCACTCTTCTGCAGAGCGTGACCAGAGTAGTTTCAACACCAAGCCGTCACTCTAAGCATGTTTTTACCAACTTAGTAGGTGAAAAATTCGACGTTTTTCCCCAATTTCGTAGGTGAAAAATTCGAGGTACTTGGAGATTATTTTAATTGGCACTTACTTTAATTATTTTAATGGTGCAAATGTTTCCCTACTGACTTGCTTGTTGCGTGTTTATACGTGTGACATGTATAGATGCTGCACAATCCATGTGTGTTTGCTCATGCCTGAATGGTCTGTTAGTGTTGTTTAAATTGATTCATGGACAGGGGGTTGAGAGGGTGTGGTTTTTGTCAGTAATTTGCCAATAATCTTCTTGCCTGCCATCCTTGTTGGCATTTAGAGTTGAAGAGGACCCGTCATCCTGCCCCATTTTTAGGCTCTGAGCAGCAAGGCCCACTGTCCCCTGAAAGTACCCCAGTGTCCATACTTTAAAATGGAAAGCAGCCATCTCCTCTGAGGAGTCCTTTTCTTTCCCAAGTCGAGCATCCTGGCCGCCTGCAGAGAGCAGAGCGAGCAGGGTCAGATCCCAGCTCTGTCATGTCCCAGCCACTTGCTGGTCAGCCACTTAGACAGCCAAATGGCCTCTCCAAACTTCAGTCTCTTAGTTTTAATGGGGGTTGGGAGTAAAGTAGCGACTATGAAAATGTAGTGTGAGGTTTGGAGGGGTGATGTCGACTCCTACCAGCTTACAGATAGGCAAGCATTAGCCGAAGCCGTGAATCAAAACATAGTTCCTAAATATTGGCAGCCCAAACGTGGAATACAAGGCTTGGAGCCTTGATTTGGGGCATTAAAAAAATAAAATCAGTAAAAACTGAGATACATCAGCTGTCGCCCACCATGCCTCCGGGAAACAGGGAAGTTCTGGCTCAGCCCCGTCGCCACTACTTCTGTTCTGCATAACTCTGCTGACTTCTTGTTCCACAGGCAGCTTCAGCAGCAGCAGGCGGAGCTGGAAGTGCACCAGAGAGACGGGCTGTCATCCTATGACTTATCCCAGGTGAACTTCTGGAAAACTTTCCCAGCTGGAACTGTCTCCAACCCAAAGGGCTAGGGACTAAATTCAACCCTTAGCTTGAGCCTCTCAGCCTAGTAGGTGCTGTTGCTCCCTCCACCCACAGTGCAAAGAGCATCTGGCCCCCGGTGGCGTGGGGGGTGGGGGTGGGGGGTCTCCTGTGACTCTTCCATGCAGAGCTGAGCCATGAAGAGCACAAATATGTGAAGATGGGGTGAAGCACCGTGAGCCATGGTCAGTTGGTCCTGGGACATCAGAGGGCCCATTGGAACATCAGAGGCTGTGTGGGACCTCTGGTGCCCACGTATTCGGAGGCCGGCCAGTGCTGTCCTGAACCTTCACCCTCCAGCCTCCTCGCGCTTCCCCCTCATTTGGTCTGAGCGCCTCTCAGCACACCTCCTCCTGTCATGCGCCCTGCCTCCCGCTTCACCGGCACTGTCTCCATCCCTCCTCCACCTCCCCCGTCCCCCATCCCTTCTCCTCTTCTTGTCCTCTTCTCACTGCTTCTGGCCCTAGAGACCCGCAGCTTGTGTTAGTATTTGGCCTCTCTCTTAAACTAAATGTTACGTTCACCTTTCCTGATCTTTAAACTAAGTTGATTATTTTTATTTATCTCCCTTCAAGTGATCAGTGTGACTCCAGTGACCTTCCTGTGACCTCTCGTTCACACCCCAACCCCATCTGTTCTTGGCTTTCATCTATAGAAAGCTCCCCCCTTACAAAACGTCCAAGCCGGAAATGCCCTCGAGTCTGAGGGAGGGGCCCCGGTGGAGGAGAACGGGAAACTGCTGCAGGTGTCTGTGCCTCACTCTTGGGATGTGCTCTCGTGTTTTCGTGTGCAAACAGGTTCCTGTCCCCAACCTTCCAGCTGGTGTTCACGAGGCCGGAAAGTCTGTAGAAAAGGCAGATGCAATCTTCTCCCAGGAACGAGATCCACGTTTTGCTGAGATGTTTGCAGGAATCAGTGCATGTAAGTTTCCAAAGGGTGCTGAGCTTGTGAGGGTGTGGGGTTTTGCAAGGCTCTCCGGCCGTCTGGAGGCAGCCAGCCTTGAGGGAGAGTGCCTCGGAGGGCGAGTTTACAGTGACTGCTACGGGGTGTACAAGGCTCACCAAGTACGCAGTCCTGGCAGAGCCTCTCTACCCCGGCCTTGCCTCTCATGTCCCCGTTCCCTGGGGCAACCAGCCTGGGCCCTCTGACATCTCATCTTCAAAATTTAAGGAATTGGAATAAATGAGCTCTACTCATTTTAGAGTTTTAACTCTAAACTTTAAACTACTCAATTTAGTTTTAACAAGCCGAAGACGTGGCCCTGGTTAAAAAAAAAAAAAATCTCTAATGTAGAGAGGACCACGTTGTAAAATAAAACTATGCAGTAAAAAGAGAAATAAAAAGTATCCACCATCTCACCACCTGGATTTAATCTTCCTCAGCTTTTTCAGGGTCATCCCTTCTGTCTTTTCCTACACATACAAATTCTCCTTATGTACAGGGTTGGGCTCATGCTGTTGGGTAGCTTACTTTTTTTACATGACAATTTATTATGAACATCTCCCCAGATCACTAAACAATCTAAATCATTCTAATCACTTGCGTTGGGTTCCAACTGCATGGACATTCCGCAGCTAACCCTTCATGGTCACTAGGGTGAAGGGAGATACTAGCCAGCTCATGGCCGCAGTGGAGTGTGGGAAACGCCGTGACCGGAAGGGAACCCCAGTGGTGTCCTCTCAGGACTAAGCAGCTGAGGACAGCGTGGGCCAAAGCGAGGACACAGAGGCCCCAGGCAGCTGGGAGAGGGAAGATCTCAGTACTCCTGATGCCAGCATGCGTGGCGGAAGACCGCAGCCCTCGTTCCCTCTTGGCTGTGGACCAAATGCTAAGAACGCAGGGAGCACACTGGAGCTGCCCGCACTGAGGGCAGTGGGTGCCGGCCCAACACAAAGTCCAGCTGCCAACGGAAACCAGACCTGTTAGCACAAGGGAGCTCCCTGCTGTCGGTTCCCACCGACTGTGCAGATGGGCCACTTGCCTGCACCAGTATTTCCTTGACTTTTTAACAGGGAAATATAGTTTCATCTGGAAAGAGGAAACAATAGGACATCTCAAAGGTTCCCCTTCCTCCCAGAGAAGGCTGAAATATCTGACCAGATACCCCCAGCGTTTCTGGGAAATCCATTTGAAATTGTAATAGTCTACGAACATAGACGCCTTCTCATAAGGATGACAAAATGGAGGGGGGGGGAATCAACAGAAAAGAAAAAAGCGAAGGAAAATATGTAGCCCCCCAATTTTTCCACCAACCAAGCTGCTTTCATATATGAAAAAAAAAAAAAAAACAACAGAAAGACCGTCTCAGACATGCACTGTCTACTTGCACTTCTTGGAAGTTATTTCTTACTTGTGCTTGTTTGGGAAATGGATCAAAATATGGGACACAAGAATGGAAGTGATCAGTTGGAAAAGAATTAGTGATGAAAAATGACACTGCTAACACCTGGAATTAGTATAAAAATTGTTAGAAGATACAAAAGGTGTTTTAAAATAAATAAAAACCAGAGTCCAGTCAGTTCAGCAAAAATCCAGACATACTTTTGGACAGGGGACTAGAAACAAATTTCTTGTATATACTATTTTATCTCTGATATTTATAAAGATTCTAGGGAAATGGGAGGGCCTTTTGGGGAGCTCTGGCCACCTCAGCTTACCGGAGGGAGTGAGCGTTCACGTTCCCACTCCTGTTTCTCAAACTGCCACAGAAAGCACCCTCTTCTTCGTGTAAGCGCTAAGCAGCCCAGCTGGGGTTTCAGCTCGTTTCTTCAGCCTCCCCCTCTGGGAGACACTGCTGAGCTGAGTTCTCTACGTACCATCCTGTGGTGGCAGAAAAGCATCATATCACGCATCCTATGTGGGCCTGAGTGTCTTCCCTTGTCTGAGGAGCTCTGCCTCTCCAAGAAACCCTTGTGGAAGCTCAAGGAACACAGGTCGGGGCTGCCCCAAGGTAGCCGGTCCCTGGCCCATGTCAGTCAGCACCTGCTGGGAGAGGGCAGCGGGGGCGGGCGGGGTCCTGGGCCCCTAGAAGGAGGGCTGGGCGCGGACTCAGGCCCCAGGTCCTCCCTTGCTGACTCATGCCCTTGGACAAACCGAGCCTCAGCTTTCACACTAGCAGGTGAGAGCAAATGTTTAGTTGCTGTTTGCTTTGAGATCAGCCCCTGTTCTGTTATGATCGCTGTCTTTCCATTAGGGAGACTGAGGCAGAGGTGGGTTAAACAGCATGTCCAAGGCCACGCCCCTGATAAACAGGGCAGAGCTGGGCCTTAGAGTTTGTCGTTCTAACCGTTGCTCTGTGCTTCCTCTCACACAACATGAGATGTGTCATTCCCACCAGGGAGAGAAGGACCTCGTAAACTAGCGTCTGAGGGAGAGCTCTCGTTAGTTCTTTTCATCTTCCCAACTCCAGAAGGGCCTGCCTTCAGGTGGCTTGTGGCCCCAGAGCCGCAGAGGACAGCCTGGGGCCCTCGTGAGCAGGGAGGGCCCGGGAGATGAGCGTGCAGAGGCCGGGAGGGAGCAGGCCACCTGCGGATGGACTGCCCTGGGCCCTCCTGCTTGTGTGTGCCACCCCCCACAGCTGTTCACCTGTCCGTGGGGCTCCCTGCCCTGGGGTGTGTAGGGCAGGAGCCCCTCAAATGTGACCCTTGCTCTGCTTTTCCCAGCGGAGAAGAAGATGATGAGCTCAGCCTCGGCAGCGGGAACCCAGCAGATCTACTCCCAGGGAAGCCCGTTCCCCGCCGGACACTCGGGAAAGGCCTTCAGGTGCGTGCTGGGGAGGGCGGAAGGGGGCAGAAAGAGGCCCCTCACCACTGACTCCCTGGGTTTCAGAACTTGGCTCTGTGTGCAGCAAATCCTGCAAACATCACCTCGTGGTTCCCCATCAGTAGGTGCTGGACCAGGCTGAGGATTCTGGTGGCTCCGGTTCTGCCCTGAGAGCCCTCAGTGAGTTCCCATAAATATATAGTGGCGGTTACGGTTTCTCAGATGTGAGGGGTGCCAGCCGCTGTGTCCTGTAGTGGTACCTGCCAGGGAGAAGGGGGCGAGTTGGCCTCTAGCCAGGACCCAGATGGAGCGGAGCGGGGGCACCTGACGAGGCAGCAGGAAGTGCCCGTCCCGGGCTCCCAGAGGCCATGGCCATCTCCAAGGGGGAGAGGACAACTTGACCCACCATGTCTGGGATCTCAGCCTTGAGGGCCACTCCTGGGAGATACAGGCAGGATGCCCGGTCTTCCCGAGGCTTGGTTCTTAGCATCAAGGGCCTCTTGTAGGTCATTGAGGAAGCAGCGAAAACACCACTAGAGGCAAGGCCTGGCTCCAGTGCCTGTCAGGGAAACAGGAGCAGACGCTGGGAGAATGGCCGGAGGAGAGACGGGCAGCCTTCAGGGAGAATGTGTGGGCACTCATGAGAGCCCATCCAGTGCCCCCAGACCTACTAGGAGAAGCATCTCAAACCTGTGCCCAGGAGGGTGGGGCTCCCTATTCAGCCCACCCTCTGGCTAACTTGGCCAAAGCTGAGTTTCCAGATGAGATGTAGGCAGGGACTGAGGCTGGGCAGGTGGGACCAGCCACCCCAGGGAGCAGTGCCTGCTGGGGATTGCCCTCACTAACGGGGTGAGGCTCTCGCTTCCACACTGGTCCGTGGACGGACCTCCTAGGGAGGCGGCAGGTAGTGTGCCAGCCGTGCCCGGGAACAGCAGACTTGAGATCTTGGAGCGGCTCTGACCAGCTCTGCAGCCGGGCCTCACTGATTGCAGCCTGTTCCGAGGCTCTGGGGAACCCTGGCCACAGGCAGCGACTGTCTGATCTGGGGACAGGAGGACAAGATGGCAGCCCCCAGGGAGCTGTTCCTGAACCACGGTCCCAGCTGGTCACCCAGCTCTGCTGAGCATTGGCCAAGGCTGCAGACTTCTCTCCTGCTGCTGCGTTCCTCATACACTGAGCGCGGTGACCAGCGGTGGTTCTGTGCCAGGCTCTGTGCCAGCCTCTGTCCAGGCCCGTGTTTACCGAGTCCTCGTAACACTTGCTGCTCATCCTCCAGTCTTGACAAAGGGCAGCAGGGACGGAGCAGAGGCCAGAGGTGATGAGGAGCAGCCTGAGGCAGCGTGGCTGGGAAAGGCCTGGAGGCAGAAGTCAGGGTGCCACCTGACGAGCACGCAGGGCACGCAGGCACCAGGGATGTGCTGAGCGAAGCCTGGGAGGCAGGAGCTATGGGGAGGCTTCGAGTCCTGGAGAAGCAGAATGAGGCTGCGGGGACTTTGAGTGCTGCACTCAGGAGTTTGGGCTCCATCACTCATGACTTGTGGGGGAAGAGGGACTTGAGGACACAGGGTCCTGGAGGAAGTTCGGGGCGTGGTGGCATGGGGCACAGACCTGGGGAGCGAGGCTGCAGGCAGGTGCTCAAGACATGCAGTCTGGCTGGAGGTGCGGGGCCTGTCACAGAAACAGAAGGTGGGCCCGGGGGCTTTCTGCCAGGACCCCTTCCCCAGGGCCAGCAGTGCTGCCACCGGCTCTCCTCAGTCAGTGCTGCCAGGGCCCCGAGCGCCGAGGGGGTGGAGGAGAGGCCCCCATGGGGAACAGGGATCAGGAAAGGGCCTCCGGGCTCACGCACTCTCAGGCGGGAGAATGGGAAAGGAGCGCGGCCGCTGAGGCAGAGATCTCAGGAGGACGCGAGTGACGTTCCCCTGGACGCTGGTTGCACCGGGACGCCCCAGGCCCTCCCTGTTCTCAGAAGGGCCAGGCAGCTTACAAAACACACTGTAATACAGTTAGTAAGATCGCGCCGCGTCTTCTCTGCTGGTCTATAACCTGCCTCTCTTCAAAACCCGGCTGAAAACCCGCCTCCACCACAGCCTTCCGCGATTAGCCCGCTTCCTCCCACTTGAGTCGCTCGTGGGCACCCAGCACTTTGTGCAGAGCGAGTCCCAGCGAGGCAGGAGCAAGGTCCTGAAACGGAACGGAAGTCTCCCCCAGCTCTCCGTCTGGAAGGGGCTCTTTGGGCAATTAGCGCAGCTGGGAGGGTCTCACGGAAGACGCGCCTGGCGGCGCGGCCGGGGCAGGCCCAGCGGCAGAGGCAGCAAGCGGTCCGGGCCCGCGCCTGGGCGGGCGGACAGCCCGCGGGACGCGCAGCGGCCGGCGGATGGAGGCTTGTTGGCTTCGGTTGAAGGTTAACTCGGGGGCAGAAGAGGTGAACAGCAGTATGCCCTGCGGGGCTGGCCCAGGCCCCTCAGCAGACTTCCACTGACAGGCTCTTTTTTCTGAAAGCCTGTGTCCTATTTCCTGAATCCTTAAACCTCCTAGGTGCCCCAGAGGAACAAATTAACCAGAGCACAAAGAGCAACCAAGACTGATTTTTATTCTAAGAAGCTTCCCCCTTCCTGTGCATCATCTGTTGAAAGCAAAAGACACACACAGGGTGGGATCGAGGCTGCACAGAGGAGGGGGCAGGAGACCCTGTGGGGAGACAGGCAGCGCCCTGGGGGAGAGGAGACTGGGCTCCCCGCCAGAGGCCTCCGGTCCAGGCTGGGCGCGTGGTGGGGAGCCCCTCCCCAGGACAAGTGCATTGTCTTCTCTGGCAGCTCTTCGGTGGTCCATGTGCCCGGAGTGAATGACATCCAGTCGTCCTCCTCAACGAGCCAGAACATGTCCCAGATCTCCCGGCAGCTAAACCAGAGTCAGGTGGCGTGGACAGGGAGTCGGCCACCCTTTCCCGGACAGGTATGGGCATTGGTGATGGCATCGTCCCTGGGTGCTCAGAGGGCACAGAGCACCTGAGCTGTGCTCTCTTGGGACCCCGGCTTTGAGAACGGATCAGCTCACTGAACTGGAGCTGACCCCCACCCCCCGACCATAGCCAGGCTCCCAGGAGCTCCGGCCACCCTAAGGGCACTTTGAGAACTGGGTCCCCAGCAGTGGTGCTGAGTCTGGGGGACGTCCTGGGGAACCTGAGGGAGGGAGCAGATGCACAGAGACCCTCCATCAGGAGCCAGCCCCCTACCGCTCTGGACCTCTGTTTCCTCAGCCCAGGAGTGCATAAGAACACCAACCCCAGGACATGTGCAGCTCCCTGTGGTCCCCCTGAGGACGGGTGTCCGCTGGGCTGAGGGAGTTCTCGGTATTCATAGTGCCAAGGCCCCGGTAACTGGAAGGCAGAGGACCCAGATCATTGTAGCCCTGAGGGTAGCTTCACCCAGACCTGCCCCAAAGGTCCAGGGCCTGAGTCCTGTGGTTCTCGGGCCCCACACTTTGGTCTGATCCAAGGCCTTGTGTCCCACAGGCTAGAAGGGCCACTGGAGTCGCTACCAACCCCAAGCAGGACTGCCACTGCCGGCTGTACCTGCAGGCAGCACTGACCAGCCTGGGCCCTGGGGCGGTGGGGGGGGGGACCTGCTAGTGACACCTGCCGTCTCTTTGCTTTGTCCTGATTGTAGCAAATCCCCTCTCAGTCCAGCAAGACCCAGTCTTCTCCCTTTGGGATTGGAACGAGCCACACCTACCCGGCAGACCCCTCCTCCTACAGTCCTCTGTCCAGCCCGGCTACCTCCTCGCCAAGCGGAAACGCCTACTCCAGTCTTGCCAACAGGACTCCCGGGTTCGGTAGGTGGGGAATGAGGGAAGGAATTCCTGGGAAAGCCAACAAAGATGCTTTCTGAACATTCTGAGTTTGGGGGTCGGAGCCCCGTGCTCCCAGAATCCTAGGACCAGGTCTGGAGGCTTTCAAGCTGCTTCTCTCTGGCTGTAAGGAGGCCAGTGTTGTCCCAAGAGACTGGCTGCTTAGGCCTTGGCTCTGTGGATTGACTTTGTCATTTTCAAGGCCCTGGGACTCTAATTCTGTGTGCTGATGTCACCTGAATGCTGTTTTAACCCTTTATGGCCCTTGGCAAGGACTTTCAGGTCGTCCAAGTAAGAAACCCTGGAGTCTTGTTTCAAAAAACCAGAGACTTGTAGGTTAGAGGGATGACCAATCGTGTAAATAGTAAACATTGTGAAGCTCTCTCTCTTTTTAATATTAAAAGAGGAAACCTATCCCATGTGAGAACATCTGGCCTAGCTTTGCTTACAAAGCCTCAGGCCATAAAGGGTTAAGTAAGAGGTCCTTCCGGTGCACGTCCCAGGAGCCCCCGCCACTGCTCATGCTGCAGGTGTTTAACAAACCCCCCCAGGGAGGGCCCCGTGTCACAGAGGATGGGCTCGGAAGGACCGCGGAGCTGGTAAGAAGACCGAGCTGGTGCCCCTCTTGCCGCAGTGCTGTCCCCGGGGACACCCAGCAGTGTGGCTCAGGGGGCGTCTCTCTGCAGAGCGGGCCACTCTCAGGCGAGCGTGAAGCTGAGCCCAACATCTGAATTTCCATTTGGCGAGTTACAGGCCTCCGTTTAAACTGTGTTAGCCTTGGGGAAAATGTCCTGCCCTGTCCCTCGCCCCTGCTGTCCCCTGCTGTGGAGCTGTCAGCTGCTGCCACCACCACCACCCCCCCGCCCCCACGGCTAACAGCGGCACTTCTGGCCCCTTGGTTCTCAGGACACGGCATTTCCTGGCTCCCTGTCTGCCTCTTCTCCTTGGATTCAGCTGCCCTTTGGCGTTAATCCCACGTACTTGTAACTGGGTTCTCCTGTTCAGCCTTTAAATATCCTCGCCAGTTTATTCAGTGATTTTTAGAAGCACAGTGCTGGATTTTAGAAAGGAGACGCCCTGAGGCAGTTGCTTTCAAGTCAACCAGGTGCTCAATTTCAAAACCACTGACTCCCCGGTGGGCTGCACCGCCCTGCAGCCCCTGCATGGGCTCCCTCCACCGGGGGTGGAGAGACCCTGGGCCTGATCCGGAAGGCGGGCCCAGGCACACTCGGCGAGCGGGCCCCTGGTCCTTCCTGGAAGCAAGGGCCCTTCTTACACAGACCTACTCACCAAGCCCTCCTGGGTGCCAGGCCCTGTGCTGATCCTGGGAAACAGAGGGGAGGAGACTCAGTTCTGACCCGGAGAAGATCACAGGGCAGGGACAGGGACACGGGCGGGCCAGTGCTGGAGGTGCAGCAGCCGAGATCTGCGGAAGGCAGGAGGGCCTTGCAGCAGGGTCTGGAGAGTCTCAGAGGGGGCCTGGCACTCACTCTGGGAAGGCCTAGAAGCATCTCAGTGTGGACCTAACAAGAAAGGTGGGCAGGCCACGCCCTGCCGCAGCCATCTGGGGCCTTTGGCTCTGTCCATCTGTCTGGTCTCCACTGAGCAAATGCCGGACCCTGAAGTGCAAATGGAGATAGGACACAGGAAGGACAAAGCCCTGGGCTGAGGCCACCGCACAACTTGATGACCAAGAACAAGGTCACACAAATGGGGCTCCAGGCTTAGCCGTTTTTACAGCCGTCTTCCAGCTCTCTCACACTCAGATGATGATAATTCTGGTAACAGCTAACTCTTACTGGCGCTTGCTATGTGCTCAGCACTTTACACATTCAAATTCATTTAATGCTCACAAGAACCTGAAGCGGGAGAAACCATGATTATTCCCATTTCAGAGATAAGTAAACTAAGGCACAGTGAGGTCAGATAACGTACCCAGGGCCCCCTAGCTGGTCAGCGACAGAGCCGAGCCTGTGGAGCCAGGCAGCGCGGTCTGAGTCTCCGCCCCCGTCACTACTCCCCGTACTTGCCACCATGTTTAATCCATCGTTCAGGGTATCTCAGAATTGAGCAGGAATTGGATGTGCCCTGATTTCCATTAATGAGAAAGGGGCCAGAACCCTTTCCATGAGTGCATGCAAGAGACTATGAAATAGAGAAATTAAGGATTGGGACGGTCCATGGGGCCTTACCATCAATCTGTCATTTGTTAGCCTTGCACAAGCAGTGTGAGTGGATTAGGATGCAGTTGGCGTGTGGTTGGAAGTCCACTTGTGGTGGGGCGGGCAGGTGATGAAGTGGGGACAGGAGGCTGCAGAGGAGAGAGAGGGAGGGGAGGCTCGGGCTGGGGGCGGAGGAAGACCTCGACGGGGGTGGGCGCCAGCGTCGTCTGTGGCGGGGAGGCTCCCAGAAGACAGATACCGGTGCAGGCAGGGGAGGCCCAGGCAGAGGGGTCAGAGTTCACATCAGTGTGAAGGACCGTGGTGTGCAGGGGGCCTGGAGAGTCGGGTGGACCGTGGGATCTGTGGAGTACGGGTGAAGCTCCTCTCCAGAGGGCGTCAGGGGAGTGGAGTCCTGGTGGAGGAGAGGGGCACGCTGCAGTTATGGAGAAAAGGGGGTACGTGATTGGGAGCAGGCCCTGAGGGTAGGGTTGACAAGGATGGCTGCTCCAGAGCATGGTGGGAAGGGGTGCAGGGAGGAGAGCAGGTGGGAATGGGTGAGTGGAGAGGGGACAGAGCAGTCTCTGTTAAAGGTCAGTTTCATTAATTTTTAAATAAACACGGAACCATTCAGGCAACTGGCAGTGTTTACATTAGCAGTGGACCCACCCTGGCCCCACGAGGTGCAGATCTGAGTGGCTTCCCAGGGCCTCCCAAGGGGTGTGGGGGAGACAGCTGTGCCTTGAGACCTGTCGGTTGGGCCTGGGGGCTCCAGGCATGACAACGCCCGCAGAACCTGGCTCAGCTGGTTGTCTTGGCCAGAGGCCTGAGCTCAGGGTTGACCTGCCCTCCCTCTTCTCGCTGACTGAAGCAGGCGGGGGCCTGGGTGTGTCTGCTGAGTGGCCTGGCTGAATGTCACCCTGTGATGGCCCAGGTGGCTGAGGTCAAGGGGAAATAGCAGGACATGTCCTTTTTGAACAGGACGTCACCCGCAGCTGGACCCCTCAGGATGGCTCTGTGGACTGAGCTCATCCGTTGAATGAGGAAACAGCCCTGGCTGGGTTCCAGCCCTTTCTGTGAATCACATGCCGGTTTTGCTCCAGGAGCTTTCAGGAGTCAACCCGGAGCATTCCTTCCACTTCAGGTCTGTTGAGTTCCCTGGAGCTATTCCTGCGTTTGCGTTTCCAGCCTTAGTCTCCGCTGCAGTCTGACCTGGTCCAGTGTCTAGTCTCACCTGAACTGCAGCGTCCAGAAGCAGAACTAGGAGGCTGCATGGTCCGTTCATGACACACTGACCACTCCAAGCATTCATTTCCTTAACAAGCCAAGTGGGAAAGGTGCTATGTCCATCGGGGCCCAGGCAGGACACAGAAACCACACCAGTATTTGGAACACCAAGGTTTGTGATAAAGATTTTTAGCTAATAAAAGATGGTAAAGGAGGACCCTGAGGAAGCCAGGGACAGCAGACGTGGGAGCAGCTTCCCCATCAAAGGCCGGGGGAAAGTAGGAGAGAAAGGAACTGAGAACTTGAAGGAGACCCCACTCCACCAAGCCTGACGTTCAGACCTCATTGAAAGTGTGTCCAGCACGGGACCCACAGACCCGCTGGGGGTAAACAGACTTGCCAGAGGCTGTAGGCTGCAGCTGGTCTGCAGGAGCAGCCTGCCAGGTGGCAGAGAAACTCGCTAGAGGGTGCAGGTGGATCCACCCACCAGGTGGCCGAGGTTTCACTGGAAAGTGCCAGCAATCAGGGGCTGGTTTGCCACCCTCTGGGTGATAGAGGCACTTGCTGAAGAGTGAGTGTCACTGAGCCGCCTGCACGCTGCCGGGAGACACACTTGAACCAGAAGAGAAGCTGGTTCCTCGGCTATGCCTGACCTGTCTCTCCAGCACCCTCTATTGACAAAGCCTAACATTGCAGCAGATGGCAAAGGAGAAATGTTTACAGGGTCCAGTTCCTGTATCACAAAGCAGGGTGAAGAAGGGTGGGTTTAGAGGTAGGAGGCATTAAACGGATAACTGGCAGAGATTTATATGATGCAGATCCCTGAATTGGTTACTTCCCTGTTTCAACTACCCCCCAGGCATCTGCTCATTGATGTCTCCTTTTCTTGGAGAAATCCAGGGAGGCAGGCACACAAGTTGCTCAATGAAAGTGGCTCAAAGGTGCTGTGGCCGGCCAGGCTTTCATTCCCCAACTTGCTGTGAGGGTGCGTATGCGCCCTTTCCGTGCTGGGGCTGAATTCTGTTACTGTCTTCCCACCAGGCTGCCAGAGACAATGACTTGGCAAAACAAGCATGTCCGTTGCTGCTTGTTCCCCACATGCTTCTCAGTGTAGGAGGAGGTAGCTAAAGCACCTCATTCCCGCAAGACACACATCACAGCAGGGCAGTACAGATCAATTCAGGTGACAACAGGTGACACCGACAGCTCACGATGAGCATCCAGAAGCTCAAGAAACACACCCGCCATGTAACTGCCCTTCCTTGGACGAGCCGTGTCCGTCCCAGGCGGCCCCAGCTGGCCTAGCAGATTTACCCTGGAGAGGAAGGTTGTCATTCCAGAAATGTCTGAAGTCTGTCGGTGAGAAACAGGACGAATAACTGGAGGTGGGGAGCAGGCTAGCAGAAGCAGCGGGAGAGAGGGGGTTTCAGTGACCTGGAATGTTTCCAGGCACCCTGCCCCTTTCACTCCCCAGCTCCTGCTCCAGATCTCAGTCCTGTGCATTCTTAGTAGTGAATTTTAAGGAATTAAAGACTTTCCCACCCCTACTAGTTAGTGATGAAAATAAATATGAGATCTCAACCAGAAATCATGTCAAGTGTGTGATCCTTGTCGTGAGGTGCAGTTCTCGGCTGAGAACCGCAGGGAGTCCTCCTCCTGGAAGGCATTTGTAAGAGAAGAAGGTGCCCTTCGGGGGTCTCGCTGACTTTATCCAGGGTTTCCCACCCTCAGCGCTGTGGACACTTTACACCAGATAATTCTGTGTTTGTTCATGCAGAGTCTAGCAGCATCCCTGGCTGCCGCTCACCAGTGCTTCTTCACTTAATGACGCTGAGAAGTGCCTCCAGACATTGACACATGTCCTCTGGGGTGGGGGGGGGTGTGGGCAGAACCGCCCCTGCTTGGGAACCACTGAGCTAAGCCCTACCACATGGGACCTCTGAGCAGGACTTCAAGTGAAACTTGAAGCTTAGGGCAATTTCCGAATCAGATGGATCTCACAAGGGAAACGTTAGCAAGAGTGAAATGACAGCATTGAGCGCCATTAATTTTTTTTTTCAAGGAAGATGCTGTCCCCTTTCTTCTACAACCTGGAATCTACAGGCACCTCAAGATTCTGACCTTTGGTCTGAAAGCCCGCCCAGCTGGCGCAGCTGGTGGCAGCCCGGTAGTACATTCTGTTTGGACCCCTGGCCTGGGAGGTGGCCCGTGCTTTCTGCCAGGGCTATGGCAGCCTAGGCGTTGCTCAGGAAGCCCACGGAGCTAAAGAAACGCAGCTTGGCTAGACGCCAGCTCGTGGTTTGCAGCCGTACATGTGGCTTTGGGAACAGTTAGGCAACAGAAAGATGTTGGTGATCATCGGTTTTTTGGGGGTTTTTTTTGTTTGTTTTTCCAGAAAGAGGCTATGGGTACATCTTGGGGGCAGGCCATGCACATCCTTGCTCACTGTCTGTGTGCAGTGCTGGTCAGCCAGGGCCAGGGTTTAGGCTGAGACACTCAGCTCTGTCACCCGGGAGAAGCTACGTTGTAGCTGTTACTCATTTTTCAGTCAGGAAGGTCACTAGTGCAATTCAGTAAAGAATTCAGTAGCAGGGGCCGAGTGGAGGCCTTTCCCCTTGAACTGTCGCCTGACACAATGGGTGATCTCATCCTGCAGGGCATCTTCGAATGTAACTTTCTCCAGGAAGATGCCAGCTGAGCTCGGTCCCGCTCCCTTGTCCTTCCACGCTACCTGGGCTTCCCTTGCAAGCCCTCTTAACAATTCCAATTACCTAATGATTCATCTGTCTTTCTCAGTGGATCGGACCATTGCAATCCATTGTCTCCCCAATACACTGCTCGGTGTCAGGTGCGTAGTAAGCGCTCACTGAAAACACCAGATGTATCAAATGAATGCATGTGGGCTTCAGGGTCAAAGAGATCCAGGTTCAAACCCTGGCTCTGGCATTTAGAAGCTAAATGAGTTGGGCAAATTTCTTGACATCTTTGAGCCCCAATTTCCTTATCTGAAAAAATGTGGACAGTAGACCCATCTCTTAGAGTGAAGAGGAAATGAAATGATGTGTGGGAAGTGCTTAGCACGAAGTCTAGCACATCGTCAGGGCTCCAAAAATACTAAGACCATCCCCTCCCTTCTCAACTATCTTACGCCGTTTCGAAAGCAGTCCAGTTCATTGACTTTTTTTCTATTGCACACATTTAAGAAGAGCATGTCCCTTCTCAGAAGTTTAGGAATTTTTATTCTGAAATCTTGTATCTACAGTTAACAGAATCAACCCCAGACACAAACAGAAAGTTCATCCTTCTGTCGTCTTCACCCCGCTCCTCTGTGCCTGTCTCTGGCTGTCACTGAGGAAGACGGATGAAGGAATGTGTGTTTGTTTCATTACAAGGCAGCTCTGTCTGCGCAGCCGCTAATGCGAATAGACATAAAAGTTTAGGAATGTTCACGTCTCTTCCTTCTTCTCCCCTTTCCTTTCTGTTACTCTTTCCTTCAGCAGACACTTGTCGAAGCCTCCTTTATTCTAAGCACTATACTCAGTAAGTCCTGGGACGGACGTAGCTATGACCCTTGCCTTACGTTACTCACAGCCTGAGTCATCCTAGTGTGGTGGGCCCCTCCCGAGGGACCAGACAAGGGCCGCAGGTGAGCTCTGCGGAGAGGGTGACTGAGGGTCACGGTCGTGCAAGGCCACATTCCGTCAGGGCTTTGAGCACAAGTGAATCGTGCAGGCACAGAGAAGGGGAAGGACTTACACGACAGAGGGCGCTTGTGCAAAGCACAGAGATGGCGCGGTGTGTGGCATGGGGGGCGTCCAACCATGGGCGTGTGATGGGTGGGAGAGGCTGGGGTTACAGAGAAGAGAAGTGAAGAAGGGAACTGCAAGCCATGCCCCTTCTGGTCTCGAGTGAGGTCTCTGAAGAGCGCTTTCTACCTGCCATGACTAGGTTAGGGAGCTAAGAGTTTCTGTTCTACCTCTGCTTAACCCTCGCAGAGCCGCTCACAACTGCGTGGAAATACCTGTTTACTCCTCTCTCCCGACCACACTGTGCGCTGCCTGAGATGGGAGCTGTCTGGCTTCCCGGGGTACGTGCAGTACACCTGTGTGTGGAGCCTGGCTCAGAGTCGGAGCTCGGGCAACACGTGCCCAATGAATAAATAGATGAGTTAGTTCATGGGGATGGGAGGATTGCCCCGTCTCGCCTGCTGATGGAAAGGAAAGCCTAACTCACTCGCACCTCTGCTTTCAGCCACTAAGGGACAGAGACGTACGTAAGAACCAGGGGCACCCAACAGGGAGTCGCAGAGGAGATGGGGGAACCAAAATCACATGTAGTCCGAGAAGCTAGCCGAACAATTTCAAAGAGATGGTGGTCATGAGTGTGGAGACCCAGGAGAGCTTAGCAGTGAGAACTCTGAGTTTCTGCTGGGCTGGGCTCGGAATTACAGACGTGGCTGTAGAGTGATTGATTGCAGGGGGTCGAGGAAAGGGAGGGAAAGGGGAAAAGACGCTGTGTGTATGGACAGCTTTAGAAGTTTGATGGCAAAGGGAAGGAGAGGTAGACCCGTAGCTTGAGGGGGGCATACCAGTCGGCCAGGGCAGCCATACAAAGCACTACAGACTGGGGCAGTCGGCCAGGGCAGCCAGACAAAGCACTACTACCTGTCTTCGCACAGCTCTGGAGGCTGAAAGGCTGAAATCAAGACGTCAGCAGGGCTGGTTTCTTCTGAGACCTCTTTTTGCCTGGTAGATGGTCCTCTGTCTCTGTGTGCCTGTGTCCGAATTGCTGCTTCTTGTAAGAACACCAGGCATACTGATTCGGGCTAACCTGCGTGAGTTCATTTCACCGTAACTGCCTCTTTAAAGACTCGTTCTCCAAGCACAGTCACAGTCTGAGATACTGACAGTTGGACCTTCAACGGACCAATTTGGGGGACACAGTTCAGGCCACAACAGAGAGGAAGGGTTGAGAGAATTAATTCATGATGGGCAAGACTCCAGCAGGGAATCACTGTCATAGGAAGATCCCAGAGGAAGCCAAGGAACTCCTGAAAGGCAGTCACTTCTGAGTATGTGAGGACAGTCCCCATAGTCCACCCCAGCCTTGGCCTCAGCAAAGGTGGCTGTGTCCATCCCTCCTGCCTCTGAGCCACAGGTGGTCCAGCTCCTGCTCGGCCTCTTGGGTCTCCAGAATAGGGCAGGTGTCTGTCCAGTGAGACTCCCCTCGCTGCTCTAGCTGGGGCTGCAGCACATTTAATTTTGCCACAGTTCTGAACCAGAACTGTTCTACATTGTTCCATTCCCAAATCAGGCCAGTGGACGCGATTCTATGAAGAGTCCCTCCTGGCCCATGGAGTCTCATGACAGAGTGTCACGAAAGGCATTTCAGCGAAGCCAGATGTGGTTTTTAAAAAAAAAAAAAAAAAAAAACAGAATCCTATGTGCTCAGTAGATTTAAATCCCTCTTGTGCTGAAATAGGGAATTGTATCCTTTCCTGATTTCATAGAGCCCTCTACCAAGTATCATCATGCGGAGTTTGAAAAGCATCAGTGGTGAGACATTAAAGGATGCGTATGTGTTTACTTAAAGCCCTTTATGTCTCAGGCAGTAGGTAAGATGTGTGTGTGTGAGAGAGAGAGGGAGGGAGAGAAGGATTGATCTTCCCCCTGAATACCGTCTAGCCTTCCCCTAGATTAACCCAGTGCCCACTCATCGGGTGGGAGGGGCTGCCTGTGGTCAGCATGACTTGAAAGAGCACATGGGCCAAGATGGGGCCTGTCCTGCCACCCTGAGCTTGACAGTAAGCCCATTGCCTCCAAAATGTCATTGGATGATTTAGAACAAGAAAAAAATTCTTGCAGTTTTTCTTAATGCACCTTAGGATAAACTAATCCATTTGAGTTGAATCTTTAAAATGTTTTAAACAACATTCTGCTCATGTTTCCTAGTTCGTTTTTCCATTGGGAATTCTTTGTGAAGTGTAGACAGAAGCAAGGCTGCTCTCGATTACAAATTAATTTGCCATTTCCCACGAAGAGACCTGTCTTCTTGTCTGAGCTGCGCCCAAGTACCTTTCCTCTCGAACCGGCTGGTACTAGGAAGCACTCAGCCAAGGAGACAGGCGGAAAGGGCGTGGCTCTTGGGCCCCGTGGAAGGGCCTTGTGAAGCGCCGTGTGTGGCTTCAGCCGAGTTACCCAAAAGGCAGTGAGGCCAGCGGAGGTCGGGGCGTGCTGACGTGAGGCTCTTCCTCTGGTGGGGCCAGGTTCCTTTAAAGAGCAGCCCGTGAGCCGAGGGGGCTTCCGGAGTGGCAGGGACTGCCTCTCCCTTCTCGGCCCACAGACATGGCCCGTGGGGGCGAGCCTCCATTAGTGACCAAAGAGGGCGCCGAGGGCTCTCAGGCTTGTGGGCCCTGCTCCCTCAGCGGGCACACCTGGGGAGAGTCACCCTCTCCACCCAGTGCCTGCACCATTTGGCAGAAACCTCCCATATCTGTTTCACCCATCCAGCTCTCAGCTGCAAAACCAACTTCTTATCTATCAGTCAGTGTGAGACAGAGGGGACGGCGAACACAGTCAGCCAGCTCGGATGGACCGCACCTTTCAGAAATGCGGGGCCCTCTGGGCTGCAGTGGTTCTTAGGTCTCACGGAGCCACGGGATGGCTTTTAAAGGAAGTGTCCTGTACGTCGGATCTTTCAGCTGAAAGTGGACAAAGTAGCGGGCAGTTCCAAGGGCGGCCCTCGGAAGTCTGGTCGCAGTGGCAAAGCCAGCACCACGGACAGCAGAGCGGTGAGCAGCACTCCCACCAGCAGCCCGGTCAGACTGAAGTGTTCCAGGTAAATCAGCGAGCACCGCCTTCTCGTAGGTACCGGCGCCTTCTCTCTGCTTCCTTTCCCCCTTGGTCTCGGCCACAGCACCGACTGCTGATAGCGATTGTGAGTTCTGGCCCCTCCTGGGGCAGGCGGCAGCCCTGACTCAGAGTTTCAGCAGTAGGAGGCTTGGCTCCTCTCCTGAGTTAAGCGCAGGTGTTGCTGGTTGAGGCTACCAGGGCACCTTGCAACGCTCCGTTGTTTGAGACATCCCTGGCCCATCCCGAGCGCCTCGGGCAGCCCTGACCTGAGTGTGTAGCAGCCGTGGACACCGCTGGCTGCCCCGCAGCGCAGGACTCGGCCCCCTCAGGGTGTTCGTGGCTCCACTTTCAGCCAGAATTTCTCTCTGAAAGGCTCCACGTGGGGGGCTGTGCCTGTTGGCGCCCCATCCATCCCCCCGGGTGTTCGTGAGGGAGTAGCATCCTGTAACAAGAGCCCAGGCACCTTCCATCCTCTTCCAGATCCTCAGGCCTGCCCCGCAAAGTGAGGATGAAGCAGGAAGCACATGGTGGGAGGGCTCTGAGACTCCTAGGACTATAATCCCCCTTGTCAAGGGAGAGCTTTCTGTTTACCCCCACCCTCTTCCAAGCTTCTTTCCCACGAGGTCAAGCAGCAGCTTCACAAAGGTCTAGAACTCAGATGTCACTCCAGGAACCCAAAGGGGCAGAATCCTTTTACATATTCAGAGAAGTGCCTCACCCAGGCCCTTGCCTGACCTCCCCTGACCTGTGATGATTGCCCCCACTTCCTCTATCTGAAAAGCTCAGCCCTGGCCCATCCTTATGCTTCACAGTCACCATGGAAGGCAGAATTCCCTAACCTGGCTCGTCGTGGTCACACAGCTAAAAAGAATTCTTGGGGAAATCAGTTTGTGAAACCTTGACTAAACAAAGTTATTCAGTTTCTTGGCTGCAGGACTGATCAGAGCCTCTATTATACTAATGAGGACTAAGGATTTTTAGGAGGTAGGCAGAGTACACCTTGTTTCACAAACTTATTCGTCCACAGAATTCTTTTCTCTCAGTGTATCTCATGGGCCAAGAATTTGACACAACACACTTTGGGAAATTTGCAATAAGGGACTGAAATGTAGCTAGTCCCATTTTCTGGAGGGGTAATCTGAGGCCCAAAGACCTTGAAGGACTTATTAAAAGTGAAGTCTAACCAGGCAGAGATTTGGCCTGGATGTTCACGGTGAGGACCTGCCACGCAGATCCCCTCCGTGCGCGTGGCCCTCCTCCTGCGCCCACCCCCGTATGGCAGTGCTGTTGCGTTTGGATCATTGACTGTGTGTACCTTGCTCGGAACCAAGCTGGATCCTCCCCACAAGTGGGGCTCTTGTCCACCCTGTGTCCTGGCTCACCTTTAAAGAGACAAAGGTTGTGTCCTGAAGTTGTGTTTACCTGCTAGAATGACAGCTCCTGGGGTGGGGGGAACAGCTTCCCAGGGCCTCAAGCATTTGAGGACCCTCGCCGAGCCCCCTCAGATGGCAGGGCGTATTCCTGGGCCACCTCCGTTAGAGAGATGACCATGAGGGTGGCTGGCAGTCTGGGCTCCTGGGACGTGCCAGTGCTGGAAGGATGAGCCGACTCCCCTGCCCTCTCTTTTCTTCTCTCCTGCAGGACATGCTACCCATGCCAGGAGACCCAACCCAGGGGACGGGCAACTATAACATCGAAGACTTTGCCGACCTGGGCATGTTCCCGCCGTTTTCCGAGTAGCTGCGGGCAGAGCGAGGCTTCCGCTGTGCCGTGCCCCACCTGCTGTGATGTCGATGCCCATGTGAGTGGGCCCCCCCTCCTCCCGGCCTGTCCTGCCGCAGGACCCCTCCGCAGAAGACATCTCACCCTCTGTGTGCCCCCCAGCACGGCATTGCTTGGCTTCTAACCCCCAGCCGGGGCTGCGCAGCCACTGACCAGGAGCCGCTGGACGCTGGGGCTTTGTTGTATCTACTGTGTTTTACCTGTGTGTGCTTGGGAGGCCAGCCCACTGGGTCCTTGCAATCTGGTTGTGACTCATCTCATATCAGGTAATTGTAACCTATAAAAAGTTCGGTTACAGCCCAGAGAGCCCAAGCAGCAGCCCCTAGGCCTGCCTGGGAAGCTGGAATCTGGCTTCTTTCTTGCCTTTCACTTCTGTGCCCATGTGGGGCACAGGGGGTGCTGGGGAAAGGGACAGTCAGGATGCGCAGCCTTTGTTCTAGGAGTTGGCGAGGGGTAGCCCGGGGTCCTCTGTCCCCGGCTCAGCCACCTGTCTGTGCGTCCGTTGTGCTGTAGGACGTGTGTGCTTCGTGCAGTGTGACGTGAATCCCTGTCCTGGTGGATGTGTTGTGCCCCGTGTCTGTCGTGTGCAGCCAGAGCGGTGTCTGGAATCCAGGGTGTGTGGCGAGAGTGGGAGCCCAGACGTGCAGCCCTGTCTGAGCTGGGCGGCGCCCTGGCCGGGGGAGGCCTGGCCCAGGGCCTGGGCGCCGGGCAGACAGGCCGAGCTGAGCAGGTGGGCACGTCACAGCATCACCAGGAGCCCTGGCCGGGAACCGCTCACTTTGATAGGTCAGGCCTTTGGCCCAGGACCCAGTGCAGATTCGAGCAGTCGTCTTCTGAGAGAGACCAGCCCCGTCCTGTGAGGGAGCCCCCATGGGAGCCCCCACCCACCTCTGGGTCTGGAGAGCAGCCCTTCCCAGCCCTTCCGGCTTCCACCAGGTTTCTCATCCCTTCCCGATGCCTGCAGGGGGCGCCCCTTGAGCCCACAGAGGCCAGGCCCTGCTGTGCAGGTGTGAGGGCGCCCCGGCCTCCTGGCCCTTCTGAGCCACGCACGTGCTTCCCCCGGACCAGCCTCTGGAGACGGCCGTGGGGTGAACCCCGCGCGCAGAGCTGGGAACTCTGAAACACCTCCCCCGAGGCCGCCTGAGCTCCTTTCTTCAGCAGGGGACAGTGGCGTCTTGGGAGGGACAGAGTGCGGGTCTGTGAGGTGGGAGATCGGGCTCCAGTTCTGGGTCCAGTTCTGATTGCGCCCCACACTCACCCGGGCCCTGAGCTCCTCAGGTGGTCTCAGGATGGGAGTGAAAAGCTTCAGCCTGGCCGACCTCGGAGCCCCGGTCGCTGGCTGGCTGTGTTTCCCTCAGATTTGAGATTAGTTGAAGAATCCATCCCGTTTTGACTTACCTCTGCGACCTCCCATGTCCTTTACACTAGGGGAGAAACTCTGGTGTTCTCTCCTTTTCCTGGTGGTCGCCCTCCCATCAGCTCCCCGACTCTCACATGGCTGCTTCAGGGCTGGTGGAGGAGCCCACCCACTGGGAAAGCCTTTTTTTCAGGCAGATCCCTCAGGCACATGGCTCAGAAACGACCTGTGTGTCCCTCTCCCACACCCCCCACCCCACCCCGAATCCCTGGAGGGCCAGGCTGAGTGGAGTTGCTTCCAGGCTGCCTGAGCGCTGGGTGAGCCCAGCCTGCAGGAGGGAGCCGGGGGAGAGTGTCCGCTCTGCTCTCTGAGAGCCCTGAGCTGAGCCCCAGCCCTGCCGGTGCCCAGATGGGAGCGTGTGCCCCGCCGTGCCTGGGGAGCCCCCCCTCTAAACATCTGGCGTTGTTCAGTAAGATGTCTACGGCTGGCAGCCAGCTTTGTGTGATCCCAGCTCCGAGGCTCTAAATTAACACTGGCTTTACAGTTTCTAGAGTGGCTCTTAATTCTTTTGTATACAGTGGTGATTGGATTTGGGGTTTAGATGCGCAGGCTTCCTTTTACACTTAGGAGCCTTTTGGCTTCTGGGAGAGTGGCAGATGGCTGAAACTCCTCACACCCTCGAGGACCAGACCCAGAAGGGGCTTCCCGGGGCATGCCCTGCCCCCGGGGCCACCTCTGCCAACCTCCGCAGCCTTGAGCTTGCCCCAGGCAGTGGACTTAGTTATTTCCCAAAAAGGCACAAAAATAGCTTTTGGACCCAAGAATGGTTTCTCAGTGAAATGAAAACAGACTCTCTGTGGCTTTTAATCTGTAGGTTTGGAAGCTTGAGGTCGGGGGAGGGGGGGAGCGGGATCTTATGTTTGTTTCTCCTTCTAGTTCTTGGATGAAATCAGGGGCTTCTCCTAGGTGCGCACGTTGGGCTGGCGCACAGACCATGAGCCTGCCGCACACCTGGGCTGTGCTGGGCGCTGGGGGCTGCAAAAGGACGTGGGAGGAGAGCTCTGCTCCCAGGAACCTTCCACTACTCGCTCACTTACACGAGCATCCAGGGTGAAGATTCTTGGTCCTCGAAGGCTAGGATTCGTAGATGACTGAAAGCCTCAGTGGGGGAGGATCAGGGCTAAATAGTCCGCCCCTTCCCCTCTTCCAGCTTTGTCTCGTGAGCACCGGTGGGGACTCTGACTGCAGTCAGGTTGGCCGACTCGAGTTCTCTGTCTTCTCCACTCTCCACTCCGCTTTTTGGTTGTGCTTCCTAGAAGCCATCAGTGGCCTCTAAGCAAACAGACAGGACCAAGAGGATTCCACACCGGAGGAACTCTCCCCCCAAGGAATTTTGAGACAAACTAGAATAAGAATTAAATCCTTCAAGGGTCTAATTATCCCAGTTTGTAAAAGAACCTCCCTCTCCAGTCCTGCCCAGTCAGGCCAGGATGCACAGGACTCTGTGCAAATCAGCGTGGCCCCCGCCCAGGCCCCAGCCTGCACGCCTCTCCTCCTGGAGATGGAGGCAGAGCTGGGTTGGGAAGGGGAAAGGCACTTAGGACTTTGGCTCCGGGCTCACTTCCTCACTCACACCTCATCTCACACCTACTAGGCCTTCGGCTGGCTTTCCTCAGGCCGAGCCAGCAGAAGGCTTTCCACCCTAAAGGGCCATGCAGTGGCTGCCTGAACCTTGGGTGAGAACATGAATGCAGCCACACCGAGGCTCAGCCAGGACTTGGTGACTTCGACAGTGGCTAAGGAGGTTCTAGAACGCCCTGCCTGCCTGTCCCTCCCCACTAGTTTTGTCTTTCGTTCTGGTTTCAGGGAGTGGTAGAGCCATCACAGACAGCAACGTTCCCCTCCTTTCCCCAGTGTGTCCAATTCACCCCTTCCGTTCTTTCATGAATACCTGTTGCAGCCGGGGGCGGATTCTGACAGCTGTCGGAACTTGCAGCAGGGAGTATAAACCTCCCGTGCCCATCAAGGGGCTGTGCGTTCCCCAGATAAGCCACACTCCGGTATCAGTGCTGCGGCTCGGCTTGGCCGAGAGATGAGTCAGGCCCCTGGCGAGTGAATAGTGTACCCTTCCCGCCGCGTCAGCCCTTGGGCCAGCAGTGAGCCCCTCCTCCCCGGGCCCACCTGCTCCCTCATGGTTAGGACTTGTCACATAAGCAAGAGCAAGCCGATTATCTAGCAGCTCCAGCCAGTAGCAAGGCAGGATGGAAACGCTCCCTGTTTTCATAGAATGTACGGGTTTGGTCATGAGGTCGCTGTGACCTGACCTGCCAGGGCAGCCCCATGCCACCCCGACCGGAGCCTCCTGCTGTGTACTAAGGGGCCTGGCTGCCTAGGGTCTGGGCCACTTTAAAGAGGCGTCGCACCCTGATGCAGGCCCGTTTTCACACACAGGGGAAAGTGGCCAAAGCAGGTCTCGTGGGAACAGGGCAGCTTGCTTCCTAACAACCTCGCTCTCCCTCGGAACCGAGAGCGTCCACAGACGCGCTTCAGCGGGCAGTTTAAGCACTCAGTCGTTGCTCTCTTAACCTTTCTTCTTATGGATGTGAACTGTGCTGTGGATAAACCATTCGTATTTCTTGAATGTGCTCTATGACTAACAGTTATTAAGTCAGTTGTGTATATGTGTAACTAATGTAACTGCCTTTTAAAATTTCATTACAATAAAAATGACTTTGCTCTGAACACTGAACGGCCCAGGCCAACTTTGTAACTGAACGATTTGTGGAACCTACTCTCGGAGTTTGGGAGCTCTCTCCTTCCTGAGGGCCATGTTGTGTTGCAGCCAGAAAACGCACGCTCAAGGGTGTCCCTGTCGGGGGTCTGCTTACGTGAAGTAAAAAAGGAAACTAATAATTCTTGGCCTTGTGTGTTAGGCAAGGCTCTCTAGAAGGTTCCTTGCAAACAGTGTTTTTTGTGAATCATTATAAACCTATGCTTTGTGGATATTATTCCTGGTTTATAGATTAAGAAACTGGGACTCAGAGAAGGTAAGTGACTTATCTAAGAACACACAGGACGGAAATGACAGAACCAGGATTTGAGCTCAGGTCTCATCACAAAACCCTGTATGTATTGTCCTCTTAAACACTCTTATTATTTCCTTTTTAAATTCTTCCAAAATTAAATTAGTATTTTAATATGCTCAACCCTCTAGTAAATGCTTAACAATTCAAATCTTTCCCTGTTGAAAGAGAACCATTTGGAGTCTAGCAAAATAGTAGGCTAAAATCACTCTGAAACTCTTCCATCAAACATAGAGCATTGCTACTTTTTATAGATTTACTGAGCTATCACTGACAAAATAAACTACACATATTTAAAGTGTACATGGGAGAAAGTTTTGTGCTCTTGAGTTAAGCATAGATGTCTTGGTTTCTGGACTTAAAAGGATGATCTACAAAAGAATCAAATGACAAGCTGGATTTTAAAACTTCAAGGTCACAAAGGTGTATTCAAATGACAAAACTCATGAAACTGTTCACTTCAGATGGGTTCTTTAAGTTATGTTTTGCATAAATTATATCTGAATTAAGTTGATGTGAAAATGATTGTAGGAGAGTTTTTTTAGGGAATTGACAAGGTGATCCCAAATTTCCTGCAGAAGAAGAAAAAGAAAAAGAAAGGCCAATACATCCAGTGTAATACAACATTTAAAAAAAAAAAAGAGGAAGAAGAGAAGGAGGAAAAAGATGAAACAGCCAATCTACCAGGCATCTGGAAACTTTATAATTAAAACTATGGGACTGGCAGAATGGCAGAACACAACCAAGAACCTAGAAATACACACATATTCAGAAAAGATTTTTTGCCGTACGTGCCACCAAAGCGAGCCAGAGACTGTCATTCGAAAGAGTCAGCATTACAAATCATGGGGGCCAGACAGACTTCCGATAAATAGTGCTGGGGGAAATACAAAGGAAAAGAAGAAATTACATCTTGATCTTACACAATATGTGAAAGATGGATTCCACACGGATGAAAATATCTGAGTGTCAAAAAGCAACATATGTGAAATACCTTGAAAAAAATCTAGGAAAATAGATTTATGAAATTAAGTCAGGGAAGGAGTTTTTAAACATGGCACAAAGACCACAAACCATACAGGAAAAAATGGTTATATTTGAGCTCACTAAAAAATAATAATAATAATCAGCTTAAAGAAATGGAAAAGACAACCTAAAAACTGGTAGAAATATTTGCAATTCAATTTATATACCCAACAAAGTGATATTCAGAGAGAATATTCAGATGTAAGAAGATTCATAAAAATCGTTAAGAAAAATACAACTCAGTAGATAAATGACCAGAGTTTGAACTGTCACTTCATCGAACTCAAGTGGCATTAGACATGTAAGAGAAGACTGAACTTCATGAGTGATTAAGGGAAACGCAAAGTTGAAGCAAGGTAACGTCTGTCACTCAGATTTACTAAGTCTGGTAACGCAATTGTGATTGCAAATATGGGGAAACGGGCTCTTCCCTTGCAAGTGGGAAACAAGACAGTTATTCTTGGAGAATATTAGGCAATGTCCCGCCACATCAAAGATGTACCAACCGTGTGACTCAGTGACCCCCAACGCTCAGTGTCTGTCCTAGCAAAGCTCCCACGTGTGCACAAGAAGACAGGTGGGAGAGTCATCCCGCTTGGAGCAGTGAGACAGGGGAACAGGTCTAAGCACCCTTCAGTCAAGAAATGAATAAACTGATTTAGTCCCACAAAGAAACATTTTGCAGCCCTTAAGGTCATCTTGTTGCACCATGCACACATTCCAAAAGTGTAATGCTGAATTTAAAAGACGGTACATATTTTTATAACTCAAGGCAATTACGTATTTTGTTTGTGCATAGATAAGATACAAAGTAAAAGTTTTAAAAAAGAATCTCGTGGACTGATTGATAGGCACGACTCTGGATGGAGCGGGTAGGAAGTGAGGAGGGGCTTGTAGGGTTGAATTCCTTAAAACAGATGAAGAAAGAGAAAGGGAGAGAGAGGTGTTGATTGAAAATAAAGGGGGGGAAAAGGCAAGCCGTTACGGCCAAATGTTAAACAGCTGTTTCATCCTGGTGAGGAGGAGCAGATGAGTATGTTTTATTTTTCTTAAATTCGCTATATAATAGAAATATTTAATAATTAAACATAAATCAGTAAATGGAAAAAATGGAGACTTAATCTCATGAAGTAGTTAGGAAAATGCAAGTTAAAGTCACAGTGAAATGGCATGTCTCACCCCTGAAGGATTAGCAAAAGCACAAAATAGTGATTCTATCTGCCACTGCGAAGAGCGCGTGGGAAAGAATTTTCTCACATATTTTTGGTAGAAACGTAAGTTCTTACAACTTATTTTGAGGGTAATGTGGCAATATGTATAAATTTAAAATAAACGTATCTTTGATTTCACTAGCTCACATTTAGACACCCTTCCTAGTGAAAAGGAAGTCTTGAAATACACAGGAAGGTGTGTAAGAATGTTTACTGCAGCAACGTTTTATAGCGAGGAAAAGTGTAAATTAAGGCAAACCTAGTAATAGAGGAACAGATGTGCAAATTGGGGAACATCTATGTCATTCATTAGTATGCAGCATTCACCTTATATAAAATTATGTCTGCACTTACATGCATGAAAGATGTGTAAACGTACCATAGTGGCAGTCGCAACATGACAGACTCTGAGGTGAATTTTTCTCCTATCCTTGTAATTTTTAATATTACATGTTTTACAAAGACTATATGTTGCTTATACAATTATGAAAATAATAAAAAGCAAATTGCCTGTCAGAATAAGAAAATAAATGGCTAGCCACGCTACCATGAAATCGTGAAATACTTAGAATTTCGGTGCCTTTAGAAGCGTGCCTTTGTGCAGTGGTTAGAAAGACCCAGGGCTGAACACACCTGTGACAGAGGGGGAGGGGGAGGATGGGCAGGCGGGGATGGGAGAAGAAATAGTAAATAAAGGCCTTGGGCTGTTATGTCACCTCTAGTCTATATCTAATCCCCAAAATAGACAACAAAACAAAAATAGACTCTTGGCTCAGATGGAGCAACAGTAATTCTTTTCCTGACTTTACGATGAATGTACACTCATTATTTTAAAGTAAAGAGTGTAGAGAAGTATGAAGAATGAAAGATATTTTTCCAATTCCTGCTACTGATGGTTAGTGAGGAGGGAGCGGTGGGAGGGGTGAGGCGCGGGGCTCTGGCCGCGGGGCGGGGAAGGAAGCCGCAGCTGCAGCCCCAGCCCCCATCCCACATCTTGGTCCCCTAGACTTCCATCCTCCCAGCCTCCCTCCCGAAGCATGGAGAGAAACAGTTGGCTGAAGATAAGGTTGTCTCCTGTTGCCAAATTTGAAGCCTAACAGTTGTGAACTTAACTTCTCCCGCAAACCGTCTCAAGCATGTCTCTCCGTAAACACGCGGTGGCACCTGCCGCTTGCTGGGCACAGCCCTCGGAACCCCCTCCCTCGAGGAGAGAGACGAGCAAACAGAATAGGACGTCCCAGGGTGTGCTAAGAGTTGAGGTGGAGGGCACCCGTCCTGCGCCCACACTGTCGGGCAAGGGGAGCTGGGGCCGTTAGAAATGCAGCCTCCCCAGGGGCTCACAGCTTGTTGGCTCAGTATTTGCAGAAAGCGCCCAATGGGTTCCCATCTCTAAGCCCAAGACCCTGATAAGTCATGAACTAGGTATGCCGCCCCTCGGTGGGACACCGGGTTAGAATGCCTGGAATGCAGCCTGCCTCTGGTCCTGCAGCGCCGCTCCTAATTCTTCCCACACATTTCACTTCAGAGTCCAATAAAAATGCCAAAAACAAAGAAACGTGACCTGGCGCGGATGAGGAAGAGAAAACAACATTTCATCGCAGCAATTTAGCCGTGTGTGAGCGTTTCTCTTCCATGAGGCACCTTGATGGTAAAAGACACATCGACTTGTGTTTCTTAAGGAATTCCCACATCCCTAAATGGCCCCCATGTTTTCATCGTGGCCATGTTTGAATGTAAGCGGGGCCCACAGAACGGAGCTATGTCAGCGATGATGTCACACAAGGGTTACTGGAAACCTCGGTGGTGCCTAAGACCCCCAGCTACTCTTCTGTGAGGCATGGCTCTCCCAGCTGCCTGTGGGAGACACGGAGAGTCACCGAGTCACATCGGCTCAGCCAGGAGCTGGATCTCAAATGTCCAGAAGATGCCGGAGACTTTGGAGTTATTGCTTTCCTAGGCTCACTTTCCGCAGCCTGGATGAAGTGACTCTGAGACCAGCAGGCCCACCCACTTCCTAGTCATCAGGTGAAGGTGGGAGAGAGCCTCTTCCTAAGCGTGGACACTAGCGCAGGGAGAGGGGCAGCTCCCAGGAAGGTAGGACGGAAGAAGAGGAAAAGGATCTAGGGTGTGATGCCGAGGAGGCTTTCCATGGAGGCTGCTTCAGGCTTTTTGTTGATCAGTCTCTGCCCAGGACATTGAACAGTACATGGTACTCAGTGGACAGTCTTTACATGATAAGGAATTCACCTGGCCGTGGGTCACAAGCATTTAGCAGAAGAGGCAGAGGCAGATTCATCAATTATCCAGATCTGCAGTGAGTCCCTAATGACGGATGGCAGGTTGGGAGGCTCCTGGATAGATCTCGACCCCAGCTCTATGCTGGGTATGGGCAGGCACACTTGGATTTTCATTCCTGTCTGCTTCTGGGAGATGGAGAGGACAGAAGGCAGCAGAGAGCTGGGATGGAGATGTGGTTAGCATTCGGTCGTGATGAAAACTGGCTAAGCTCCAGGGAAAGGGATCAGCTGGGGATGGGGGAAAAGGGAAAGAGGATCCAGGTCAGGAGGATTTGGGAAGCAAGAGCCTCAATGGTGGGAGTGTCAAGCTTTGCCTCTGATTTTATTGTAGGAATTGTCCTGAGCTATTTTTTCCTTTTGTGTATATGTGGACAGGGAGGAAACAGGCAGAGAGTGATGGTGTTTAGCCTAAAGTGGATCGGGCTCAGCAAGGATTCCTAAAGAGTGACATACAGGGAGCACTTGAAAACTCTTGAGTAAAGGCACTTCCTGTCACCTGAGAAGGCAACCCCGTGATGCCTGGGCCAGGTGCTAGAGAGATGGCATATTCCAGACAGATAACCTGAAGATGAAGAGGAAGAGGAAGAGAGGCAGGAGACTGGGCTGTGCGGCAGAGGCCGAGATGGGAATGCCAGTCCTCAGTGTGCCCTGGGCCCGAGGATCCTGGAGACACCACAGGTTCAGGGTCCACGGCAGCTGAGCTCCAGCGTGATGTCAGAAAGTGACAAGAAAGTCAGGGCACGTGATGGGGCTGAGGGAGCACTGCCCTTCTGAGCAGACCACAGAGGTCCTCGTGTCTGTGGTCCTGCTGGAGAGACATAAGCAGCTGCCAGCCAACCTCTGCCTATAGTCACATACCTCAGCTCTCTGCTTTCACTCTCAGGCACCAGAATCTGGGTCTCTGTCAAAGGACTGACTTCAGGCTGCTGGATTCTACTTTGCCGAAGCACACAGAGCCAGGAGTGCCTCCGATTTTTACATCCCACCAAGAACAGCCTTTTACCAATGACCAATGGGTGCAGGGGCGTCAATACCCCAGCTCCCTCGCTCCCTGGTGGGGTAGCTCTACTTTGTAACTTATAGTCTCTCCCACAAATCCCTGTGAAGCTGTGATACACTTAACTCTGTTGGAACTTTATTTGCTTGATATCATAGCTCACTGAGTCTTCGTCTTCCTCACCAATCCCACTTCCTGGAGTGAGGCATGGCCTTCCCTGGTGTTTGAGGTCAGCTGTCCCACGTGTCCTATGAGTATTGTATCTTCTAGACCTGTACAGCTCTGGGGTGGAGGTGGGGAGATGGAGGTGCCACATTCCTACCAGTCTTTTCTGGGAAGACCCCTTAACACTCCTTTTCACAACAATATTTTTCTAAGATTATACTTCTGAAGAAGCCAACTTTAGGCAGACCGTCTCTAACAAACACTGCAGCAAAGTAAAGAATCAGGACGTAAACACTTCATTCTATCAGAAAAAAAAAAAGAAATTCAAAAATATTTTTAAAGCTATGCATACAGAGAATTTCATCTTTACCTTTCAATTTAAAAAATTTAAATTTTAGAAATACTTAATACCATCCATGTAAAAAGGACTTTGTCCTCAAAGAAATCTATTTTTCCCAGCAACTTATCCTGGTTTACCTGGGACTTTCCCAATTTTAGCTGTGAAATTCCTATGTCCTAGACATGAAGATAACCAGGACATTTGGTCACCTACCCAGAAGCCCAACATTTCCAGGAAGGCACACAGAGTCCCTGGAGAGGAAGGCAGATGCTGACAGGACCTCGTGGGACCACAGGAGGTGAGTGCTGGCGAGGATCTCAGTGATAACTGAGGCTGACGTTTTTAGGTGACAGATGAGGACAAGGGGTCCAGAAGTTCAGAAGAATGTTATTTTGTTTCCCAGAAGCCTTGGCGATAGAGGAAACCTCCTCTGAGCTTGATCTTCTAGATGAAAAAAGCCAAGCGTTAGACCCACAAATACCCGGTGAGAAGCTGGGGAATTTTGACAGGACATTGAATTTACCAGGCGTGTGGAGAATGAGCCTTCCGCTATGACCCAGAGAAGCCTGACCAGGTCAAACACGCACGTTCCGCCCGAGTCCACGCCGGACAGGGGGGCGCGCTGCGCGCAGAGCAGCCTGGCGTCTGGCCCAGGGCGGAAAACCCTGAGGCGCCGAGGCGGAGCGTTCTGAGGAGAGCACTCTCGCTTCCCCCCTGAGGAAACCCAAGAGCTCCTGTCTCACTGGACCCTCCAGGGACCCTGAGGAGGGTGGGGTGGCTGAAACGCTGAACACGTCCCTGTGGAGGAGAAGCGGGGAGAGGCCCGGGGCAGACGCTCTGGCGGGCGGCCGCCGTGGAGCTCGAGGCCCGAGGCTCGGCGTGCCCGGGGGGGGGGGGGGCCCAAGCCAGAGGCCGTTGCAGAGCAAGCCTGGGGTATCAGATTCCTCGGGCTGCTGTGACAGATGACCGAGACCTGGTTGGCTCAAAACAACAGAAGTTAACTCTCTCACCGTTCTGGGGACCAGAAGTCTGAAATCAAGGCTTCGGCAGAGCTGGTTCCTTCAGGAAGCGCTGAGGGAGAGCCAGTTCTGTGCCTCTTCCAAGCTTCTGGGGCGGCCGATCAGTCCTTCGTGTTCCTTGGCTTGTAGCTGTGCGCCCCCGACCTCTGCCTCCTCCTTTACGTGGCCTTCTTTCTGTGTCTCTGCGTCTCAGATTTTTCCCTTTTTCTCTTACAAGGACACCAGTCATTGGATTTGGGGCCTACCATAACTCTAGAATGATCTCAAGATCCTTAACCTAATTACATCGGCAAAGGCCCTATTTCCAAATCAGGTCACACTCACAGGTACTGGGGTGAGACCCTGGATATATTTTGAGGGGACGCAGTCAGCGCATTACACAGGGCAAGGGGTGAGGGAAGGTTCCAGTTGGCTGGCCCTCCACAAAAACACACAGGAATCTGGATGCTGTCTCGGAAGCACGAAGGCCCAAACAGAATATCCAGAATTGCAAGGATTAGCTAAAAACATCACTGCTGCTGACGTGGGGGCCACGGAAAGTATGTGTCAGGTCCTGAGGAGCACTTGGATGAGTGGAGACAACAGTTGCGTGAGCTGGAGCGCCAGATGGACAGGATGCAGAAGCAGCAGGCCTGGGAGAGACAGCAAACAGCCGGGCTGCCTCAGTGCTGGACAGGGAAAGGCCTGCGGAAGGTCGTCCCACGACAATAGCCCAGTGGGAGGTTTACGTCTGTTCCCTAGGACCCTCCTTTCCGGTGCTGCCATCTGCGACCACCACTGCCACCACAACTGCACAGATCTAGAGGACTCAGTGCTTACAGAGGCTCGGGACAGCTGGCCTCAGACCCCGAGTGACAGGCACCCTAGAATGGACAGATCTCCTGGGCTGTGGTGTGGGTGAGATTATTATCTCTGTATCTCTTACTTCTGACACAATGTCTGGAAAAGTCATCAAAGCATGTTTGTAGATGGATTGAACATGAGGAAATTAATCAAAGGCAGTGATGGATCTGCCCATTGGGCGCTGCTACCCTCCATTTGCAGGTCCCTCCTTGGCCTGGAGAGCATGGCGATATGTCCCACAAACACACAGACTACAGGGTGTTGACCTTAATGTCCAATTACACCTTTGACCTTTGGGGATGTCATTAATGCAAAAGGGTGGAGCAAATCCCAGAAAACATTTCTAATGGACCATGGAGACTCTCAGACGATTATGGATAAATGGAGGATATTAGAATAGGAAGACGTCTAAAGGAGGGCCTGAGTCACCCTTCATTGGTACGTTGGACAAGATGTCATCGCCAGGTCCTTGGTCCCCTACTGTCTGACCCAGTCCCTGTGAGTCTGGTGAGACGCTCAATCCTGGGCTCTTCTACGCGGGACCAAACACATGAACACCGGGGAGAGGCACAGGTTGGCCTTGGAAGTGTGTTCAGAGGTTCAGTGTCTGTGTGTAGATCTATGAATCACAGGTGGTTGATCTTACTTATTTGCGTCCGTATGGGCCTATCTGATTTGCGTCGAGATCTGAAGACTAGAAGACGAGAGGACTATGGCTTTTGGAGGAACAGTAGGACAGTGAGGCCTACTGAGTCTAGAAAGAGGGGGATCCACTCAGATTTCAGAAATAAAGTCCTTATCCAGCTTAGAGGGCGTTTGGGGAAAGCTAGATCACAGCTACCACACTGAGTCTGAGGCTCAGAACATCCATGAGGTGAGAGCTGAGCGTGGCGTGGGAGAAGGTCACCCGGGGGCGGAGTGCGACGTGCATGTGGAGGGAGCTTAGCTCCAGTTCAGAAACGTGCACTCACGGCTACTGTGTCTGTATTTCTCAGCAACAGGGACAGCCTGTAAAGGTGATTCTCTAACTGGGTGAATAAAGGGTAGAAAAGGGTATCTCCAGCTCAGACAAGATGAAGACGGACATATTCCAGAGCATCACCAGAAGTGTCCATGCTGACCCAAGACAGAGAGAGGGCCTGGCATTGCCAGGGTGGACAAGAGCCTGTGTCAGCCACAGCCCCTGTGGGAGAAGCAGGGAGCTACAGAGTAACTATATCTTCCTTCATTTTCTGGTCATCAAAAAAAAACAAAAAACAAAAAACAAAAAACAACATAGGAAGGAGTGTATTTTAGGAAGATTATTCTGGTAAGAGGATGAGAGTTCCCCTTATTGAAACTTCCAATGACTACCCACTGCGTTTTTCAAATTGAGATAAAATTCGCATACCGTAAAATTCACCATGTGAAATTGTACAATTTAGTGGTTTCAGTCTATAAACAAGGTTGTGCAACCATCGTGACTAATTCCAGAACATTTCATCACGCTGTAAGGAAACCCCAGACCCATGAGCAGTGGCTCCCTGTCCCCTTCTTCCCTTTAACCCCTGCGACCTCTAATCTGCTTCCTGTCCGTATGAGCTTACTTATTCTGAACATTTCATGTATATGGAATCCTACTAAATGTGGCCTTTAGTTTCTGGCTTCCGTCATCCAGGAGCATAAGGTTCTCCAAGCTCCTCCTTGTTGTGGAGGGGGAGGTCATTAGGCTTCTTCATTGATCTCCACTTGGAGGAGGTCCTGGGGACTGAACCCAGGACCTCTTGGGTGCTGAGCGCGCACTCTACCACTTGAGCTATGTCCTTCCCCCCACGTTGCGGTGTGTATCAGCACTTTATCCCCTTTGTTGCCAAATAATGTTCCCTCGTATTAATACACCACTTCATTTTCTTAACAGCTTTCAAAGAGCAAAATTTTAAAATTTTGCTTAAGTCCAAATGATTAATCTTTACTTTTGTGAAGATGCTTCTGGTGTTCCTGGCCAGGAAATCTCTCTCTGCCTAACCCCAGGTCACAGTGGTTACCTCTATGTTTTTCTTCTAGATATTTTATCATTTTAGGTTTTATCCTATTCTTGGATGCTCCCTCTGTATACATTTTTTGCTACAAGTGGTTTATATCTTTTTGTTTTTGTTTCATTTTTCCTAATTTGGGATGAGGGCAGAGTTCTCAGTTCCAAGAGATCCAAGGATCTCTGTTTTGGTCACTGATATAAGCCAGCAGCTGGGAATATTAGCTGGCCCCTGGTGGATACACAACATTTGATGAATTAATTATTTCTGAGGTTCCCTCCTCCATTTGTCAGGTGCTTCTCTCTGCTTCTTCCCATTTGGTTAGAATTTCTTCTCCTCCATCCTCTTCTTCTTCCTACACAAGGAACTGTGCTGTTTTAGGTGTTAGCCTCCTCTCCCCTTCCTTGAGGTTCTAATGGCAGAAAGGCCTACAGAAGAAGGAAAAGATCCAGATGACTAAGAGGGAAAAGCTCTAGGAGGAATCAAAAAGTATTTGCCACACTCCTGTGGGCACTGTGGCTGTTGCAGTAGACAGATGTCCTTGATCTGGGCTATTTCAGAGCTATAAGCCAAGCCTTTCCGATTAACAAGGTGAGGCCTTTAGACATTGGAGAATTCACTTAATTAAAACAGCTATCATTCCATATTTACCCCAAAGGCTGAAATGGAAATCAGTGACAACACCAAATGCTGGCAAGGATGCGGAGAAGATGAGTCGCTCAGACATTGCTAGTGGGGATGCAAAATGGTACAGCTGCTGTGAAAAGTGGTTCTACAGCTCCTTCCAAAACCGGAAAAAAGTGGACTCAGCATTCAACCCAGCAGTTGCACTCTTGGGTATGTAGCCTGGGGAAGTGAAGACTTATATTTCACTCAAGAAATTGTAAGTTTTTTTAAACATTGTAAATGAGTATTCATAGCAGCTTTATTCATCATAGCTAAAAGCTGTTTTTCAGGAGGAGAATGGGTAGAAAATCCTGCGGTACACCCATACCATGGAACACTGCTCAGCAATAAAAAGGAACCAACTAGTGATTCATGCAGCAACTTGGATGAGCTTAGAGGGTATCTTGCTGAGTGAAAAAAGCCCATCTCAAAAGGATACATACTGCTTGCTTCTATTAATGTGACATTCATAGAATAATGTAATTATAGAGACAGAGAATGGACTAGTGATCGCCAGGGGTTAAGGAGGGAGGGACATGTGTGGCTATAAAGTAACAGGAGGGGGTGTCGTGGAGATGGTACAGTGAGTATCTTCATTGTGGCTGTGTTTTTGCAAGGCTGTACGCACACACACACACACAAGTGCATGCAGAACTGGGGATAGCTGAATAAATTCTACTGGCCATACAAATGTCAGTTTCATGGTTTTGATGTCGTCTATAGCCATGTAGGAGGTAAACATGGGGGTAGAGGAGAGGGAGGAAGGGTGTTTGGACTACCCAGGACATTTCTTTGCAACCTCCTATAAATCTGTCATTATTTCAAAATAAAGAGTTTTTTTTTAATGAGTCTTTGATAAAGTATATTTATAAGTTACAAACTGCTTTTCCAGTAATGCTGATGCAAATTTGTGTCTAATACTCGAGAAAGCCAAAAGGGAACCATAATTTTTGTTTTGAACAGATATGTATTAAAGAAGTAGCATCAGCAGTGTCAAAGAACACAACTGTCAAGTAATAATATCCGGCTTGGAGAGTGTCCATTGGCTTTGGAGCCTAGGAGCCACTGGGGGCCCGGCAAGATCAAGTTCAGCGGTAAAACAAAGACAGAAGCCAGGAGCCCTTTCTGTGAGGACTAGCCCCCCCCCACAACCCTGAGGGTGCAGACACCAGGAAAAAGATATAAGCTTGGTCCCCAGACCTCAGTCCCAAGGCGACATCTAGGTTTCAGAAAAGCTCAGTGCAGAGAACGAACAGCACGTTGGCCCGATGGTTCCGGGCAGAGCCTGCAGGTGGAAGACGAGATCCCAGCAGGAGGTAGGGAGCTGGGGCATCGGGAGCTGGGCGGGCCCTGATGTACGCGTCCTGTTATACAAGCACATGGTCAAGGTTGCACAAGGATCCTACCTGAAACACTCGTTATGCAACAATCTCAAGAACAAAAGGGTAAGACCCACGTGTGCTGTCCTTTCTCCACTAAGTGGTCATTATTGATCTCAGTGGTACAGCATTGATCCCATGAAGCCTGGAAAAGACCACTGAGGCTTCTGACTGTCACCAGATCAAAGCCCCGCAGACCTACACGCACACCCCACACCCTCTGATCCAGTCCTTCAGAAGCTGGAGCTTATGGTATGAAAGTTACTCAATGGATGGAAAAAAATTAGACCCACGAAATTATTCATTTCAGTTGTATTTGTGTGATAAGTAATGACTTAATATTAAACTGGACACTTCATCCCGTTACCCTGTCCTTCCCTGCCCTCTCTCCACTCAGGGAGCAGGAAGAGCCTCTGTATAGCCTGCTTCCGGGGGGGAATAGAAAGAGCCTTTAGAAAGAGAGATTACACAGAGACACAGAGAAACCACCCTGAAGGGACTCCGTGAGATTCAGCCTTTATTGAAAGTTCAAAACAATTTTTGAGGCATTCTAGGATCTAGATCATCAAAGTACAAAGCCAAGCTTGGAGGGCTGAGGGCAGTTTTTACTTCCCACTGGGTGGTACAGAAGATGCATGGTGACCTAATAGTGACCTTTTAACTTGCAAGGGTTCAGAACGTGTCACCCTCAAATATGTCGTTTGGGCGTGTTAATTACTTTGAGTTAAAGGTACTTTGGGAAACAGCCGGTGAAAGAAGGGCCCCCTGACCTTCCTTTGTGCCCTGAAAGCAGAAAATAAACCTCTCACGTGAAAGTTGCCCCCCTGTGAAGGAAGGTAGAAGGTGTCCTTATCACCAGAGACGGGAAACTGAAGGCCGAGAAGGCTGTATAAAAATATACAAATATTGTTGCTTTTTCACCATCTTACTATTCCTAGTCCAAATTTCTTGACTTTGTCACTTCTTCACAAATTTGTTGTTTCTTTGTGCAAAAGAAATAAAAACTTCCTGCTCCAGTCACTTCTTTGAGTCTCATATTTTCTAGGGCTATTGTTTATATATATATATATATAATTCAATTTGCTTTTCTCCTGTTAATTTGCCTTTTTATTACAGGGGGCAGTGGTGGGTCTCAGTCAAGAACCTAGAAGGGTTGAGGGAAAATTATTTTTCCTTCTCTACGCACCCAAAAAGGAGGTGAGGGTTTGACCAGCAGACCAGAAGAGGAGAATCAGATGGGCAAGACTGAAGTACAGATGTAGGTGGGTCCTTGGTCATCCCATGGAACACTAAGCCTGGTGTGGTGATAGACAGTCCCCGATGTGTGTGGGCATCGCTGACCAGAGAGGCTGTGCCTTCTTCATAGTCAAGCAGTCCAGCACCTAAACAGAAAGTCAGCCAAGGTCAGGGAAGGGTCCCCCCGTTCCCAAGGGGGATGTAGAAATGCTGAGAGGGCTGGTGGGCTGTCAGCGGTGTGGGGTCAGAACAAGGACGACCTCAGGAGACTTTGTGACCAAAGATGGGGGCCACGGACATCAGCGGCCAATACCTGCCCCCGGTGCCCACCTCCTGGTTTGCCAAACTCAACACGACGCAAGCTGGTGAGGACAGAGGCTAGCATCCTTGTGCCATGATACTTCTTGATCCCCTAGAAATTAGACCACCTTCAGGGAGCTGAAAAGTGGAAGCAATATGGGGAGAGTCTCAAATTTGATCCAAAAGATACTAACGTTTAAGGCAGAACCGAGTGAAGGAACAAGTCTTCTACCATCTCTGGAACCATGCTGAGTCCAGTCACAGAAAAATAAAGTTGTATTCATGCACCAAAGAAATGTGGTTGGGCATCGCTGACGTGCTGCTGCTCCAGCAGCACAAACGTGGACCTGAAGAACTGCTGAGTAGCCGTGACAATGACAGACAGGAAGAGGCTGTAGCAAGCTGCATGCGTGTGGGTGTATCTGGGAGCTGACCAAAGGACTCAGAATCATCTGCTCCTTTTGGATGAGGTGTGGGATGACACTGTGTGCATACAGCCAGCGAGCATGAGGGAGGTACAGATTGGGAATTAGGGAACAGCAGATTTCTGGGATTTCCTAGAAGTGATGTGCTAGGACCAAGGTGTGTCTCTAGGAAAAAGAAGTAGGATGTTCTATGCTGACGACTGACTTCTCTTCCCCCTTTCAAGTTGCCCCATCACTGAACTGACTGCTGGAGACCCCCTCAGATTTCCAGCCTGTGAGAAAATCTGTTGTGGTGTTTGATCACCAAACCAAAGCAATGGACAGGTCACCCTGGAGCGTGTGCAGCTGTGTCCAGGGTGTGTGTGGGGGGGCCCTTCTGGGAAGCAGGGAAAGCCAGGCGGGACTCGAGCACCTGCTTCCCTCTCTGTGTCTCAGCATTTCTGAGACCACAATTGGATTAATAGTGCAGGCAAGGGGTGGAGGGTTGTCCAGGAAAGGGCTCCAAGTCCAAACAGCAACCCAGGCTAGGGGTTGACAAGAAAAGGCATCCTTCCTCCAGGGATGCGTGTGTGCGTGCATGTGTGTGTGCATGCACATGTGTGTGCGTGTGTGCATGCACATGTGTGTGCACGTGTGCGTGCACGTGTGTGTCGGGGGGTTGGCAGGCGGCTGGGGGCTGGGAAAGGGAGGATCCCCCTCCCCTGTCTTCTACCCTGGCCTCCCTCTTCTAAAGACAGCCTGGCAATGAGCTGGACCTTGCTGACCTCGACTGCTCCGGTGCTGAAAGGAGAAAAGAGGAGAGTTCTTTTCACTGTATTCCAGAAACATTAGACTTGCAGCTCGGCCCATTTTTAATAGACATACTATTGGAACGGCCACCCCTCAGTGCTGACCCAAAATATTCTCACCCGGCTCCTCACTCGTCTCCTTCCCCAGGTCAGCCTCTGAAGGACTGCGTTTTCTCCAACGTCCCAGTCAAATATTTTAGCGAGTGTGCAGCGTGGCCCGCCTACGCGCCCAACCTCACTCCTCCTCCTTCGGGTCGTCCTGTGTTCCAGTCCCACCGGACTGCTTGTGGCTGGCTGGCTGCCTCTGCTCGGGCTGCCGTGGCAGCACACCTCCTGCTGGGGGGGCTTCCACTACAGAAACTATCTCATGGTTCTGGGGGGTGGAAGTCCGAGATCAAGGTGCCAGAAGGGCTGGTTTTGGTGACACCTCTCCTCCTGGCCTATAGACGGTCACCCTCTCATGGTGACCTCATGTGACCTCCCTTCTATGTTCACGCAGGGAGAGAGCTCTCTGGAGTCTCTTCCTCCCTTTCCAAGAACACCAGTCCTTTTGGAATAGAGCCCCACCCTAAGACCTCACTTAACCTCAGTTACCTCCCTCAAGGCCCCGTCTTCAACTACAGTCACGCTGGGGATTAGGGCTTCAACTTACGAATCCTGGGGGACACAAGTGCGTCCCTAACACTTAGTGCATCTCTACTCCCCTCCCTTGCTCATCCCAGCCCCCCATCTGTCCGCCCTCCCTACTCCCACCCCCAAGCTCAAGCGGACAAAATCCAGACTGATTTCCATCGATTCCCTGGCCCTCCTGACCCAGGCGATGTCTCCCTTTTTTTCACCCTCCATTGCACGGGGAGCCTCAAAGAACGTGCATTTTCTGCCTCGATTCCTGAGATCTGTGGGCTCATATTTGTTCCTTTGCTAGACTGGGAGCCACCCCCAGGGAATGCACATGGTTCACTGCATTTTTAACCATCTCAGTGCCTGACATTGGTTACTCCATAAATATTTACTGAACTTAATCAAAAAGGTGGAGCCATGCTATTACAGAGCATATTTTTATTTAAAAGAGTAAGTGTATCAGCATTTCCATTAGCCTTTCCTGCGGAAATTTCTCCAAGACACTGTGACCCCATGGAGCTGTGTTGGAATATGTGTCTAACTCGATAAGTTCCCATGGCTATCGTAACAAATTGCCACAAACACAGGGGCTTAAAACAACTCACATTTATCTTACAGTACTGGAGGTCAGAAGTCCAAACTTAGTCTCCCTGGGATAAAATCAAGGAATTCACAAGCAGGTTCCTTCAAGAGGTTTCAGGGGAGAACCTGGTCCTTGTCTTTTTCTGCTTCTATGGGCTGCCTGCACTCCCTGGCTTGAGCCCCTTCCTACATACAGATAGCCAAATGGCACATGAAAAGATGCTCAATATTGCTAATTATCAGAGAAATGAATTCAAAACTATAATGAGATACCACCTCACACTAGTCAGAATGGCTGTCATTAAAAAGTCCACAAACAATAAATGCTGGAGAGGGTTTGCAGCCATTCTGGGAAACAGCATAGAGATTCCTTAAAATATGTAAAATAGATTTACCGTATGGTCCAGCAATCCGACTCCTGGGTATATATCCAAAGAAAACTCTAATTTGAAAAGATACATGCAACCCAATGTTCATAGCAACACTACTTACAGTAGCCAAGACTTGGAAACAACCTAAATGTCCATTGACGGGTGATTGAATAAAGAAGCTGTGGTACATTTATACAATGGAATACTATTCAGCCATAAAAAGAATGAAAGCATGCCATTTGCGGTAACATACCTGGTCCTAGAGATTATCATATTAAGTGAAGTTACATCAGATGAAGAAAGACAAATATACAAAATCATTTATATATGGACTCTAAAAAAGTGACACAAATAAACTTATTTACAAAATAGACTCATAGACATGGAAAACAAGCTTATGGTTACCAAAGGGGAAAGGAGGTGGGGGCGGATAAATTAGGAGTTTTGGATTAGCAGATACTAACTACTATATATAAAACAGATAAACAACAAGGTCCTACTGTATAGCACAGGGAACTATATTCAATATCCTATAATAACCTATAATGAAAAAGAATATAAAAATGAATATGTATGTGTATAACTGAATCACTTTGCTATACACCAGAAACTAACACAACATTGTAAATCAACTATACTTCAACAACAAAAAAAGACCCCTTCCTCAAGCAACTCTAGCCCCTTATTTCCTCTGTCATATCTTCTACTACCAACTCTGGTCCTCCTGCTTCCCTTGTGTAGGATTTGTGATTCTGCTGGCCACCCAGATAATCCAGAATCCTCTCCCACCTCAAGATCCTTAACTTAATCACATCTGCAAAGCCTGTAAGGTGACATATTCGCAGGATGCAGAGATTAGGACGTGGACATCTTTGGGAGGCCGTTGTTCAGCCCACCACACCTACCAAGGGGACAATAGCGTCATGCAGTCAGAAGTGCCGTGGTTAAACAAAGACCAGTTGTGTTACAGGAGGATCTGGTCTCCAAGTTTCCTTACGATGGGCCGAGTGGGACAGACAGAGCCCTGGACAGTCAGAAGCCCTGCACTTGGGCCTCTAGTGAGTTCCCTGATCCATGTTCTTGTACTCTGGTGTTCTGGGGTATAAAAGAGGGTAACACAAGGCTCCTCTGAGGATGCAGGGAGCTGATGCCTGGGGGAAACACTCTGTACACCTGGGAATCTGCTTCCTGTCATTCACAGGCCCCACCTTCTGTCAACCCGGTTTAGCACATCCTCCTCTCCCGTACCTATGACAACTACACGTGCTCAGTTGGCTCTTAAGTAGGCTCCGTGATGGGAGCGATTTTTCCTCCCCTGGCAGATTGAAATGAGGGCCTCTTGAATTCAGAATGCAATTGGATCACATCTGACTGATGTGCAGTACAATTCAAGCCTGTCTGGTCTCCCTGTCATTGTCAAGGTCAGTGGAAACTCCTGTTACACACACACACACATTCCAGGACACTTGGATCTGCCAATGCAACTTCCTGCTAACTCAGCAAACACTGAACAGCCCCACCCTCTGTGAGGACAGGAGCCCCCAGCAGAGGACTCAGAGAGAAGTGGTCATTGCTGTCTTGGTGCTGAACCTGGACTTCTCCCCTGGGGACCAGGATAGGAATGGCTACTTTCATCATGGTCGTGCAGAGGCACACTGAATCATGAGGAAGGGCCCTAGCAGGGTGAGACACCACAACACAGGCTCAGTGGGGACAGTTCCTGGGTCTGTCCCATCCCCTACTGCATCCAGAGAGCCCCACATGGAAACACAGTGGCGAGATTTAATCAGTGGTTCCCAAACCCTGCTCCTGCCTGGCAAGGCGAGGCTCGCCTTCTCAGAGGTGATGGTCGTGGCTGGGCTCTTCCCCTGCTGCTTTCTCTTCTCTTGCTGTTGTGTTTTGTGACAAAGAGTTGATACAGAGGACTGCAAACCTCTTCTGCAAAGGGCCAGAAAGTAAATACTTAAGACTTTGTGAGCCATACAGTTCCTGACACAAGTTCTCAATCCTTCATGGTAGCAAAAACGCAGCTATAGACTTAGGCATAGACAAATGGGTGTGATGTTGTACAATAAAACTTTACCTTTAGACACTGAAATTTGAATTTCATATAATTTTAATACCAAAAATATTACTTAATTTTTTCAAATATTTCAAAATTTAAAAAAATCACTTGTAGGCTGCCAGCCATACAAAAACAGGTAGAGGATCACCTTCGGCCCCCGGGCCAGTTTTCCGACCCCTGGTCTCGAATGTTTACTAACCCCTAGTGTCAGTTGGGGTGAGAGATTCTGGACCATATGATCTCCCAAGGGCCTTGACCCCTGGGCTCTGAATTTGGGCCACGTGCAATTTATATCTTGATGACTCTTCTGGAAATAATGCGTATCCTGGCTCTGCATGGCTCCTTCCCCTACAGCTCCATTTCTCTGCCTGTGGCTGTGCCAAGCCGAACATCAACGGCCTCGTCACATCCGTTTGCGTCTTAATTTTATGGTGTTGCTCCTTGGAAGATTTGGCCTGCAGCAGAGGAATATCTGACAACTGCCTTGAGCTTTGACTCATCACTGCGAAAAGGCCTAGGGGAAGAAATAAATGCGAAGGTTTAGGGACAGGAGCAATTTGACAGGAAACCAGGCACTTGGGGAAGCAGGAATGAACCAAGAACTGGAATGGGGCATTGACCTGGCTCAGCTGAGGACTTAGTAGTCCTTTCTGGAGCTAAAAACTGATATTTTCCAATTTTAAAAACATTACTCAAACCTTAAATTCCTTTTCTGATGCTGTGATGAGAGAGTTTTCTTGTAAAACCTAGAGCTAATTTTAAACGTTTTACGTTATTTGCAGCAACTTGTTTTCTTAATCTGGAAGTGGAAGTTTTGAGTTCTGCTAAATATTGTTATTTCTTTTAAACCCTGTATTTGTCTTAGGGAAGTCCCAGAGCCGTTGTTCCCGTTTGAGGGTTGACTCATTCATCAAAGCTGCTCAGTTGAACTCTGTTCTTTCCTGCTTACGTGCTGCCTGGGAAAAGGAAGACCACACAGTTGGGGTGGAAACAGCGGGACCTGAGTCAGAAGACAGAAGGTATCACTAGCCAACAGGTGGACGAAACCACCTTCACTGTTCCATACCCAGGAATGGGTATACATCTCCCCAGGCACTGAGGCATGAGGGTGGGGTGAGACATCTGGAGCAGACCTAAGTGCCAGGTCTTACTGTTCACAGAAAGATGCCAAAGGACATGCCAATCGCGTTCTGACCTACAGGTCCAAGGAAGGAAATGAGACAAGCTTCCAAGTTGTCAGCAGAGTGATTATGTGAACCACACATCAGCTCCCATTGTGTCCAAAGATGATGGGAAATGCTGAAGGGTTCCCGGAACATATGTTCATTGACAACACAGAGTACATGCCAATAACTGGCTTTTAAAAATATTTTGTTGATTATATGTGTAATAAATATAAGAAAGCATGAAAACAAATAGACGATAATGAATTAAAATCACCCATTCCAAACAATTAAACATAGAATTACCATGTGATCCCCAAATTCTACTTTTAGGTTTATACCCAAAAGAATTGAAACCAAGGACTCAGATATTTGTCACCCATGTTTATAGCAGCAATAGTCACAATATTCAAAAAGCAGAAACAACCCAACTGGCCATCGGCAGATGAGTGGATAAACAGTATACGGTATGTACACAGCAGAATATTATTCAGCCTTAAAAAGAAATGAATTCTGACACATGCTACAACATGGATGAACATTGGAGACCTTATGTTAATGCAATAAGCCAGACATTAAAGGAAGAATATTATGATTTCACTTATAAGAAGTATCAAGTATAATTGAATTAATAGAGACAGACAGTAGGATATAGTGCTGACTTGGGGGGCTGGAGGAAAGGGGGACTGGGGAGCTATGGTTTAATAGTTAATGGCATTTCACTTTGGGAAAGTGAAACTCTGGAGAGGGACGGTGGTAATGGATGCACACAGTGAGGTGAATGCACTTAATGCCATTGAACTGTGCACTTAAAAAAGGATAAAATGGTAAATTATATGTTACGTATCTTTTACCACAATAAAAAAATTACTCACTAAACATATACTTCAAACACTATAGAAACATTGTTGAAAGAAATTATAGAAGATCTAAATAAAAGGAAAGACACCCCATGTTTGTGGACTGGAAGACTCAGTATTGCTAAGACGGTTTTTAGTAGATTCACAAAGTTAGGCAACCAGCGTCAGTATCTAATTCTAGAATACTTTCATTGTTCAAAAAAACCCTCCATTGCCCTGTATTAGTCTCTCTCCACTTCCCCCTCCCCCGACCTCCTGGCAACCACTAATCTACTTTCTGTCTGTACGGGTTTACCTATTTGGGGTATATACAAAATATATCGTATGTGGCCTTTTGTCCTGGTTTCTTTCACTCAGGATGTTTTCAAGATTCATCCATGTTGTAGCAGGTATTAGTATTTCGTTCCTTTTTACGGCTGAATTGCATGGATACAGCACTTTTTGTTCAGCAGGAACGATGATGAGCTTTTCTTACACCTCTTGATGGTCCAGAGACAAAATGCCTCTGACTTCCCTCAGTCTTTGGACTTGAAGGGCCAAGGAAGCCGTGTACCTTTGTCTGGCCTCGGTCCTCGTTCCCCGGCATCCAAGCCCACCAATATCCAGTCTCCATGGTGATGGGGTCAGGCTCTTGAGACTGCCCCGAGGGGAGCTGGTAATGGCCTTCTGAGTGATCGCTCTGCTGCTTGCTCCCCACCCCCACCCATTTACCCTTTGCCCTGGGAGCACGAGAGTGTGTGGTGAGGGAGGGGTTGCAAGGACCCACAGACTGTGGCAGGATGCCTCCCAGGGCATCCTCAGGGTTGAAGCACTGCACCCAGGCATCCGGCATCCCCCAGGCCTGCTGTCCTCTGGGAGGGAATTACTAGCACAGACGGACTTCAACCAGAACTGGCCCATTCTGAGAAAGGAAGTTAACCAGGAACCAAGGCTGGCATATTTTCAATCAAAGTGTGGTCCCTGGACCAGCAGCAGTAGCATCTTCTGGGAACTTGTAAGAAGGGCAAGTTCTTGGGTTCCCCCTAGGATGGACCCATGAGGCCAACAGCTGGCGGTGGGGGTGGGCACAGAAGTCTACCTTTTATCAAGCCCTCCAGGTGATTTCAAAGCCTGTTGAAACTGGAGGGCCATTGCCCTAAAGCAGTGAACTCCAAGTTTATCTTCACTTTGGGATCAACCGGAAGCTTAAAAAAAAAAAAAATGACTGAGGCGTATCCCAGTAGGCATTTACGTTTCTAAATTTCAGAAAATGTGTGAGCCAGGTGACTAGCACAGCCATTATTTTAAACTAAATTATATATAAGCTTCCAGTTAAGTAAATTTTAGTAAAAGTAAAGGTAATGAATACTCAAAACTCACCACCTCCAAAGTATCTTAGTGTATTTTACAATGATCTATATTCTTGGGGTTACTTACAGCTGTTTTTGCCTGCATGGCGAGAATACTGTGAAATGGTTTGCAAGTGATCATCTCGTCTGTGTTTAGAGAAAGCGCGTTGGTGAAGTCACTGCTGATGGGACTATTTCCAGCACAGAAATCAGCAAAGGCTACGAATCAGGGCTTTTCCCCGCAGAGAATCTGTTGTTCCGCACTGACCAGCACACCACGGCCCGTGCCCCACCCTAGAGATTGGGATTTAATGAGTCTGGGGTGTAGCTGGGCTTTGGAATTAAAAAACAAAAACAAAAACTGCAGGTGATTTTTAAGGTGCAGCCAGGTTTGGGGACCACTGTTCTAGAGAAAGATGGCTCAATGCAGCCTCAGGTGGGAGTGCTTGGTGAGAGTTCACCCGAAGGCTCCTGCACTGAACAGGCAGGGCAGTGCTGCCCGGAGTCGGGGTGGGAGGCGGGGGTCCTTGTACTTCTCACAGACTGAATTGTCTCTTTGGGGCCAAGCAAGTGAAGTAAATGAGTGAAGAGGAGCATGGTGGGGGGTGGTTCACAGGGGAAACTGATGCATTCACAGACCCCTTCAAACCACACCCCTGCAGCTACTCGCTCCAGCCAAGTGTTACCATGTGTGGAATGCTGGCCCAGGGTTGCCAGACCTCCTGGTTTTTTCAGATAAACTGAAAATTTGGATTTTTTAGTGTAAACTCCCCATCTTTAGGAAACCATGCATGGAGCTTTCTGTGATGTATTTGTACAGCAAAGTCTATCTGGCCACTTGCGGTGGACGCATCAGAGAAGAGCTAGCCGGCCAACAAGAGTCCTGGCTGTTGACAGTAGCAGTTTCTGCAGGTGCTTGGGAGTCTGGAGGAAGAACGTGAGTTCTGGGGAGTGACTCTCATGATGAGATGAGGCCCCCTACTGCCCTCGACCTCAGCTTCTGCTCAGCATAGTTACCTAGAAGAGCTGTTGGTGGGCTGTTGAGATGGGTGGTGGGTGGGTAGGCGAAGGAGGGTCATGGTTCTGCCGAGTGGTTTCCTGCAGTTCCCATCGCTTCCTGCTGGGGGAAGGGAAGACTGAGGATAGCGACTGTGGCCCTCGCCCCTGCCCAAGCACGTCTTCCTCATTCAAATTCACCCTTCCAGCTTCTCTGGCAAGGGCCTTAAACAGAGTCAGAGAAAACCTCTGCAGGAGTCGAGCAGGGCAGATCTAGGGGAAAGGAATGAAAGCACCTGAGGAAGAGGTTGCTCTGCAGGTCAGAGTGGCCCCAGTACATGTTGGTAGGGGTTTCAGAGAGGAGGCTTCTGGTGTAGCTGAGCGGGTCTTGGTGAGCTAGCCCCGGGTTGGGTAGGTATGGAAACAAGGGGAGAGCCAAGGTCGAGTCTCAAGGAGAAAGCAGAAGACAGAAAAGGTGAGGGAGGGTATAGCTCAGTGGTAGAGCACGTGCCTAGCATGCACGAGATCCTGGGTCCAATCTCCAGCCCCTCCATTAATTAATTAATTAATTAGCTAATAAATAAGCCTGATTACCTCCCACCACCACCAAAAAACAAACAAACAAACAAAAACCCAGAAAAGGAATCTGACATGAAAGGTAAAGATAGTGAATAAGCAATACAGAGTAAGAAGGTTCCGGGAGAGAAATCTGTGAAGAGATTCCCAGAGACAAGAGGAGAGGAGAGGAGGTACAGGGCAGAGAAGGCGGTCCACGAGCACCGAGTTAATTTCTCCGTTACCCTTTCTTTCCTTTTCCTCGTGGATGTGGTGGGACTCAAGTTTCTCCAGTGCAGCTGGTGGAAGGTTGCATCCTTACAGAGGCGTTTCAGATGCTCGGGGCAGGTTCCGGGCCCACTCGTCAGGTGAACTTTCCCGGTGAACTGAGCACGAAGCTGCCTGTGGAACTCGGAGGAGCGCCCTCCTTCTGAGTTCCATCTCTGGCTCCTGGATCCACAGGGCAGGCTGCGAGAAGACAGAGCGGGTGTCCGTGGGGCAGAGCGAGGAGTAGGGACCATGGGACTAATGCCCGTGAGAGGTAGGTGGTCACTGAAAAGGCGCTAGGTTTGTGACCAGGGCTTCTTTCTGTGTGAGTGAATACAGCGCACGTCCTAGAGGAGAGCCGAGGGGTGTCTCCCACCCAGAGGGACCGAAGGCTGGTTAGCACAGTTCTGCTGTTCCTGGCTACAGGGTTCTGTGGCCAGAGTGACCATGATGCAGAGACTCAGCAGGACGAGGGGAGCCATCATCATGTGCAACATGACATTCTGGTGGAAGGAAGTCGTAAGTTATATGAAAATTCTCTAAAGGTCTCTAAAGAGTTGATAGTCTCATTGTGTTCTGTAGATATGGCAGGGGAAATATTTCATTTCCTGTTTGGAGTGTGTCATTTTGCCATCTGGAGTTAAAACCAGGAGGTAAATAGCCTATGAGGGAGCACATGGGAGTAGAAGGAAGAACATCTCAGTGACCATGAAGCCGGCCATCCATGGAGCAGCCTGCCCGCACTAGGAATGAACCGTTCTGGTGAGGGGAACCACCAGAGGGTCATGAGCATGGAGAGACAGATGAGATATATGAGATAGATGGGAGATCAAAAAAAAAAAAAACCAGGTGAATCGTACCCCCAAGGGTACTGTGCCCCTCGAATCTCACCCTTCTGTAAGCTGTTCAGAGACCCACCCTTTTATTTGCTGCTTAACGGAGCTGGGGTGGGGACTCTGCAAACTGCATTTCCCAGATGCCCTTGCCAGATGGGTCCTTCTAGGTTTTCCCATAAGGAGGCACTAGAGAGAAGTTAAAGAGAGAGAGGAGAGGAGGAGGGACGGACTTCCTCTTTTTCTTGTTCCTGGCCGCACGAGTCCAGCTCCCAGCACCTTTGGGCACTCCCAGAACCAGCAGCCTGTGGAATGTCTGGGCTGAGGTGCTTGTGATGGTTCTGTTCTAAGAAGGTCCAGAATGTCACCCAAAATGTGTTCATCAGGTTCTGAAAGAAGACCACGGCAGATGCCATCGTGAGGAGCAAGGTATGTCCAAAACGCCAGCCTCCCCTCTGGATATGGAGGATGAAGAACTCAGAGAGGCAACTGAGAGGAAAAATTACGAGTTGTTAAAACAAAACAAAACAAAACAAACGTAATACAACCCTGCACATACGCAAATGTTCAACTCCACCAGTAATTTTTTTTTTAAAGGAACAAAAAATCAGCATTGAAATGCCATTTCCTACTCATGTTGACAGAGTGTAATGTGGCTGATAGCCACTGATTCTCGGGAAACAATTAATGTTGAGCACAAAATAAATTACGTAAAGGATTGTTTACTAACGGTTTATTTGCCATAGTGAAAAAGTTAAACTATCTAACAATAGAATAATGTTAGATCATTATTGTCAATCCACAATATGAAATACTATTTGGACATTTAAAGGTCTAAATAATATATTTTAAATGTACTAAATATACTGTTTAGTCTAAATATAATAGAACATTTAAAATGTCTAAGTGACGGGGTAGGTATAGCTCAGGGGTAGAGTGTATTCCTAGCATGCGCAAAGTCCTGGGTTCAATCCCTAGTACCTCCATTTAAAAAAAAAAGTTAAAATGTCTCAGTGAAAGTAATCTTGTAAACAAGATCCTATTGACATATAAAAATGTCTGCAGAATAATATTACTTAATAAATAGAAAAAAGCAAATTTAAAAACAAAGAGTATATACATTTAGTCTGAGTCTGTTGTATTAAATAGGGGCATGTGTATGTACCTATGTGGGAGATATTTTAAAAGGGAAGTGTTTAAAAGCTTCCTTGCTCAGGTCATACCCCAAACCAAATAAATCATAATGATTTATTGGGCAGGCCTCAGGCCTCAGTAGTACCTCAGGTGACTACAATGCACAGTCAGGGTGACAAAACACCGCTCTAACACACCTTCTCTCAATCTGTGCTCTCTCCTCGTCACCTCCAAAATTAAAGCACTAATTAAAAATTTTGATTAAATTGGCTCAATTTAATTGGTATGATAAAAATTTGGTTCAGATTAAATTGATTGCTTTTGATATTTAATTTTGATTAAGTCACTTGGCTCCCAACTGATTTTTTTGGTGAGCATTTGGTTTTCAAGAAAATAGAGTCCCATAACTCAATAAAAAAATGTTTAAAAAAGAAAGAAAGAAAGAGAGAAAGAAAGAAAGGAAGAAAGGAGGAAAGAAAGAAAATAGAGAGTCCCCATGACAGGCTTGTGGCAAGGGAGCCTGGAAAATTTTGTCGGGGTCAGGGTTTCTGGGATGTTCCATAGCCAGCCTGACCTCACCTGAGTCAGCCATCCCCAGGTAGCAGAAGAAAGAAGGGTCTATCTGAGTCTACTGCATCATGTTTTTTTAAAAAGAATAAAGTGGGTCACAGCATAGAAGAGAGGGCCGAGCTGTCTATATCACTCTGTAATTATTTGTGCGAGGAGTGGGTCCAAATACTTTCAGGGAGAGGATGTAGCTCAGTAGTAGAACACGTGCTCAGCATGCACAAGGTCCTGGGTTCAATCCCCTGGACCTCCATGGGAAAAGTAAATAAATAAATAAGTAAACCTAATTACCTCCCCCTGCAAAGAGAAAAAAAGTTTTCAGACCTCAAAATACCATGGAGAGACCTCAACAAACTCAACATGTGGAGGGTGGAAGCCTTCTGAAGGGGGAAGAGCTGCCTGCCTCCCAGCCTCATCCAGCCTCCCCCAGCTGGTCCACCTGTCAGGAACCCCTCCCATCACCCAGGGTCTGTCCGGGATGACCACCTGTTGCCTGTCACTGTTCCCACGGAAGGCTGTGGGACTGCGCTACAAGAGGGGGGAAGAACAATTTTCCCTCTACCCTTCTAGGTTCTGTGGCTGAGACCCCGTGTAATAAAAGTTAAATTAACAAGGGAAAAACCAACAGAAGTTTAACAACTTGTATGTATGCCACAGGTATACATGGGAGATGCCCTGAGATGGAAGCCCATCACCCAGGCACCACCTCCAGCTAAAGGCAAAAGAATGATGTTGGAAGTGGGCCCATCAGGGGAGGTTACCAGGAAAGGGCCAGTCAACAAGGGCAAGGTTTCTTACTGCAGATTTAAGTTGGCGCCTTCTCCACTGATAAAGAGTTTCTGGAGCTTTAATCTTATTTCTCTTCCTAGAGGGAGACACCCTCACAAATGGAGATTTCCTTTATGAGTGTAAACTTCTCTCACAAAGGGTCAACTTCTAGTCTTCTCTGAAAACAGTGTCTGCTATTTTTTAAAAGTAATCAGCTCAAGAATCCCTAAGCCAAAGAGGCATATTGTAGGATGACACAGCCTGCTCCTTCGTCTTTTAAGATTAAAAAAAATTTTTTTTATTGGGGGGGCAGGTAATTCGGTTAATTAATTAATTAATATCAGAGGTACTGGGGATTGAACCCAGGAGTCGTGTGTGCTGAGAACACTCTCTACAAGCTATACCCTTCCCCCCCCCTTTTAATTTTTTATCCAAGTAATAGTTAGTTTCAGGTGTACAGCAAAGGGATTCAGTCTTACACTTTTTTTCAGATTATTTTCCATTACGGGTTATTACAAGTTACTGAACACTGTTCCCTGTGTTAGACAGTACATCCTTGCTGCTTGTTTGTTTTAGGTACAATAGTGTGTATCTGTTCATTCTGCTCCCCTTCGCTGCTTCCTGTGAGCCGAGCCACAGCCCCACACTGATCGCCACTCCCGCTCCAGGTCCCAGCCTGCTCCGAGTCGGTGGGAGTGAGACAGGCCGTGGGAAGTGTGGAAGGCAGGAACTCAGGATGAGGAGCCGGGGCTCTGGATTCCAACTTCAGGCCCCTCAGTGTTCTAGCTGCCTGACCTCAGTCGGTCTGATCCTCACTTTTCTCAGCGATGAAGTCGGAATAAGCGTTTCCAGCCGTCTGCACGGTTGTGTGTGTGAGGGTGTCAGCCGCAGTGACTCTCAACCTGGCTGCACGTTGGGAACTCTTGAGCTTGGGGAAGTACTTGTCCTACCCCGAGGGATTCTGATTTAGTTGGTCTGTGGTGCTGCTGGAACATCAGGAAGTTTCAGAGCTTCCAGAGTGATTCTAATGCACTGCCAGGGCTGAGCATCCCTGCTCCACTGCTGTGAAAGGCCCTTAGAGCTACAGATGCTCTAAGGTGACTCCCAAGGTGGGGCGGGAACTAGCATTTCCTGGGGACTCGCTAGAAATGTGAACGACTGAGCTTAGGAATTAGCAGCTAGAGCAGTCTGCCTTCAACAGGCCCTCCAGATGATTTTGTAAGTGATACAATAGAGGAGAACCACTGTTGTAGTCCTAAACCCTGATTGTTCAGTAGAACTGGTCGGGGAGACTTTTGCTTGAAAACAATCCTGATGCTTAGATCCCGGCGGATGGTCCCCATTCAGTCACTTGGAGTGAGGGCCAGTCATTGGTGGTGGCTGTGGTTGTTTTTAAGTTTTCCAGGTGATCCTAATGCAACCAGATTGGAAAAATCTTACTTTTGAAAAGAAAGGTAGTTTTGAGCAAAATCTTCTAGAAGCAATACACACAGCAGAAGCCCAGGCTGTCTCTCCAGCTGGCTGGGAAGAGTTGCAGAATCTCTCGTGTTTATAACGTGATTGAATTCATCTCTTTCGTTAGTGACCTTTGGTTAGGTTGAATCATTTCCTTTGGAAATAAGAGAAAATGCCTCCATTGTTTTTGACATGTTCTCCTCATCTTTGAAAATATTTTGCAAAATGACTTTACTGCGATTTGGAAGCCTGCAACTTCCTCTAAATTTTGTCTCTACTGACCTAAGCAGACAACCACATAATGTCATTGGGAAAATGCTTGATTTAATGGGGACATATTTCACATTGGAGTTGAAGGCTCGCTTAGATTTCACCCACTGCAACTTACCGACCCTGCCCCCACCCCGCCCCCACCCCATTTTGCAGCTGGGGAGCCAAGACCCAGAGAGCCTCCAGACGCCTTGTTGGGGTTGAGCAGAACATTCATAGCGGAGCTGGGTGTGGGGCCAGACTCTTGCCACCTCCTCTTGCTCTGTTTTTGCCAGATGACATTATGTGAGCAATAAACATTTCATTGGAACTTTCTCTAGTATCGCTAGATTTCTGCCTAAGACAGTAGTAAAGTGCAGGGTCTCTCCGCCTCAGCAAGCCTGGGTTCAAATCTTAGCTTAACCAGGTGCTAGCTGTGAGAATTCTGACAAGTTACTTACTCACGCTGTGTGCCTCAGTGTCCTCATCTGTAAAATGGGGGTGCACAGAGTTCTGGTGAGGGGTCAAGATAAGGCACCCACAAAACAGAGCCTGTTGCCCCGTTGTTTCTGCACCAGCTTCCAGCCCTTCCTTTCACTTCGGCCTTATATCCGCCCCCTGGCGCTCTGTTTCCCACACTGTCCTGGGAGTCTGTGTGCTGTACCAGAAGGATCTGGGCCCTCACACCCAAACAGTGGGAAATGCTGCTCAGGCTATGGTAAAGTGAGAGGATGGATGTTTGGGACCTGGGAGCAGAAGGAGGGCTCTCGAGATCCGCGATTTCTGAGCACTCTTGTTCAAAGCACAGCCCTGCACGCAGCCCATCAGCAGGCCTTGGGCCACCTGGGATGATTTCCTTGGTCCACGGAGGGCCCTGCGCACTTCGGGCAGTTAGCAGGGAACTTCTGTAGTTATCATCAGACACTTGGGCTGGAGCGCAGAGAATGTGTTGTAGCCACAGTCTGGACCCCGGCGTGCGACGTGACATCAGGCTGGATGCCTGTCTTCTCCCGTCCAACCTCCCTCTTTGCCCAGTGGGCACAGGATGGCTTCCACCAGTTGTAAAATGTTATGACCTTGTCTCATTCGATCCTCACAATAGCTGGTGGTGAGGGTGGGTGTTGTTATCGTGTATTATGAAAGCGGAAACCACCGCTCAGAAAAACTTGCCCGGGACTGTAGGTTTAAACAAGGAAGAGGCACTTGGGATGTGGCCCCGCTACCACCCAACACCACTCTGTTTTCTTGTACCCGCCACCATGGGTTGACCTCTGTGCCTTCATCCCTCCCCTCCACCATCCGTGTCCAACTACTCTGGCCTTCTCTCTCTAGTCCCTTCTTTTCTTTAAAAATCTATCCTTTTTATCCCCCATCCTCATCAGGGTCTAGATTAAGGCTAAGCCTTTAGATGAAATGATCCAGCCCAGCCCACGGTGGGTTCCTGAGGTACCACTTTCAGGAAACTGAACTGAACTTCAGCACAGCTTCCTCAGATCAAAATGCCACTCCCGAAGAGAATGACTGACTCATGGATGACAGAAATTTCCGGGACCTTAGGAGGCCAGAGGGACAGCTGCTGCTGCGGATGAAGCTGGCCTGTGGAGGGCAGAAGGGACACGGGCCAGAGCAAGCGTTGGGACAGACTTGCTAGGGACGTTTGAATCACTCTGCTTTTTGACCCGTTTCTCCGTCTGTACGATGACAGTTGGAACTAGGTGCTGGCTGAAGTGATGTCTAAATCTGGGCTTTCTGTCTTCTCTAGTGTCCCAACCCCCGCAGCTGCATGTCCGCGGATTCTGGGGTATATTGGTATTTTGCCTTCATCGTTTCTACCTCTCTTATGAGGTACCAAATTACCTAGAAAATGTCCTACCTCATCCTCTCTCTTCCAAGAGCTCGGAGACATTTCAGGTCTTTTTAAACGCACCCAGGCTTTTACTGTCCTGTTTGCCTCTTGCAGATACAGAAACTGGAAGGAGGAAATCAAAGCGTTGGATTCAGCAGTATTTCTTTAGTGGCAGCTGGCTGTCAGGAACGTGGAGTGAGAACAAAGGGAGACGGGTCCCGGTTCTCTCCCTCAAGGTCCCAGACTACGGCCCCATGCATGGTGGAGGGCCACAGGTGAGGACCGCCAGAGAGGGAGGAACCAAGGAGCCTGGGGGGCTCGGAGGAAGGAGATTTGCTCAGCCTGGAGATACCTGGCCAGTGAAGACAGGCAGAGCTGGTCCTGAGTTGCAGGCCCACTAAGGACAGAAAAGTGGGTCACTGTGGGGTGTTGGCCTTCCTTTGCATTTATTACACAAACAAATGAAACAGCAACGATAAAAATCAGGGAGAAAGAAAACCACCTCAATTTTTCCTCCTAACACATCAGATGTTTTAATTTTTCCAAGTCCTTTTCCAGACACTGGTGACAATTATGCAAAAATGTTTTATTGTGGTAAACACAGCAGGGCCTGACTCTGAACTCAGCTGGTCTCACTTAGCCTCGCATAGAAGCATGTTTCCATGCGGCTACACAAATTCCAGCCCTCATGTAGGCGTGCTGTCTTTCACTCTTTCACTGCTGTGCTTTCGGCAACACCGCCGCTGACAAGTGAGCGTGCAGTTTCCCGAAACCTGCGTGCTTATTAACAGGATCCGAAACGTTTCCTCATTGGTTAAATATTAAATCTCATTGGTGTAGTTTTTACATTTCCTTGATAACTAGGAAGCTTAAATATATATTGATTCTCTTATTTGCAAATTGTATTTCCTCTTTCTTGAGTGAACTTTGGGTTTTTCACTCGCCTGGACCTACTGCGTGTATTAGCTTTTCGTATTGAGTGACCAACTTCCCTGGTTTGCCCAGGACTGAGGCGGCTCCTGGGATGCAGCTTTCTGTGCTAAAACCAGAACTGGTCTTTATATATCGTATCTTTTATTGGTCGTCTTTAAAAAAAAAAAATTCTAGGGGGAGGTAATTAGATTTATTTATATATTTTATTATTATTATTTTTTAATGGAGGTACTGGGGATTGAACCCAGGACCTCGTGCATGCTAAGCACACGCTCTACCAATGAGCTATACCTTCCCCCAGCATATCATGTCTTTATATACCAGCTTCAACAATGCATAATTAGTATTCGGTGCATTCCTTCCCACACTCCCAAATAAGCCTTCGTTTTTGTTTTTTTGTTTTTTTGGTCCATAATAGTAGTAATAGGGTCATTGTAAGAATTAAGTGAATTAACATAATTTAAGCACTTAGGCCAGTGCCTGGGACATAGTCACTGCTTAGTACATTTGAGGGTAGAGGGCACAGCATGTTGACGAAGATTGTACGGCGTGGAATCAGACTGCTTGGGTCTGTTGACTCTGATCCTGGCTCCTCCGTTTCTTCCTCTGCAAAACTGAGTGACACTTACCTGCTTTAGAGGCTGGTTCTGAAGGTTACAAGAGCGAATACACGCAACACACGTCGAAAGGGGCCTGGCCAAGAATAAGCCCCTACGCGATAGCTATTGTTCACGGCAGTAGAAACAGTCATAGTGAGTGCCAGCAGCTGCCATCTGCTGTATGACAGGCACCGCTAGGGTGACCAGATGTCCCGTTTACCTGGCTCTGTTGTGGGTTTAGCACTGGAGGTCCCACGTCCTGGGAATCCCTCAGACCCGGGGAACCTAGTGTCTCATCAGCCAGGTACTGTAAGAATGTTAAATTATCTCACTTCATCATCCCAACACCCCCCTGCTTTACATACAGAGGAACAGGGACTCTGAGTGCTTAAGAAATTTGTCCAGGTGACACAGGTGGTTGGGGCCGAGCCACCTGGCTGCAGCGCCTGATCACCTCCCTTTATGAATGGCATCTTCTCTGGGAAGGAGCCAGATCCTGCCTGCAGGTTGATTCATGGTCACCTGAGATCATCTTTTCACAATTTTCAAATTTTGTTGTGGGCTGGCTCTGTGTGCACCAATGCCATCCTCACAATGTCTGTGACTTCCACAAGAGAGAGACAGAGTTTTGCCTCCCAGGAGCCACTGTCACCTGATGCGGGAGGGACACCATTGGCTCGTGATCACACCAGTGCCGTAATTTTGAGTGAGTGTCTGCGGCCACCTGCACGCATGCGCCCTGTCATATTGCCTCTTCCTCCTTAAGTGTATCAACCGAGGCGCTGCAGACCCCAGCAACCCGAGATCCGGTGTGAAGGGACTGGCGCTGTGTTTCAGACAGTTTGGAAGATGGGGGGAGCCTGTGCTGCGTGTGCGTGGGTGCTCGTACTCAGGGAGGTGGAGCCTCCTGCACCCCTGTCCGGGAGCCTGCATTACCTGGCACTGGGCAACCCTCCCATGACACCTCGACTGGAGTCAAACCTGTGTTTAGTTCAGAGGCTCCTGCGAACACAGCCCATCGGTCCCCACACAGCAGGCTGCTTCAGGGCTGGCTGGCGGCCTCCAGCTTCCCACTGGGATGCAAGCCCCAAGAGAAGTCACCATTAGGGGGTGCGGCCAGGAGTGAGTGAGGGCTGTCTCCCTCCCCCGTGTGCTCACCACTGTCTTTTCCTTGAACCCTCTTGTCTTTGTCCCGCTCCCTCTATAGATGGGGACTCCTGGAAGGTGGAGACACTGACTCTGCCTGTGCCTGACCGCCTAGGTGCCCAATAACCTGTCTTGCTGCAGATAAGCGCAGATACCTTAGAGTCTGGTCCTACGCTGTGTAGAGCAAAGGAATACGGTCTCCAAGGATGGAAATCATAAGAAGACATGCTCTTATACGATGTAGTGAAGTCACCTGACCCTGGGAGCGGGTGAGTGTGTAGTGCAGAGCTGGCTTATCCCTTCTCCCCTTTTGGGTTCTATACTTCGGCTAACGCAAACTAAAATCACATTGCCTTTTTTATTTTAATGGGTATACTATTTTACTCACATTGAAATTCCACCAAACACTGAGCTCAAGTATATGCTGGCCCTAAGCTCAGATTTTTGAAATAAAGACAAATTGAGAGCTTTAAGGATTTGATGCATTAAACACAGCACAATATATTCAACAATCATCCAGAATCTAGGGGGCCGTGTAACTATAGCTTTATACATTCGCAGCACAAGGGTCGGGACAAGCCCTGCAACCTGAGGGAAAACCGTTCAGGACAGAGAGGTCCTTGGTTGCTGGCAAAGTCTCCCCTTGGCTTCAGGCTTGAGACAAATCAAGGAGTCTGTCAGGGGACAAAATCCGCTGAGTTCTGGACAGACAGTAGCAACAGGATATTAAAGGACTAGCCTTGCCAGTTGGGGTTGTGGGGGCCGGTCGAAGCGAGCAGGGCTGGCTGAAGGCAGGAAACGTGGCCGCTCAAGTCCTGGATCTGTAGCTCCGAACAGCAGCCTGGAGACAGAGGGTTAGTGATTTCTTCAAGAGCTCCCAGGTTTTCCAAACAAGTTCCTAGGATGCTTTCTCCAAACAGGGACATCGCGTTTCTGCAGCCATCTAAAACCTATGGTGACTTCAGAGGAGAATGGAAAGGAGGGCGAGGGGCCTCGAAAGAGCCAGGGGAGGACTGTTGAGGCTGAGTTCACAGGAGCCAGAGATGGGCAGGGTCTCCCGAGGAGGAGTAGTGAGGCCCACCCTGCAGGACTCTGCCATGGGCCTCTGCAAAGGCCTCAGGGGCCTGAAGGGGACAGTGTGGGGCGTGGAGAGGCCCCTATCCAGCAGTAGCGCTGGCGAGGGCTGTGGGGATGGGACAGGACTCAGGGCACTTGAATTGGATTAGAAATGTGCTGGGGAGTTCGCACGCTCGCTCGGGGTAAAGCAGAGGGCGGATGAGCCAGACCCCTCCTCCCGGCCAGATGCTGCTCTGCTCTTGATCGTGGGCTTAGATGAGAATATAGTTGAAGGACGATGTCAGAACATAACCCAGAGTGAGGGCCAGTCGATAAGCAAAGAAAAGCAGCTTCCAGAATATTTCCTTTGTTCATTCACTATAGCATAAGCCAAAGGTGCCTGGAGTGGTGGCCTTGCCTGGAATAATTTGTGATCCACACCGTTTCCACGACCTTCCTCGGGTTTCCCCTACTTTTGCTTCAGTTAACAGAATGGTGATGAGTAATTTTATCTTACTTCACTATGACATCAACTGGCACATCTCCGAATGAAGACTCGTCTGCTGACGGCCCTTCGGCGGGGGGGGTGTGTTTATATTTATGTCTTGTTTACTCTCCTCCTCTGTGGATTGTGGTTTTCCGGGAGAGAAGTTGATTCCACTTCAGGAGAAAATGAAAAATCCAATTGTTCAATGCATGATAAATCCCGTTTCCTCTCCTGTTTTCAAAAGATGAGTTGTTCAGTCACATGCTGGGGGGGATCATCGTTGCAGAAACACGAGGCTTCTGATATTCGTGCCTGTTTCTGAGGGATCTTTGCCTGCCGTTTTTACCTTTTTATTTTAATGACGTTAATCTTTTCTGTCATTGGATTCACTTCACCAGAGCATCTGTCCATGTTCATTGATTGATCATTCAGATCTTTACAAACAGGCCCCACCGTTCACTTGCTTACTTGCCACTCACATGCCTCTGCTTCGGACATACTGAATTATGTATCGCCCTCCAGGTGCTCTGGGGTCCCCCCACCCCCGCTGCTGCCAGGCCTTCGCACCTGCTGCTGGCTTTGCAAACAATGCTTTCCTTTTCCTTATCTGCCTGGATCACTCCTCTACGTCATTGAAGCACAAAGATAGCCCTGCCTCTTTCTCTTGAAAGCCTTCACAAGCTCCTCCCTGAGATGGTTAGGTGTCCCTTTGCTGGTTAAAGCCGCCTGCACTCACTTCTGTCACGGGCTATCATAACTGCTGCTTGTCTGAAGACTCCTTGCAGACATGGACTCTGGCTTTGCATCTTATTCATCCTTGTATCGCCAGAGCCTTCACGGCACAGAGTAGTGGCTCAATAAATACACATTAAATTAAAATCTGCCACCTCCTCCATGAAGACTTCCTAGATTCTTCCAACCTGCAAGGCATTTCCAACTGTGGGCTTCCTCTATACTCTATCTGTGCCTCTTTTTTACCCCCATCCCTTTCTCATTGTCCATTCTACTGGCAAACCTCCTGGCACTTAGGAAGTGGTCACTGAAAGAAAGTTAGTTAAAAACTGAGCTGAATTTGAAAGAGTCATTCTGGAATATTCTGTATACCAGGACAATTTTTTTTTTTCTGTCCTTACATTGTGAAACCAGTATGCCTAAGAATCCAGGGCAGAGCATTAATTCTGCGATTCAGTCATCTGTCAGTAATATCTCCATCATTCACTGGTTATGAGTGAGCACAGAATTCGTTGTAGCTGTCATTGTTTTGAGGGCCGTAGAATTTTAAAGGTCTAGAATTTGAGAGCTGGCATGGATTTAAACAGTTATCGAGTCCTTTGAAAGCTTTTTTAGTCTTTTTAAGTCATCTCATGTTATAGATTGGGAAACCAAGGTCCTGAAAGATAGAATCAAGGCAAGTCAACAGCCAATAAAGCAGGTTTCACCTACATTCACCCTCTGTGTACAGCCATAGTGAGGTCTGACCAAGCTGTAATACAGAGCAGTGTTTGATCACTGAGTCTCATATGCAGGGAAATGAATAAGCTTTCATGACTGAGTCAGGAGGAGAGCATCGCTTCCCCCTCCCACTGTTGAACTGCAAAGCTCACCCCTTCAGGGAGCCTGAACCAGCCCAGGGTACTGGGTCGGTGCTCTGAACAGGGGAACCAGAAGCCTCGAGAAACACTTGGCCTTAACTACACCCTTGGTCTGCTCCTGGCACCCTCCCCTTGTCATAGTTGAGGCCTGAATTGGTGGACTAATCCTTAAATGATGAGGGAGTGGTGAGTATTCAGGAAGGACATTCAGAAAACATGTACTGAACTCAGCAAGTTTTTGTTATTTTTACCAGGCTGGAAGGTCCATAAGGACAGCAGACTGACCCCCTAGTGTCCATAGCGCTGATGCCTCACACCCAGTAAATACTGCCCAGTACACATTGTTGGGTTGAAATTAAGCCAAGTATGTTCACTAACCACCTTGTTTGTCAAAACTGGAGTGATACAGAGACGATTGCAAGGTCCTCGCTCTAGGATGACACGCAAATCCATAAAGGAATATACACATAACACAGAAAAATAATGCAAAAACCTGAAAAGGAAGAATATACACCAATCTCAGGCTGGTGGTTGCCACGGGGGCCAGGACTGGAGGTACAAAGAAAATCTATCATGTTCTATTTCTTAATCAAAAAAGAAAATGAAGGAAAAACTGTGGCAAATATGACAAAACATATTTATTCTGTGTGATGGGAACATAGGTGTTTTTATATTAACTTCTGTAATTTTCTGAAGGTTTGAGGTGGTTTTTTTTTTAATAATACTGTAACAGCGTGTTATAAAAGTAACTATTCCTTTAAAGAGTGTTAAGTTTTGTTCTTGCACACAGAACACCTTGATCACGTTGAGGCTTGAGGATTGGTCTTTTGAAGTTTTACCCTACCTTCTATGACGTAGACCTTACTTCTAGTATGTGGTCTTTGCTCATAGGGTGTGGACTTTCTGGAGTCTCAGTTGAAAGCTCAGGTACTTAACCAGGCTACGTCCTGGCTGCTCCTGAACTTCAAAATCTCCTAGTACTATACAGTTCCTGAAATCTTTGCTCAGCTCGCCAGCTTCCTAGTGACATGGAGTCTCGTCCTTCTCAGGCACAGTGTAATATTCAGTCAAAGATACGATGAGGAAAAAGGGGGGCGGGTTTGGCAGATTTTCTTTCACTTCTTTTCTGAGGCTGTCTTCTCAAAAGTACACTGACCCAAACTGCAGCAGCCTTGGCAGCCCCAAACTCCATTGTCTGTTTCCTCCATCCAGCAAGATCCTTGCTTTCTGCTTGGGCTCTGTTTCTCTGCACCATGATTTGGAGATCATTTCAGAGCTTTAGTTCAACCCTCAGATGTTCTCTTCTACCTTCATACAGAGGCCACAGAAAGCAGAGCGATCAGGAGATAAATTGCATCCTGGAATGCTTAGCTTTCCCAGAATGGCAGTGACCCAAACAGAGAGGAAGAGTATGAGGACTTACACATAATGGGAGTGGTTCCCGTGTGTTTTGGAACATCGAGATACTGGAAACATTTGACTATGGCATAGGGAACATGATAACAAGATCAAAAAAGACAAAACAAACCAGGAGAAACATTCCAGTTGAGTTCTTAAGATTTCACAGTTTAAGCTAGAAGGTTGTGCATTTAAGAGTTACTCTCAGTTTTAAATCTGAGATGGTAAAGTTTCTAGCACAGAATAATACAGAGAGGGTATAAGGGTCAAGTATTCACTCCATCCTCTGAAACAGAAGAGGGTAGAGAGCCTGAAACAGGTTGGAAGACACTTTGGCTTTGCCCAGAATTTGGCAATTAACTCAAGAACATAAGGACCATGCTGAGTAACAACAAAAAGTCATGGGGAACAGCTGGAAGAGGAGAAGGGAGTTGTTTGTTAAAAACACTGTAGTAATCTTTGACTTTTAAGACTATATAGATGAATTTTGATCTTTCCTAATAGAATAAATAGGACATCGAATTTTAAAAAGAAGTGCAAATAGGGGGAGGGTATAGCTTAGTGTAAAATGCATGCTTAGAATGTAAGAGGTCCTGGCTTCAATTCCCAGCTCCTCCACTTAAATTAAATAAATAACCAAATTTACTCCCCTCCCTGAAAAAAATCCAAAAAAATAAAATAAAATAATAAAATTTTAAAAACCTAAAAAAAAGTGCAAACAGCCAAAATCACAAGAAAAAAAAGAGTTTAAATAAAAGCAGAATTAAACAATTTTAATTACCTTTTTTTTAATCCATGAATCCATGAGCACAACACAGAAATTAAGCATGTAATAATTTAAATAACCAGCAATTCAAACAATATAAATGTGCCCAAATGGGTGGACTGCTTAAATAAATTATGATGAATTAAAGATTTGTATGGATATGATCCTATTTTGGCAAAAATGTAACTTTTTGTACATATAGAAGCGTATATACATATGCACAGTCTGAATGATATACATTAATTTATTCGTGATAGTTGACGCTATAGGCTGGGATGATGAGTTTTCTTGATGCTCTTTTACTTTTCTGTCTGTATATATTATAAATGAAGATGCACTGCTTTTATAATAAGAACTCCTCCCTCATCAATACCACAAATATCTGGAGTTTTTTAGTATGGAAAATTTTTTCTTATGTGAAACTGTTCATTCATTTTAAGCCATGTGTGCCTATTCTGCGCATGTGTAGGAATTTCACTATTTCAAAATCTGTAAAATGGGAGTAATACCTACCTCGGAGGGTTACTGCTTTACTTGTGTTTGGCGATAAACTCAAGAACTGACAGGTGTTTAAATATATGTATATAAAACTACTGACGTAGTTCCTGTTTTCAAGGGCTTACAGTTTGTAGCAGAAAGCTGAATACAGCACCCAAGTAGTTATAGAACAAAAGAGAATGAGTCATGAAATGAGAGTGCTTAACGTGCCCAGGATTCAGAGATGGGAGAGGTCACTTCCTGCTACTAGGATTAGGGAAGCTGTCATTAAGAGGTGGCCTTTGTCCTGAAGGACTAGACTTTCAAGGGTGGAGGAAAGCTGTTTCCACAGGAGAAAACACACCCTGGTGGGGCTTTAATCGTGAGGGCAAGGCGGATGTGACTTAATCAGGACACTTGGTTGTAAGGGACAGAAACTCAACTCACTTCCCAGTTAAGGCAGGAAGGGAGATTTTTGGCTCAAGGAATCCATAGATTGAACGACCAAAATGTAGAGAGGCCTCTGGAACTTCAAGAACTAAAGACTCCAAAGCTGCCAGTATCATCCCCCTTTACACAAAACTGGCCTCCTGAACAGGATAGAAACATGACTGCCAAAATTCCTTTTATTTACATCCTACACCTTCTAATACCAGAGAATAAAATCCTAGATGTCTGGTATTTGCTTCAGAATAATAGGGAAGGAGAAGAAGCAGATGGAAGTAGAGCTGCAGCAAGATGGGCCATGAATCGATCAATCATTGTTTAAGCTGGATTTTAGGTGCACAGGGGTTCATTACATGATTCTGTCAACTTTTATGTATGTTGGAAATTTTCTTTAAATTAAAAAGAAATCCTGAGAAGGAATGACGTTAGCTTGTCTTAACCCTACCCTGGATCAAGCCATAGTAACCAGGGGGTGTGGTGATGTGAGAAGTTGGCAGCTCTGGGGAGAACCTCGTGACTGGGACTATCGGGTAGGAAAGGAAGAGCTGCTCTCCGGGAAAAAAGGGGGTTCTATTTCCTGGGAAAAGGAAGGGAGGAATCTGGGGTAGAGCGTGTCCCCTCCTGGCTTTATTACCTGCCCCTCTATCTCTCTTCAGGGCTCTAGGCTCCTATTTCTGAGAATCTTCAGACTGTTCCAGCTAGATGTCCCATGTGTAACTCTAACGTGAAATGATCAAAAACTTGATCATCTCCTTCCCACAATGAATGTATTCTTCCCCGACTCAGTCGCTCCAAACAGAAATTTCAGAGTCCTATACAATTGATCCTGGCTTCCTCCAAATCCCCATACCTCAGTTTTGCCGATTCTGCCTCCAAAACAGTCAACTTCTCCATCCTATCCTCCCTAGTCCCCAGCTCCACTGCCCCAGTGTAGAATTCTCCCAGCCTCAATTGCTCCAGAGTCCATTCTATCTCATACCACACACCACAGCTTCCTACGACACCAACTGAATCATTTCATCCTCTGCTTCATTGTCCCATGACAACTCTAAGGCATGAGGGTCATTCAAAATCTGGCCTTCAACTGCATGTAAAGCTTCCTGCCCTTCGTTCCCATCGGGGGTAAATACACCAGGTACACTTTTCCTTCTGCACTGTTGCATATGCTGCTGCCTCTCTATGAGAACATTGGCTAAACTCTATAAAACCGAGCTTAAAACCCACCTCCTTTACTAAAACCTTCCCAAGCAGTACTCATTCCTCCTGCATGCCGTCTCACATACCCCTTGAGTATGGCACTTGTAATCCCACATGGTGATGATTTTTTCACATTTGTGTCCTCCTACCCTGAGGCAGAAACCCAGTTTCAATCATAGTGTGTATTCCCTGTACATAAAATAACGAGTAAAGGTCTACAACACAGATCCCTCTTGATTATGAGAGATCCTCAAACTCTAGTTTAGCCACTGATTGAAGATTAAACTTTGATATAATCAGCTCCAGTGAAAGAGAACTGCCTCCTGACACAACCCATTCTGTATTTGGAGAGCTCTTACATGGTTCTCCCTTAGACTGAGCCTTAAGTCCTCCTCTCTGCCACTAGTCCAGGGTCTAGCCCTGGGAACCTTCTGAAGTCAGCTCTCACGTTCTTCAGACTAAGTATCAAATATTCTTTCAAGAAATCCATAGAAGGCAGGGGTGTGAGAAGCCAAGCCTCTGAGCGTGCTTCTGCCTGTCTCGAATGATCTGGACATGTGGCTCTAGAATTGCATGCAATACCCAGGTGTGGTCAGACTGGGAACAAGACATCAACAAGGAAGGAGTAAGAAGTTTCGTGAGTGGTATTGAGGGCGCACTTGACATTGCATAACATGGTATAGTTTGTCATAGCCATCGTCACTGGCCCAGGATGAAGAATGAAGGAGACAGGTGTTTGTGTTTCCCCAGGGCTGGGGATTGGCAAGGGAAGAGTTATGAAGGATCACAGAGAAGAAGATCTCTCTTGAAATCCATTCCATCCAATTATACCATCATCTTCACATCATCATCTTGGTCCCCCTGTATCTTAAAGACATTGTACCTTGAAAGTAAATTTATTCAGACTTTCCTCTCTACATTCTCAAGATTTATTGATGTATGATTTTAAAATCTATCCCTTTTCCTTATTTGGCACAGCAAAGGATAAGACATTATTCACATTATTTTCTTAATAATATGTTGCTTAAAATTTGATGGACTAGTGATCCCTTTAACGGAGATTGCATAAGAAAACAAAATAAACTTTGTCTCATCAGACTTCCAAAAACAAAATGGAACTTCTGAAGTGATGTCTGATTAGGGTTCTCCTGTGAGTGTGTGAGAATCAGGCTCCAAGGCTGGGTGCCATGAAGGAAGGAAATGGACTTCCCAGAGCCCTACTCTTGGCTGGAAGAGTATGCGGGTGGGGCGGGGACGGAGGGGAATGTGTAAAACCCTTCCTTCCTAGATGGACCGTTTCAAAGCAGAGAATGGTTGAAATTAAAGCAGGAGTAATTTGTTATAGTCATAAAAAATCTTTTTTTCTGACTATCAGACCCTCTAAATAAAACACCTCAACAAAGCCAAACATCGACATTTTTGAAATAGCAAACTGACACTTGACTAGGGAAGGAATGCCCCTCAAGAGGGTTGAGATGACTATTTCTGTCATGGGGACAGTGTGACCAGATCAGAAAGGCTTTTGACTGAATTTAGAAGAAGAGGGGAAACAAATCCTAGAAAACCTGTGAAACTGGTTACTATGGGAAACAGGTTCAACTTCTGCGGGAAGAGCCATTTGATTCACACGAGAAAATTACTTTGAAGGTGGCTGGGAATGAGACACACCACCTCTGCTGCCTACGTAATAATGCACGTCTCACCGCGAATGACGTGGATGTGGGACCAGGATACGATGCAGTAAATACAATCCCGCAAGGATAGGGGGATCTGGTGTCCAGAGAGGACTGTGGGGATTGAAAGGGCAGATTTTTTTTTTTAAATAACCAGTTATAAGGGAAACTGGACTAGTGCTACACACTCACGAGCGTGACCATATATTGAGGGCAGGCAATGCATTGGGCCCCGGGGGTGTGATGATAATTGAGACAAACGTGGTTCCTGCCTGCATGGAGCTTACAGTCTAGTGGGGTTAAGGGTAGAGAATACAGCCTAATTAAGGAGTTAAGAGGAGTTTCTTGTGAAGTAGGGAGTGCTAAGAGACAAGGCTAGGGCGATAAAGAGCTCAGAGGCCATGTGAAGGAGTTATTCTAATGTCAAGGGGATATCATTGAAGGATTTGAAGCAGGGACACGACATGATGGGGTTTTATGGGGGACAAGAACTGAGGCTGAGACAGTAATCTAGGCAAGAGAGGGTCATAGTCCAGGTTAAGGTATAAGTGGTTTCAACAACAGTTAAGAATTAGAACTGGCAAGACCCGGGTCAACTGGAAATAGAGAGCGAAAAAGAAGAAGGAATGGAAGGTAACACTACAGTTTCCGGCCCTGGCTTCTGGGCAGTACCAGCCACTGAACTGGGAATATGGGAGGAGGGGCTGGCCAGGTGGACTGGGGGTCAGAGGAAAACCTGAGCTCAGTTTAATACACGTTCAGCAGAAGGGGTCTGTGGACCATCCAAATGGAGATGTCTGGGAGGCAACTGGAATAGCAGTTTAAGATGTGGGGAGAGAAGTGGGCTAGTGTTCAAAATTTGGAAGTTGAGATTATCCAGAGAGAGGCCCTTAAAATGAGATTATGTATTTGCACGTGCCTGTGACAGCGTGGAAGTAGACTGCCGAGGAGGTACCCATTTCAACACCAATCCCATTCATACTCATTCCACAATATTTTTTTAAATTTATTTTTACTTTTTTGGCAGGGAAGTAATTAGGTTTATTTATTTAGTTATTTTAATGAGGGTACTGAGGATTGAATCCAGGACTTTCTGCATGCTAAGCACTGAGCTATGCCCTCCCTCTTCCACAACAATATTTTTAAATAAATAAATCTACAAGGGTTCAGTGCTCTGGTGGTTTTAGTCTGTCAAATTAAGAACATAATTGTCTTCTTCGGGGCACATGGCAAACATCAAGATCTAAATGGAGAATGGGGATGTCTATTAATATTTCAGCAAAAGTTGATGTCATTATTGTAAACACTGGAGTCCTAGTTATTGATTTAGAAATTACTGACCTTAAAAGTGTACATCACTCATCCCTGATTTTTTCTTTTTTTCTTTTTTTTTTCCATAGTTCTTTCTCATCTATTCAGGTTGGGGAAAACTTTTCCTGGCATCTTATGCTCAGATGGATTTGCAGAGGGCCCGAGAAACTGCAGAGGATCCATTCTCTCTTAGAACTGCCAACTGGTGATAAGGTCACATGTCATAAACACACAGACAATGCTCAGGTCAAGAAATTCTCTTGACTTACTAAAATTCTTAAGAGTGCATCTCATCATCTCCTGGGTTTGAGCTGCGTCTCAGAAATAAGTGGGATGCAAATAATCTGACTTGTCTGTTTGCATAAGATGTCCTTGCCGTGCTTCAGGGCACACCAGACACAGTCATCCCATAATTACAGGAGAGCTCTCGGGACCAGCTTCAATTAACCAAACTGCTTCTCAGTTATCATTATATTATCCATATTTATAGCATTTGACATTTTCAACAGTGCTCTTTAATCATATTGTATGTGGGTTGCCTTAATCTAAATCTTTCAGCATCCTTGGGATACTGGATGTTCCTGTTCTCTGGATCTTCCAGATGGAAAAAGCAGGCATGGACCAGCATCCAATGAGAAAACCTGAGAGTTACAGTCCCAAGTCATTTGGGCAGGCTCGCAGTAGTTAAGCATTTACACCAAAACAAAGGGCTGCTGAGTAAGGCTGGGTAGGTCAATGGGATGCGAAGACGCTAGACTAAAGGCAAAAAGACAATCTTTAGTTCAAAGGTCTGAGAACTGGACTTGCCTAGCCAGAACGATGGAATCTCTGGAGCCTGGTTGCCACTGTTCTTTCAAGACAAGTGCTGTCATGAGACTTCTGCCACCTTTAGGCTGAGTTAACTCCGACTTCCTTGTTCCTTCTCCCTTGGGTCTATAGTTTTCTAGAGTCTCTTGGTAGTTCTGCCTCTCTTGGCTGGACAGTGGAACTTGGGGCAAGGAATGGAGGGCTGTCCAAATCCTAAATAGAGAATATTGGCCCCCACCATCTCCCTGCTGACTCCCCCCACAGCTTGAGCATGGATCCCAATGGCAGAGAATCTGACATAAGTTTTGTATCTCTTTATGAATGGCTAATATTACCACTCTGATTCGCAGCAGCCCTGCAGAAATACTGATGCTACTCACAACAGACAGCTCTTTTAGTCACATCCAGTTTGATATGCATAGTTTGATAAGTAGATCTATAATTTTCTTTGCTCGGTCTCCTCCGAATCTATGGCAGAATCCATTTAGGAAGGATATCCCTCCGTCATTCCGTAACAGATTCACAGAGAACACAGCTGTTCCTCTCAGCTCTCCAAGATCTTCCTTTCACTGTAAATCACAAATCTTACCCCCAAGTTGATAGATCTAGAAATTATTTGAATACAAGGCTGGATTTGTTAGAAATATATTTGCACTGAATATGAAACCAAGTGGATGATGTTGAATTGTGTGGTGATTTTTTTCTTCTTCTTCTGATTTAATGAACATTATGCTTAGGTTTTGCTTTCTTTTATTAGGTGAGTAATTTTAAAGAAGAATAACCTGTCGGAGACTCCCTCCTACCATTCAATGTTGGATCAAGCACAGCAGGCTCATTTTGTAAACATCATTACTCAGCAAAGTCCTTTCTCAATGAATGGCTTTCCTGGAACCTCTGCCAGGTCCTCACTGGTGCTCAGCCTCTGGTCGCACATTGTCACATCCTCCAAGGCAACTTTCCAGACCTCGGCTTTCCTTGTTTCCTCGCTCCACGTGTCTACTTAGGACCGAATACTCTTAATGTCTTCACCTTTACTCTGTCATTTACAACTGATCTTGCAGGTGAAATGTTGTCTTTGGTCAAGACTAGTTCTCTCTTTGCACTTTTTTTTTTTTTGGTGGGTTTGGGTAATCAGATTTGTTTATTTCCATATTTTTTAATGGCAGCATTGGGGATTAAACCAGGACTTTGTGCATTCTAGGCACAAAGCTACATCCTCCCCCACCTCTTTGTGCTCTTAATTCTCTTCTGTCCTCCCCCTTTTCTCCCTCCATTAAGCATCTCCTGAATCTTCAATTTCTTCTCCCTATATCCTTTCCCCTGACTGCAAAAAATACGAAGTCTCTATCTTATAAAAGAAGCACCCTTCCGTAACAACAAAATGTAGTCCTATTTCTCTTCTATTTACCGTCAAATTTCTCTAAACCATATTCTCCACCAGAGTGGTGAGTTGATTCTGTCCTGCCAAAATTCATGTCCACGGGAACCTCAGAAAAAGACTTGATTTGGAAATAGAGTTTTTGAGGAATCCATTAGTTAAGAATCTCTAGATAAAATCATCATGGATTTATGGTGAGCCCTAAATCCAATGACTGTTATCTTTATAGGAGAGAAGAGATGGATATTTGGGAACACAGAGAGACCCAGAGGTAGCCACAGGAAGACAGAAGCAGAGATTGGAGTTTTGCTGCCACAAGCCAAGGAATGCCTGGGACCTCCAGAAGCAAGAATAGGTAAGAATTCTTCTCTAGAGTCTTCTGACAGTGTGTGGCTCTGACAACACCTTGACTGGAGACTTCTAGCCTCCAGAACTGTAAGAGAATACATTCCTGTCATTGTAAGCCTCCCAGTCTGTGGCATTTGTATGGTAGCCCTGAGAAAGTAATGGAACCCACTTCTTCCTCTTCCTCATCAGGTGCTTGATCAAGAAGAGTAACTAAAACTTTATTGATCACCTAATATATTCCAACTTCTTCAGACACGTACCTCATTTGATCTTTAGCCTCTTAGAGGTAGTCTCCACTATTATCCAAATTTATACAGATGAGGTAACCAACTTTGAGTAATTTAATGAAGATCACACAGCTAGTAAGTGGTAGAGTGAGGGTTCAGGCTCCGTGGTCTGAACACTCAGTCATAACAACTGGCCACTACATGATCCTCAGTTCCTTGCAATTTGGCTTCTACTCCACTGAACATGTTCTCTCAAAAGATAGCAATGGTTTCCCAACAGTTAAACCAAATGCCTTTATCTTCCACTCTGTGACATTGGATATGTTGTCCCCTTCTCTTTGTAACTCTTCCCTTGGCATTGAAAGGTACTAGTTTTCTTCTGTACCCTAATTCTTCACTGATGTCTTTATTGGCTCCTCTTATTCCGCAATCCCTAAATTTAAATATTTCCTAGTGATGTCTGCTTGGCTTTCTTCCACCTCTGCACTCTCTTCCTCAGAGAGATCACCCATCTCCATGACTTCAGCTATAACTTCTATCTCAATAACTTTCCAAAATACCCCCCGCCCAAAGTTTGCTCTCTTTTGGGGGCTTCAAATCAGCATGCTTCTTCTTATCGATGTCCTCTTAGCTGTCCCGCAGTTATCCTATCTCTAGGTTTGCTCTGATTATGAGACCATTATCTTCCTGGTAATCAAGGCGCATGGTCACATTTGACCATCCCACTGAGACAGTTTATGAATCATATTGATTCTGCCTTCTCAGTCTCTTGCAAACTCTCCTCTCCATCCTGCTATTAATGGTTGAGTGAGACTTTTTTTTTGCCTCTCACTTGGTTTGTTGCAAGAGACTCCCACCTGTTCTGCCTTCATTGTCCCTGTCTTCAATCTATCCTACACACTGTTGCTTCTGGTGTATTTCTGAAACATATGTTTCTTCTCTGATTGAAAATCCCAGATGGGTCTCCATTCCCTGGAGAAGTTCAAAGTGCTGACCCTGACATTCTGTAATCCTCCAAAATTTAGTCCCAATGTGTATAATTCAATCGTATAGTATATCTCTTAGCCCCACCCAAGTATTCCCTAGAGCAATGGTTCCCAATCTTTTTGTCACTATTGTTTCCCCCTCCAGTCTTTTTAGACATTCCCCCCCCCCGCCAATTATCCCTCCCCATGAAATTTTAATAGGACAGATAGAGTATGTATTTGTCACGTTCTGTGGCCCTTTGGAGTGGAAAGCCACAAACCATTGTAATAGCAAAGATTGTTTTGGCCCCTCCAAGACCCGTTTTCATACCCTTGGAGGTGGTATCACTCCACCTCAGGAACTGAGAATGTATGTCCTAGAAGGAATATGAACTTTGGAATCAGAACCAGACTCGTATGTCTCCTCTGAGATGTACAAGTTATGTGGCTATGGAGATTCTCAATCTCTCTGGTCTTCAGGGTTCCCTGTGCCGGCAGTGAGCCTCCTTTAAGACTGCATCACAGACCAACTTCTGTCCTGTCTTATTTCCTTCACAGGTGTTAATCCCAAGAGCACCCTTTGGCAAACTTCCCACATGCTCATCTCCATCTCAGAGTCAGCTTCCTAGGGAACATGACCTGCGACAATTCCCTATTCACTGCCTGGCCTGGAGGCAGGGCTCCATAAATGTGAATTCTTTCCCCCCAGATTCTGATCAGCTTCCCAGGTTGCCAAGGATATTTCCTCTTGTTCAAGTCACCTTCTCCTTGATGTCTTTCTTGACTGCCTGCTTGAAGCAGGGTGGTGGAGGGGCGTACAACTGCGTCCTTGATGCCCCACTGCATTTTCTATTTGCCTCTGTTAGCACTTGCCTGACTGTACTGGCACAGAACAGGAAGGGCTGCTGAGTGACTAAGCAAGTTCTGCCTGTCTAGCAGGACATTCTCCTGTTGTCAGAAGCTGCATCAACCCTCCTGTGCCCAACCCAGATCAGAGAACGTGTATCACTTCTAGGTTCCAGGTCCTGCCCCACTTTATTATGTCCCACTAAATCCATTTACCTAAGGAGCACAAGGTTCCAATTTTGCTAGAGGTCAAGCTGTGGAAGGCATGGAAGATATCAGGTAAGATGGTTCTTTGGGACACTAGTCCACCATCTTCTTGGCCTGTTGACTTCCCAAATAAAGTCGCTATTCCTTGCCCCAACAACTGTCTCTCGATTTATTGGCCTGTGGTGCGGTAGGCAGTATGAGCTTAGACTTGGTAACAAAAACAGTTTAAAAAATGATGAGATCTTGATATCTCAGCTCTACTGATCTGCATGGCACAGAGTAGATGCTCATTAATAGTTTGTTAAGTATTTGATCTAACCAGGGAAGGGGGTTAGCAAAGTAGGCACACAGAGGGACAACAGTCATGGGGGGGTGTGCATATTAAGTTGCCAACGAGAACATTATTGATATGATTCACTGTCCATAAGACCAAGCTCAGGACAAGCATTCTGGGCTGTACAATCAAAGGAGTGGGTAACAAGAGAATCTAAGAAGTTCCACGGGAGGGAAGAAGAAGGGTGCATGAAGAGGAAGTTGTAGTCAGGGAAAGAAACTGCAGCCTCCCAGGGATGACACGGTGTCACTTGATAAGAAGGTCCAGGTGGTGACAACGTTTAGGGGTAGTTCAGAGGAGAAGTAAAAGGTCAGGAGAGATGAGGCAAACAGAGAAGTGTGAGGTCAGGCTCTTCACCGGGGGGTGTCATCTCTGTGAGTACTGCTTGCATCATTAGGGAGGGGCAGGCAGAGAAGAAGGAAGGGAGAGAGAGGAAGAGAGTAAGCCCGCTGCAAAAAAACACTGGAGAACAGAAAAGCCCATCCCTGGGCTAGGCAGGTACCAACACAGAGAAAGGCCAAGCAACCAGATAATATGGACTCCGAGGCGGGGCCGTGGTGGGAGAGAGAGAGAGAAAGGTCCTTGAGGGTGGGGTGGGGTGTCGGTTATCTTGTTCATCTTTGTATTTCCTGCAGAAACCACAGTTCTGGCACATAGTAGGTCTTGGTAGACCTCTGCTTAATTCCCTTGTAGTAACAATATTTTGTTTTCACGTGACGGAAAGTTAGTTTATATTTGGGGTGTTAATATTTGAAGTATCTTAAAGTAGCCAGAAGAACATCTTCATTATTCTAAAGTACTGTTTTTCCCCCTGTCTGGTTTAAAGTGATCTTTATTATTCCCATTTAATTATAAAATAACACATGCCCCAAACTTTAAGAATAGATACATCCACCCAAAAAAACCAACCAACCAAACCAAACCAAAATCCCCATAATCTCATTGGCCAGTGACTTTTTTTTCCTGGGCCTAAACTTTTAATTAAAGTATATTTTCCTATCGTTGTACATATTTTTGTTGTTTTCACTCAATGTATTGTGCATATGATGAAAAATATGGCTCTTTCACTTTGGCCTTAATGGCACATATGGGTCTATTGTCTAAATGTGCTATCATTTACTTCTTTAGACTTTGATGTTCTCAGTATTGTTTTGTTTTGCTTTGTTTAAACTATGCTGTCATCAACATCCTAGTATTTAAAATCTATGTGCAAAATGAATGATTTCCTTAGGCTAAATCTCAACCTGAGTTACTTGATTGTAAGTTTGACATGTTTTTAAGCATTTTGATATATATTGTCATGTTTCCTTCCAGAAAGTTATACCAATTAATACTTCTGCCAGAAAGCTGTATCTGAGAGCTTACTTTTCTACATCTTGTCCAACTGAGCACTAGTATTTTTCATTCCTTTTTTTTTTTAAATTGGCAAGAAGGTTAAAACTACATTTGAAAAATTTGCTTCTTAAAAACTGAATCTAAACCTTTTCTCATATACTTATTGGCCATTTGTACTCCTTTCTATAAAACGCTTTTTCAGACATTTTGTCCATTTTCCCCATAGCGGTGTTATGTCTTTTTTTTTTTTAATGAACTTACAGCAAATATTTTGGTCTAGTTTGTTTTTCAAAGTCCTAAACATTTTAAAATGTAACTTTTTTATTACTAAAAATTTCAAATATATACAAAAGTAGAGAGAATAGTATATCAAACCCCCATGTTCTCATCAACTCAACACCCAGATTCAACAATTACCAACTCATGGCTAATCAATCATGTTTTTTTTTTCTTTCTTCTTTTTTTCCTTTTCTTTTCTTTCTTCTTTTTTTTTTTGCAGCAAATTATCAACATATTATTTCATCTGCAAATATTTCAGTACACAGAAGACTGAAAATTACATAGTCAAATCACCAATTTTTTCCTTTGTGATTTCTGCCTTTGTTATTAAGCTCAAAATAGCACAAAAATTTTCATCTATAGTTTCAGTTGTCTTTTTGTTTCACTTAAAAATGTTTTTTGGTTTTTTGGTCCATCAGAATTGAACTTTATTGTTTTTTTCAAATATTTAACCAGTTATCAAAATAAGTTAATATATCTCTACCAATTTGAAATATCAACTTTATCTCAAGCGAAATACACACAGCTAGATCTGTCTGGTCTTCTGCTGGTACTACTGTCTTCTTCTCTGAGTATATACTTAATATTCATTATTGTTAACTTCATGGAATAACACTGTAGAACAATCATTCATGTACACTCTTTTCATATGCAACTATCCAAAATTCTGAAAAAAAAACCCCTTAAAATTGAAGCCATGGTATTGTTTGTTATCACCTTAAAATTAGATTTGCAAGATTAGCATATAAAATGTTGTTCCTTCCCATTTTCTTTTAAAAAAATTAACCTATTCTATTACATCTTTGCACATTAAAAAAAAAAAAGGGTGCGATTAGAAATGACCAGAAATTGAATTCCAATCAACTTAGCAAATATGTCGGAGTTCCTGTTCCATGCTAGGACACCATGTTTGGTGCTGATTGTACACGGAAAAGCACGGTGGACACGGTTCCCATCTCTAAGTAGCTTACCAAGTCCAAATTCTGTGATCAATTTCAGGGGCTCTGGGCTCCTGTTACGAATCCATGAATAAGCGATAGGGTGACACGAGTAAGAAACGCAGGTTTGAGCACATAATCATCCAGGCAAAGAATGGAACTGTGAGAACATGTATCTGTGGGTGGCTGGTGTTTTATTTCTTTCAATCTTTATCTCGGCAGTGCTTTCTCAGCATTTCACGGATCTCCGAGCTCTCCCCAGCTGGGTTCCAGTGACCTCATTTACAACACTTCTGATAAGCGCCCTCAGGCTGAGAAAGGTTCTGGGAAAAGATACTTTGCCTCCAAAAGCTTTTAGTTGAGTGGTGGGTCCCTTACTCTAATCAACACGAGCATAGATTTTCTGGAATAGCTTCAAAATGTCTTCCATATATACTCTTTTCAAAATTATAAGCTTGATTTTCTTCACATTTCAGATGTGTTTAATAGGTATCTCCTCAAAAATCTACGCCATCTTTAGTTATACTTCAATATTTTTTTTTAATGGGAGAAAGGCAGGATTTAGGCATAACGGTTTCATTGTTGATCAACAAAATATTCTTTGACTTTATTGAGAAAGCAGTTAAGAATGATGTAAGATCTTCTGCTTCAATTCCTGCATCAGATTCCCAATCACTGCATAAGGCTACAGGTAACAAAATACTCAACTACACTTCCATCAAGTGACTTACTGTTCTCACATAACGAGAAGCCCAGGTGAAGGCAAAGCTGGGTAGCTATTCAGCAATGCCAGGAAGCAACTAGACTTATATCTTTCTTCTTCACCATCTTCAGCTATATAATTCAGCCTCGTGGTGGCAACGTGGCTCCTGTAGCTCTAATAATAATGCCTGCAACCCAGGTGGGAACAAAGGGAAGGGGGAAAGAGAAACATTCCAGATGAGTCTGGCTCAAGTCTTTCCAGAAGCTCCCCCAAAGCTCTCCACTTAGAGACTATTTGCCAGAACTGTGTCCTAAGGACATCTTCACAGCAGGGGATGCTAGATAGACACTCTGCATCTTAACTGGGAGCAGAACAAAACCTGAGCTCTCTTGATAAGAAAGACGGGGGTGGGGGGTGGGGGGGGAATGCCACAGCTCCTTAGCCAGAGGGCACGTGTAGTCTACTCCTGCAGGGTGATGTGGCATGTGCTTTGTATCGCTATATGTCTTTCTCAAAGCCTATACTCCAACAACACTGCCCAAAGCAGAAGGAACAGGCTTGGTCTCCTGATGCACACAGCAAATCACTAAGTCATTCTTTATCAATTTAATTAGTATTTATTAAGGATCTTCTCTGTGCCAGGCATGGAGGAAAACAGTCATGACCAAAATAGATACGGTCCTTGCCTTCACACAGTATCTGGTCCTAAATTAAAAAAGGAAAAAAAGAAAAGAAAAAGAAAAACAGGGCACTGTATCTTAGAATTCTCTTTTACCTTCCATCAAAACTAGAGGGTGGGTATAGCTCAGTGGTAGAGCACTTAGCATGCATAGGGTCCTGGGTTCAGTCCCCATGACCTCCAAAAACCAAAAATCCAGGTTTTAAGCATAAATATGCTTCTCTTATGGGTCAGTGAAATTGGATCATTGTCCTCTACACTGCAGGCACAGATTTTACTTTTATAAATTAAGGTGATCTTGAGCAACTCAACATCATCTTTATAGCTTCAGCACAAAAGTTCTAACATCCTAGGGCCTGTGAGCATGAAAAGCATTACAGAAATATATGCTGAATACAAGAAACAAAGTGCCTAAACAGTACCAAGTTACAAAGCTTTTTAAAAAGGGAAACCTAATCTCCAGGAGACAAAAATACGGTTTTAGATGTAATGTCACCAAGTGTGAATAACTTTAAAATAAACTTCAAATATTTAGTCTGAACAGGTTTTGCCAACCAGGTTCTCTGAGGCCAAGTTTTTGGATAGTTCAAAAACATCTAAAAATTATTATACTGAAGACATAATCTTTTAAAGCCAGGTCCTGAAGGGTACTGAAATCAGTATGAACAAATTCATTCCTACGCGTGTGCTCAAAAATACTCCTTCCACCAAAGCCACAGCATAAGTTTAACTCTCCCTGGGACATTTGTGAGTTAAAACAACAGATCCAGAGTGTGATGCTGCCAACTTCCGTGTCTCTAGCTGCCCTGCTGGCAGTCCAGGAAGGGTATCTCCTGTCAATTCTTAAAAGGGAATTCAGCTGCCAAATCAGGAGGGAAAAAGGGAAGTATAGAAGGCTCTGTGAAATTGGCATTCGATCATACTCAGTTTCAAGGCACGGAGAGTAATATTTGAAAAAGAAATCACTTAAAGGCGAATGCCAAGATTACAATGGGTTTAATTATAAGAAATCTTTCATTATCAAAATCATTCAAAATCCTGGACCTGAAACAAGTCTAGAGAAACTAGCACTGTAAACGACACCTAGTTACTACTAGAAAATCTACTGCATGTGGGACTAGAAATGACAGCCACAACGGATTAGATTCAGCGGATTTACCAAAGGCCCAATCAGGCCCCTAGGAAAGTAATACTGTGGCAACAAATGCAGAAACAGCCTCCTGTAACAGGGAAATACAGCGACCACCGCTCTGTCCGACAGCACCCGTAGCCCTTACGGTCCTGAGACTTTGGGAAGAGCAGTTCCGAAAGCAGCATGGACACCGAAAGTCAAAGATTTCAGGTTCATTCCAACTCTCTTCTACTCGCTGATTTTTCAATAGATTCCCAAGAAACTCCATGCATGAGAAAACTTGGATTTGGGGAAGGGAATTTCAGGGGGAGGGGAGAGAGGGAAATAGTCCCATCCGGGAGGACACCGGCGACGATTCCACGGTCCCTTCTGGGGATCGGCCCACCTGCCCACCCTTCTCACCCTCCTCCATGCCTAAATCCAGGGCGCCCCGCTCCTCCGTGCCCCTGCGCCGGCGGAGAGCCCCTGCCGGCTCCAGGTCGTGCTTCCCAGCCTGGTGAAGGTGCCCGCGCCCCCTCCAGGGCCCCTCTGGGGATAGGCCCGCCTCCATGCAGACCCCTAAGCCGGCGCGCCCCGCTGCTCCAGGGCCCTGTCCGTCCCGGGCCAGCACAGGTGTCCGCGCCCTCGCACGCGGAGTCGGGGAGGCGGCCGGGGAGCCCCGCCCACAGGCCAGACCTCGCGCCGTGTCCCGGCGGGGGCGCCGGCGCGCGGTAACCCGGAAGTGGCGGCGGCGGGCGTGCGGGAGCGGGGGGGCGGGGGGCTGTGCGCTCCAGCCGGCATGGCCGCCGCCGCCGGCTTTGTGTGCCGCGCGCGGGCCCTGGCCGCCCGCGCCTCGCCGGGCCCGCGGGGCCGCCGCTGACCCGCCCCGGCTCCCCGCGCCGCGCCCGCCGGGCCGGCCCCGCCTCCCCTCTCCTGCGCCTCCCCTCCCCCTCCTCCTCCTGCTGCCGCCGGGCGGGCGGGCTGCAGCCGCCCTCCGCGCTCGCTCGCCCGCTCCTCGCCGCGCGCCCGCCCGGCCGCCCGCCCTCGCTCTCGAGCCAGCCGGCCAGCCTGCCTGCCTGCCTGCCTGCCGGGCCGGCGGCAGCGGCGGGCTCGAGGCCGCCCCGATGCCCGAGCCAGGCCCCAGGATGAACGGCTTCTCGCTGGGCGAGCTGTGCTGGCTGTTCTGCTGCCCGCCCTGCCCAAGCCGCATCGCCGCTAAGCTGGCCTTCCTGCCGCCGGAGCCCACCTACACGGTGCTGGCGCCCGAGCAGCGCGGCCCCGGCGCGCCCTCCCCGGCCCCGGCCGCCGCCGCCACGGCCGCGGCCCAGCCGGCACCGCAGCAGCCCGAGGAGGGCGCGGGCGCGGGGCCCGGCGCGTGCAGCCTGCACCTGAGCGAGCGCGCCGACTGGCAGTACTCGCAGCGCGAGCTGGACGCCGTCGAGGTCTTCTTCTCGCGCACGGCTCGGGACAACCGGCTCGGCTGCATGTTCGTGCGCTGCGCGCCCTCCAGCCGCTACACGCTGCTCTTCTCGCACGGCAACGCGGTGGACCTGGGCCAGATGTGCAGCTTCTACATCGGCCTTGGCTCGCGCATCAACTGCAACATCTTCTCCTACGACTACTCGGGCTACGGCGTCAGCTCGGGCAAGCCCTCCGAGAAGAACCTCTACGCCGACATCGACGCCGCGTGGCAGGCGCTGCGCACCCGGTGAGCCCGGCGAGGGTCGCCAGGCCTGAGCCGCCGCCGCGGGGAGGCGGGCTGGGGGTCCCCTGGGAGCCTCTGAGTTGGCCTGCTGGAGAGGGGCCCCTCCTCCCGGGCTGTGGGCAAGCAGAGAGCCCCCCGGCACCGCTGTGGATTCTCTTCTTCTCTATCTCTGGCTTTCTCCCACCCCCTCCAAAAACCCCGCCAGCCCTCTGGTTCCTGGAGAGCTCAGAGTCAGAGGATTTTGCCTACTTTGACACGCCGGGGTGCCCCCGATCCACCCGCTGGGTCTTTTGTGGTTCTGGTCACCGCAAGGGGCAGCGTGGGGGTGCTTAAGTACCGGGCAGAAACAACTTGGTTCGCGTTTAGTTTGTGTGAGCTGGCAGCCAGAGACTGGAGGTCCTCAGGCTGAAGTGACCTTGGGCAAGGCACGTGAGTCTCTAGACCTCTGCTTTCTTCCCTGTGAAACCAGGGGGCGAGACGAGATGACTTCCAAAAAACATTGTGGTTGTGAAGTGCTCCGCGGGGCACTGTCTGGGAGGGTCGGATGGTGTGAAGTTTGCCTCCTGGCGGGGCTGACTGAGTAGCTGGCACCGAGTGAGTAGCTGCAAGCAGGAGGTTAGCCGGTGGCTCTGGGCCTGGCAGAGCCTCAGTAACAGCCCAGGATGAGTTTGAATCTTCTGTTCTAGGGTTTGGGGAAATCTGTTGACCTTGAGTTCTCATTAGCATTCAGGTGAGGACTAGAGCATATTTATTGGGGGAGGGCCTTTTGTATGCAAAGCACACGTTGGGGGCGTGGTTTCAGTGAGACCAGCAAGCAAAACTTGAGTTTTGGTCTCAAGTTAGACCAAGTCTGGTAAGTGGGGAAGTCACATCAAGTCCTGTCACGTCACATCGCCTGTTTGTCCTCCAGGTTGGGTGTCTATGACTTTCCCCCGCCCACCTCATAGCAATGATAGTGAAAATACCTGAGGCCATATCTGTTATGGCATCTGATTTCTTCAGATCAAAGAGTCCCCAGAATAAGTGCAATTGGCACTGTTATGGCTACTGACACATGTAGTCTTTATCTAAAGTGTGTTTGCTTGGCTCATGCAGACTGCCAACACTAGTGATTTTGTCTCCATTCCAATTCATACGTGTGCTCGTAAATTACCCCATGTCTCTCTGGGAAAATGGCCTGTCCAACAGGGAAGTACTTAGGATTCAATATACGTTGTTTGTCCATGTTCTCCTGAATTCCTGAAGGACTTCGTCTGCATGATAGCTTTTTGAAAATGGTTTAGGCTGATGCGCCTGTACCATACACAGATACATTGAGTCAGACTCTACAAATAATTAAAAGCCACCTGTTCCAGTAAAGAATTTCAAAAGTATGTGTGTCACACACAATAAATAGAATTTGCCGTCAGTAGAAGTATTAAAGATAAGGGTTGGCATTAGATCTTTTTAACGTGAAACATTACAATTCTACCTTGAGTATGTTTTATGGCAAAATTTCTGTAGAACACAGAAATTCTTATACGTGGGTATCTGGATTGGAATGAAATCATTTCAGATGTAAGACTAACCCTTTGCCCTGAATATGCAGGTGTGTCTGTGTTACAGCATATGTGAGGCATAGTTATTTCCTGGACTTATTTGTCCTATTTGATTTAATTAAGGGCATTGTTTCAGGTCAGGTTAAATTTTGAACTGTCTAAACTTTGCCCAGGATTTATTTAATTTTATGCCAGAACTCATATCTAGATTTCTTCACCCATAAAATTGGTTAGAATTTAAAGGCTAAATGAGAATCTTAGGATTTGAAGAAACCTTACACTTCCTCTTGTCCTGTGCTTTTCAAACTTTTTTGGTTGTGAGCCCACAATAAGAAGTGCATTTTACATCTTGATCAAGCACACATGTACGCATCTGCGTCTGTATATCTGAAGCAAATGTCTCACAAAACAGTATTTTTTTCCTGTGGGCAATACACATGGCAGATTATGTTCTGTTCTATTTCATATTTTTTTAAAAAGAAGAAAAAGAATGCTGGTTGTGAACAACTATATTTATTTCTCAGCTCATAGACACTGCCCTCGTCCAGCCTCCTTCGGCAGAAGCCTGCAGAAGGTAATTTCATAGAGAATTAGCAGTCGTTCCCTTGGCTGCTCGTTTCCAGTGTGCCGTGCAGTCCTGTTTCTCAAGAGGTGCATTTGTGTGTCTTGGTTATTCTGATAGGAGTTCCTTGACTCTGAAGCTGAGCGGTCCCTGAACCACCTTCCTTCAGCCTTTCCCCTCTGTCTGTTCTCTGTAGCTTTTCTGCTCTGACCTTGCCTGGAACAGGCCCTGTTCTCTGTCCATTTACGGCTCCTTTCAGGTCACTGCCACCGCCACGGTGCCTCCCACCACAGGTACCCGTCCTTCTGTGGCTGGCTCAGGTCCTCTCCCCCACCCTGTCTTCCTTGGGGGCTTTTTCTTTTCCCATCTCCTGGTGAACCACACTGCTCAGGACACTGATTAGAGTGCCCTCCTGTCCTAAATCATCTGTCTTTAGGTCATTCCCCGAGGAGGACTATGAGGTGTGTGTGTATCAGTGCTGTGCGTCCTCAAAGTACGTGGCTCAGTGCTCACCCTCCCTCCTCATGCTCACGTCTGGCCTTTTGTACGCGCCCCCTTTCCATGCCCGGAAGTCTCCGTCTTGCCTGGATCCTGAGACCCTGGGTGTTCCTGTGTGCCTGGTGCTGGGCCTGCAGTTACCACATCGTCACCATGTCCTGTTGTGTAACTGCACTCCCACTAAGTTGAAAGGGCTCCTTGTCTTCTGTATTCCCATCAGCTGGCAAAGTGCCTTAAAATGATAGGCACTCATTAAATATTTGTTTAATGGGGTTGCACATATGGCTGCCCCCTAAATAAATGGGATAGATTCAAATTTTCCTAAATTGGAGTCTTACAAAGAGTTATATCTATTTTACCACTAGGGTTTGTTGTCCATGGGCACAGCTATAGGCCAGGAGGAGGGTTGTGATGTATCCGCTCGAGGTCTGGTCTACTTTGTATCCATCACACCATGGTGTTGACAACACTGAAGTGTCTGTATTGAAGGGAAGAGTGACAGTAACCCTTTGTATTTCTCTTCATGCTTTCTCCGTTTTCTGTCTGTGACAGCTCCTGTGCGTGCTCTGGTGAGCTGCCCACTCCTTGATGGAGGACTTCAAACAAATACTGCCTAGTATTTCCATGGGTAAAGGTAGCAAATTTCCTAAGGGATGAGCAGTAGAGTGGGCAAATAGTCTAAAATAGGGTTTCAGGAGGAAGTAAATTTGAAGGCAAGAAGGTCATTACTGTTTGGCCAATAGATGATTATTTGAAAAATGGTGTAGAAGAGAGGAAGGGTTTGAAAGAGCCAAGAAGTGTGTGGACTCAGCATGGAAGAAGTAAGTTGGTATCTTACTTGGTTCTGGCTGCTATTGACAGAGTGACTTACAAACAACAAAAACTTATTTCAACGTTCTAGAGGCTAGAAGTCTGAGATCAGGGTGCCAGCGTGGCCAGGCTCTGGTCAGAACCCTCTTTCTGGATGCAGACTGCTGACTTCTCATTGTATCCTCACATGGTGGAAGGGGCAAAGGAGCTTTCTTAGGCTGGTTTGTAAGGGTACTGATTCCATTCATATGGGCTCCACCCTCATGACCTAGTCACCTTCCAAAAGCCACACTTCCTAATAACATCACCGTTGGGGATAGGTTTGGGACATACACACACACACACACACACTATCCAGCCTACCAGCACACACACACACACACACACACTCTCTCTCTCCAGCCTACCAGCAGTTGGTATTGAAACAGTGAGAGAGACAGTCTAAGCATGATGGAGGGCTCGAAGGCTAGCGCTTACGTTGGTGCCACTGATTAACTTTGTAAGTATGTTGTGAATCCAAGCAATTGAAAGAATGAATTGGAATCACTTTCCTTTGCGGAAAGGACACTGTAAATCAGGGTGGCCTTATTAAAAGGTAGTATTATAATCTGAGCAAGGGGGTGTGATTCATCTGTGGGGGAAAGGCTGCCTGTTGGTTAAGGTGGGAGCAGGTGGATTAAGTCTCCACGCGCATCCCCAGGGGTCCTCTCGAATATGAGCAGCTTCAGACTGTGCAGAAGTGGGAACTGTGATTCAAGAGGGAGTGAGTCAAGCTGATTTGAAGGTATTAACCCAAACAAGTAAATAATGGAGGGAATGAGGTGTGGGGGAAGCCCTAGAGAAACAGGGGCGTAGGGGAGTTTGTGATTCAGTGCATTGTTAGTGTTTACCATTGCCATCCACAGAAGCTGTTTGATGCAAAGACTGTGGAGGAGAGAGGCATTTGGTAACATTGGTGGAGAAACACTGATCCAATCAGAAAAGGCAAATGCAGAGAGAAGATGATAAATAAGAGCTTTGAGTGCCTAGGTACGAAAGGCAAATTACAAAAGACTTAAGGTTTCATTCACTCATGCAGTCTTTCAACCAGTAAACCATTAACCATTGAACCCATGTGTATCGATACTGTGCTTGTACCAGACACTAAGGTAGGTTCCATCCAGTATCGTTAATCTCAAACTGTTTCTTTCTGTTGGAACCGAACGGACTGGATTTTAGAGGCATTTTGAGTATGTAACCGTGTGGTGCTCTTTCACGACTTCTGCATCTGTGATGCGTAGGATCCAAGACTGGAACATCCCTACGTCATGGGAAGGCTGCAGTAGACACCCTCAGGTAGTGGGATCCTTGAGGAGCACCTTCTGCTGGTTGTGAATGTTCTTTGCAGTTAAGACTCAGGGTGAATTTCTCCCGGGAGCAGCAAGACAGTTACTCCTTTCCTGGGCAAGCTGAAGTTAATGACCTAACTTCTTTGTTCTCAGTTGTCTCCGAGGGAATTCAGTGCTCAGGATTTCTACCTGAGTTCGACTGGTTCATGATTAAGGACAAGGAGAACAGAATGTGTTAGGAATAATGCGTTACGTGAATGCACAATGATCTTTCTAGAATGGAAGTAGAATATCAGCTTGCAATTCAAGGCCGTCGGCATGAGAATATCCCATTAGGAAGAATGTAACTCTTAAGAACAGACTTGTTGAAACTGATGTAGGTGAAGTGTGTTTTGGGGGTTCCCTTAGAGTCTTGTTTTGAATGTCCCCCCTCCCTCCAGTGCTCTCTCCTGCCTGAGCCTGGTTCTTCAGGCTGCCCTCCCTGTGCCGGCATGCAGGGTTTCTCTCTAGCAGAACCAGATTCCGAGCTGTCAACCCCCACCCCACCAAAGCTTCCTTACCCATTGGTTCTAGTCTGAGGGGCATCCTTTCCTCTAGTAACCCAGGTGCCAGAGATCTGACAAGCTGTTTCATGTTTCTGTGTTAACTGGCAATAACTCCTTAATGTGTCTCGTCTTCCGAGCATACTTGTTATTATTTAGAGCAATCTTGGAGGCTCAGTCTTACCGAAAATTCAGTCTGAAAACTCTACTGGCGCAATGGCGTATTAATGGAAGGAGCACCTGCCCACACACCCCATTTTTGTTTTTATTTTTCCTGAAGAAGTCATTTCAATGACACTCTCCCGAGGTCACTTACAGCATGTCCTTAAGGTCATCCCAAGCTTCTGCTACTGCTTGTACTCCCCCCCCTCCAAATTTAGTAACTTCTCTACCCAGTATTGTTAACTCTACAGAAGACTCCAGAACGTGGCTTTAGGAATTTTACTGTTCACAGTGGTAGCAGATTTACCTTCTTGATTGGATTTTGCTTAAGCCAGTGTTGAGGCCATAAATCTGTTTCACTTTAAGAAGCCTTAGGTACAAGGATCCAAAGTCTCAACACAGATACACTTAGGAGATCATTATTTGGGCGTCAGAATGATGCTTTCTTTTGCAGGATTGCTTTAAATAATAGGCATACTGATTTGTCTAAAAGATTTAATTTGCGAAAATTAGATGAACACAAAACCTTTTGAACCCGGGGGATGAGTTCTGATGCCAGCACTCCCTCTAATCCATGACGCCACGTCGCACACAGAGGTGCGCCGCGCGTCTGGGCTTCGCATTCTGTGGTTTTAAAAGCAAAGGGCCCAACTCCATGACTTCTGAGGTGCCTTCCTGATGTAAGGCTGCGTTTCATGACTTTTCAGGGACACTGCCTCCTGTTTTTGAATTGGCTTTTCTTGCCTATGCTGGGAAACGTGGTGGATTCAGTCTCTGCAGTGGATCTCTGCAGTGGCTGCACTGTAGCAGTCCTAGGGAGATTTTACCGTGTGTGTGTGTGTGTGTGTGTGTGTGTGTGTGTGTCCGTGTCCCTGGCGTAAGGTGTGTTTATATGTGTGTGTACGCATGTATACATTTATTCACATGTGTGTGCACGTGTGCATGCAGCCAGCACTAGCCTAGAAACATCCGGAAGCTACAGTTAAAAGGTTGGCCGGATACAGTTGGTTAAGAGTTGAAGAAAACAGAAGGTTAGGGAAGTGTTTTTGGTACACTTACATGGATGGCTTTAGTCAATGGTCTTTGGTGGCCAGGAACCCACCAGCATAGACCAAGTAGGGGTAGTTGTTGAAAAGACACAGCCTCTCATACCTGAGAGATCCCCAAATCTCAGGGGGCCTGAAGCTGGGAACTCTGTAAGTGGCCGAAGCCCTCGACCCTCAGGCTCTCAGCATCCCCGTCTGGGCTGGTGTCTCCCATCTCCTTCCCTCTGCTTGCCCCGTCATTGCTCTTTCAGCAACAAGCCTCTGCCCTACTCCTGGTCTCTGTGCATCAGCTCACCTCCAGATCCAGCTGTGCTTACCCCTGACCCAGCTGCCCTGGAACTGACCTTCCGCCGGCCTCTAGATACTGGGTTCCCACTCCTGATTTCCCCTTTGTATCCCGGGAGAGCTCCGGCGGGGCCAAGGCAGGGTTCGTGAACACAGCTTCCTCGTTAGGGGTTGGGAACCAGGTGGGAGCAGCCAAGAGGAGGGGCTGTGGCCGGGATGAGCTTCGCCCCACGTGTCCATCAGTGGGCACTTCTGGGTCTTGGTGCCTTGCCCGGCTTCCACTCGGAGAGGTGTGCACAGGGCAGTCTCCGCTCTACCCAGCCCCTGTGAGCCACGGAGTGCGTCTGACAAGCGAGCATGAGCCTTGAAAATAGACCATAATTAATAGACCTTAAACCAGGTCAGTAGAGCAGTGACCAAGTCGTTGCTTTGTGACCAGCGTGTGGCTTCTTTGTGAGCCTGGAGCTGAAAGGCTGTGAGAGAATAGGGCTCTCCTCTCGTGGCCTCTCCTGTCTGTCCGCAGCGGACGCACCATCCACCCTGCGATGGGGGCTGCCATGGAAAGTGGTCTGTGATGTCGAAAGAATTCTGAACCGCCCATGGAGCACAGGAGAAGGGGAGGGGAAAAAAGGGGTGGGGCAGGGGCCCGACCCAAACTGCAGGGACCCAGCCGACTCCTGTGTCACCGAGTTGGAAGAGATCCCCAGCTTGAAATGATTTCATGATTTATTTCTTCATTTAGATGACTTACAGCCAGAACTGATTTCTGGCTCTTATGTCAGCGCAGCTCAGGCAAGGTTGTCTCAAGGGTAACCTGGGGAGGAATGTGCCTGCCAGCCTTCGCTCTCTGGTGCTTTTCATGGTTATGGGCAGGGATTTTGGAGTCAAACAGACCTGAGTTTAGGTCTTGCCTGGGCCACTTATTAACTACCTGGCTGCAGGCAAGTTTCCTAATCATTTTGAACCTCAGTTAAAATAATAATGGTGGTGGTTGTAGAGCAAAACTGGCCACCCCAAAATATGTCTCTTAGGCTTAGGGATTATTTGAGGCAGATTTTAAGAAACTGCAGACACAGGCGGAGCTTTGAAAACCGAGTAGAAGTTACCCTTTTGTAAGAGCCATTTACACGTATGAGGGAAATTTCCATTTGTAAGGGTGTCTCCCACGCTGGGAGAGTGGGGGGCGACCTTCTCTCTACCAGCTCTTATCAATGCAGAAGGCGACTTAACTCTGCATAACAGCCTCACCTTTGTTTACGGTGCTTTCTTTGGTAACTTCCCAGAGTTGATCCCTACCACCGTCTTGTTTTTTTTTGCTTTAGTCTAAAGACGATGTTTAAGGTGAGGGCTTCTGCCATCTCAGAGACTCAGTTTTCCTGGTCTTTCCTGTGTAAACATGTTATTAAACTTCTGTTTGTTTTTCTCTTGTTAATATGTTTTATATAAATTTAATTATTAGACCAGCCAAAGAACCTGGAAAGGAAGAAGAGAAGACTTTTCTGCCCCTCCGTGGTAGTAATGATGATAATGACAACATTAACCACCTTACGCCAGGTCCTCCAGCGCGATGCTTTGCACACGGCGGAAGCACAACAAATGGGACGTTACTGTTGTTTAGGAATAGTAATAAAATCGTTTCAGCTATAGTAACCAAGTGCTCAGCTCATGCTGTAGACCAGACGCTTAGATCAGAAGATATTAAAGAAATTGCTTCCTTCCTCACCCCGTGGATATAAATAATGCCCAGGGCGGGGCGCGCTTGGTGGGTGTGGCTACTGAAGAACAATGAAGCGGTTTTCTTTTCATTTGCAGCTCGGGGGAAGAAGGCTCTTTGAATCTGCTCCTCTGGCCTGAGGGCTCTTTGGGCTTTGGGGAGTGGTCTGCATTAGTATTTTAATCCAATAGCACATCATCTACCGAGGTGTTTATATCCCCAAAGGAGACCTTAAAAGGAGGGGAAACCTCACCTGTAATCCAACACCTTGCAATTACTTTGCAAACCCTTCCTCTTTTGTTCCCCCACCTCTGCCGTGCTCTTTCCAGGCCTAGCTCTCAGGAACCGAGCCTGTGTTCTGGCCAGAACCAGAGACTTCCCTGGGCATAGAGTCAGGGGTGGAGAGGACGAGGAGGTGAGACCCCCCTCCCACCCCACTGTGGACATTCTGGTTGCTCTTTACTAATGGGATGACCTTCCATAGATAGGCTTGTCCTTTCTTCCTAAAGTTGGCCAAGGGACCTGAATGCACACTTCCTCTTAAAATATGAATGCCCCCGTGATGCCTGGTACCTCCGATTCCTGTTGAGTTTTCAAGGCTCTGTGAAATGGAGCCATTGATAACTTCCACAATATTGATTTCCTTCGGAGTGTTAAAGGCCCGGAGCACCATGATGAAACTGGAAACCTTTGTTTCCAGGAAGTCTAGGTCATCCACATTCATCGCCCAGACTAATAGTTAACTGTTGCTTATCTCTTACTTGCTGAGTCGCTGAGCAGAGCCCTACCTGGAGATTACTTGTTAACTGAGCACTGCGTACATTTTCAAGTGGAAAAGGAGCACAAAGAGCCTCCAGTGCTGATGTGCCTCCAGTGCTGATTATTAGTTTGTTCCTTCAGTTTACATTTTTAAACAAAGTGAAATCTGGGCAGTTACGTCAGGGGGAAAACATGAAGCCAGCCTGTATTCAGAATATATCCACAAAGAGTGAGTTCCCAGGAGGTAATTATAACTCTGCGAGCTAACGCCTCTGTTATTATGGTTGGTTATCAAATGAGAATTCCAACTTACCCAAAACTGTTTTCGGTGATTGTCATGGAATGACCCAAACCGTGTGCAGTGATTATTATATTGACTGCAAAGGTCTATAATATCAGAGCAAGATTCTCGTATGATGGTTTAACTCAATCTGATTTATCCCTACTGTCATAAATAATGCGAGAGTGTCTCAGAATCTCTGTTTTTGGTTGCTGTGTTAATGATTACTCTTGTCCCTATAACTTGTAACATTTCCACTTCCAGGATTTTGAATTATGAAACACTCCTTGACTTAACCTCATAACCTGTTGGATATGCTGAATTAACAAATGTATAAAGGGCCTGCTATGGGCCCTGCGTTCTTGCAGAACAGAACAAGCAAGCAAAATCCTTGCTCTTGTGAAGCTTCCATTCACAAGTATGCAAATACCAATGAAAAAACAGTGTTTCTAACAGTTATGTAAGTGATAATTGGTTAGAATATGATACATGTTATAGAAAAAGAGAAAAACATAAAACAGGGTAAGGCAGTGGGAGTACTGGAGAGTGGACATCTGGATTGCGATTTTAAAAAGGTGATTACAATGTGCTCTATCCAGAGAAAGAGGACTGGCCCAAAGCGTGAGGGGTTTGCCTGGCGGCTGTGTGCAGGAGGGTGGGGACAAAGGCGGGTGGAGTATGCTTGGTGGATTCCTGGAACATAAGGGCACAGAAGTGGCTGCAGCAGGGCCTATCACATGCAAAGGAGGGGCAGCATAGTGGGAGAGGAGGACTGGGGGTAACAGGGTCGGGGGGTGGGATGGGGAGATCATTTCGTGCCCTGTGGACCATTGCAAGGACTTCAGCTTTTATAGCATGAAACGGGGGAGCCTTTGGAAAACTTTGGGTAGAGAAGTGACATGATTTGATTTAGGTTTCTGAAGGATCCCTCTGGCTGTGTGTTAATGATACGTTGGAGGGGCTGGTGTGCCAGGGGCAGAAGGAGAGAGACCAGTTAGGATTCGCCTGCACTATTTTAGGTATGAGATGATAGTGACTCGCACCACGGTGGTGGTGGCAGCAGAGGTGGTGAGAAGCGCTCAGATACAGATGTTGTTTGTAAAGGTAGAAGCAACAAACAGTGCCCAGTGGGGACGGGGACAATCCAGGCTGACTCTACTTGAGTAACAGGAAACCTAGAGTTGCAATTAAGATAGTGGCTCAGACTGGGGGAGGGGGTAGACCAGGAGTCTAGCTCTGGATTTGGTGAGTTTGAGATGCCCACCAGACTTCTAAGTGGGGATGTGGAGTCGGCAGTAGGGTGTGAGTCTGGAGTTCAGGAGTGAGACCTGGGAATTGTCCCGTCAAAGAAGGAAAGCAATTAAACAAAAACAAGCTCGGGAGAACTGGCATTTTACCTGGCATAGCCCTGCCTCTGCCCACACCCTTGCCAGCATCACCTGGTAGCAGCCTCTTGAGTCTGTTTATCTGGTTCACCAGGCCCGGGAACGAACCCAGTACGGGAGGCTCTGGTGTTCCTGTGAATGACCGGTCTCCCTGGGAGAGAGCACCTTGGTGTCAGGTTGTGTGTGTTCTGCTTGCGGAGTTGTGGCTCTTTGGTCACTTTCTGCCCCGGGAGAGTGACCCCCGATCTTGCCTGTGATCCCTTCCAAGGCACCCGGGAGGGCAGCACGTGACACCGCAGCAGCCCTCCTGTGTGCCGCCGCCTCCCAGGGGCCCGTCCTCAGCCTGCTTCTCGGCTTCTGCTTGAACGTCATCCGAAAACCCTGATACTGACTCAGTATGGACCAGCGTTTCTTGACGTGTAAGAACTGAGAGCACCACGGTTACTTTCCCAGGATTAAGTGTGGTGAAGATTCATTTTAATTTGTTTAACCCCTCCTGCCTGTCTGTTTCCATATATTTTCTCTCTGAACTGAAAATGGGACAAGAGTTTCTTGGGGAATTTTGTAGGCATCTGTATCTTCTAAAATCCATTCTTCTGTTACTTTCAAGTTATGCTCCCATCTTCACATTTACTAAAGGGCTGCACAGTTAATTAATTAACCCCCCAGACAATTGGAATCTGAATCTCTCAGGAGTTGTCTCTTCCAATCAGCAGCACTTTTCTGGAAAGCACTGCTTGGAATGAAGACTGCTCCCTGTAGGTATGCTTGTGAAAGAAAAAAAAGTGCCTTGGCTTTTCTGTGTCTTTACCTGGAATGCCCTTCTCCAGCCAGCAGAGGCTGCTCAGCATCCTCCCCCGCTTCCCCCAAGAGCTTTGCCAACGAGGCGGCCGTCCCTTCCTCTGCTCCCGGAGCTCTGTTCCAGCTCTCATCACCTGGTTTGTGGTTTGCTCTGGCTGTCTGACTCCTCTGCAAGAGTGTCATCTCCTTGAGGACAGGCCAGCTTCTGGCTCTTCCTGGACTCACTCAGACCCCAGTACAGTCCCCCTTGTATTGTACAGAAGGCCCTTGAATGTCAGCCAAAGGAATGGGGAGAGTCCCCTTTGTACCGAGGGCTCTTTCTTTTCAGGTTCGAGATTCCAGGGTCTTACTCTCCTTTGGTTGAGCCTCAGGTATCTGTGGCCACCCTGGCTTCCTCCTGGGTTGGGTGTAAATGTGGAACCCCAGCCCAGGGGAGAGAGGCAGTAGGGTCCTGAGAGCTGAGTAAGGTCCTAAGGGACTGAGAGCATCCCCCTCTCCCTTGCAGCCCACCAGCCAGTCCTCCAAATGCCTGGCCTCCCTTCTGCAAGACAAAGCTGCTTTCTTCAGAGACACCTGCCTGTGGGGCCATTCCAGGAAGGGTGACAGGAGTACTTGGAGGAGATGGGGGAACAACGTTTGTCTTTCTCGTCGTTTATGGGGCAAGAGTGGGTGCAAGTCCGTCTACTGTCAGCGGAAAGCCTGCAGTCCTCCGCACGTGTACTGACAGCTGTCTCAGTCTGACGTTTCTGTAAGGCTTGAGAAAGGCGGTTGTGGTGCTTATTCCTGAGGAATATGAGTGTATTTCATGTCAGTTGACGATTAGAATGCAGAATTGGAAAAAATATATATCTGGAATGCCAATGACTGCCTTTGCCTGTCTTTTGCCTTCATTTCCTCAGGCCCTTGAGACCTCTACAACAGCTACATTTTTTTCCCCTTGCCGTGTTGTTTGTTTGTTTATTTTTTATGAGGGGGAGGTACTTGGGTTTATTTATTTCTGTTTGGAGGAGGTGCTGGGGATTGAACCCAGAACCTTGTGCGTGCTGAGCATGCACTCTACCGCTTGAGCTATACCCTCCCCCCACTTACTTATTTTTTTAAAAACTTTATTATATGCAAGGCAAGTAAAATATTAAAATAAACCCCATGTCCTTATCACCCACCTTCAACACTTATCAACATTCTGCCATTCTTGTAGCATCTGTACTTCAACCCACGCCCCATCCCCACTCTTTTATTATTACTTTTGTATAGGTCTTTAAAAAAAAAGGCAAATTTTGCATCATTGAAATGCACAAATCTTAGCTGTCTACTTTCCCAGAAATATCTTCTTGCTCTCTGTATCAGCACTCAGGCATGCCGATGAGCTGGCTGCAGACACAGGCTTCTCTTGGTGTGCTGTGGGAAGTGTCACATCACTGGAGTAGTGAATTGTGATGTGAAAATAGATTTAAGGGAGATATCAAGTAGATTTAATACCAAATAGTTATCAAAGGAAAGGCACTGGAGTCTTGGCCCTTGTTTTCAACGTCTGTGTTGTAAGGATAGACAGACAGGTAGATAAGTTGGGAACCCCTGGGGCGTGTCCAGTTTATCTAGAATTAGTGAAGTATAGTAGACAGATCACTGGCCTGGGGCTAGGAGGTGTGGCTTCTGGTCAACCACTGAGATGTGCAGCTATGAGGCTGCGTGGATCGTGAGGTAATGTCTTTGGGCCTCATTTTCTCCACTTATAAAAAGGGGGCTTGCATTCAATGTCAGTTCTGGTTTAGCATCATTCCTTGAATGTTTCCTTTGTGCTAAGCACATTTCACACATGACATTATTTTAATCATCGACATATCAGGGAGGTGGGGACTGTTGCTAACTCCATTTTAAAGATTTGAAAACTGAGGACCAGGAAAGATGAATGACTTGCCCAGGGTCACACAGGGTTAAAAGGTGAGCCAGGATTTGGACCCACGCAGCCTGACTCTAGAGCTCCTGTTCTAAAAATCAGACTATATTCTCTACATTAGGAGTTTCCCAAGGTGATGGGGTGGGTAGAGGGTGAGCATCTTGGAAGATAGTCAAGACTGTACATTGAGATGCAGAAAGAAAATACCAGAACTTATATTTCTGCTCATTATTTATCATTTTTCAATGTATATTTTTGTTTTAAATGTTCATAAGATTTTATATGGTGTTTGAAAACTCTAAGATATATAAATCTACGTCTACACACAAATCAGGAGTACATGCTCTCACTTTTGTGAAGGATACCTGATGAAAGGTTTAGACACCGGTGCTCTAGATGAATACTGTTATTCAAAATGTTTTGGATTTCTCTTCTCAGAATTACAGGATCTGAGCATGATGAGAAACTAAAAATTTTGGAAATCACAGTCTTTCAACAAATTGAGCACCTGATGTTGAGGCACTGTGCTGGATGCTTGGTACATTCTTCCGTTGTCACCTGATCTTTTATAGCATCAAAAAAAAATCTTCAGTTTGCATTTGAAAGATGACTTTGAGTACTCTTGGAGAGGTGAACACTCCCTCCCTACCCCCTGGAATTCTGCACTTTTTTTCTAACAGTATTTTGAAGACAAAAAATGCCTCCTGAATCTTTGGAAATCAATTGAAAGGAAGAATAGAAATGATTCTTTTCTACCAAGAAGTCCACTCATTCCTTTCAGCACTGGGGTCGGTTGGTTCTCACTGCTTTGCCTTTCGTTTTGTGGATTCTGATGAGAAGGTGGCTGAGCATTAGCAAACAGAAGCCTTGATAGCTTTAGTGGGCTGCGTGGTGCAGAGCAAGGACAGTACAGCCACAGCCAGACTGCCTGGGTTTGAATCCTGCCCACCCTGGTTGTTCCTCTGTGCCTCAGTTTCCTCTTTTGTACAGTGGAGAAATTGCAGTAGTATATATAGTAGTGTTTGTTATGAAAAATGAATAAGTAACTGTAAAGTGCTCTGTGTAAATTTGATAAAATGGATTTTTAAAAAGCTGAAAAGAAAGAGGGAAAGAAATGAAAAGGTTTATAGTAGATAGCCTTTAAGGATTTGAAAAATAGCAACCTGTTGACTTTCTGAAGGATTCTGTGATCTCCAGAGCACTGTCACATACACTGCCTTGGTTCCTAAGAGCAGTTCTGTGAGAAAGATAGGACAGATACTGTGGTCCCCACTTGACACACTAGTAGAAGGAAGTCGAAGTAAAGGGTTTACACCCCCCTTTTGTGGCTGCTAAGCGGTAAGTGCAAGGCTTCAGTGTATTTTTTCTGACTTTAACATTTTTCTAGGGCTGCCTCTTTTAATTTGTTGCCAGTAGTAGCCAGCTTTCTAATGATTCTGTCAGTCTATAAATAACGCAGTTGTGTACAAATGATCCGGCAACATAATCTCTCCCTATTTGACCTCTTTTTATTTTTTAAGTGCAATTCAGTTTTCTTTCTCATTCTTCTGTTTATTTTCATTCCTGAAATTGGTTTTAAGGAACCATTTGACCTATTTTAAATAATGGAGCAGTGTTTTATTCCTGAGCATTTTATGTTGGACTGGTTTTTCTTACTGAATTGCAGAAGTTCCTTTTTTTAAGATGGGAAGTGAAAATACTTAAAAAGCCAAGTGGCACTTCTGGGCCCAGCTTTGAGGATAACTTAAGAAAGGGGTTCTTTCCCTCCAGGAGCTCACACTATCACCGCCGATGGTTTCCTGAAGTCATGTACTCTCTGAGGATGTAGGGTATTTATCATAACCAGCTGCTCAAGACCCTGGTACTTGGCAGTTTTCAATAAGGATTTACTGACTTCATCCCAGACCAGACTCTGCACATGCATCTGTCTCAACGGCATGGAACAGCAAGTAAAATAAATTCTCTGACCTTGCTGGAAACCTCTCTGTTTCCCGAGTTCCTATCAGGCTGCAGGTCCATTACAATTCTTTAAAGTGAGAGGATGTCTTTAACCCTAAAATGAGAGGGCTCTGGCAGTAGAAGGGTTATGTCCGGAGTGTCTGTAGGTTTCTTGGCAGAATGGATCCCTGGTGTAAGACACCATTCATAAGGAAAAGCATCTTAAATCCTTCCCTTCTCCCACCACCCCACTGAAGTTTAGTGCCCTTGAATTATAGCCAGAGATACTAAAGGGCACAGTCATTTCTCTGGTTAACTGGGCTGTGTTCTATAAGTCCACTGTGTTTATCAATGGATTTTAAGGTGTTAGCCCTTCTATTACTAGGTAAATCCTTAGGGTATACAGTCAGATGACCCTTGTAAGGTATGTGAGAATTGAAGTGATCTGGTGGATCCCTAATGCCAATCTATTTGATAAAATATGAGCAAAATGCATAGAAACAGGTTTTAAGATCCTTATTTGGCAGCCTTTTCAGAGCAATTAGGGTTGAACCTGAGTAGGAAGCCCCACCTTCTCCCCTTGTCTTGGTTCCTGAGGAGCTTAAGATGCACAGAGTCCCTCAGTGGTTACAGTAAAATACTCAGATGGGGTCACACACACCGCAGGGAAAGGCCACTGCTGGCCTAAATGAGCCACCGGCTGGTGGCATCATCATCACGTGACACAGAAGTCCACGTGGGTGGTCTGTCAGGAAGGTGGCTTGGGTTAGGAGGGTATGGTTGTGCTACAACTGAACATTGCCTTCAGAAACATTCTTCACAGCCTCATCAGAATTTTTGCCTTGTTTCAGTCTCTTGATGGATTTTAAGATCCTCCTGTCAAGTGTTTTTGTTTGTTTGTTTTTCCCACCCAACATGCACGGTTGCCAAATCAGGTCTCTAGTTTGTACTTTAATTTTTTTTAAAAAAAACCACCTTTGAATATTTTAAAAACATTTATATGAAATTTCTCCTTGTATTTTTTTAAACATTTTTTATTGAATTATAGTCATTGTACAATGTTGTGTCAAATTCTCCTTGTAATTGTAAGCCCTATGCTTGGCCCATCAGTATCTCCTTGCCACTGACCTTGTTAATATTCAGTCTTGAGTTTTAGATCAGATTCTTAAATGTAATGACTGCAGATTAGAACCTGGTGGCTTGGAGGACCGAGGCACCGGTCCAACACAGTGCCGTCATTGTGCTCCAGCTGGAGCTGTCGTTGGCTTGTGAAGGACGGAATGAGGTAGAGGAGGGGGTAGGGTAACTCTGAGAATTAGTCCGGATAATGCCTGCATTTCATTTCCTCACTCAGTGATGGCTGGCAAGATACAGGGTAGGAACCACCTTCCTCATTTCTTAAAAGAAAATGCCATTGGGGTACTCATGGAGAACATGCTGCAATAAATACAGTAGGATATACCATTAGGCACCGAGAGATGCCAGCCTGCTGGTAAGAACACTTAGTGATGAATGACATGAAGGGTGAGTAACAATTTAATGACGGATTGTAACATTTTTACTCAAATAACACGCACACATTTTTACTCAAATAAACAAACAGAAGAGATGATGGTGGAAAGTGGTTATGACCCCTCTCCTTCCTGACCCCCAGCACCCAGGAGCAACTTTAGACAGTATTGTGTGTGTTTGTGTGTGTGTGTGTAGTTTGGCAGGAGGTAATTAGATTCAATCAATCAATCAATCAATGGAGTGCTAGGATTGAACCCAGGACCTCATGCATGCTGAGCATGTGCTCTACTACTGAGCTATACCCCCTCCCCCAACTTTAGACAGTATTTACTGACTTTCTGCTAAGAAACATGGCATTTTTTTAAGTTATCCAATCCCAATGACTTTTTTATTTGATATGTTTGGTGTTTGATGGTTATTTTTGGTTCTTTGACAGCGTTCATGATTTTTAAGTAATAAACTTTACATCTGGCTCCATCTGCTTTAGTCAGAATCTGAACTCTGTTCACCTACTTCCACCCTCAGCTCTCAGTTCCCGTCAGCTCAGCCTTTACTCCTATAGAGTCTAGGTTCTGTTGTCATAGTTCTGAGCATGCCTTCTGTTACACCAGACTCGGATTTTCCCCTTTGTCTCTCATGGTCTCCGTTTCTTTGTCTAGTTTGTTTGAAGTTCTGGGAGGTCTCTTCAACTTTATTTTTCTAGCCTCTGAGTTACATTTTCTATTTTAGCCATCATTTTTCATCTCTGAGTTCACTTTTCCTCTTTGATTTCCCTTTTTCATAGCATCCTGTTCTTGTTTTATGGCTGTATTTTCTCAGATTTGTGTGTAGCCTTTTTTTTTAATTGTAAGTATTTTTCTTCTTCTTCCTTTTCTTCTTCTTTTTTCTTTTAAGTCCTAAATACTGGTCCTTTACTTGTCTGTTCCTCTGAGGACACATTTGGGTGTTTTGTGCCAGTAGCTTGCCTTACATGTTGGTAGTGTGATATAGTGTAGCTTAGTGGTTAAGAGCTTGGTCTCTGGCTCAGATGCAGGTTGAATCCTTGCTTTACCTTTTGCTAGGTATAAAACACTTTAATAATAATAATGGTGGTTAGAGGAAACCTGCTAGGCCTGTTGAGGATTAAATAAGTCAGTACCTGGAAAGTTTTTAGAATTGTACTAGGGTTTTAGTAGATGCTCAGTAAATGTTGGCTGTCATCATCATCATTTTTGGTCATCTGTTGATACTGAAGAAGGACTGAGTAATCAGGTTGGGATTCCTCCCCATGGTGTGAGCAGATCTGTTCCTCCCTCAGCCTTGCTCCTGAGAGCGAAGTCAGCCTGGGCTGGTGACCTAACTGGCAGGCTTTGTTTTGGATGGAAGGAGGTCTCCAGTGCCAGGATGAGGATGACTTTACTTCAGAACACCAACTAGAAGTCTTAGCTCACCCCAGAGGCCTTTAAACTCTGTGTTAGGGAGGGGAGTAGATTGTGTAATTCCTTAATCAGACTTTCTCTAAGTTACCAATTTTTAGTTGCATGCAGATTTTGAGCCAGAGGCCTTCCTGAGATTCGGATGACCTCTGCCTTCCCTGAAGACCTCTTGGGGTGTATTCTGGGCCGCTCTCTCCACCTCACATCTCCATTCTCCTCCAGTCACTAGAAATGTACTGAACTCTTCTGTCTCTTGACTTAGCCCCATCTTCCTGTTGTCTCTGCTACTGGGGACTTACTTCTTTCTGAACGTTTATACTTCTTTTTCAGTAGAGTTGGGTTGGTTGGGAAGCAAATGTATGGGCTTGGGTCCTCATTTTGAACTAGAATCTTCTTAATTATAATTTCATAAACCAGTATTTTTCCTTTGAGTTACCAGCGTTGTTAACCTGGGTTAGTGATCAGGGCTTGCCCGTCTCACCACCCTGGGGACCCCGCTCACTTTGCAGCCCACGTAAATGGCCCTGTGCACGGCGGGGGCGGCTGCAGGTGAGCCTCCCCACAGCCGAGACGCTCCTGTAACACTGTCAGCGCTGACAGCCCTTTCGGTCTGACTTGGCATCTAATAGTGCGGGAACAGACTAGATCGCGTAGTGAGGGCCTCTGCTCATTAGCTCTCGTTGAGCTGCGTAGTCCAAGGAGAATTTCCCATGGGTCACATCACACTGGGGGCCCCAGAAGTACATCCTACCCGTGTTCCAGAGTTGATCGGACTCGGCCAAGGCGCACTCAGGGACCATCATGAGACACTTCATTGTCAGTGAGAACTATTAGGTAAAGCAGATATTTGCATTATTATAACACGTTGTCTGCATGTACGTGAATTTCGGAGAAAGCCAGATGTAAAGGTTTCTCGAGGTACGTGGAGTCACCGCAAAAGGAGTTGAGTTGACTTTGAATAGTTAATAGTATTTGTACCCCAGGTGAGGCGAACCGGATGTGGCCCCGTCAGGGAGGCCTGTCCTCTTGGGTTATCTGGGACTCTAAGGGCTCCCACCCGCTCAGAAGGCATCTGGTGTGTGCAGGGCACTGCTCAGAGATGGGGGGACACGGAGTCCACAGTCTGGTTCTAGACCACAGAACGTCAGAGTGGCCTCGTGTGCAGTGTCTTCAGCACTAAAACTTACAGTTTATGATGAAATGTTTCTAAATGTTTTACATGTTTTTCCATCCTAAGCAGAAAATACATCCTCCTGATGATGCACTGTCATCAATACGGAAATTGGGTATCCTGCTGGTACAGTGACTTTTGATTGATTGTTCGATTTATACCTTGTCTAGAATGTTCTGTAATATGTAAAGGGAGATAAGGTACAATAAGGGGGAAATAAAGGCATGGCTGGAAACATGAAACGGAGCCAGAGTGAGATTTAAAAGTCCCTTCCACGGGGATCTGCTTGCTGCGCACTGTCTCCTGGAGTGCTGCCCTCAAGCTTGGTGGGGCTCTGGGGGTAATGATGCCCATACTCTAGGTTCTCTGGAGTGTTTCCTTTTCATCGTGTTATTATTTAAAATATTTTTCTTTTTGTTTTGAGTGGGCTTCAGGGGGGGAGAATAGAGAAACACGCCTTCACTTCGCCAGTTTTGATAACAAGTCCCATTATTGGTCTTTTAAATCCTGTACCAAATAGTATTTCCTTGTTAGCTTAGTTATGTAACCACTGTTATTATGTTCTCATACTCTAGTTTCTTGGAGAATAACCAGAGTCAAACAGTCAAAAAGAATTGAGACAAAGAGGCACAGAGGTGCAAAGGGTGATCCTGACCAGCACCGGTTAGCCTGGGGGGAGCTTCACTGAGACGTGCAGGTGCCTACTGTAGGTTATAAGGTTATAGGCAAGTAGGGGACTCAAAAAGAAACAAAACCCAGCTAACCAAAACTTGCCCAGAACATTTAACGCATAGATACAGAAAATTTTCTCTGCAGTTTCTAAGAATTAACAGACTCTTGGAAGAGAGGTTATCTACAGCGTCTCCTTCGTCAGACATTCTCCGAGAGTGATGGGCTCTTGCAGACGTGGAAAGGCTGTGAATTCCCGCTCCCTGCTGTTAGCAAGTGTGGGCACCTCCACAGTCTTTAAGCTCGGAATTCCAGACGTTAGTTTAGCATCGTTACAGACTTGGCTATCTTGATGGTCAAGATGGTGATGGTGATTTTATTGTTATTTTTGCCTTTCAATACCTGGTTATTTCATCATTATTTTTTTACCTAGCCCATCATTGTGGTTTTCATTTCTCCTTGGTTCAGGAGTGGTATAGAAAGATATTCACTTGTAGGTAGATTTAATGAACTAACTTCGAGGACTGTCCTTCCCTCTTGGTTAATTTGCATCTGTTTCTGCTGTTACTTGCATTGTGGTCCAAGGCTGTGTCACAGCTTTCATTTACTTTGATCCCCCAGATCAGTCCCTTTTCAGAATCTACAGGTTCTTTCCTTATGTCTAGTGATGTGGTTTTCCTCTGATTGCCTGTTCCTTCAGTGCGTCTAGAGTGGCCTGGTGTTAAGAGTTGAGTAGGCTCTGTCAGAGGTTCTGTGGTTCAGATCTTGTGGTCCAAGGTAGAGTGCAAAGTCAAAATATTACTGACTCATTTGAAAATGTTCTAGTGCGTGTGATGAGCTCCTAAGGAGACTTGGTCTTGGTGTCTTCTCCTGAACTTTAATTTTTCCTTCTCCCTCGAGGTGAGACATCTAAATAAATGGCTTAATGTGACTCGGTGCTTCCATTTGAGCAGTTAGCCAGTGGAGGGTGTGTTTATAGTATTTGGTTATTTGAAAAATTTGAGTTGAGAAATTCAAACTACCTGGTTGTGAACGGCAGGTGACACCTCCCATCTTCATTGCACCCTTGCTAAAGAATTGTCCTCTGCACCTTAGCTAACCTCTGTCCCAGAGTTGAATAGTCCACATTCTTCTGAGTCACTCCCAATCCTTTAACAATCAACGCCCTAATATAGCATTCTTTTAAAAATTAGAATAGAGGCAGTCCCCATAAATAGAGATAACTTTCCTGAGATAACTGGCAAAGTACTGGGGGAGAGAAAGCAGGGAGGAAATGAAAGAACACACGTGGGAACAGTGGTCCAAAGCATATAGTTCCCAGGTCTGTGCACAGTGGGGTCTGAGTGTTCCCGAGGCCCATGGAACCAGTGACTGGTCTGGCAACATGTGTGCTGATTTCTGCTGCACCATGAATTCTGGGGCTTCCTGGTAAGGTTTTGGTGCTTCATAAAGATAATAAGTGTGGAGTTAGGGGAAGGACTGAGTAGCATCCTTAAGTCCATTGGTGAAGGGGGGGGTTCATAGGTGCCCGCACTCCTGACTCCATCTGGCTGTCAAGGGACCATGTGGCTGCTGCCACCCCTCTCTAGGGCTGTTGTGGGGTTCAGAGCACAAGGGTTAGCTTTGGAGGCAGGCATCTTATGTGGGTTTCAGAGCCAGGCTCTATCACCTACTAGCTCCACGGCCTTGGGTAATTCACCAAACTCTAGTAACTGTAGATGAACGGAATTGATAATTGCACCTTAACTGCACTGTTCAGGTTTTTGTTAGAATTACAGGTAAGATATGTAGAGATCATCTTCATCATCATCTCCATCATCGTTGGCCACAGTTCATCCTGGGTCATCCCCTGTGTGCAGAGCACCTTCTGGTGATGAGCAGGAGTGAGCCCCTGCAGTTCAGGAGCTCAGACATTGTGAAGCAGCCCCCAGTGGTTCCTGGCTGTTGTTCACAAGTACGTGAGAAGTCAGCCTCACCTGGAGTGGACAACTCTGGTCTGGCCTGGTGGAGTGTGATGTGCGACCTGGTAGGGCTGAGCCTGCGGGGGAAAGTGGCTGGAGGAGGCCGATGTGAGCCTAATCCCCTTGGAAAGTGAGGTCAAGGGCCCTGGGCCCACAAATCACACATCCTGACTCTTGATGCTCCGTGAAAATGCCTGCAGGCATTGAACATGTGGGGACATGTGCACCGAGGTGATCTATTTGTCTTTGAATTTCTGATCTGTCGAGTGAGGGGAATGAATCAGGCAGGGGTCTGCCCCCTTCAGATCTTTAAAACCAGGCATTCTTACTGTAGAGTAAAGAGAGCGGACATAATCCGACTGTTAGACTGTAAGCCCCACGAGGGCAAAACTCAGATCTTGCTTGTTCGTTCTTATGCCCTCAGCTCACGTCCCCTCAAGTACAGAGAGGCCCCCTGGTAATTGTTCTTTATCTCTAGTTCCTCGGAGGCCCCACAGAGAGAACCCAGGCCGCATGCATGTATGTAACCAGTGGGGCAAAAAAAACCGCTCAGCTAAGGTATTTTTTATATAATACACAATTCAAATGTTCATTTTATGAAGATGTATAACCTTGCCCATAAATTTGCTTTGTGCCAAAGAAGTAGCAAGTTTGAAATGGTAATAAAATCTTAATATTTTCATAAACATTTTGGCTTTACTGTTTCACTTTTTTTTTTAACCTCGGGAATTCTGATAAATTGTAAAAGAGGGTGAAAATAAGCTTCTTTTTCAAGACAAATGCTTACAAACAGCTACAGGATTGAAAGCTTTTTAGTATTTTATAGATTTATATCATTTTGATTTCTTTTAAGTTTGGAGTGAAAAAAACAAATCTTTGACTAACTTCGTGATTCTGTAGTAAAAATTCTCCTTTCCCAAAGTGCCTTGACTTGATGGGAACTCACAAACCATGGTAAGTTGTCAACAGGAAGTCAGATGTATTAGAAATAATAATGTAGGAACATTCCAGGCCTGAGGAAAGAGATTTGAAAGTTTAATAATGTTAAAGTACCCATTGGCATCTGGAGTGGAATTTTAGAGAGACTGGGCTTAGAAAGGGGACAGAACCCAGCCAGGGAAGCCAGTGTAGAGCAGGGGACCGCTGGAAGGATGGGGTGATAAAAGCTGGGACAAGAGAGAATCAAGGTGACAGCCTAGGAGCAGACGTGCGGAGGTTACAGATCAGCCTTGCTCAGAGGAGAGGAAGACATTTCTCATGCTCTGAACAAAGGAAAGGAAGATGCCCCCAACAGCGATTCCCAGGAGCGTGGCCGGAGTTAGGGGCGCCCCTGTGTCTGAACCCCCTGACTCTTCTTTCATCTCCCGCCCTTTGTTGCAGCACCTTAATCCCAGTGTCTGCCGGTGGGTCCTTAAGTCCCCTGCCCCACCTAGCACATGGGACCCACTTCTGGTGGCCTGGCCATCTCTGCCCTCCCTGAATTCCTGTAGGATGGGTGAGGAGGGAGATCACCGCCACCAGGCTCCTCAGTGTGTGTGATAAATGCACCTTGTTGATACGAGTCTGAAGTTTTTGCAGTGACAAAAGTTTCGTTTCAGAACCAAAACCTGGGTCCATGTCTGTGCCTGTTTGAAACACCATCGACATGCAGCTTGTAGGAAGTCTCCATTTCTGAAAGGATCTGAAGTAGGAGACACGGTGTTTTCTGTTCCGCCAAAGGAAACCACAACCCCTCAGGGGAAGAATGCAAGACACAGGGGTCGAGAGTACAGATTGTCGTGTGGACTGGAGAGGTGAAAACCTTGTGAATTTCTTGCTGGAGAGCACGTGTTACTGCCGGCTCGTGTGTCCTGCAGAAAGAAACTGGATCTGCTCCTCAGGCCTCTGCATCTCTGGTTATTACATTAGACTCCAAAGACATCAGAGCAGGTTACAGTGAAGTGTGTGGAACGGGGTGTGGCTAGCTGGGTGTTTCTGAATTATTAACGTTATGGTACACAGTGTTCTTGGTGGCCAAACAGAGGCTTCCTGTATACGATAAATAAGGACGCGGCATTTGCTTCGATAGGTTTATACGCTATGTAGTGTTCTAATTAAAATACAGTGTTGACGTTCCTGCAGGGCCGTCTGTCAGACTGACTTGAGAAGGGAAGTGAAGACTCGGCGTGGATAAGACCTCTGAGTCACACAGTCACTGTCTGCTGCTTGGAGGCCACCAGGCTGGACCTGGCGCACACAATCCCAAATCCTCTGTCCTTGACAGACTGATGGAGGGGGCGTGTGTGATATTTTAGAATGCAGCCGACTCCTTTAACAACTGCCCTTGAGTGTTCAAATATAGAAATTGGAATTCTGTTCCGGTGCTACTCAGACGGAAGTTGCTGCTAGAGGAAAGGTGTCTCCACTGCCGCCTCCCGCCCTGGTGTCCTTCCGTGATGCTCCTGAGGGAGTCCTTTCACGTCCAGAAGAGAGAGAGGATGGCAGACCGGTTGGGCTGTGCTAAGGGGTGGTTTTCCTTTGTTTTGCTTTAAAAAAAAAAAAAACCCAGGCAAGGTGGAGAGGATAGCAAGGTCTTTGTGACGGGGAGGTCAAACGGATGCTTCGGTGAAATAGGCCTGTCACATGGATCCCAGCTTCGGAACCGCCACTCAGCCCCCCAGAAGCTTCCGCCTCCCCTTGGAGACGGATCATGAGTAGCATGTTCTACCAGATCTGTAAAGGTGCACAGTTTTAGTGACGTGCATAGCTTTTTTATCTTTTTTCTTTATGTTACTGATAGATTTTAATGCCTTTGGATGCTAGAGAGTTTACAATTTAAAAAAAAAGCAAACTTTATTTATTATTTATTTTTGTAGTAAAATCTCATTTTACTTTAAGGAGAGCTAGGATTTCTCCCTTCTACCCTCTAATAAGGAAATAATTAGTACAAGTCAGATTTAAGGGGCTTGTTCACTTTTTTCCCTTCTTCTTGTGACCGACTATCCATAACATAACATTGATTATTTGAGCCCGTTTTATGTGGGCAGTTCTGTGGCACTGGGTCCAGGTCACACTGTCGTGCACCCATCACGACCACCCATCTCCAGAACTTTCCCTTGTGCCAAATGGAAGCTCTGTACCCATTAGAATGCTCACCTGTAAAGCATCATTTATCTTAGGAGTGCACAGGTTGGTGCTCTGGGCTAATTCCAAATCCTTTTCCTTTGAGTTAAGGCGGGGGGCGGGGGTGGGGAGAACTGACGTTACTGGGCGGCTACACACGGGCTTCGGTAGGTAGGAGCCCCGCTTGACAGACCCGACAGCTTGCACGCAGTGCGCGGTGCTGGCAGTTCTGCCTGATTCTGAGGCTGTGCTGCGCCAGCCCCGCTAGACACTTTTCGCGGGCATGGCTGTAAATTCATAGGAGTCATAGTTCCTCCCCCTGTTTGTCCATTTTCTGGAGTGGTGATATCCTGCAGAGCAGTCTGGGTTATTACAATTCTGAGTTTTAACCTCTCTCAAAGCTTTAGATCCCTTATCTGTAAAGTGACCCACCTGTATGATCTCCAAGGGCCTTTCCATCCACCTGCCCTGTGGTTCAAGTTATTTCCATAGTTGATGCTGTGAACTTTTTATGCTTTTAAGAAGGATGAAAAGGAGAATGGAAGTTTCTGGAAGCAGAAGGAAGAGTAGGGAACACAAGACTGGCACAAAGAGGGGATTAAATGGGAGAGGAGCCGGAGGCGTCATCAAGGAGGGGCAAAGGACTCACTGGGTCTGCCCAAGGAGGATGTTTACTTAGCAGACTTCCATTTCGAGTGTACACAAGACATTTGCGGGAGCAAACAGTAAGAGTTGGGCAGTGCCAAGCCCGAGCTGACGGAGCCAGCCAGCATTCTGGTTTCAGATTAGGGGTCATCTTGTGTCCAGGGGCCATGTGATCTCCCCACTTATGTCACATCTGGATATGGACACAGGAAAGCCACCTTGAAGAGGGAGGGGCGTCCGCGGGGTTTCACTGACTACCTCATTTAAGTCTCACCACAGGCCCAAGGCAGGACTCTCACCCCTTAACAGCCAGAGAGGTCAGATCACTGTGCAAGGTGGAGCTGGGGTCCAGACCTTGAACTGTCTGATTTCAAAGCCTCCTCTTTCTTCTGACCCACTGTGCAAATCTCCACCCTCCATCCCTGCCCCCAGACCTCCGCATTGTCGTGGCCACATTCTGAGTCGCTCACGAAAGATTAATGTTAGCCCAGCTTCAAGAGAGTACAGTCTAAGCTCCACCCCGGTCAAAACTCCGGGAGACCCGTGACCAGGTGCGTGGCCTGGACCGAGGGCGTCAGGGCTCAGCCCCCTCTCTTGGCTTTGCTTCCCCGCTGTAGTAATTCTTGAGCAGGCTCTGTGTGGGGACAAAGGTGATCTCCCCCGGGTTCAGCAGCAGAGGGCACAGACACCCTGAAGGGACACTGACTGACCAGTCTTGGTTCCAACTCTGCTTATCCCTGAAACACTCACTCTGGCCGAGGGGGTCCAGACGTGTTCCCAGCTGCAGCTCCAGGAAGGGGAGATGAGAGATGCTCTGAAAAGATACAGCAGGTCAGAAATGCTCTGTCCCCAGCAGGTGACCATGCCAGAATGTCCTAGTGGACATCTCAGCAGTGTTAGTGCAGGAACTAAGGGGATTTTCTCGAATTCCTGGATCTAGAGTCAGTGTGAGGCGGGTAGACACACTGAGGACCATCTAGTGTCTTGGGCGTCTTGTGAGCTGTTGTAAGGACTCATTTTACAGTGAGCTAAAATCATTAGAAATTGATTCTTGCATTTCAAGTTCTAAGAAACAGCTTTCAGCCTTGACCCACAAGTGGATAATTAAATTAGATTTTTTAACATCTTTCCCCATCACAGAGATTTCACAAGACCTATCCCCCTCCTTTTGGCTGTTTCTTGGGTGTGAAATAGGGAAGTCCTTTAAGGCTTTGCCTTGCTCAAGTGTCTGTTGTTGTCTGTATTTGGTGTGGACAGAAGTGGCATTTACTGAACGGCTTTTTTGGTCAGTTGCCTGTGTTAGCTCATGGAACCCTCTCAAAACCTGCAGGGTAGCTGGTAGTGTAACCGGTTCACAGGTATTTATGCAGCTGTAGGGGGAAGGCAGCATTTTCTGGCTTTTCCGACATGTTGGATAATTAGAGAATGCCCAAAGAGTCCTAATTATCATTAGAACAGTTTCATGCACAATTATACTCAAACAATTTCAAGCAAATTATTCTATTTTAACTGCCACAGAACTAAAGAGAGTTGATGTGTTCTTTAGGACGGTAGCTTTTTCCTCTGAAAAGTAGTTTTTAAAAAAACTGAAATTAACTCATGCCAAGTCTTTTTTTTTTTTTTTTTTTTGCTTTGACACAGAGAGTAGGGTAGAGGACAGTCTTGAATGTCATAAAGAATCACTTTTAAAAAAAATTATAGTTGATTTACAGTGTTGTATTAGTTTCTGGTATACAGCACAGTGATTCAGTTACACGTATTATAATTACAGGTTATTACAAGTTATTGAGTATAGTTCCCTGCGCTGTACAGGACCTTGTTGTGTATTTATATAGAGTAGTTTGCATCAGCTAATCCCAAAGTCCTAATTTATCCCTCCACCCCACCTTCCCCTTTGGTAGCAGTAAGTTTGTTTTCTATGGTTGCATATCTATTTCTGTTTTGTAAGTAAGTTCATTTATGTCGGGGGTTTTTTTTTTTTTTAGATTCCACTTATAAGTGATACTACATAATATTTCTCTTTCTCTGTCTGACTTACTTCCCTTAGTATGATAATCTCTAGGTCCATCCGTGTTGCTGCAAATGGCATTATTCCGTTCCTTTTTATGGCTGTGCTGTTCCTGTTCATGTTGTTCTGAAGGTGGGTTTAGACCTGACATAGAAAGTCCTTCCCTGCGCCACCATTTGGAAGGAAATTTCAGACACCCGGGTTAGAATGAAACACCATCCACGAGGGTGGATGCTGCTTTACGAATATTAGACAATGGTGTCTTGATAGGGTTGAAAGAAAGACACGGGGGAGTGTGCGAAAGGCTGCGCCGCCCGGGCAGGCACGCCGCCGGGCAGCCCGGCGGTGCTCTCCCGGGACGCCCTTGCTCTGTGTGCTGTGGGCTGCCTGACCTGTCCACGCCCACGGGACTGGGCAGTTTGATCCCTCCCAGGGCCGCTCCTGCAGCTCCCGCCCTGGACAGATACTTCCAGCCTCCTTCACCTTCCTCTGTACCCTGGCAGGAGGTAGGATGAGGAACGCTCAGGGGCTCGTCTATCTAGCGTAGACACCAGAATAATTCGGGAAGATTTTGCTCATAGTGAACCCTGAGAGTTTGACCTGTCCGTGCCTTCCTAGAATGCTCCAGTTATCCGAAATTCAGTATCTTCCCAAACTGAATGTATTTTCCAACAAAACAAAATTCCCACTGCCCCTCTTCTCCCTCCTGACTTCTCAATTAGTGCCAATTTTCCAGCCCTTATCTAGAGAATTATCCTTGAATCTCTCCCATCTCCACCACCCCTTGCTACATACATACCTGATGTAAGCTGCTCAAAACGCCTCTCATCCAGCCATTCTCTTCTCTCCTGTGGCACAACTTTTCACCATCTCCATCCTCTTAGGACCTGGGGCACATTCCCCAGATGCTTCCATAGTTGGCTCCACCTCCTTTGGATCAGGCATGCCCCCCCACCCCCTTCCTAAGGTAAAACCCTCACTCCAGCCAGGCCAGGCTGGGATGTGCTCCCTCCCATTCAGCTCTTCCCTTCTGTAGGTGTTCTCCAGTCTCCCCTCCCACGTGACTGGCTTCAAGCTTTACTTCTGCGCTTCCTGACTCCCCATCCCCGTTTTGATCATTCCCTTTCGCTGTGCTTTGATGAACTTACTGACCATAATACTTATTTTGCCTAAACTTACGCTTGGCTTTAGTGTTACTTTTTGGTTTGAGTCTCATTTCCTTCTTCATTTCCCCCAAAGACTCATCACCCAGGAACTTAGTTTATCTCCCCATTACATCACGCATGCTTCAAGTGAAGGAGGCTACTTGTGATGCAGTATTTGGCGTGTTTTATTTTATAACCACTGTTGAGGGAAGACCTTGTCCATGCCCAGGTTTGGGGAACCTTCAGAGTTATCATTATCTTGTTTATAAGTGTCCCTGTTAACCAAATTCCCTTGGTCAGAAAGAAAAGAAACACATGTACAGCTGACATCACTAACCTTTACGTTTTAAAATGTTCTCAGCATTCATGCAGCAGATGCTCACTTTAAAGTGTGTTTCGTGTGCTTTTGCTGCTGGAATTAACACCCAATAGGAATCTGATTGTGGAAATCAGGATATCATTTTTAAAAGTCTAAACCTACAAAGGTGTACTTTAAAAATGGAGAAACAGGCGTGTTTCAGGGGATTGATGCTTTTTTATCTTCCTCGTAATTAAAATATAAAACGTATTTCTTAAGCGTTGGCTGCAGAAAGTAAAAGGCTGATTTCCCATTTCTGTGCCTGAAGGCAGGTATTCCAGGCTGATCTGTTTATTCACCTGCTTCTGCCACACAGTCAGTCCTCAAACCCTGAGGCTTTGTTCTAATGTGTGTTAGGGTTTCTCAGTATCCTCAGACCTCATCCTTCAATTAACATTCATGTTACCGTGTGTATTTATCTTTGTCCTATGTCTAAAGATATTTCCACCAGGAGTTCTAGCTCTGAAATATTCAAAATATTGACTTCAAAGTCGGTGGAACTGTGCCAAGCGTGCTTCGCCTGAAGATGAATGGAAATGCTCTTGACAGGGGCAAAGTCAAGGCCCAGTGACTTAAACAGGATGCAGGGTGTCTTTGGGCGGCTCAGCTTGGTTTGCAGACAGAAGAGCAAGCCTTACATTCAAATGAAAGCAGACAGGTGTCGCCTTCTCCACGGAGAGCACTCCCGAGGGCCGCTGCCTGCCGGCACCTCCCCGGGCTCTGCCCCCTCGGCTCCTGCTCGTGCTGCCGTGGCCTTGGCGGCCGGGAGCTCCCGGGACACGGCCTCCGCGCTGAGTGGGAACCGACACCGAAACGTGTGTGGTCACCCTGAGCTCTGCATCGCTTGTGTCGGCAAGATGATAGACACTTGGAGAGGCTGGGAGCAAAAGCGGCAGGTTTCCAAGGGGCTTACTACGCACGTGGCTTTGCCTGTTCTGGAGAGTCGTCATTCAGGGTCACGGCTTTCCCCTCGCGAAAACTGGGAGACTCCAATTCCTTGTGCTGTGTTTTAAGTGAATCTTACGTGATGCCTAGAAACATGAATGCTTGCTGAGTACTGTGGTCATCCCTGAAGGGCTGACCCACTTCTGCCAGTTTGCAGACAAGAGATTGTTTCTGCCCCCAGCCAGATCCCCTAGAAGACGCTACACATCGAGTGGATTGAATAGCCATTAGGATGATAACGATGTATGACATTTAGTTTTACTTGGTTCAAAAACAGCCTTTGGTTAGAATCACCTTCCATGCAAAGTAAGACATGCCTCCAGTGTACTGAGCCCTGAGCGTGGGTATCCTTAACGACCCAGAAGGATTCATAGTTCTACCTACTCTGAGGAGCTGAAGCCCTCCTTGGCAGTGTGGGACGTGTTACACAGTGGTTAGCTGTGTACACCCTCGCAGTGACTGGGTACTCGAGTGAAGGGCTCGGGAAAGAAAATAGCACATGTAGAGCAGGGTGGTTGGGGAAAGTGTGTGAAAGAGGCAGGACCGGGGTGGACGTGAAGGACTCCGGGGCTTTGCAGGTGGTGGGGAGGGGCGAGGACAGTCCAGCCCGGGGTTGTTGAAGAGACCGTGAGGGGTCTAACAGCAGGAGCAGAGGGGTCACTCGGAGAGAAGAGAGAGGGCTGGAGGAGCAGGATGGGGCCGGGCTGTGGAGGGTAATCTGAGAACATGGACTTTTATCCCAAGGAGCGGTAGTGATTGTTGAAGCGTTTGATCAGCAAAGTAGCATAACAAACGTGTTTTGGAAGCTCGATCCGATGGGAAGGTACAGGACGGACTGGAGCGGGGAGTGACATGAGTGTGGCGGCTTATACAGATCGAACTGGGAGAAGGGAGGTCAGAAGTAGGGGTTGATTGGGCCTGGAGACTGGCAGGTTCTGCCCTGGGAAGAAGGGAGGGGCTGGGATGAAGCTGGCAGGTGCATGCAGTTAGCATGAGTCAGAGTCAGCAGTGGACGGAAACCGGCTCAGGGGTCAGGAACTGAGATACCTGCCCCCTCCCCAGCCATAGAACAGTACACAGAAACCAAAGGGACAGGACAGAGCAGGTGGGGAGTTTGAGCAGTCAGGGACCCACTGGAGCCGTGTAAGCACCGTGGGCATGGACAGAGGCAGCGGTGACAAGGATTCCAGAAAGACCTCTGAGTAGCAGACCCTCGGTACCCTGGGGGATGGTCATCGTTGGGCAAACTGTGCTCGTTCATGTGCTGAACTGACAGATCCTGATCAATTGACCACAGGATGCAACCACAGAGCAATGGGAGTGGTGTGAGAAAAGCGAGCATCTGGAAAACATCTCCAAGAGAGAAATGGCAGGACTTGGTGACTAAGAGTACATGAGAGGCAAAGGAGAGAAGCCTAAGGAATTCGTCCTAACGGTCGAGCCCGTGAGGTCGAGGGTCTGGTTATGGGTAGACATGAACAGATCTGGGGAGAGAGAGAACATAAAGTGGAGTTTGGGAGTTGTTGAGTGTGCAGTGGTGGGATGCTCAGGAAGAAAAAAAGATCCACAGAAAGGAAGGGGCTGGGGCGCTGGAGCACAGATGAGATGCCAGGAGTGACACATTGTAGAAACCTTCGCCACCCATTTCTCCAGTTCACACGAGTCTGTTGCACATTTACTGTAGGAAAGACAGGTGCGTGCTGGGCTCTGGCACTGGCCGAGTTCAACAAGGGAATAAATAGGCAGAGAAGAGATTCCAGGAGAGGGTGAGGACCGAGCTTTGATGGATGCCCAGGTAAAGTAAAATGTGGGAGAAGAAAGAGGCATGAGCAAAGGAAACAGAAGAAGAGAAAGAAGAATCTGGCTAGGGTGGTTCTGGGCCAGCCGAAGGAGAAGCGTGTTTAAAGAATGACAGGCTTGTCCCCGGCAAACGTCTACTGAGCACCTCTCCCTGGTGCAGAAGCATCTCATCCTTCACTCCATCCCTTGAAAGGCAGCCAAGCCCTCCCTGACCACCAGGCTCACCGCCTACCTGTGAGCTCGCTCTCCTCCTGACCCCAGAGTCCCATAAAATAGCTCATCTCGTGGGCCTTGGTTTACTTCTCGTGAGTTTTCTGTTACTTTTATCAGAATCCGCCCTGAATTCTGCCCCCTTCACTCTACGCCATCCAAGTATTTCTGTGAGTTTTCAGGGACCTGCTGCTGGAGTGCTTGTCTCTAATGCGAGTCTTCTCCTTTATGGGCGTTCTCTTCCTCCTTTTTAAATCTGCTGGTACCACATCCCTGTTCTGCAGAGTCTGAGTGGATTCCCTGGACTCTACCAGCCCTTTGTTTGGCTTCTGAATCTCTGCCACCCAGTCTGTGCCTGGGTTTGTTTTGGTTTATTTTGTTTTCTGGTCCTACCTGCCTGACAGGTGCAGACTTCCTGATTCTGCTGCCAGGCTCACCCCCGATACTCAGTCCACCAGCTTTCATTCCTCCACCTCCACAGACCTGTAGCCCGTCCTGACCTCATTACTTCCCTCCTGGGTCCAACTTCCCCCTGCTGACCTGCCATGTGCAGCACCGGACTGTCTGTTGTCACCATGTTAGTGTCTTTTCTCCTAAGCTCTATCTCCGGGTCCTTAGAGAAAAAAATGTGAGTCCCAAGACTAAATGGGTTCTGAGCCCTTACTCAGGCTCGCATGAAGCACCGATGAAGACAGGCCCTTTCTTAGATTCAGAGACATGGAGGTGTGTGTGGCATTGAGAATCAGACTGGAATGCCGTGTGGGTGAGGATGAAACTCACAAAGTCCCGGGAGGGCGGGCATCCAGCACCTCGTCCAAACACACCAGGGGGCCAGGTAGCCCAAGGTGGAGAAAAGACAGCTGTTAGGCGTAGGACTAGAGGAACTGCCCCCCGTCTCCCGACGTGAAGTCACCCACCAAGTGTCTGCTGACTGTCTGTGTTTATATTTGAGCCACGGGGAGGTTTACCTGTAAAAGACTGCCTTGGGGTTTGGACACGTGGAGGAAAACATTGCTTGTAGGCTGTAGCTGCCCTTCCGCCTGCCCCTGTGTCTGCCCACAAAGGTGGTGTGTGCTAGAGGAAATCACTTAATGTCCTGCTGTTGTGACATCCGAAGATAGAAAATTGTAAGTAAAAATACAAAAATAAAATCTGCTTAGGTGTTTTTTCCATTTCGCCTGTGTCGTGTCTGCCTGCTGCAAAGCTGTCCTGTTCCAGGTTGGGAGGGTTTCACATCTGTTTTACTTTAAAGGTTTTGGACTTGGGGATTATTGATGTTTTGGAAAAAATACTTTTCACTTAATCCTGCACTTTTGGGAAAAAGCTATGATCTTCAAATGCCCTGTATTTCACACAGACTTAGTAACAGATTCCATTTACCATCTCTCTTTTTTATCCTTTATCTTTTAATTGGAGAGCTAAAAGGACTTTAGGATCTGGTCCGACCGTTTACCCAGTATCAAACAATAGTTAGTTTGAGGAATCCACAAACCCACTGGAATTTCTAAGGATGGAAAATTTCTAAGTAAGGAAGTTTACATCGTAAAAAATTCCTCAGAATGTCAGATACTTCTTATTTTGGAACCATTGGTGTTGAAGGCATCAATCGACCTTTTTTTTTTTTCCCCATCAGAAGCAACACCCTAGCAGTACAGTGAAAAGGAATCCCTGCAGTGCCCTCATCTGTACCGGGGGTTTGGGGGAGAGGCCTCGGAGCGTTCCTCCGAAAATCTTCCATACCTTCAAAGGACTGGCCGTCTCACCCCATCCCTCCCTCCCTAGATCATTCGTTGTCAGACCGTGTGACAGAGATGGGGAAAGGCGGTGAAAAAGTCCTTCACGTACCACTAACAAATCTAAGCATTTCACGGGCACTTTACAGTTTTCAAAGCCCTTGGAAGAGCAGGGACCCTGGCCATGAGCAGAGTGCTGGCTGACCCACATCAGAAGGTCCGGCAAGACGGCTTCCTCTATTTATTTACTTTTAACAAATGACTACCTAGTAATTAAAGGAAATGAGAAATGAAAATTTCAAAGAAGAGACATTACCCGGTCTCCTCACCACCTGAAGGTAACCATCATCATCATCGTAAGGTATTGCTTTCAAGTTCCTTCTCCACGTATAGATTCTGTTTTAAGGGACATAATTGTGACCCTGTTTTTTGTAGGCTGCTTTTGGTGGAACGTTTTAACATGAGTTTTCTCCACATTAACTCTTGATGAGACATAATTTTTAACAGCTTCGTGTTTCCTTCTGAGGTTTTGATTTAGCACAAAATCTACCGTGACTTGTAACAGTTCGAGGGTGGGGAGCGCTGCCTCCGTATCTGAAATATCTGGTGTGAACTGTTTAAAAATGTGGGGTCTTTTTTGGTTACAAAATATAACAGAATATAGCCACCTAGGGATGTTCATAAAATGTAAGTGTTCAGCTTAATGAACGGTAAAAGCAATGAACGGTTCATTAGAGACAAGACCAGGGTTCTGTAACCTCCCTCCCTCTCCAGCAAAAAAGACATGTTTCTTCCGAGCCATAACCCTCCCCCTTCGCCGTCCTTAACCACCACCCTGGTTCTTAGGGCTTCACTGCCTTGCTTTTCTTTCAATTAAATATCCCTAAACCATAACATTTAATTTTGGTGTGTTTACGTTTTTTGCGAATGGTACCATACAGCATGTGTTGTGTGGCATCTGCCCCTTTGGTTTAACATTGTGCCTTGAAGATGCATCAGCCTTGTTGTGTGACATTCCATGGCCTGACTTCACCACCGTTCATTTACCCACCCTGCCGGTGACACACATTAGGCTTGTCTCCAGCTGCCCTCAGACAGTCGTGAGTGAGCGCCTACCTGTGGGGAGTACACCTGGGAGTAGACTTGCGGGGTCACTGGGTCTGTGTTAATACACCTGCATGTTTACTTTTTCCAAAGTGCTGTCAGTTCACACCTCCATCCACAGTGAATGGAAGTTCCTGTGGTTCATGTCTTTGTCAACACGTGGTACAGTCAACTTGTAAACGTACGTTAGTGTCACACTGTGGTTTTAATTTGCGTTTCTCCTTTCACTCATGAAGTTGCACAGCCCTCCCTCCCTCCCCTCCTTCCTTTCTTCTCTCCCTGCCATTTAGATTTCTTCTTTTATGAAATTCCCGTTTTGTAACATGCTGTTTTCCTGTATTTGGTCATTTTCCCCCCACTGATGTGTAGTTGTTCTTTATATATATCCCCACTGATGTGTTCTTTATATATTCTAGATGTGAGCCCTTTGTTGGTTACACATGTGGCAAATATCTTCCCACTTGATGATCTGCCTTTTCCTTTCTTAACGGTATCTTCTGATGACCAGAAGTACATTATTTGAATGTAACACAATTTGTCGTGTTTTTCCCCTTATGGCTAGTGTTTTACGTATTGAAGTTTTTCAGTGAAAAAGTGTTTGTTGTCATTAAGGTTATGACTGTCTGTGTGTCGAAGGTGGAATCTGTTGACTTGGTAATGTGTCCTGGTGCCCGTGAATGAAAAGCTAAAGGCTGAGAGTCCTTTGGTGAAACGCTCAGGCTTCACCATGACATAAATAAAAGGAGACCCTGATCTCGGCGGATGGACAGATTCAGGACACGCAAGAGAAAAGGCTGCCTGTGCCAGTAACCGCACACCCGCCTCTGTCCTTGCGTCTGTGCCCGTTTCTCCCTCACTTGTTCAGGGCAGCCCCTGAGGTCCATGGAGTGTTGTGCAGAACAGTGTTAGGATACTGAAAAGTTGATAACATGCCTTTCTGTGACGAGTTATCCTATATAATTCTCATCGTTCTTCAGATTTGATCCAAGAAGGTAGAGGCTAGTCTGATGCTAGTTCAACCTGGAAGTCTTTCACTCTATTTTTGATTTTTAGTGTTAATCACCTCTTAATCCTCTGTCCTTCAATAACTGCCTTCGGGTTTCCTTTTTCCCTTTCTATTATTATTTAAAAAAAATTTTTTTAGTTATTCTCCCCCCCCCTTTTTTGGGGGGGGGTGACTACTTCTGATGAAAATTGTGGAGGGAGGAGGTGACCTCTGATCTTATTTATACTTCTTTCTTCAGGGGACTTTGAACTCTCAGTAACAACTCCTGCTGAAATGGACCTCCCCGTCCATCAGAGAAGGGACTCAGGGGCTGTTGCAGCGGAGGGAGTTTCCTGGGATAACTTCCTTCCATAAAAAGCATCTCCCTGGCGATGGCCTGTGGATGCACTGGAACAGGGCTCCTTTCTGACATCTCTCATCATTTCGTCCTCATTGAGGGGCCCTGTGTTTTACTGCCCGTGGTCTCTGACTTGGGGATGTAGGACACAGGATGCTGCAGCCATTGGTTCCTTCCTCAAACTTCCATCAAAGCCCTTTTTGCTGACCATGGTTTTTTGTTTGTTCGTTTTGTGAGGGGGAGGTAATTAGATTTATTTATTTATTTATTTATTTATATTTGGAGGAGGTGCTGGGGATTGAACCTAGGACCTTGCGCCTGCTAGGCATGCGTTCTACCACTTAAGCTATACCCTCCCCCTTTTGCCAACCATGTTTTAATAACCTGTTCTTCCAGTGGAAATGGAGCCCAGGCAAGAGCACCAGACGAGACCTGCATCCTGGGAGCCTCTTCCATGAGCACGGTTGTGTTAGTCAGGTTCCAGGGGCCAGGGCCATACCGAGACGTTGCTTTAGAGAGAGAGGGTGGATCCTCATTCTGAGCAGCAATTTCTTTCCCTGTGTCCAGGGAGGAGAGGGTGCCTCTTTTTTGGTGATGTGTTTGTTTTCAACATATTACACTCTTCTGTTTCCTCCTCCCTGTAGGGGTCTTAATCGTCCCTTAACTCTCTCCCGGCTTCCTTTTCATGCTCTGTCATCCAGCCTGCGTGGCCCTGCTCCTGTCCCCTTGTCCCGAGCGCCTCCAGCGGCCCCTCATCTTCTCTGGGGCGCGCTCTACCTCCTTCCCTTCCCCTTCAAGCTCCCCCTAGACATGTTCCCTGCGGGCCTGCCCGGCTCTGTTGCAGCCCCACAGCCCCTGACCCGAGCCGCTCCCTGGACACCCCCAGCCCCCCGCCAGCCCTGTGTGGCTGACACTGCTTTCAGACACAGTCCTTTTACCCCACGTGTCTGGCTCCGGTCTGCCCCTCACAGCACAGCCATCCGTCCCTCAGTTCCTTCCTAAAGGCCCTCATTTCCCTGTGGTGTTTCAGGGAGCCTGGGGGGGGTGCTAGGCTGAACTCCCGCCACCCCCGCCCCCAGCTGCGGATTGACGGTTCTCTTCACTGAAGGCTGTCATCAGAAAGCGCGGCCCATCGCCCTGCAAGCTGCGGCGGGTATTTATACCGACCAGTGGAATCACTGAGTCACAGGCTTCAGCTTCGCCGGATAATATCAGATTATCTTCCCAGGCACTCGTACCAATTATACTCTCATGGCAATGTCACAGAGTTCTCGTCCATGTCCTTGCTGTCCCTTGATGGTGTCCGGCTCTTGGGGTTTTGCCCCTTAGGTATAAAATAGTAACTCGTGGTTTCAGTTTGCACGTTCATGTACCGACAGGGTTGGGCATCATATCTTGTTATGTGTTTATTAGGCATTCGTGTTCTCTTCCCTATAATATGTCTGTTTCTTTTGTCTTTTTCTTTTTTATTTCTGGGCACTCTTTATATATTCTGGGTATCCACTGTAGGTTAATGAGTAAAGTAGCCATTTTCCTGGGGTCCTTCTGTTTTGTTCCACCACCATACCTGGGGTGCCGCGTTCTTCTGAGTGGGCCAGGGTAGCTCCCCATGGTGTCTTCTAACCCCCAACAGGAATTGGGGGGGGGCCCAGGCGTCTGTTTACAGTTATGACCTGCAGTCTGTATGTGTCACTCCTGCTCACATCCCGTCGCCCGAAGCTTAGTTCTCTGCACACACCAGGCTGCCAGGGAGGCCAGGAAATGAAATCTGTGATTCACAGGGCTGTTTACCAGTTAAACGTTGGAAGACAGTGGAGTGGGAGACCATCCATGGATTGAAAGATCAGAAGGGTTAAGCCCCAAGGAGAGGCTACAGGAAATATATTTGCCTCTAAATTCATTGGTTCCCAGTACCTTTTTCTGATGATAAATGTTAATATCTTTCATATTTTATTAAAGCCTCACTTGAAGTGCTCTTAATATTATAATTTGGCAAAGGTGCTTTTGTTTTTATTTCAGAAATACATTTAGGATTATCAAAGGAACTCTAAAGAGGGAAGAATAGGAAATGGGATGACTCCGTAAACACTGAAATGAAATTTATAATGCAGTTATACAGTTAATTTCCAGAAAAAAGAAGTCACGATCATTAATTTTGCAGCAGTAGTGGAAGACAGAATCTCAGTCACTTAGTGCTGAGATGGGCCCCTGACATTTTTGTGAAGTTCTCATCCATTTTAAGCTAAAGTATATACATTAGAGGATGTGACTTTTTAAGCTGGTAGACGTGGGAGTTTTCTGAGTTTCTGATATCATGGTTCTTGTGTCTCTGTTTCTCCCACACGTCAGCTAATGGCATGCCCCCTCTGGTTCCTCCAGGTACGGCGTAAGTCCGGAGAACATCATCCTGTACGGGCAGAGCATCGGGACTGTGCCCACGGTAGACTTGGCCTCCAGGTACGAGTGTGCAGCCGTGATTCTCCATTCGCCTCTCATGTCTGGGTTGCGCGTGGCTTTTCCGGATACCAGGAAAACGTACTGCTTTGATGCTTTTCCCAGGTAAGCTAAACGTGTACAACAAGGGCTAAGGCATCTAGTGCCCACGTTCAGATCTGATGCCACCGTTCATTGTGGGCCGCTAATAAATCTTTCTTGGATGTATCTGTACGTCAGCCCCTGTGTTGGGCTGCTCAGGGGAGGTGGAGCTGGTTGTGCAGGATGAAAATAAAAGTACCACACGCCCTAAAGGAACTAACTTCTGGTTGGGTGTTTGTTCGTTCAATCAGATGCACGTGCATTGTTGAATCACGAGAGCTAAATGCAGGGGGCAGGGTGTAGCTCAGTGGTAGAGTGCGGGCCTAGCAGGCATGAGGTCCTGGGTTCAGTCCTCAGTACCTCCACTAAAAATAAATAAATAAATAGACCTAATTCCCCTCCCCCCAAAAACCAAAAACAAACCCAAGAGCTAAATGTGAAATCTGTGATGAGGCAACTAGCAGTGGTCTAGACACTCAAAAAAAACCAAAGAAACAACAAAACAGAACAAAACAAAAACCTCCAATATCCCCAATTTTGAAATTTCTCTTACTTTTTCAGTCAAAGAGAAAAGGTGACTTGAGCTCCTCTCAGGCTGGTAACGGGCTACAGGGACAGTGTAGAATGGACGGTCCTCCCCCTCCCCTCAACTCCCCTCCTCTCCCCTGCAGTCCCAGCCCCCTGACTCCCCTCATTCCTCCTGCCGGCCCCCATGTGCCCCCGCTGCAGAGGGCCTGCGCCCCCCGCTGGGGTGTGCACACTAGCGCCCCTGGCCGGGCCTCTCCCCTGCCGGCCGGGCCCTGCTATTTCCTAGCTCCCCGGTACCAGGAAGAAACATGGGCCGCTGCCTTACAAACGCAGCAGCAGCAAGCACGCTGCCTTCTTGAAAACCTCCCTTGGAAAACTTCTGCTTGTTTTTTTACGTCTAAGCTGAGGAAAGTATTTACTAAAAGCTATCTACCCCCCTAAGCTTTGCCCTCGGTACATTGCTAAAGCAGTCCCAGATTCTTACAGCAGGACTCACACTGCCATCTTGTAGAAAAAGTCTCAGCAGAAATATGTACAATTTTAGCATTTTGATTGGCTCATTAATTGCTGTCATTCTGTTATTGCTGGGGGCGGGGAGGAACAGCATTTAGTTATATAAACATCTGTGGCACAGACTGTCTCGTTTCACAAGAAGAAACCTCTTAACACCTTGGGTGAACTTCACTTCTGTGCAGTTTGTACCGGGATTCAGTGAAATTCAGCTTCATGGGAAAGTTGAGTGAGCTGCAGGTTTCCAGCAGGCTGGCTGAGAATGCTAAGCAGGGCTCGTGTGTGTCTCAAATGTGGCCTTATTTGTGCTGAATGGGTAATGAGAGGCCAGTTTGTTGAAAGGGAGATATTTAGCATGTTTGTGGGAAGCTATGCTAGGAGTTACCCTGGCAACAAAATGAATAGGTTTTTCCCCTGACCCTTAAATTAGCATACCTTAAAATACAATCACGGCAGCTAATTACAGCTTATTAATTAATAGGAAACCAGCAACTAGTCTTTCCTGGGTCTATCTGATCTGCCAGTCATGGGCTAAACACTTCACCCTTCTTATCTCACAAGGCTCATTTTACAGATTGGGAAACTGAGGCTTAGACAGTCAAGCAGTTTGGTTACTGAAGGTTGGTGAGTGGAGACAGCCAGAAAAGGCCGTTCCTCCTATTCGATACCATAAAGTCTGAATATGATAGATTTCAAACCATTGCCTTTCATGATTAACTGAATTTGGAAAATGTGTTCTTATGGTGTCCATTGCTACCAAGTGCTGAATTGTCTCTGTGTCCTTCTCTTTAAAGGAAGGTACTTTCACGTTTCCTTTTTCATGTTAGAAAAATAAATAAATAAATGAGTCCTGCTCACCATTTGATTGGTGGTTTATTTTTCTTATACCGCCTTTACATTTAGAATCAGATGGCAGCATTTAACCTCAGGCACACCCTGCAGGCTGCAGAGATTCTCCCAAACTGTGCAGCGTAGAGCTGTCAGTAAATATCTTTTTAATTGAATATAATTGGACTCTCGCATTCTTAGAAGAAGAAGTCGCTTTAAAAATTAAATATAGGAAGAAGGTAGGTGTCTAAGCAAGATTCCTAATCTGCAGAATTGACTCCTGCCACACTGGCCTGCATCTTGGCGAGTTACACGCTGATGAGATTTTGCAGTCTTCCCGAACGTCTTGAGGTGGTTGGCAACCTCGTGAGTTGTGAATAAGGCCATACGACAGACATACCATACGATAGTACAGAGCTCTGTGCTATCTCCACACCCTCATGCCTGTTCTTTAATAATCCCCCTAGCTTCAGTTTCCTCCTTGGTTTAACAGAGGTGGTCTATGCCCCTTTCGTCGTGTCCCGTGGAAGGTTACATGAGGTCTTGTACATCAAGTACGAAGCACCTGGCCCTGGTCAGTGTTGAATAAATGTTAGCTATTACTTCTAACAAAGCAGTCTCTGAGGGGAGTACGAGTTCACATCTGTTTGCAACTTTGGTAGAAGTTACAATACAGAAAGAGAAGTCACCTGTTGGGGGGACTCTGGCAGGAGGACAGACTGGGCAGAGGTTCACCTCTCCCAACGTGTACGTAGGTGAAATGACATCTGCCTCCATCAGAGAGGTGGTCTGCACACCCAGCCCAGCACGGCCTGCAGTCTCGTGGATTCTTCCGTGGGAAATGCTTTTACAGCCTGCAGCACGTTCTTGTGAAGATTCTCAAATACTCATCCGTTGAGGGTAGATTTGATTTTTGTAAACAGTCAAAAACATTCAGAATCAAACCTAGGCATTACATGAAGTTTGCAAGCTAAATAGTACAGCTTTTATTAAAAATGAAGTATTCGTTTTTTATGAAATGAGGCTTATGAGGATCTTGTTAATTGGTTCTGAAAATAGCTCTTGCAGTAAGAGCTCTAAAAACTTGAGCAGCCATGGATTAGGGGCTCAGCTTTCCAAAGAGACCTTTATCCAGATATGTTAAGCTTGAGCTTGTTTATTTTTTTTAAAAATCCTGTCTCAAAAATATGGATATGTCAGAACTGTTAGTTACTGGATTGCTAGTCTGATGACGTTTAGAGGTTCTGTTTTTAATAAAATACTTAACAAAAACACAGTGGCTAGATGCAGTGTGGTAGTCTCAATTGGATTTTGGAACAGAAAAAGGACATCAGTGGAAAAACTCATGAAATCCAAATAAAGTCTGGAGTTTAGTAACGTACCAAAGTCAGTTTCTTGGTTTTGACAAATGTACAGTGGTGATGTTTCCTTATGGGAAATGGCTTAGGGGCGGATAGGGGCTCTGTATTATCTTTGCAACTTTACTGTAAACCCACAATGATTACAAAATGAAAAGCTTATTATTATTATTATTATCACTATTATTTTTTGGTGGGGGAGGTAATTAGGTTTATTTATTTATTCTTGGAGGAGGTACTGGGAATTGAACCCAGGATCTCATGCATACTAAGCATGCACTCTGCAACTTGAGCTATATACCCTCCCCCCGAAAAGCCTATTTAAAAAAAAAAAAAAAAGAATTACTAGAAAAATGAGACCGGAAACTCTCCAGAGTGCTACCTTCCTCGCCTGTGGATGCCGATTCCGTTCCATTAAGTGGGATGTCTGCTGTCTGTGAGCATGACTAAAGGAGTCCTTTTTCTCCCCCTCCCCTTCTCTCTCTTGCAGCATCGACAAGATCTCTAAAGTCACCTCTCCCGTGCTGGTCATCCACGGGACGGAGGACGAGGTCATTGATTTCTCCCACGGCCTGGCGATGTACGAGCGCTGTCCGCGGGCCGTGGAGCCCCTCTGGGTCGAGGGGGCCGGGCATAACGACATAGAGCTTTACGCACAGTACCTAGAAAGACTAAAGCAGTTCATATCTCATGAACTTCCCAACTCCTGAAGACCACTTGATTTTACCTCATTACCGTGAACACAGGAGTCCTCTGTTTTGCACATGCTTTAACTGGATAGCGGTCATGGCGTGATAACCACGAGGAAGTGCTCAGCTTTCAGGGCATCCTAAGCAAAGAGCTGAGGAATTCTCAGTCTTTCATACCTAGAGGTTCTGCTAACTCACACATCATGTTAAACTGAACAGTCTGATTTCCAGCTTCATTGCCTTGCAGAATGGGAATGAGAGCTGAGCAGGGGGACCGTTTTCTTGTGCTCTATAAAGGATGCTCATACCTGTCTACCTTGCCCATCACTTAGGATTCATGTATGCAGGACTCCACCCTCTCTCCACCAGTGTTCTCAGTATTTGACCTGCAGCTCTCTTTCAGCCACTGGATTTGTGAGTTCAATCCATTTGTGAAGCTGTGATAGTGTAACTGGAAAACAATTGTGATGAAAATTCCTTTGTTAATCTTTGTTAATTTTTTTTGCTGGTCTTTCCCCCAAACAAATCAGTTAAAGGGTAGTTTACTGGAACTATCATGAATAGCTTCATCAACTGGAACCATATAAATATAACTGGAATATTCTTAAACAAAAGGAAACTGGGGTTTTTTTTAAGTGTAAATTTATTACCAGTCCCCACAGAGTTTTAATATTTTGATTGTCTGGTTGGTCTAACAAAGAGCCTAGCCGACTTTCCTTCTGTAAAGTCCTCCTTGTAGGCTTTTTTAAAGTACTGTACATATTTGCAATTACATTGTGCATAGATTCTTAATGGGCAGTTTTCTTTTGTCAGGCTCCAACAAACTGCAGATTTCCTTGTTTGTATTGTAAATGATTGAATACATTTTGTTAATCTGTTTTTATTCCTATGTTTTGCTATTAAAAAATTTTATAACATTTCCAAGACAAAAAAAATTACAAGTTTATGCTTTGAAGAACTTATGTAATTAAAATTTCACAAAACTAATCTTTTAGTTGAGGAATTCTTTGGGTTTTGACACTGGAGTTGCGCCGAATAAGCAGCGGAAATGTAAGATGCTTCAGCTTGCTACACTGCTTGTATTGGTTGGGGGTTTGGGTTTGGGGGTTCTTTGGTTTTATTTTTTTTTGAAGTTTTTTTCCCCCCCAAATTTAAAAGCCTTAAATGTACTGTCAGCCTCAGATTGTTGTACAGCTGGGTTGCGGTTGATTGCCAGTTTGTGTTCTGTTGCTTGGATGCAGCACAGCGGTTGGCCATGGAATAAAGGATGCATGGATCAGAACGTGTGGGCTCGTGCAGTTTTTCCCCTCACCTCTCTCCATCCAAGAGATCGGTGAACAAGAGGAAAATACTTTGTCTAGATTCAAGAAGAAACCCCTGGGGCTTACAAACGTCACTGCCTTTCTCAAGGTGCACGTTTTCTGTTCTGTGAGAGACCAGAGCTTACTTTTGGAGGCACCAAGATATAAAGCCTATAGCCATAAAAGTACAGATGGAATTCAAATAGAAAACGCGATGGATTCTGGCTGTGAAGCAAGAATGATGAAGGCCATCTCACTGTGACCTGGCTAGGAGGGAGAACAGGCCTGTTTCTTTGGAAAACAAGAGCCAGATGTGTTCCACAGAGTCCTCCCAGCCCTTTAACCACTGACCAGAAAAAGAGCCCCCGAGGGACGCTTGTCTTCAGCTCTCAGCACAGCCCTGAGCTCGCAGTGCGAGGGACGGTGGTGGAGGGGAGGCGAGGGGACGCGGGGCTGTGCTCCCAGGAATGTGTGTTCCGGCACGTTGCAGGCTACTTCCTGGTCTTTGGTCAGTGCCTACAATGGGGGGCCTTGCAAGGGTGGGCGCGACTCACCTGAAGGGGTCATCAGCGAAGCGCCACAGGTGATACTGTTCCCAGGAGACCCAGGAGGGAAAGAAGCACAACCAGCAGCCTGCCTTTGGGGCTAGAGAGCAGCTAACCCCGGGTTCCAAAGACCTGGTTTCTGATCCTATTTGCTGCTTGCATGTCCCCTCTTTCCCTACCCTTGCCGCGAAACTAGCCCCTGCCAAGAGCTGCTGCAGTGTTCTGTGCTCACCTGAACGTGGCCATACAATTACTGCATGAAACCACAAAAAGGAACACATTTCTAGATTTTATTTATTAAAAATATGAAACTTTCATAGTAGCAAATAGCATCATCTAGTGACAAACGGGGAGGACATTATAAAGCATGTGACAGATAATGTAAAAATATATTTAATATTCAAGTGAGGAGGTGCACTTTATCAAAGGGCACAGGACGGAAGAGAGTATCAAAGAAAGAGGTTATTGTCCATAATGATCATGTGTAGGTTCAATCAATCAAATGACTATATCAAATATATATATATATATATATATATATACACACATTGAAATAATGAGAGGCCGTTTTAAATTATAGGTTGGTATAAATATTTGAATTATAATGCCCACTGGTGGTAATGGTTTGGATAAATGGGTACTTTGAAATTTTACTGCTAATTTACACACCAAATTGGTACAAATGTTCTAAAGTATGCTTTGAATCAAAAGCCTAATCTAGCAATTTGGCTTCTAGGAATTTGTCCTTAGGAAACAATGAAGATGATGGCGTGGGCTTAGATGGGATAATCACTGCTACACTGTTAGTAAAAGTGAAAACTTGCAAACCATTTAAGTTTCCAGCAAAAGGGATTTCATTTTGATTATGTCCATACAATACACAATTCTGTAACCATCATAGATGATGCTACAGAACGACAATTAGTGATGTGACAAAATGATCAAAATACAGTGTTATTAGGGGAGGGTGCAGCTCAGTGGTAGAGCGTGTGCTTAGCAGGCATGAGGTCCTGAGTTCAATCCCCAGCACCTCCATTAAGAGAATTTTAAAAAAATACAGTGTTACACAGTAAAACTGATAACCAAATAGCTCCTGTGTGTGATCTCCCTCTTCACTCCACCCCTCCACCCCCACCAAGTTGGACAAAGAACTGGATACTCAGCAAAATGTTAATGGATGGGTGTTGCGAAGGGTTTTTTTTTTTTTTTGAGGTTTAATTATATTGTCAGTAAGTCTTCCTATAGAGGAACACCCAAACCTATCCTTCAGAACTCATGGGAAGTGGTTTAAAACATTGGTAAGATCTTTCATTACAATAATTGGTCTGGAACCCCACTGGATGGCACTGCCTTACTCCCCAAGAAAGTGCTGCTTTAACTAGAGAGAACCAGTCATTCTGGGTAGATCTTATGCCCCTGTGTGCGAGGGTTACTAAGCCAGCAGATAAAGTTCATATAAACAGCACGTCCGGAGCCTCCCAGCCTCGATGCCACCTCTTCCCTGAGGCCTTGCCCACCAGGATTTCTGCAGAATAGACACAGTCTTCCCTGCAGGAGCTTGTGCAGGGCTTGCCCAGGCAGAGGGCCTGGGGCGCAGACCTGGGACAAGGAGGCCTGGTCTGGCCCTATTCCTTCCCAGCCAGGGGAAAATATATGTAACATAAAATACACCATTTTAACCAATTTGAGGTCTACAGCTCATTCACATTTTTGTGCAGCCATCACCACCATCCACCTCCGGAACTTTTTCATCTTTCCAAACTGAAACTCTGTTCCCAAGAAACAATAACTCTATTTCGCCCTCCCTTAGGCCCTGGAAGCCACCCTCCTCCTCTCTGTCTCTAAGAGTTTGGCTACTCTAAGTACCTCATGTAAGTAGAATCACACAGCATTTGTCCTTTTGTGACTAGCTTATGTCACTTACTATAATGTCAAGGTTCACCCATGTTGTGACATTTTATTTCTTCTTAAGGCTGAATAATTTTCTGCTGTGTGTATATACCACAGTTTGTTTATCCATTCATTCACTGATGGACATCTGGGTTGTGTCCACCTTTCAGCTATTGTGAAAAATGCTGCTGTGAACACAGGTGTATAAATAGAGGTTGGCGATCCTCCTTTTAATTCTTTCGGGTATACACCCAGAGGTGGAATTTCTGGATCATACGACAATCCTATTTTCACTTTTTGGAGAAAACACCAAAATTGCAAGACTTGATCTGCAATTCTTAACGAGAGTTCTTGGAGTCTGTGGCCCCTTTAAGATGCTGCACTTGTGGGCATTTTGCTGGGAAGAAGGTCCACCATCTCAGCAGAATCTCAAAGGTATCAGTGATTCCGGAGGATTAAAAACACTCAGCTAGGTAGTAGTATCCACAGGCTCTTTTAAAGCCAATATTTTTTGAATTCCAAGAACGGTGAGTGCGGACTCTGGAGAGTTTAAGGAGCTTGAATTTATCCCGCAGGCAAACACCCAGAGGGAGGGGCATGGGTTGGGCAGAGCTGTCTGCATAAGGAGGGCATCTCTGGACGTGCGGGAGGCAAGTGCAGAAGCATTTCCAGACCTAGGAGCAGGTGAGACAATTGGAAGAATCTTGGAGACAGCAGGCCTGGCTGTGAGTTTTTGTACCATGGTAACCGTGTGATCTTGCACGATTCTCTTAAATGCTCCGAGGCTGTTCTTCATCTCTAAAATGGTAGTAATCCCTACCGCAGTCACGGTAGGATCAGATGAAATTCTGCAGTTAGAAATGCTTTGTAAGAGGTAATGGGGGCTTGGACCCACTCATTAAATGGATGGCAAGCTTGGGTTTAAAGCAAAACAGAAAACACTTCGGAAACTCTAGGTTAAGACAGTCTACCCTGCCGGTGCCCTCGCTGTGTTGTTACTTAATCATTACTCTGCTGCTAAGTGCTTTACCACTTTGGCAGGCCCCAGCCTGTTGACACCTGGCCCTGTCTGGCTCTGTCTGGGTTTGGGTGGAGAGGACCCAGGAGTTCCCAGACATGCACAGACACTGTCTCCTATTCGAATTCCCTTCAGGACATCTCTGGGCTTCCAGATGCCCCTTTCATGGGCCTGTGAGGCACATGTAGACCTTGAGCCCATGCAGAACTGTCTAAGATGGGACCTGGAGTGGGCCAGATTCTCTGGGATAAAACTGGGTAGAGCACTGGGTCCTCTCAGCCCTGACCTCTGAGCAAAGACAGAGAGAACCAGCTCGGAGGAGAGCAGGAAAGATGTCTGGGGAAGGACATGGTGCATTGAAGGAGGGGGCTCAGAGGAACTGATACGAAAGATGCCCTCTTAAAACATTTTTTAAACTTTACGATTGTATCCAAAAGTGTAGATAAAGCTGATTTTTATAGTTCAAGGGGAAAAAATGAACACCCACATTCCCACAATTGAACCTAAGAAACACTATTACCAGGACCTTAGAAACTCGCCTTCTCCCCCATTCTCTCATGACATGCCTTCTCCTTCCACACCCCACTATCCTGAATTTCCTATTAGTCATTCCCCAGCTTTTCTTTACAGTAAGTAAAAATGTGTGTGTGTGTGTGTGTGTGTGTGTGTGAGTGAGTGTGTGTGTGTGTGATCTACTGTTGGTAGACATTTTGGTTATCTTCTAGATTTTTGCTATTTAAAGATATTTTTGTATTTCTCTTGATAGGAGAGACTTTCTGGTTGCTGCTTCTGAACTCCAGTTACATGTTGAAATTACTGAGAAGCTTTTTTAAAATTGTAAAAAAAAAAAATTACAATTAACTGGTCTGCATGCCACCTGGACACCTGGACTTTTAAAAGCTTTCCAGGGGCTGGACTTTTAAAAGCTCGCCAGGGGTTTCCAGTGGGCATCTAAATGCAGATCCTGACCCAGTGGGTCCAGGATGGGGCCCCTATTGTGTATTTCTAAGAGGCTCCCAGGGGGATGCTGATCTGGGGCCCTATTTTGAGGAATGCTGAGTCACAGGTGATCTGTCTGCTCAGCTTTGCCAGGTAATGCCAAGACACTTCCCAAGTAAGAGCACCAACTTACCCTCCCACTGATACTGGATGGAAGTTTAAGCCATTCACACCTGACATCCCTGGATTTTGTGAATTTTTGCCCAGTGGAAGTGAAATACTATGTCCCTGATTACTCAGGAGATAAAGCAACTTTTCAAAAAAATTCCGTGGGCCCTTTGTAAGCTCTCTAATGTGAAATGTCCATGCACGACTCTTGGCTCCTTTTCAAGTAGAATTCTCTTTTTCTGTTTCAGGCAATTATTCATATATTCTTGGTACTCACCCTTTATTTTCACAACCCACAAATACATCCTCCCAGGTTGTCCCTCGCCTTTTTATCTTCTCCATGGTACCTGTTGCAGAACAGATAGTCTCAGGTTTACTTGGGTAAACCTTAATGGGTTTTTGCCTCATTACAACTTTAATAAGTAGACTCAAAAAATACATTAAACTGTTTTTCAAAACCGCAAGAAGAAACCGACAAAGACATCAATTCCAATAACACCAAATACCTTGATGGCCTAAGTATCATGTTCCTTATACATAAATCATGCTTCCTAGATCCTTAATCTAGTAAAGCTTACATTCTGGTGGCGGTGGGACAACAGGCCATAGTCCACTAAATCCACCAAGTGTTACCAAGTGCTCCGAAGGAAAATCAAGTAGGTGGTCAGTCAGTCTACTTGCTCCCAACCCCCAGCTCTTCTAAGCCTTGTTAGATGGACAGACAGATGTTCATATTCCTAGGAATGCTAGGAAAGGTTTGTTTGGTTTGGTTTTTAGCTGAGCAATCTTATACTCTTTGTATATGCACAGAATAAGGTGCATAGCCTCCGAATAAGTTAACAAGATCTAGACAGTGATTGCCCTCCTAGCAGCAGAAAGAACCTGGGTCTGTTAACCTGTTTCACTGGGCCTTGCTTCTATAGGCGGGAAAAAAAACCAAACAAACAAACACCTAAGGAATTTATATATTTATTTTTAAAAATAGGTTTATTTATTTATTTTGGGGGGTATTAGATTTATTTATTCACTTATTTATTTTAATGGAGGTACTGGGGAGTGAACCCAGGACCTTGTGCATGCTAAATAAGCACACACTCTACCACTGAGCTATACCCTCGCCGCCTCTAAGGGATTTATAATAAACGATTTCAGCTCAAGGGTCAGAAAATGTTTTCTATAGAGTGTCAGATAGCAAATTTGGGGGTTTCGTGGACCATGTGGTCTCTATCCTCAAACTCTGCCACCGTTGCACTAAAGCAACTATAGACAGTATGTAAATGAAGGGATGTGGCTGTGTTCCAAGAAAACCTGATTTATGCAACAGGTGGTGGGCCAGATCTGGCTCATGGGCCATACTTTGCCAATCCCTACCTTGCAAATCCTCCTTTTAATGTTGTGTATTGCTTTTGTTTCATTCCAGAAATAATACATGCTCACAGGGGGGAAGTGCAAACAATCCAGGAGCATACGACGTAAAAAGAGGAAAGGTTTGGTCTCCTCTCTCCCACTTCACTAATCCCACTCATCAGAGAGGACCCACCTGGCCTACTGGTCTCTAGGAAGGAAACTTGGGGCTCCCACATGGAGCCACCCCAGTGCCTTCGGGTTCTCAGCGCAATCTAAGTGCATAAAGGGCAGATTGATGTAACTGCAGTGCTGTGTCCTCTGCACTGCCTACTGTCACCTTAAAGATGACCTCTGTTCTCTTCAGTGCAAGACATGGGTGGGCTTTCCTTAAAAACAAGACCACTCGGTGCATAATTAGTAAGCAATGGAACAAAGAAAACAACAAGCATTTTTTTAAATCAGATCTCATTTATCAAACTGACTGTATACAGACTTCCTTTCCTTCCTTCCTTCCTTCCTTCCTTCCTTCCTTCCTTCCTTCCTTCCTTCCTTCCTTCCTTCCTTCCTTCCTTCCACAAATGTCTATAGCCACAAACACTGCTTGGTTGTGAGGGTGCAGCCGTGAACAGACAAAGCCCCTATTCCCTTGGAGCTAACAGACAATAACAGGGGAACAAATAAAAACATCAAATCATAATGTGTGTTAGAAAGGAAACGTGAAACAAGCTGAGAAAGTGACTAAGGGGACTGAATCTTCAGGCCTTTGGGAGGGTTACAACCTAGCGGTTCAGCATGCATCTGTGGAGTCCCTTCGTCTGGGCTTGCATTTCAGCTCCACCAGCTACTCCCTGTGTGTCACAGGGACACAGTGTGACCTCTCTGTGCCTCAGTTTCCTGACCTGTAAAATGAGGATGACGCAGTCCTTACTTCACTACTAATGTGAGGATTACGTGAGCCTAGAATATACCGAGCTCTCAACGGTGCTTCTCAATAAATACTAGGTGCTGTTATCACCTGTAGAAATAGAACATCACATTCTCTACTGAAAGAATTTTCCATGTGAACACATTAGTAAAAACCTCTTGGGAAGATCTGGGTAAAGGGCACCATTCATTCAATACGTACTGAGTCTTTATTCACTCCAGGCTCAGTATCCTACAGAGCAATGGCTTTTGGGTCTAACAGTATCCCCTGCGTTTTTTTTTTTTGTTTTTTTTTTTTTCCCTTTAATAAGAATTCTCTTTGTAAAAAACTTTTTCTCTTCAGAAACACAGAAAGTGTTTTCATTTCTCTTCCACACAGACTTAGGAGTGTGCCAGGCTTTTTCTCTGAGGACAGCATGTGTCCTGCCAGCAAAAGAGTTTATCTTCAAAGAACCAGAATGATCCGCTATCAGCCAGCACTGGAACTGATATAAAGAGGGACAGTTCTTCATTAGATGAAGGAGAATGTCTAAAGTCAGCCCCTCTCTTTCCCTCTCTTCCTCTTCCACCTGTTTTGTAAACCTCCCTGCCTCCTGTGTTTTCAATGTACATCAGTGTATTAACGTGGTTCGTACCTTGACCGGGAGAGTTCATGAGCTAAACCACCATCTGCCACAACATACAGGATCACAAACCTGGGAAATTCCTTGGGAAGTACTTGGTCTAGGCTGGGATGGGCCACACATTCTGAGGTGGGAGGTAGGTAAAGGGAGAGAAGGGGAGGGACGGGATAGAATTACTGCAATATGTCCTGGAATTCGTATTTTCTAGCCATTAACTTATTTATTTATTTCCATGGAGATACTGGAGATTGAACCCAGGACCTTACACATGCTGAGCAAGCACTTTACCCACCCAACCCACATTAGCTTTAGATGGAGTAAATAGCATCCTTCCCCTTGTACATTTATCATTATTTTTCAAAAGTATATAGATGTGGCTGTGATTAATAACCATCTTACAAAATCATTTACAGAATTCTTACACTCAATATTACTATTAATTATTATTATTATTTTAAATATTTTCTTAACAGCAAAGAATTAAGTACAAATCCTGTGACGCTAGTCCAGTGGTTCTCAAAGTGTGGTCCCAGGACCAACAGCATCAGCATCACTTGGGAGCTCGCAGAAAGAGCAGAATCTTGGCACCCGTCCCAGACCTAATGAATCAGAAACCCTGGAGGGGAGGGGCCCAATAGTCTGCTTTAACAAGCCCTCTGGGTGATCTGATTTGATTCATGTTAAAGTTTGAAAATCTCTGAGCTGGATTATTTGACATTTAAATAAACAAAGAACCCTACTGAGAATAGTTCCCATACTCCCGGTTTAAGAACAGAAAAGACACGCTGTTCTTTGGCCACCGTAACAAGTAACCAGGAGAGCAGGTTTGAAAGCTGTCCCAGTCCATCAGTGACAGCTTCCTCCAGGCAGCCCACATGCTTCTGAGGGCCCATCAATCAGCAACAGCCTTGCTCCAGTGCCCAAACTTCCTTCGCTCAAGGTCCCTCAAAGCCTGAATACTCCCACTGTTACGAGTCCGCCACTCCCCAGCCCCACGCGTCCCAAGCAAGCTATAGGAGGTCAGCAGTTTGCTGTGTTTATGCCTCTCAAGCAATGAGCCCCACTTTTTGCTTCCAATACAGAGTAGTGGCCTCTTCCTTCAACACCCTCTGCAAAAAGCTGAGTTTAGTCCAGAGATGACACCGGCTGATACCTTCAGGAGCAGAGGGCATAGATGCATGAAGTGGGCCATGTGGGAGGCAGTAGCTAATTAGGTTTTTTCATTTTTTAAACGGATTTTTTTTAATGGAGGTACTGGAGACTGACCTCAGGCATGCTAGGCATGCACTCTGCCACTGAGCTATACCCTCGACCCCCACCCCCACCCCCTTCACTTTTATACAAGAGGTGATCTAGGCCCAGGGAACTGCCCAGGAACAAAGGCTGATTTAGTGGCAGTTTGAATCCAGCCCATCCCCACACTAGTGCGCCTTCTACACTTTCAGAAAGAAGGCAAACTTCTTTTTGGCAGTTTTATGGCATTATAAAAAATACCAAATGTGTTTATTATGTTGCCATGGAAACCAGGAGGTACACATGTTCTAGCTAAGGGTATTAGCAAACTACGTCTTGGCTGTCTAGGAATTACATGGGATATTTAACCAGCAGTTGACCTATCTGTGTTTATTTCTCATGCCAGGAGTTTCTCTTTTAGAGTACTGTATACATCTTAGTGGACAAATGTTATTTATTTATCCATCTACTGGGCATCTACTCAGTCCGCCATCATGCTGTCATTGTTGGGGCCAGAGAAATGGGGAAGACGCATCTCCGTGCCACAACGCTCCCAGCTGGAGTGGGGAGGAGGAGGAAGAGATGGGCGCACACACGCACACTGCGGTAATTCTACAACAGCATTTTCTACAGGCTGCCATGAGAACTCAGGGTGGGGGGATCAGACGAGGCATCCCAGCGGAAGGAACATGGGAGTCTTGACGAGTCGTTTCCTGTCTGCCAGGCAGAGAAGAGGTGAGTCTTTTTCAGCAAGGCCCTAATTTTCCTGAAAGGCAAACATGGACCTGCCAACCGAACACACTCTGTCCCAATGGCATTATGGAATTGAAGATGAATTAGTTGATCTTTGGAGAAAGATCCCTGACATCTTAACATCTAAGACAAATTATGTTTACTATATCCACCTTCTGTCAACAGGTTATTGTACACTTGATGCTTTAGTTAAGTGATCAAAATTTATTCCATCAGTGAACAAGTATCTGTGGAGTTCCTGTTCTTCCATTGAGGCACTGTCTGGGCACTGGGAATATAGCAGCTAATAAAACAACTATATTTCTGGTCCATTGGCATTTACACTCCAGTGGTATTGAGACAATAGAGAATAAACATCTAACAAAAGAAAAAAATAAAAGGGAGATAGATCAGGATAAGGGGATGGTGTTGGACACTGTGTTTATAGGAAAGATGGGAAAACCTTTTCGGAGTGTCTGGTCTTTGAGCAGAGGTATGTGTAAGTCAGGGATGGGGTCATGCTGATATCCGGAGAAGCATCATTTCAGCCACAAGAAGCAACAAGTATAAAGGGCCTCAGGCTGGAATATATTTGATGTGTTGAGGAAATAGCAAGATGGCAAGGGGGGTTGGGTCCAGTGAGCAAAATGACTAGTGACTGTGGTTAGAGTGGCAGCAGGTGGCCCCATCACGTCTCCAGATTTTGCTCTGAGCAAGAGGTAAACTGGAAGGTTCTGAATAGAGAAGAATCATGTTTTGACATCTGTTTTGGAAGGAAAACTCCAGCCATAATTTCTTTGTAAGTGTATCTTGTTTTTTTCTTTTTAAAATATGTGATACAATACATACAGCATAAAATATACCAGCTTAACCATTTTAAAGCATACTGTTGAGTGGTGTGCGGAGGATATTCACACTGCTGTGCAACCCATCTCCATAAATTTTTTCACCTTGCAAAAAGGAAATTCTACCTCTATTAAACAATGGCTCCTCACTCCCCTGTCTCCCCGCTCTTAGCAACCACCATTCTACTTCCTACCCTATGAATTTGAGTACTCCGGGTACCTCATTAAAGAGGAGGCATGTACCCTTTGTCTTTTTGTAACCGGTTTTTATTTCTCTTAGCATAATGTTCTAAAGTTTCATCCAAGTCGGGATTTCTTCCCTTTTTAAGGCTGACTAATATTCTATTGTATGGGTATACCACACTTTATCTGTTCATCAGTTGATAGAACTTGGGGCCTCTTGGGTATTGTGAATAATGCTGCAACAAACATGAGTGTACAAATATCTCTTCAATTCCTTTGGCTATATACCCAGAAGTGGGATTGCTGGATCAGATGGTAGTTCAATTTTTAAGTTTTTTGGAAAATGCCATATTATTTTCCATAATGCCTGTAACATTTTATATTCTCACCGATAGTGTACAACCTGTCCACATCCTCACCGGCACTTTTATTTTCTGGGGTTTTTTTTGTCTTGTTTGGTTTTGCTTTTAGTAGCTATCCTAATGGGTGTGAAGTGATATTTCATTGAGATCATGGTTTGCTTTTCCCTAATGATTAGTGATGTCGAATGTCTTCATGTGTATATTGGCCATTTGAATATCTTTGGAGAAATGAGCGATGCTTCTTTGACCTGCCAGGACACAGTAGAACCCTCACTACAGCAATTCTTTGGTAACGTCTACTAAGTTCACAAATGCTTGGTGTGATCGGCCAGTGATACACTCCCTCCCGTGAGCAGTCGGCTTCTCAGGGAAGAACTACAAATGCTCACATCAAAGCGTGGAACTGGGCTGGTTACAGAAGCAGTGAAAACTAAAACTACAATGAAATATATTTTTCTACTACATCAGCATTGGATTTAAAGAAAGAATACTAGGTATCAAGGAGGATTCAGAGAAACTCTCATGTGTGGATTGTTGGAATGGAGATTGGTTCACCTTTTCTAGAGGGCAAGTTGGCTTTAAATTGATGTAAACTTAAATTTATTCCAGAGAAATAATGAGAGAGAGGTGCGAAGATGTTCAAAATCATAGTCTTATTTAGAATACTGAAACCAGTGATAGGGATTATGTCCTTATTAAGAAACAGTATACCACTAAAGATAATGGTGAAGGAAGCTTAAGACTTGGGGAAATGTTTATGGAGTATTATTAAGTGAAGAAAAAGTCTTATTATATTTGACATACTTTTTTTTTGCCATTTAAAAATTATTCACTTTTTTCCTAGGTAGTTCATTCACTTGGTTCAAAAATACAAAAACATATACAAGGAAAAATCTATTTCTTATTTCTGTTTTCTATCATTCTACACCCCCCACCAAAACCATCACCAGCAACAGACAGGAAATCTTGTTACTGGTTTCTCATATATCATTCTAGATGACTTCTTATGTATCTAGAAGTAAATGCAAATATGTATTCTTTATCGTTTCCCCTTGTGGACAAATGACAGCTTGCTATACACATTGATTTATACTTTGAGTTTTCATTTTGATACATAAAATGGATCTTTCTTCTTTAAAAGAAAATAACTGCATAGTATTCCATTATATGAATGTCATATAAGTTAATGAGCCCTATTACTAGGCATTTAGACTCTTTCCAATTTTTTGCCTTTACAAATAGGGCTGCAACGCACAACCCAGTACCCGTCACTTCACACATCGTGCAACTATATCTATAGGATAAATTCCAGTAAGTGGAATTGCTGAATCAAATGTTACATGCATTTTCTAACATGTTGGCAAACTGCACTCAGAAGTTGTACCAAATTGAGCTTTCATCACCAACATATGAGGTATGGATCCGTTCTGCACCCTCGCCCTGTCCCCCAACAAAGGTGGTATCACCAAATGTTTGGATTTTTGCTAATCTGATAGAGATTTCAGTGTCGTGTTAATTTGCATTTTTTTTTTTGCTTACGAAAAGTTGAGCCTCTTTTCAAATGTTTATGAACCACTTGGGATTTTTTCCCCCCATGAACTGCGTGTATAAAGATATTATTTTAATTAAAAATGCTCATCTATGTATTCATTCATTTGTAACGTAAACACCTCCTGCATATCAACTCTCTGTTGGACACTTACAGGAGCTACTGCAGGTAAAGGAATGAACATTGGAGACTGTCCCTGCTCTCCCAGAAAGTGCAAGCTGGTGGAGGAGAAGGATTTTGAGCTAAATGTTGAACTACTTATGGAATACTAACGTACATGTATGTATTTGCACCTCTGTGTATGTAACTGATACAGGGGGAAATATTTAGCTATCTACTGTAAGTTAATAGAGGTGATCTTTGAGCAGAAGTAATATTTTTCCTTTGTGCTTTATTTTCTGAGCTTTTTGTAATGCACATACATTATGCTTGCAATTAGGTAATTTCTCCTTTGTTCGTTTTCCATATTTTCAGAAGTTTTTTGGGCAAGGAACACACATGATTCTTGGATTAGGAAAAAAGAACTATATGATATGCAAACATCATGTACATATACACAAATTTACATGTATTTTAGATGGAAAACCAGGAAAGAATGTTCTTTCTGTATGCTACTAGTGACATTGAAGAGGAAGATGTAGAAATCCGTTTTCAGAACTCCTAAGTGGTTGGCCAGTGTTCTAGGACTTCCCGCCCCAAATTCCAAAGCAGACCTCCACTCACCAGAAAAACTGAGGACTTGTCTCTTCTCAGCTGGGCAACCTCATCTGCAACCAGCAAAACAGGAACTGAGCAGTTATTAGTCCTGGAAATCTGGCCCCAGGGCCCACAGCTGGGAATTTCCCTTTTCAGATGCCAGCTTCAGGCTCCATGTCCAAGGGCGACCCCTGTTGGTGAAATTTAAATAAGTTCATTATTTGCAATCAGGATTGCAGTGCCTGAGATTTTACTGTTTCTTGGGGTCTGCTGGAAGCTTTGAAGCCAACTCGCTCTTTCCCTCAGCTGCATTTTACTTCCCAGCAATCCGTGCTCTCCCTTACCGCAGGTTTGCCTGCTGTTTGCCCGGGAAAACCATGTCTGGGGCTTGGAGGATGAAGCCACAGGGGTGGCCAGCTTTTAAATGTCATGCAGGCAGGCTCCTATAGGAGAAAGGGTCTGGCTTTGCTGGCCAGAGGGTAGAGTGTGGTGACTCTTGCTCTAACTGACAGACTGGGATCCTGCCAGCTGAATGAAAATACCAGACGTGGGCAGCTTGTGGGAGCAGTGAGCAGGCAGGCCATTCTACGACCAGGACATGGTTGAGGGGTCTGCATCCCACCTGAGGAAGCAAGCATGGAAGAAGGGCAGACTTTCTGGGTGGGGAGGGGTCCATACCATTTAAGAACATTTCCCCACTATATGGAGATTCTCTGCTGGGGAATTCTGACAAGAACCAGAAAACCAACACAGCCTTCCTTGACCAGCTCCTGTGTTTGCATTTATAAGAGCAAGACCTTGGATTGAGGGAAGTATGGGTAGTAATTATGCCAGAGTCATGTTGCCAACATTCATCCCAAAAAAGAACTATCCGCATACCCCGTCCATCACCGAATGCTGAGTGGAAGTGCTGAATGGAGCTCTGGCTGAAGAATCTGGATTTAGACATGCACTGTCTGTTTGTAATTCATCAGCATTGCTCTTTCCCCCTGGGCATTGGTCTGTGATAAAGAAAGCTGGTCGCCAAGGAATGTGTTTGGCATTTCTGTGCTTTGAGAAAACGTGACTAAGCTCTTTTCAGAGCCCATCACCAGACAAGAGTCCTCCTTTACTGTCTCATCTCCCAGATGCCTGTGGTACAGGTTCTCATCAGAGACCTCTCGCCCTGCAAGCCTCAAATCTACTCTCTCCTGATGGGAGAGGAGAAATCCCCACATATTGCTTTCATTGCTCTAAGTAAGGCTGATTCAAGGCTGACCTTTCCCCATTTGGACCCAATGCTCAGCATCCTCCAAATGTTTGTGGGTGCCTGTGTCTGGAGACTCCTAGTAAGAAAGAAAAGAAACCAGGAATTGTGGTTTGAGGGGAGGGTACTTAGGTGGGTTCCATCTAAATTTGCTGGAAAGGAAAGGCTGGGAGAGAAAACTGCCATAGCATCCAGCTTGTTACCTCCCAAGAAGTTCAGAAAGGCTGAGAATCCTGATAAGGGATCGAGTGATGGTCAAGATCAACTTTCTGGGAAAGGCATGGAGAGGGAATGCATTGCTTTTCTAGGTTAGCCAGGTGATTAGGTCTTCTGTCCCAGCGCAGAAGTCATGGACACAGACTCCAGCAGCTTCTGCCTGACTGTAGCCCCAAAGACCAGATGTAGATTCACAAAGTGGTGTGTGTTGCCTGGAATGAGGATGGTTCCTGCAGAGTTGGTTCTCACACAGCACTGGCTGGGAGGGAGAAAGGAATGTATATTCTAGGACTCCAGTTAACCAGGTGAGGGGCTGAGTTGTAAGCTCCAGAAGAGTGGAAGGGCTGGAGATGGCATCAAAGCCCTCATTTTACAAACAACAAACAGAGACCCAGAGAGGGGGAGCAGATGGCCCTGGGCCACACAGCAAGTTAGTGGGCGAGTTGAGAGGAGACTCCCAGTGCCCCAACGACCTGTTACGGGCTCCTTCCACTAGTGCTGTTTCCCCAGGGAATATCTAGAGCAGTCCTGCCCTCTTGCTCCGACCCTTGAGGACCTCGGTTTGTCTAGTAAGAGATGTACAGAGCCCTCATATGGTAAGGATTCTAACTTACTGAGGACCTGCTACGTGCTAGGTACCCATACTATTGAGACCGCACTTAAATCCTACCATTTGGAAAGGAGGCGTCAGAGAACCCATTTTCCTAACGAGGAAACTCATGCCCAGAGAGGTGAAGATAGTTGTCCGCAGTCACATAGCTGACCTGTCTGACTCCGGTTCCTAACGAAAGTCTCTCTGACCCAACGTCCACGCTTCTTCTCAGAGGGACTGCCAGGACCCTATGGCAGGATCTCTTTCTGAGGCCACTCACTTTGGATAAGTTAAAAAAGATCCTGCGACTTAATAGCCCTGACCCCCATCTCGCGCGACTCCGTGGCAGACGCGGGACTTTCTTCTCACCGCGATAGCGTCTCCTTGCACTCGGGCCAGTGGGATTTGCGCCCGCGCACGCGCGACCCTAAGCCCCCGGAGCCCCGAGAACAGGCTCTCGGCGGCCCGCCGCGGCCGCTCCACGGAGTCCTGGGCTCCAGCGCCCTCACCTGGCTGCTGCGGCCGGACTCCGCGCGCCCGGCTTCGGCGGGCTCAGGTCTGCGTCTCCCAGAGCGGCCGCCAGAGCCCGCCCGGGTCCGGCCGGGGCGCGGGGCCCCCGCCCCCCTTGGGCAGGCGGGGAGCTTCGGCAGGGGGGCGGGCCGGTGGCGCGCGGGCGTCAGGGGCCCCGGGGAGGAGTCAGCCCGGCGCGGCTGGCTGAAGCGGCAGCTCGCTATAAAAGCCGCCGCTCTGGCGGGCGGCCGGGGAGCGCGGCGAGCGCAGCGCGGTGCAACCCGGCCAAGCCTGGCGAGCGCAAGCGGCGCGGCGGGCGTCGGCGGTGGTGCGCACGGAGCCGGCGGGGCTGAGCGCGGTCGGGGGCTGAGCGCCGCTTTCCCAGGCAAACTACCTCTCCGCTTGCCGACGTCCCAAGAGCTCGCGGGGCCCGTCAGCGCGCTACCCAACTGTTCCCGCCGCTGCGCTCCTGGACCGCGAGGCGTGGCACTGTCTCAGCTACCGACAGGGAGGTAAGAGGGCCGGGCTCGGCGCGCCAGGGCTGCGCGGACTGCCCAGCCTCAGAGGGGAGGGAAACTGGGGGGCCGGCGCCTCCGCCGGTGATAGGGAAAACGTTACCGGTCATTGGCTTCTGTTTGTTTGTCCACTCTGTGCTGTGCGGCCCGCCTCTGTCCGTCTGTCTGTCTGTCCACGCGTCTTTTGATGGACACACGCCCATGTCACTCTCCTCTGTGGGATTTCTCTCAGATTGCGTGATCTTTTGCAAGCGGCAGGTGCCGGGGGCGCCAGTGGCCCCGGAGTGCATCCAACGGAGGACAGATCCCGGTTTTTCGTAGTTTCCCCCTTTCTGAGTGGCTCGGGGGGCTTACGCCCCGAGCAGTGTCTTGCTGAGGAGGAACTGCTCCGAGGGTCGGGTCGCGGAGTCCAGCCGACGAGGAGCCGGCTCACACTGTGCACTAGTGGGCGTGCGCCTGGCAACAGGTCAGCGCCCCGCTGCTCGGGCCTCAGCACGGTCTTCCTTCTGGTTTCCTCCTCCGCCTCCCGCTGCCTCCCCACTCGCGCACTCCCCGACAGGTCTAGGCACCCACCATCGCGCTGGCGCGGGACCGAGCCGAGGCAATTGAATGTTAGATGACACGAGAGCCCTTGCTGATGCTTAGGCTGAGATCCCAAACCTGGCATCGCTGGAAGAGGTTTCGGTGGTCCCTGACAAGGGACATCAGCTCCAAGATAGGTCAAATTAGGTTAGGATGAAAGGCAGGGACCTGGTGGAGCGCAGGCCAGGGCCGTGGCCAGGTCTCCAGTTCTCCGCTCTGGGAACCAGGGCCAGAGACATTCTGCAATGGATCCGGCGGGACGCATGTGCTCTGGAGAAAGGAGCTCAGTGCGCCGAAGTCCTCCGCCACAGACTCGCTGTCAGCACTGTCGGAGACCGCCGCCGTTCCCCAGGGGTCCAACACTACGGACGTCCCAGGCGCGCCGCCAGCAGCCGGGTTTGAGGTCCTGAGCCCTGCTCCGTGCAGCCAACGCTGCCCACAGGTGAGAATTCCCCTTTTAAACTAACCTTTTGATGTGTGAGCCAGGGTCTGGCTGCAGCCCGGGAGCGAGTCTCTCTCTCCATTCCGGCGGTCTGGAGCGTGATCCCGGGCGCGCCCGGGGGCGGGAGCCGGCGGCTCTGCGTGCTCAGGCGCGGCGCCACCATGGACAGCTCCCAGCCGCTTCCTCCACTCCGGGTCTCTGGCCCTGGGTCTCCTGGGGAAGCCGCGCACTTTCCTCCCAGACTCAGGGAGTAGGGGCGCAGAGCAGGAGGAAAGGGACCGCCAGTCTGCGGGAGCCCTCGGTATCCTGTCCCGAGGCGGCGTGCGCCACTCAGGAGGATAAAGGGAGCCTGTGGTTTTATGGCTGAGTCCTAGATCAGCCTGCAGCTGAGCTTTGTACAGGACCTCCGGTTTAGTGTCCCAGGGGGCTTCTCTGGCTTTTCTGTAGCACTACGGGGCCCTCTCAGTTGTTATAACTGTGTGACGCCTGAGCATTCGACCGAGGCCGTGAGCTAATGCCAGACCTAATTAGGAACTCCCTACAAACTGTTGTCTGTGCGTGACATAGGATCATGTTCTATTTTATTAAATTATTTAGTAAATGTGGTACTGGGGGGGGGAGTTATATTAGTTTCAGTTATGGTGACAGAATGGAGAAGAATCACATAAAACAAGTTTATAGAGAATGTGTTTGAATGCATTTGCAAAAGCAGCTCTGCTGTTTTCTGATCCTAATCATTTCCTCCAAGGTTTATAACACTTTAAAGAAGCTTCCAATGGCTCCTGTTTTGCCCAATAGATGATTTTTCAAGTTGGTTGCTTGGAAACAGAGTAGGGAGAATCTGTAGGGGTTAATCTGTGCAAATTAAACATCTCCCTTCTCTGATAAGAACTGACATTGGCGGGGGTGCTTCTTTTTGTCATCTCCACCTATGCAGAAGGATGTATCTTCCTTCATTTTAAAATTGCAAGAAATTCAGAAGATCTGCTTCTGATTGTGACTGACGAAGGCTGTGGAGAGTAAAAACAATCAAGTTTTTTTTTTTTAAGAGACAGCATATGTGACTTCTTGAAAGTCACTTAAGCTCTGTGTTTCCTTGTCTGTAAACGGGAGACAGCACAATCTGCCATGCAGAGTAGCTAATGAGAATTAAGTAGCACAATGTAAAGCACTTATCCTAGTGCTGAGCGCAGAGAAAGCTCTTAAAATGTGAGCAGTTATAGTTGTGCCATTCTTTTGAATTACGTTCGCCAGCCCTCTGCTCTCTCTCCTAACCTAGTGATTGTTTGATAGGGACTCCATCTCCACTTTATATTCACATTTGAGAGCTTGTTGTTGGAATTGATGAAAGTGCTGGAGTTGGTCACAATGCTGAAAAAAAAATCTTATTCAAAGACAAATGGAAGAATTTTTGTGTGAAACAAATCGGGCGTCTGTTTTTCCCACCCGTACCAGTTGGAGGAAAGATAAAGTAAGTGATTTTCAAAATGTTATCACAGCCCTCTGGTTGAGATGGTCAATTCTTCCTAATCCTGCTCTCAGAAGAATGCAGGAACTTCCAGAGGGCCTCCTTGTCCTGAAATTCCCTTGGGTATTGATGGGGAGTGGCCTCCAGGGCCCCATTTCTGGATTCCTGCTGGATGAAATGAGGGGTCTCTGCACTGGGGCAGCATCTGATCTAGGAAACCCCTGAGTGGTCGTTACCAGGAAGGAAGCATGTTCCTTCATGTTTGAGCCTTGTTTGTCTGTGAGACCTTGACCAAGACACCCACTGTCTCTGCCTGGAGCATTGCTACTTATTTGGTCTCAGATGGATTTGAAGATTCTTCAGCTCCACTTTTGGGATTCTGTCTGGTAGCAGTCATTAATATGTGACATACATAAGTTTGAATAATGGAGTTATAATGGGTCCAATCTTAGATGATTTTTACATCCACAAAAAGGGTGTCTATGCATGTTTCTGGCAGTTTTACATTCTGGGGCTCTTAGCTTTTTTATATTTTTTTTCCTTAGTAGATCAGAAGTCATCTTAGCTCCCTCCACCTGAAAGGAGTGGAGCTGAAGGATGCAGACCACAGATACTGGGCGTCTTTCTATGACTTTCATCTACCCGTGATATGAATGGAGCAGGAAGACATGGGCTGGGGGTGACCTTGAAGTCCCAGCTCTCTTCTCTGGACTCCCACGCAGTTCCAGTTTCCAGCACACACAACTTTCTGGTAGGAAAACTGCTGAACTACAGCACACTTTGGGAATACAGGACCAAAGAGGGAGGAACTGGCATGAGAGGGAGAAATGGGCTCTTCAAGGATCCTGTGGCATTCTGTCTGTTGCAGCGGTGTCTGAGTAGCTGGGACAGATGGATCAAATGGCAAGAGTGTCATTCAGTGGGGAAGGCTGGTGGGATGACAGGGGTGAATTCAGTTACTCTCAGCCTCCTTTGAAACCTACCACTTAAGTAATCCCCTTTTAGTACCTTCTGTGGTATTTGGCAGAGCAGCACAACTTGATAGGATAAATGCATTTTGCATCTGTAGTTATAACTCAAAAGAAAAGTACAAGCATGTGGGTTGGGTTCCGAAAAAGGAACAAAGTTCTGTTTATGAGTTGTGTCTGTGAGATCCCATATCTATGATCAATCTAGGCTCCATGTCTCTTTCCACATGATGGCAAGTACCCAAATGTTTGATCTCAGCAGAGCAATGCATCAGTTGTCTCCTTTTGCTTGATTTTTATCATTGTGTGATGGCAACTCAGTTTCCTTTGAACAGTGGTCACACTCTGACTCTCTTGTGTCTGGTCAGGTTAGTAGGAGGTTAGGTGGTAGTGGGTACGGAGGGAGCCTTCGTAGTGCTGAGTTCCTTTCTACTGCTTTGCTGGCTGATCAGCTGGGCTTTGCACCTCCTTTCCCAAGAGCCTGGCACATGGGAATTTTGTTAAATTGGATAGGACTATGGTGCCTGTTGTCATGACTTATTCATATCTGCACATCCAGGGGCCATCCTAGCCTCTCAGGTAGGTTCCCCAATCCTTCTTTTCCCTCCGTCTGCTTTGGTGCCGGGTTTTGTTCAAACTTGGCTCTTCAGAAGGGAGGCTGCATGCAGAGAAAGGTCATCAAATATACATTTGCTTTCTGCTTAGTTCCCTCGGTGCCAGGAAACACACTTCCCCACCCGGAGGGAGAGGAGCTGCCGCTCTCCCCTACCCCTGTTATTTTCAAGGGCCCCCCTCTAGGCTCAGCTTGCCTCTAGGCATCTCAATTCATCCGTCTCTTCCCACTCCCTGCAGGTGAGGGCGCCCTGGAGGGCACCGGCAGTTGGCCTCCCCAGTTGGCACTCACTCCGAACAGGCTTCCTCTCTCCAGCTCTGGACACTCTGGCTCCTTGTGTCGGGAAATTGCTGAGGCATTATCTTTGAATCTTCTGCAAGGACAGCCACATGATAGATATAACTTGGGTTTAAAGTGCTTTGACCAGACAACTGCTTTTGAAAACTCTGAGTGCTTCTTTCCCTCAGCTGTCCATAGATGAGCTTAGCCATTAGTCATTTCGTGTTACAGGGAAGGCACGTCTAGAAGCTGGTTCTGCTGGCATGAGAAGTATTCGTGCCAGGCTGTTGCCTCTCCTGTTTCTAGACATCATGGGGGGCAGGTGGACTGCAGACTTCTCTAGGAGCCTGATGCACAGTTGGGCTTTTTCTGGGGTCAGGAGTTCATGCTGCTGGCCTGAGACTTCATGGCTACAAGGCATGGACGCAGCCTGTAGGACTGAGGAAATTTGCAGTGACCAGTGCCTTTTAGACTTGAATATGCCAGCAAATCACAGGGGAGCTTGTTAAAATGCAAGTTCTGATTGGGCAGGTCTGGGGTGGGGTTTGAGCATCTGCATTTCTAACAAGCTCCCAGGTGGTGCCACTGGTCTAAGGAGCTCCCTTTGGGTTGCCAGGGCCTCCATCATTGCCAAGCTTCTGTGATGCTAACTCCACTCTTATTTGTGTAATTCAAGTTCATTTCTGATGTCCAAGTAGATGGGACCCAGCTGGCCTGCATCCTCCTAATGACCTTATTCGACCCTTCAAATTCTTGGAGATAATTATTGTTGCTCCTAAGCTGTCTTATCAATAGACTAAATATCTTGAACCCCTTTGAGTTTCCCCTTTTCCCCGACATAATACATTTTCAAAAGCTCTCTGGACTGAGTTACTTTTAAGTGCAAGACCATTGTGCAAATGGCAATTTATCTCTGCCTGACAGAGGCATTTGAATGTAATTTTGGTGGTATTAAGAGATCACTCAGGAAACTTCATCTCACTCTGGTTCCAGACACTGAGAATGTGTGTTTACATTTAAACAAGTATACTTGACAGTAAAGATCACAACTTTTTTTTTTGAACCTGAAAATGAAATTTAAGGCTCAGTTATCATCTTCAGCTGTCCTCCCTGTGGCATTCCTGTGGGGATGAGCTGGGCACCAGAGATGCACCCTGATTAGCCCAAGATGCAGGGGTACAGTTGCATCCTATCACCTATTGCCACGTGGGGAAGCAGGGAAGAGACTGAGTCCAATGTTTTGATCATCTTCTACCAGGCAGGCCCTGTGTTAGCCACTGGGGAGGCAGAGCTGAATAAATGGTCTCTGCCCTCCAGAGCTAACGGTTTAGTGGGGAACAGACATCGGAGTCAGCAGTTGCCATGCAGTGTGAATGGGGGCTGGGACACATGGGTCAGGAGAAACGGTGGGCAAGGGGCCCTGCTGGGGGAAGGCAAAGGCAGAGGGCATCTCAGGAAGCTTCCTTGAGAAGAGATGTGAGAAGAGGTGTGTCTGGAATTAAGAGTTTATAGGAATTTTCTGGTGAGGCAAACGTGGGGAGTGGTGTTTGGAAGACATTCTACACAGAGAGGAAGCCATGGGGAAAGATCCAGAAACACAGACCGCCCTTAACCTCTCACCTCTGCAACCCCTCAGGTGCACAAAGCTCCTTACCTGCCTCAGGTGTGTAAGCTCTTTTACCTGCCCAGACTGTGGGCTATACCTGGTCAAAGAGAAAGTGTTTCTGAGCAGCTGTAGGTCTCTTGGACTAGTTGTTTAAAATTGCTTTAACCATAAATTTTTTCCATAAAATCTTACTAAATCCAATATATAAACCAGATAAAAAGTGGTTGTGTCTGGGAGCGGTTTTTTTTTTTTTTTGTCTTGAGGACCCCAGGGGATTCCAGAGAGCTCTCTGGGTTCCATGGAGCACAGTTTGGAAACTTCTGTCCCGAAACATTTCCTTCTGCTTTTGGCAGTCGTATGAAGAGTGTTATCTTAGCTTTATCATGGTTTGTCTTGCTATATCTTTTTAATATTCTGGGATGCCTTGCTGGTTTTTGTGTCAACAATTTTCAATGAAAAGATACCAGAATTACCCTTTGTGACATTCTAACAAATATAGGGTACATGTGCTTCTGATGGGAAAGGACATGTGGCAGGTGCTGGTTCAGAAAACTCCAGCTGAAGCTGACCACCGGTGGAGGCAAATAGAGCTGTGAGCTTCTTGTAGAAATGGGCTTTATATTTTCAACTTTGTCGATCAGTTTTGTCCAGTCTTCCAAGACTTCAGATTCTATAAAAGCTGGCAAGAAAAAAAAAGCATATTTCTAAAGTATAAGATTCAACAAATTCTGCCCAGGATCTTGCATCCCTTTTCATCAACGTAAAGTGGCCAAATTTGAAGGCAGGATGTTTTTGAGAGTGAGTTTTGAAAAGGGGCTGTCGGCCAGAAGAGTAAGAATGGAAAAGTTCCACTGGCCCAGGGTGAGGCGGAAGGTTCCAGTTTCAACTGTGGCTCCTGTGTGCCTCTTACAAAGCTGTCCTAAAGGAGGAAATTGATCCTCTGAATAGGACAACGCCCAAAAGGAGTCCCACCTCTCAGTGACGGGTGGTCCTGGTCCTTGGAAAGGAATGTGAAGTGCTCCTTCTGGGTGCAGAGCCAGCTCTGAGGACACAGCACAACTGGGTTGTGGTGATGAAAGTAAGGCATGTTCAGTTTAGAGAACTTAGGGAACATCACCTGCTCTGGAAGGACTCCACGGGGTATATGAGAAACTCCAAGGGAGGGAAGCAATGGTTGAGGGTTCCCTCCAGGATGGGCCTGGGGCTTGTTCTGCTTGCCAGACCAGCAGCCCGTTGAACTGGGCAGTGTCAGGGAAGGCCAGACAGCTGGTGATCAGCAGCTTCCACTATCCAGAGGCCCTCACGTCCAGAGGACTTGGCATCAGCCCCCATGGCCTTGAACTATGGACTTGACTCCCAAACCATGAGGATTCAGCTTCTCCTAGCTTCCTAGGGCTGTACTTAGGCTGGGCTTCTAGGTCGTCCTGATCTCTTAGAACAGATGACCAAAAACACAGGGTCCCTAGATCCCACAGAACTGTCTGGGGGTGGCCAGTGGTGAGCCTCACCTGTCTACTTGGATGCAGTGGCTACTGCACGGCTCACCAGCTGCGTGCCCTCTTCCCTCCGCTCCCCTGCACGTGGCGATGAAGACACTGATGCCCAAGGACACAGAGCTAGTACACGATGATATCTTCGGTGTCTGTTTAGCTCTTAGTCCAGGGCATCACTCACCTGCCTTCTTCTCAGGGCTCTCGTCCTTCCTGTGTGGTGGGAGTGGCTGTTATTCCCAGCTTGATCTCCCAAAGCCACCCAAATTCCTGGGTCTCCAGGGCCCCACGGTCAGACAGTGGGCGTGCAAAGCTGTTCTTTTTCCTGTAAAGAACAACAAGAATGAGCCTTAAAAGACTGAGACAGGGAATGGACTTAGGCAAACCGTTACAACATTTTTTTGTTGTTGTGAAAACCAACTGGTGGTTTATGACGAACCTATTTCAAAGCTGACTGTGTTACAGCCTCTGAGTAATTCGCACGTATGCTAATTTTCCAAAGGTTTGGGTTCAGGAAAACCTCAAACATAGTGGCTAAGTACTTTTCCTTTCCTTTAAAAATTATGTTTGTTTTTGGAGGAATTTAATCCATATGTTTCAGATCTATTTCCATGTTACTCAGCAGAAGGTTGTTTTCTACCCGACATTGCTAAGTCATGAGTGTGCTTCGTTCCTTTCTCTCCCCTCCTGCAGCCATCCCCAGACTTCACTCTCAGCCGAGCCCCAGGCTTGTGGCTGGTGGGTTCTGTCGCCTCTTGTGAGATACAACCAAGTGTAAGCCCTGGAGGCAAAAGGAAAAAAATCAGTGATACTGATTGTGTCTTTATTTAAATTTTGGATGTTTGATTTGCTATAGATTTTTTTTTGCATGAGTTCAGATTTTTTAAAATGCTGCATTATACTGTTAGTTACATTGATGACTGAGTTTTTGGGTGCTCTCAAATTTTGCACCCTTGCCTCACCGTTCTCCCAACTGACCCCCTTCAGGGCTCTTTCCTGTTGGGAGGTTAAAGTTCTTCACCATCAGTGCTGGTTCTGCTCTGATCTTTTTTTTTTCTTTTTTAAATGAAATCTAGTCAGTTTACAATGTGTCGATTTCTGGTGTACGGCATAATGTTTCAGTCATACATATACATACATACATTTGCTTTCATATTCTTTTTCATTGTAGGTTGCTACAAGATATTGTATGTAGTTCCCTGTGCTGTACAGTAGAAACTTGTGCAGGCGGAGATCAGTGCCAGAGACAGGTGAACAAGCTTTGGTGATGCTAAAGGCGCCTCCTCCACCTCTTAACCTACCGGTTGATTTGAACTGAGGAGTCTTAGGGAGCCTTAGGGAAAGTGGAGGAGCGAGAGATGTGAGTCCCTTCAGACAGCCATGTGGCCTGATGTGTCACTATTTCTGTGACTTCTTCAGAAGGCGCTGAGTTCATCAGATTTCTCAGTTCAGTTCCTGGTAACCCAAGGGAAAGCAGTTGTAGGATTTTGGCTTTGGAACTTCCATGTGCAGGAATTTCTTCTCATTTAAATGATTTTGTAAAAATAAAAAGGTACAGCAGCCTTGGTGGTGTCTATCTGGTTCAGAGCTTTGAAGAAGTTTGGTGTTTCCTCTGATCCCCCTCCATGTGGGTTGTGTATGTCTCTGAGCTTTCTAGGTGGCTGAGCTTAAATCTGTTTTCGATTTTAAAATCATTGGGCAATGTTGTTACAAATGGTAATGTGAAAACATATCCTGGGAGTTTCTGCGAGTGACTCTGTAGTGAAGTTCCTTTTCCTTTAAACTTCCCCATATACAGTTACTTTAAAGGAAAAACTATTTTTAACCTAGAAAAATGATGATGTTTCTATTGAATTTTGCTGAATATGCGTGAACTTGAGCTTCTGTTCTGCTGAGGTCATTTGAGGACATCACCTTTCCAAGGTCAGGGGTAACAGAGAGGGGATGGAGTCACACTTTGAATGGGGCATGTCCTGTTCACACAACGCCCTTTGGTGGACTTTCTGGGAAATGTGGGGCAGGAGGCTGGGGTTTCCCTCAGTGTGGAGTGTGGGGCTGGCTCCCACCTTAGCCTCTCCCAGGACAAGACAGTCATTTCTCCATTTAAGACAGGACCCCACAGGGCTCAGAGGCAGAGACTTTTACGTTTGGTCCTATTCCCAAGGACTAGCACATAGTAGGCACTCAAATACTAATTAAATATACAAATGCTTGAGTTTTGCATCTAAGCCCCAGCTCCCCCAAGTGCATACATTTCTCAGTGGAATAAATTTGATACTGACTCATGCATATTCTGCTCTGGGAATTGAATGAAATCAGAGCCAGCCAGTCACCTTCTCCGAGGTCTTTATTCTGGTGGCCCTGTGATTACTCTCATCATCATCATGAATATCCAGTGCTTGTTGAGCACTTACTAAGTTCAGGTACCATGTAGGGAAGTTAGATGCATCACCTCAGCTAATCTTCTTGACAACTCTGAGCAGGGCATCAGGTGGAGAAGACTCCATGAGATCCGGTCCCCTGCCCAGATGTGATGGATTTGGAACTGGGACCCAGGTCTGTGTGAGTCCAAAAGCCCCTGCTTTGAATAATGACTGAGGTTGCTTGAGTCTTAAATTTTGAGAAAGCATGTTTATGGGAATATTGTAATTCATAGTAAAGCTGTTTGAGAGTAACTGCAACCCAAATGCACTTGTTGATTTACTGATTCTTTCTGGACACCTGGGATTCAGAAATGACTCCATTGCATCTCCCTGCAATGGAGACGCTCACAACTGAGCAGACAGACAGACAGACGTCCAGCGACCTGCCATCTGTGCTGTGAGACAGGTGTAAATAATATGGCAGTGCTACAGATTGATGAGAAATGACTCCACTGGGGAAAGAGACAGGCGTCATGGAGGAAGTGTTGTTTGATTGGGTCTTGAAGGAGAGTCCAGATTGCTTGGCAGAGAAGGGAGGGTTAGGAAGATGGGAGTAGCCTGAACTAAATTTAGAGAATCCAGAAAATAGGTATTTAGGGGAAGGTCTAGGAGTTCCCTACGGCTGGAAATATCATAAAAGTGGGGGCAGGTGGTGATGGTCCTGAAAAGCCAAGTCAGGGCGTTTGGCCTTTAACAGAAGGGGCTTTGAAGAGGGGAGGGATGTAATCGGTAGGTGGACATCAGACCATTGTTCCTGGTGGCTGGTGGCTTGGATTGGGCTTGTGTTCCTTGGTCCTAAGGGCGGTGTTCTTGGCAGCAAGTCCATTCCAGAATACCAGTCCTCACTTGAGAATGGGGCTCCCAGGGCCCAGCAAAGGCAGTAAGGCAAACCACACTGCCTAAAGTGAATGATTGGTGCCTGGGCAGGAGGGAAGTCAGTAAACTGGACATGTTTCAGGGACCTTGTGGCCCGAGTCCCTGCCAGCATGAGGTCTGGTCCCTCTGCAGGTAGAGCTCCAAGCCTTTGAAGAAAATTTTCTGAGACTCATAATCCCGAGCCTTTGGGGTTATCCCTCTAGACTGGGGCACCTCTGTGCCATAGCCTCAGTGTGGGGTCAGCGTGTTCAAATCTTCTTCCTGTGGCCTTTGTGCTGATTTTTTGTAAGGAGCCTCATCATTCTTCACAAATTCTTGGGCAAATTCCTAACTGCTGTGTTTGACTGACCTGCAGCAGAGGCGGTGGAAGGAATGTGGGGGAAAGGGACATAACTTCCGTGTGAGGCTCACCTTTAGAAAGGAGATGGTGGTCACCGTGAAGGCTGCTGGTCCAGTTCAGATAGTCCAGCTTAACTGGATGGAGCAGGTACTCTGAACTCTGTCTAACCTGCAGAGGTGACCTTCACAGTCTCCCTTCCTTCTCTGCACTGTAGTTGCTGTTAGACATTCAGGTAATTTCAGTGAACTAAACCCATCCATAAATATTCTCTTAGTGTTGCCCCTGTGCCCAGAACTGTACTTGGTCCTGAAGTAAATCTAAGTATGCCCATCAAGTGACCAGAGGAGAGAGAGAGGTCCCCGAGACCTTGGGGCTCTGCCCTCTGACATAAATACATTAGTTTAGACTCAGATCACCAATATCTCCAAGATGGTTCTAATCAGATGAACAGACAGGTATATGAAGGAAGTATTCAGGAAAGACTCTTTTAGATTTTGCTGACTGCGAAATAAACTGTTTTCCACGTTCCTTTCTTCCTCGTTGTGTTTTCAAACTCTTTAGCTTGTATTTTCCTTGGTTTATAGAATGTTAGGGCTGGTGTAAGGAGCTGAAAAGGGGCCTGAGCTTTGGCGCCCCACAGACCCAGCAGCAAATCCCCCCCCCCCCCCACTGATCTGCTGTGTGACTCTGGACGAGTTACTGCACCTCTCGGTGCCTTAGATGTTTATCCAGCCCCTAAAATGGGGGATGATTGTGTATTATTCTGGGAATAATCCATGGCAAGAAATAGTGACATAATGCATGGCAAACTTCTTAGAGTTGTGACCTGGTACCTATGAGGTATACAAAACGGGGTGCCTCTTCCCGTTTGTCAACATACTTGATGGAATTAGTAGACATTTCAAGTGGGGAGGGCAATACTGTGATTTCTGGGGGCGTTTTTCAAACTTTCAAACTTTGGCAAACTGTGGGCAGTATCTGGTCCGGCAGCCACCATCTGGATGGCCCAGGCACGTGCCCCAGTGACCGAGTGCAGAGGGAAGGTGGTGTGTGACGAGCTCAGTGTCACAGGAGCAGGGCCGGGGCCTCGGGGCTCACCACTGCACCTCCAGAACTGAGCCGGTGCTTAACACACGTTCATGAGTGAATGACATTTGGAACAAAGAGCTCCTCACTGGCTCTTCCTGATCTCCGCCAGGTACCACCGCCTTTATCAGTGCTTTACAGATAGTCACTCACTTCAGCCTCACAACAGGCCTGTGGCGTTAGTGCTGTTCTTTTTCGTCCTTTTACGGATGAGGACGCTGAGGGGTTGCATAAGTTTCTGAGATCACGCAGCCAGTGAACGGCTGAACCAGGCTTCCAGAAGAAGCTACCTCTTTCCAAAACCTGGGGGCACGGTGGGGCAGTGCCATACCTCAGGGCCCTTGGTAGGAAGCAGAATAGAGAAAGAATCGAGAGGTCTTCCGACTTCTGATGAAGATGCAGCATCGCAAGTGTAAAGAGCAGGTTCCCTGGAGTCTCTGTGCCCCAGCTCAGGGTGTCCCACTGAGAGAGCGAGCGTGTGGAGCCGGGTGTTGAGGGCTGTGTGGGCTGTGACAGGCCAGCCTGACGGCAGCGTCTGATGCATGTGGGCTCTCGGCCCAGCTTGGCCGGTAAATCATTTCACTCTCACAGAAGGCTGCCTTTCCCCTTCTGCTCTCCAAACTTTGAAGCCGCTGGGAGGCGTATAATCGGTTCGAGTGTATCAGGTGGACATCCTGACGTTCCGTATTTACCTGTCGTCAGGGTCGCTGCACCCACTGTCAGCAGCTCGCTGTGAGGCCGGCGTCCATCTCGCACCCGCATAAATAAATTAGTAAAAAGAAACTGCCACTGTGAAAAATAAAAAATAAATAAAATAAGTCTGGGACAAGCTGGGTTCAACACAGTCGACCAGTTTTCATTTTCAAAGTTCTTCTCGAAGCCTTTCTAAACCACGCAGCATGAAGCTCCAGGAGGGGAGTGGGCTGCACCGCACTTCCCGAGCGCGCTTGTGTGGAGAGGCCTGCTCTGCGTTCTCAGAGGACCTGCTGACACGCACGTGCTGGGGAGGGCACGTCGGGGAAATCCTGGGCTCCATATTGAGTGGCGAACGAGAATGAGAAACAAAGGCCACGTGTAGTTGGGCACCTCTGTCCAAAATCCTTCACTGGTGCTAATTCCAGTTTTATTATCACTGGTGTTACTTTGAATTTGAGTAGAATGTTTTTGTCATGTTATCTTTTTTATCTTTTGATTTGGGGGCCAAGATGTTGCCAAGTGTGTTCCTGGTTTGGAGGATTTGAACGATGGTGTAACGTGGGGTCAGAGACCCCTTAGCATTTTATCTTTGCTTTTCTGCTCTCGGTGACTTTTCTCTGGTTTAACCACAGATGGTCTGTTAGCCCGACTTCGCGTCCAAGAGTCGGTCATACCGTGTTGTTCCAGATAGTCCTCTCATCAGAAATGTCTCCCTTTTACTATCTGACGCAAAAAGAAGGCCACGTTTACAGACGTGCATAACCGTATCTGTATGACTGTCTTTTCAGCCAGAAGCTTTTTCTTTGCTTACCTGGATTCATTCACCCATTTGTTCATTCATTTATTTAGCAATTCACTGGATTCAACTCGTTCAACTCCGGAGGCTGGGCTAGGCCTTGGGCATGCAGCAGTGAACAAAATGGGCCGAGTTCCTGCCTTCCTAGAGATTACAGTCTAGAACAGTGCTGGCCAGTGAACAAGGATATAAACATACAGAATTCTAATTTTTCTAGCAGCCCCATTAAAACAAAGCCCAAAGAAACAGGTGACATTAATTTTAATAGCATCCTTTATCCCAGTACATCCAAACTCTTACCCGCCACTTCAACGGGTAAGCAATAGAAAAGTATTGAGGCAGTTTACATTCCTTTTTTTCATACCAAGTCTTTGAAATCAGTGTGTATTTTGCTCTTATAGAACAGTTCAGTTTGGACTAGGCATGTTTCAAGTGCATAGTAGCATCAGGCGGCTGCTGTATTGGACAGGCAGGTTTAGACAGACAGGTAAAGAAATGCACGTGCGTATGTGATTTCAGACTGTGATCAGTGAGATGAAGCCAAGTTAAAAGGTACCAGGAGAGGAAATATTCAGGGGCTTTGGCTGGGGGAGGTGGGTGACGGAGGTAGAAATGAATGGAGTGAGGGGAAGGATAGACTTTGGGAAGGCAACATTCAGGCAGAGCCTAGAAGGGTGCTGAGGAGTGGTTAGCTAGACCAAGAGTGGGGCAGGACTGTCTCAGGCAGCGGGAGTGCCTGGAGGCCTGAGATGAAGGCTGAGAGAAGGCCTGGGTGGCTGGGGTGGGGAAGACTGGAGTGGAAAGTACAGGTGAGGAGGGCAGAGGGAAGATCACGCAGCATCTTCCAAACCATGCTCAAGACTGTGAACTTCATTCTAAAGGCAATGGGAATCATTACATGGTTGTAAGCAAGAGAATTACACTGTCTGATATTTGTTTTTAAGAAGGACCCCTCAGGCTGCTCTCAGATGACTTCAAGTGGATGGGGGTGGCCGGGGGAGTGATGGGCAATGTCTGGCAAAAGCAAGGAGAACACAGAGGAGGCTCTGGTGCTGGGCTAGGGGCGCGTTGATGGTGAGATGAAGTGGTGCCAACAGACAGGAGAGATGTGGGTGGATCCAGCTGATGTTTAGGAGACACAATGGGCAGAACTGGATGGTGGTTTGGACATAGGGTGAGGGAGATGGAAGTGTCCAGGGAAACTCCCAGGTTTGGGGGCTGAGCACATGGGTGGATGTTGGGAAGCCTGGAGATGGTTTAGACTGGAGATACACATTTAGGACTCCAAGGGACATGATCAAGGAAGAAATCTTGCGTCTCTTCAGTGGAGGTTATTCATGGCTTTTTAAAAATCAATTACTTTTAAATGCTATGGAGTATTTAATGACTATCTCTGAGGATAAGGTACAAAATTGCTTCTGTTCCATTTTGCAATTTATTATTGCAATTTATACAGTTTGTACCAGAAAGTATTTCCATGAAGACATGCTTTTTTTCCCCTGCAACACTTTTAAAACACCTTGAAACAGAAGTTAGCAAGGATTTTAAACGAAGAGTTGTGTTGGCCTCTCTTTGCTGATTACACTCAGGCTGCAGAGTGCTTTGTAAACGGATAGGACGGCGGCCAAATTCAGCGTCACTAATGTATACCCTCAGTGGGTCCATTTTTCATCTTGGATAGCTCTGATTGAGAACTTGAAACCCAAGATGTACGCCAAAGGAGACTGTCAGGAAATGAATGAGCAGGCTAAAGGTAGTCTGGGTGAAATGCTCTTATCACCAGACTTTTGGTACATGCTCTGTGTCCCACTTACGTGTGTGATAAGCCAGCAATGCATTTATCAGTCAGGCTTGTTTATCGAGAAGGATACCAGGGGCTTGAAGCTTTGAGTCAGTGCCAGGTGAATCAATAAAACCAGGAGATACTGCATTTGCTGAGCCAGTTTATTCAGCAAACACTTATTAATCAACCAGTCTACACCAGCATGGAGCATATGAAACCCAATCACTCACGCTCCTACCTTACAATTCAAAGTGGAGGAGTGGGTGTCACGTGAATAAAGGAGAATAAGAGAATAGTCTATCTCTGTGCAAGACACAGAGAGGGCAGAAGAGTGAGAGAGCTCCATTATTCCTGGAGGACTTGATGCTTGATTTGAACCCTATGAAACACAGCAAGGATCTGTCTGTCGATCAGAGAATGGCTCTTTGGACGAAGGGAGATCAGACAACGTGGCTCATGAAAGGAGCTTCCAGCAGCTGAATATAGCCAGAGCCAAATTGGGTGAGAGATGAAGCTTTGGAGTGAAAGATACCCAGAGACAGTTCTCTCTCCTTGTCTTCCTTTTTGGTTATTTTGTAAAAATATGTGAAATATTTTCATGTGGCCCAATCTTTTGATCATTTACTCCTGGATTTCTTTTGTCAATGTATGATTCTAGAGTCTTCTGGTGGTCCTGTGGATTGACTTTTAAGCTCCTTGACCTGTCTGGAATTTATTTCAGTTCATGAGGCAAAGAGAGATTCTGACTGTTTTCCTCTCAGTCTACTAACCTGTTACCCAAATGCAGTTCTATTGAACAAGCTCTCCTTTATCCGTTGATTTGTGCTGCCGGTGAAAGCTTAGCTGATCCGGTTACCAGCGTGGCAGATGACAGGAATGTGATAAGGTGAGCGTGGCAGGAATCCAGCCAGACATTCGATCTGACCATCTAGGCAGACTTCAGAGGTTCCATCTCAGTGGACTAGGCCTGGCTGTGTCTCCAAGGCTCTGCAGAGACACGGCCAGCTCTGCCAGACGTGTGCTCTAAGAACTTAGCCGAATGAGCATCAGTCTGGCGGCACACTGGGCTGCTAGTCGCCGGGCAAGCTCTGCATCTGGGCAGTCCCTGGGCAGCGCTGCATGGGGAGAGGAGATTGATAATTCCTCCCTGGGAAGGGTGGTCATCTGTGTGTCCCAGCGAGTCCAGGGCTCCCATGCATGCTCAGACTGTGGAAGCCCTGGTACAGAGGAATGTCAGCATTCTGAGCATCACGGGCAGTCTCTTCCATGAAATGCAAAGTTTTGTGCACAAATAGCATGAAGATATTTGTTCGTAGCCTAGGCTGATGAGGTAGCTGAAATCACCTCTCCATCTTCTGAGCTATATGGTTGGATGTCCATTCGCCTCCTCTGCCTGGGGGCTCATGTCTTATTTATTTAGTCTCGGGACCTGTTACAGGATGTAACAGAGTCAATGCCTGCTACCTCTATGGAATTAATGAATGAATAATTAGTGACTGAATGTGGCTGGCTTTTCCATGTCTTCCCACACCTGGACTACTTAACATTGGTTGTGGCAACTCCTTTTAAAACTGCTGGTCTTTCTCTTTAAAAATCCTGGGAAAACCTTGACTTTAATGTCATCTCACTTTAGAACTTTCCCCTGATTCCAGGTTTTATTTTTCATCAAATATGTGTGATGGTCACAGTCTTGAGGAGTCTTTACAAACCATAGTTAAAAAATCCTTGCTCTAGATCAGTGTTAGAGAAGAAATTCACAATCTAAAAAGATGTGCAGAGTCATTGAGATTCCCATGGGTCATATTTGAAAAGACGTGTAGGTGCACAAACATTGAGTTTACCTCTTCTTTTAACTTTCCAAAAACCTGTTAGAAAGTGGAGCTGTTGGCCTAGAGGTTTGGGGGCCAGTGGGGAGACAGCTCAGCCTGTTGCACCTGTCTGCTAGCTCAGGGCTGGGCTGCACCTGTCCGCCAGCTGGTTCGTCTGTATCTCGATTCGTTTGGCAGAACTGCTGAGGGCTGGCTGGTCTGGGATGTCTTTGGCGTTGGCTGGATTTCTTCTGAGGGGATGAGGGTGACTGGACCATGTACCTCTCATCATGCAGCGGACTAGCCTCAGGGAGTTCTCGGGGTGACTGATACAGTTCTGTGAGACAGAAGGGTGCAAGCACTGATCTCAGAACTCAATGGCCTACCATCACTTCTGCTTCATTCTTTTGGCTGAAACAAGACCAGTTCATATTCAAGGGGAGGAGATTCTGACTCTACCTTTTGATGGGAGAAGCTGCAGAGCCGTATTGCAGAGGACATGGATCTAGGGAGAAGAGGAAAAGGTGAGGGGATTGGGGTCATGTTTGTGATCAATCTGCCACACCTACCTTTGATAGAATTGCTGACCCCATCATGATACTGCACTTGGATGTGCTTAAATGGTGACATATCACGTTGTCTGATTGTCTGAGTCTTAATTGTGCAAACATGTTCTGATGCTTGTTTTAATCTCAGCTGGCATCTGGACCATCAGTTAATCTTTTGGGGATGTGTTGGCCATCCATCCCCTAAGTGCAGTAACAAGGGGCCAGCACCTGAGAGTGGTAGTACCTGGAGGGAGGGGACCCTGAGGGGGGAAGGGGACTTGCGTCACAGAACCTCGGCTGCATGTCCTGAAGGCTGGCTTAAGCTGTCAACTGCTGCAGGGCAGGTCCCAGAGCCCAAAGGAAGCCCCGTTCACCCTCACTGATGCTCCTGCCTTTAGCCGGGTGTGGGTGGGCAGGTCCCGCCAGCTGAGGCTCCAGCCCTTACCCACAATGTCAGCAATGCAGCCCCCAGAGGACCTGCTCCAGGTCCTGCCCACACACCCGGATGTTGACAGGGGCATGACTCCAGCGCCAGCTTTAATGGATGGTCTCATCGCTTTTAAAATAATGACCATGGGGTGTGGGCTGGCGAGAGCGGTGACATCACTTTCCTGCAATTCTGGGTCAGTTCCTGCCGCTTTTCTCTGCATCTTTGAGTGACTGAAATAAATCTACTGGTCGGGTACGTGTCCTGAAAGATTTCTAGCCTGTTCTCATACCCATCTTGTGATGTAGTCAGGAGAGCAATGGCTTTGAGGTCAGAAGTCCTGGGTTCAAGATTCTGTCACTGGCTTGCCATGTGAACTTGGACTACAGGCTTCACTTTTCCAGGCCCGAGTTTCCCTCTTTGTAGAATGATGGATCGGCCCCTGATTTTGTAAAGGAATGGTGAAGCTGAACTGGGATCTTCCATTAGAGCTGCTGGAATTTGTGAACTTCATGAAGGTGCTGGAACAGAGCGGAATGTGAGGGCTGAAATTGTCCTTCACTTGGCTCCCGAAGCTGGGTGTCCTGGCAGGGGGCTGTGTCTGCTTCAGGGAAGGGGTACATTTCTCTTGGCACGGAGGTGCTACCACCTTGCTGGGCTGGGTGCTCCTGGGGCTGCCTCAGGACGTGCTTTTCAGAGACTCCCATAGATGCCTACGAGATCGCGTGGCCCTGCCTGTTCTCCTTCTGGACTGTTTCTCACTGGACCTGGGATCACTGCTAACAGGGTAGAGGTTTTTCTCCTGGGAATAATTTTGGCTTTGAGTTGATTACTATTTTAATAGACCTTTAAATCCTAAATCTATAAATACTAAGATTCCTGGGTCACAGATTAGGATCATGGAAAGTGGAGTTGAGTGTTTCCTTCCCTCTCATCTTGATTTTATCTTGAAGAATACTTTGTGAGTAAGGAGCTGTATTTTCTCAGTTATGAAATGCTGCTGAGTTTCTCCATCCTTCCCTGGAGAGCCAGCATTCCAGTCGCCTCTGAGTCCCACGTGGTCCTGGCAAGAAGGAGAAAACCATTTGCGCTTGCACTGGGTACATACCTTCCTGTGCAGAATGGCTTCTCAACGTCACTGTTCTCCGCTGATGTTCCCCAGAGTCCTAAGAAGGAGGGTGATTCCGGAGCTCTGTCGTGAACTGCCCCTGCCCCGAGTGCCCACTCTGTACCTCCTCACAGAGGAAGGCCAGCCCCTCCCCTTCCTTGTCCAGTGCAGAGGTGGGATGGTCCCAGGAGATGGTGGGTAGAAACCAGACTTCACTCCTCCATGGGTGACCCCAGCGTGGGCAGTACCTCCCTTGGGGCTGTGGGATGGCTGGATTCTGTCCATCCATATACAAGGAGGTCAGTGGGCAGCATTTTCCCTGGAATGAGTATGTAGTCCTCAGAAAGCCATGGATGACTTCACACAGCTACCAGATGACCAGGCAGGAACACCGTCCTCCCAATAGACATGTGGACAGTATTCAGTTCAATTTTGACCCAAATTTTTAAGCCAAATTAGGTTGGGAAATGTCAAACCAAGAAAGTTTAATATTAGGATTTTATGTAAAAAACAAAAGCAAAAAAAAAAAAAAAAGAATCTTGCAAGAGGCAAAATATCGTAATGGGAAATTCCCTGGACTAGGAGGCAAGGCAGTGAAGGCGTTGGTGATGATGGTTATAGTTTTTTGAATACCTACTATATCCTCCAGGCACTGTGATCAGTACTTGCACTCGGTACCTCATTTAGCTCTCACAGCAGCTCCATGAGGTTGGGTGTATGCCATCCAGATTACCTAGATGAGATCTAGGAGGCCTAGAGAGGTTAAGCAACTGGCCCAAAGACACACAGCTAACCTTTATGTATGTGTGTGGGTGGGGTGGGGGGGTCTGCTGTTTGAGCTCAGGTTTCTGCTCTGCCTCTCACTCATTTTCTCTTGTGGGTCAGTGACCACCTTTGGACCTCAGAGATCCCATCTGGAAAATGAATCCATTGGACCCCAAGATCTCTTTTCAGCTCTGTATTACTCTGACCTCTATGACTTGCATCTCACTGAAGAAAATGGTGCCTTGGGGTGCCCTATTTATAAATGACGTTGCTGCACCACCAGAGAGTATGCGAGTTGGTGTTGAGAGTGTAATGGTCATTTGAGGGAAAGAGTTCTGGGATAGGGGATAGGAGCCCTAAGTTTTATGATCAGCTTCCACACCACGTGGCTGTGTGACCTTAGACAGGCTGACTCTTCTGAGTCTCAGTTTCCCCACCTGTAAATAAGAAGGTGGGGTGGGATTGTCTCCAGGTCCCTTCTGACATCTGGGTGAAGATGCCAGCCCCTTTCCCCTCACTGTTCAGACATCCAGGGGCAGATTTTCATGCAGGATCAGACTTTCTTGAAGCATATGGGTCTTTCTTAGTAGATGACTGGGATTTCTTCATATCAGGTGAACATTTCAAAACTTTGGCAAAAGACTCTGACGTGAGAGCAAACGTATCCTCCTTTTGTGATAAAACCAGTATCTTCCTTCTGATTGAGGTCAGGCTGTCGTGGTACCTAAACCAGGCAGCAAGCACAAAGGCCACGTAGAAAGACTTTCGATGTGACTTTTGTCATTGCTGGAAAAGTTCTAGAGCATCTGTAATATGGGAGGTAGCCAGGGACCAAGTTTCCAGGAGAACCAGCGCTGGAAGCAAGTCGCCTGGCTGAGTGGGAGCCCTAATTGCCTCCCTGCGAGTTTACGTTTCCTCCTTCACGCATTTAGTTATTACGAAAAGTCCCATTTCTGTGTCAATACTCATCCTCCCTCCGGCTCCCACAACCACATGAAAGCAGGAGAGGCAGGCTGATAGCTCATCAGCCCAAAGAACAAGCTTGGTGCGCTGATAAAATCAGCAGCCGGCTGAGAGATCGTATCACCCTGGGAGAAACTGGTCAGCTTCATCCGGACAAGGCTGCTAAGGGCTGTTTGTTCTCTGTGAGTCAGATCCAGAGCAAAAGGAATACACAGAAGTTGATGATGATGGGTGTTTTTAAAACCCGCCCCTTCCTGCCCAGCCTGGGCACAATATTTACAAAGCAGGCATGCAAACAAGAAGACCTTCTTTTTAGGTTTATATGGCCTCGGGAGCCAGACTCTCCCCATGCTGAGGTCCTCGCCCAGCACCGAGCTAGGTGTTTAAAGAGCACCTCTGCCAGCCCGCTGAGCCTGCCTGCTGTGGTGGTTACTGTGTGGTTAGTAAGTCCAGAGCAGTGTTGCTTTTACTTGAATGAGACACAGACCCCTTTTAAGGAAAAACCTCAAGGATGTCCAGTGTTGACTTAAATTACCTTTATTATTATGTTATTTAAATATACACAAACATAAAACCAGGTAGAAATTCTTTCAGCTTAGAGTTCTTATGCAACTATAAATCTAAAACAAATTTACAAATGATATGCAAACAAAACTGTAACATGAATGAAATTCCAATTGTCAACATTAACTCAACATGCTACAGCTAAACCTCTGATGCTGGGCTTCACAGGAAAAAAAGCTTTATCTCTAGTGTTTCATATTTCACCTGTTATAGTGTCTTGATTTATTTGATTGTGTGTATAAAGGACCCTTGTTTGAGTTATCGTGTATCATTTCCCTCCACTTAGTAACGCTGAACTCATTTGGAGCCAGAAAGCCATTATTTTATTAAGCTGTTTCTGTAAAAGGAAATCAATATCAGACACTGAAAAAAAAAGTCAGATACTGGTTAATGGGATAGTCTTCACTGTGTGTTTACTTACTGCTAATGGACAGTTGAATGTCGGTGTGGGCAAAGGGAAGCCTTGCAGAGTACACCTGCTGGCAGCCTTCGGAAGAGCCTACAGTTTGGGGGAGAGTGGCATGCCGGTACCAACATGTGCCATGTGATGACTCAGTCCTACCACTAATTACGGTGAAAACCCTCTAGAGGGCATCTGGACGTGATTTGATCGTGACTTGGCCCCAGGTAATTAGTGCAAATTGTGTGCAGCTCTTCATTCCAAGGGGCTCATCTAAATGATCCTGAATACGCTTTTGTGACAGAGCCCCTAAGACTGTGTCCATAGGGGTCTCTGAACCCCAGTTTTGAAAAAACATTCTTCTGGAGACAAGCCTATGGTGCTGACAGAGGGTAAAGAGGGCTCCACGCAATGTGGGATGGCCCAAGAGGATGGTTTTCTCCCAGGAATCAAGAAAGAGCAAACGGGACTGACTTTATCCATTTGATCATTTATTCACTGCATATTAAATGAAACACCATCTTTTTCATAGACCTAGCCTAGGGCATAGGGGAAAGGACAGCGGGAGAACTAAGCAGAACTGCTTCCTTAGATAGTGGCTTGGCAAAGCTTGTGAAGCTCTTTGGAACTGCTCTCTAAATTAGATTATAAGCCCCAGAAAGCAGTTAATATCTAAGCTTTAGAGCTACAGCACTCATTTTGCACAATATTATACTGGTTGATCATCTTTACTTTCTGCTTCTCTTTTCAAGTGATGTCTGGCCACTTCCAGGAATTGAATTCTAAGAAGGATAAAAATTTGCCACCTTTAAGAGTAGTCTCAAGAATGTGCTGCAGGCTTTGAAGGCCACTCCCTGGAGAGTGACATTAGAATGAGCCTCCCATCCCTTCGGAGGGTGTGTGGGATGAGATAATAACCACCTGGATATCTGAGTCCTGATGAGTTTGTTTAAAATAGGAGAGCCTCCGTTTACAACGCAAGAAATGGCCCGTGGAAGTGAATTAATGATCAATGCTAAGTGAGCATCAGAAACACAAAGCACCATGAGTTTTCACGAGAGGTTTGGATTATGGGCTGGACTCACTCAGGAGAGATTTAAAGAAGCCATGGGACTTGATGTGGGACGAGTGAAACAAGGACTGTAGGCATTGAGAATGGGGCATTCAACGTCCGAGGGAGAGCTGGGTCACAAGCATAGAGGGGAGGATGCTTATAAGGAGGGAGAGGGAGTGTACGTCTGGCAAGTAGGCTGGAGCCAAACTGTGGAGGCCTTGGATGACAGGACAGCAGTGCGCGTGGTATTGTAATTGGTGGGAGCCCCTGATCAACTGTCTGAAGACACTAAAGACATCGTTGCTAATGACTATCTTAAAGATGTGCCCGTCCCATGGCTGTGAATTTGCTGCCTCCAACGGGGTGGCTTCCACTTAACCCATTCTCTCTTAATGTTTCTGTCCATGTTTTGCTGTTGCTTTGATGTTTGTGGAGCTCCGTTGGTGGCAGAGATAGCCTCACCTTGGGCATGGCTGACATGTCACTGAGACTGTGTTCCTGTGTGTTGCAGGCAAGTGTGCTCTGGAGAGGGGCTGGGTGGCAGCAGGCCCTGGGCAGGGAGCACCTAGCCCTCAGGCACCTGCTGTAATTATATGGCCGGACAGTGGAGGATGAATTGGAGCCACATCCACTTGACCTTCTCTTTTTCTTCATGTCTCCTCTTCCTACCCATCGCAGCCCTTTGGCAAGTTCCTTCCTACTGTAATCCTACAATATGACACTTTACGCAGGATTTATGGGCAATTTGTAAAACTCTTGGACGCGCATCTCACAGCACTCTCAATAACCCCTTGAAGTCATTAGACCAGGCTAGGCATTTTTATCTTTATTTTATAGATGAGGAAACTCAGTCTCAGTGGGGAGAACTAATCATCCAAGATCAGCCATGGCTTGTTTCGCATGTATTTTATTAGGGGCGGTAGGTGGTGCTCAGAGGCAGACTGACCCAGGAGGCAGGCCTGGCAGCGGCATCCCCCATCCGCATCCTTCCACCCAAGAGACCTGCACAGCGAGACCCCTCTCCCTGGGCTTCAAAGTGGAAAAGATAATCCAGATGAGGCCACTCATTATCCTAGTTTTGATCACACGCTTGTTCCAGATAAATCACTGTGACCAGAAAAATGGGTATTTTTGATTGCCCTACCTGTCTGTGATCAGGAAAGAAGGCACAATGATTGAAGGCCCCACTAGAATGAAAGGTTTGAAGTTGGGGAGGGAGGAGGGAGCAGTTCCCTAGGCAAGTGGCATAAACATCCAATGCTCATTATAATAGGAGGGAGGTGCCAGCCACTTGCCATAAATGCGAAGACATTTCTGCTCAAATCAGTACACGTGGGACCAAATGGAAGGCTGTCACCAAGGGTGGGCTCATGACTCTCTTTCCTGCACAAGTCAGTATAGGAGATCCTATCAGAACCCATGGATCTCCCCTAATACAAACGAGGGAAAGTCTGGGAAAGGAGAACTGGGGGCAAGGTGCACGCAGCTGGAGTCCCCTGAGCTCCAAGGAGAAGTGGTGTTCAGAGGTGTGAACGGTCCTCAGGCGGGAAGGTGGCCAGTCACACAGACCCTCGGAGCCTGGAGTAGCGATCAGACAGAAAACCAGATAATGAAACAGTGCCGAGGTTAGATATTTCAGTTAATAGGAGACACCAGTTAGAGTCCAGCTGCCACCCTTTGCCCTCCCTTGGGCGGCTGTGTCAGTGAGCTGGGGATATCAGCTGGCCTCTCTCCCAACTTCAGGTCTGCAAGCAGGATTCTAGTAGAGAGCCAGCTATGGGATGCAGAGCATCGACCTAGGCCACAGTTGTGAAAATTAAGAGGCCTGGAGAGAGTGATATGATCAAAGATGAAAGGAAAAACGGAAAAAACAAAGCAAATCCAGATCTATGAGAATGTTATGCAACGGGAAAAAAAGGAATTAGTCATAACATTGAAGAGGTAGAGAAAGGACAACACAAAACATCGCTACAGGAAGCAAGAGTGAATTGTAGGCAGTGTCTGCTTTGAGCTCTCTGCAACAAAGAAACCCGATTCCATGAAATAAGAGATAACAGGTTGTCATGAAATAACATATGGGAGAGCTAAAAAAATACTTGTCAGGAAATCAACAGTGGACTAGAATAACTTAAAGTAGAATTAGAAAAAAAAATTAGAGCATAGAATTGACTTTGCTGAAGATTGTCAGTGATTTGATTGATCAACAACATACGCTGTTATCCCAAAATGCAGCGAAAAATAAAGAACTGCCAGTGGTTAGGGACCTCATGACAGACGTGAATGCCAGCAAATTAAAGTGTCACAGTGAGCTATAGATGTTTCTTAAATTACCTAGCTGTGGCTAGGTGTGGGGCTTGGAGCAGTCTCCTGTCGTGTGGGTGGAAGTATCAATTGTAACAAAAGCTTTAAAAATAGGCACCCTGTTAAAGCCAGTGATTTCACTTCTGGGACCTTATCTTAAAGAATCTATCAGGGAAGAGCACAAGAATGCATTGACAAGAGTTTGTAGAACAGTGATATGTATATTAGTAAAAAATTGGAAGCCTCCACAATGCCTAGCAGTGGGGGAGAAGTTAACTCCATGGTTGTGTCTCCAGACAACTGTAGATGTAGCTATTTAAAATCTCGTGGAAGAGTTTATTTACATGGAAAATATTGTGAAGTGAGCATTTGAGCCAATCTGAGAAAGAATGTTGTTGTTATGTGTTTCCTCAGTCACTGAGAGGATAACAGTTCTGTTTATACTGAGAATGAATTTCCTTGATAGAACTGTTCTAGGGAAAATTAATATATTAATTTAATGGTAACTACACAACAAACTACCACCAACTTAGTAGCTTAAAGCAACACCCTTTTATTCACTGACAGTTCTGCAGGTCAGAGCCCGACACTGAGTGAGTGGGTTTTCTACTGAGGGTCTCATAGGCTGAAATCGAGGTGTTGGCCAGGCTGAGTTCTTATCTGGAGACTCTAGGGGAAAATCCCCTTCTGCTTCTGTGGTTGGTGGAACTCATTTCCTTAAGGTTGTAGGACTGAAGTCTGCATTTCCTTGTTCACTGTTAGCTTAGGACTGCTCTCAGCAACCAGAGGCCATCATAGTTCTTGCCATGCAGCCTTGTCCTTCTTCATGCCAAGAATGGCACATCAAATCTTGCTTGTGCTTTGAATGTCAAAGTTATCATTCTGCAGCCAGCCAGAGGATACTCTGCTTTTAAAGGGTTAGTTAGACCCAACTGAATAATTTCCCTGTCTTAAGGTCAGCTGATTGGGGACCTTAATTATATCTGCAAAATCCTTTCACAGCAGCTCCTGTATCAGTGTTTGAAGGAATAAGTTTGAGCAGGTGCTGGGAATCTTGGTGGGGGAATCCTAGAATTCTGCCTACCACAACTGATAAATTGATTTCTTTCTTAATAGTAATATGGATTATAGCATTGTGACATTGTTGAGACCACACTTAATGTCTTATAGTACAAAAGAAATCTTACATATATAGTTTAAAACTGTTTTCCCCTTTTGATTTCAGTAAGATTAGTTTTGGACTTTCCTGAAAAACACCTTACTGTTTTTCTTTTTTAATCATCTGTGCTCTTTGAACTTGTGCCTAAAATGATTCAGTGGACTTGGCTTCTTGAGAACTTGTCTGGTCCTTGTCCATCCATCTACCTTCCTTGCTCATTCATCTACCCACCCAGCAGTCTCTCTCCACCTACCAAATCACCTACCAGTCTGTCTGCCCACCCACCCACCCATCCATCTATCCATCCAACCATCCACTCTTACACCCACCCATGTGTCTAGCCTTGTGTCTGTCCATCTGGCCACCTGTCCAACAATATATTCAATTATACTTCCCCGTCTGTCTGCCTACTCAACCTTCCATCCACCCATTTGCCCATCTATCCATCAACTACCATCACCCAGACATCATCTTTCTTATTGATCTAGTAGAACTGTTTGAACACTAATAACACACTAGACCCTGCAGTGAGCACAAGGATTCTAGGATAAAACCTCTTCTCCTAACCTGCTTATACCCTGGTGGGGAAAGGGGACAGAAAAGTAAACAGATAATTACAATTCAACATGAAAAATCCTCTAACAGAAGAATGTGTTAGATGGCTTGGAAGCCTAAAGAGGGTAGGAACTCATCAAGTCTGAGGAAATCAGGCAAGGAGAAGACACAGGAATTGACCTTTGGAGGGTGAGCTGCCTCACCCTGAGCGAAAGCCCGTTGCATGCACCCCTGCGTCACGGAGAAGGCAAGTGCTCCAGCTCCCTTGGAGTGAGAGGTTTCCCCCGGTGTGACTGATGTACTGCAGGAGCCCCAGAGCACGGGCCTGGAGGGCTAGATCAATGGCATCGGCTTTAGCCTCTCCTGGACGTGCTCAAGTGTAGTACTGACATGAAAACTTGAGACATGCCAGAGGCAACCTTGCCGGATGGACCGTGTTGAGTGTCTCATCTTCTACGACACTTACTGTGAGCCTAATTTAAACCCGGCCCACAGACACCTAGATTTGTCTGGCATAATTTGTCCAGCTGCGTTGAGTGCCCGAGAATTTGTGTCATTGCGCCTGGGGGCTCACAGTTAACGTGGCTGTCACTTTGATTCCACGTCCTCTGTTTCAACACAGGTTGTTTGTGGCCAACTTTGGCCAAACCCTCACGAGGGTATGTGGTTTAGCAGTGTTAGGGTGGCCTGGGTGGCCAGGGCTGGGGACACTGACATTCTTTTCTCTTTATGTCCATCTGAGGCTACTTTTGAGTGGAGTCTTCAAGGTCATTTCTCGTCTTACTGCCTCCTCCCCCATTAGTATTCCAAGCTGGTGTAAAAGAATGTTAATTTTAGAGACAGTTAGAGACCTGGCTTCAAATCCTAGCTCTGCTGCTAATCTCAGTTGCACGGCCCTGTGTGAATTACCAATCCTTACTGAGCCTCAGTTTTCTTACCTGTATAATGACCTCATAACACTGGATTGTGGGCTTCTTATGAAGATTATTTGGGCTAAGGCATGTGGAGTGCAAAGCACAGAGAGCAGTGAAACACTCAGAAAGGGGGACTTGTGTTTGTCCTTCCTGCTACTGTGGCTATTTCCAGGGACATTTGATATTTCAAGTTGTATTGAGAGAATTCTCATATTTTTTCCACAGGCAGACTTGACTCACTGATCAGAATAATCAGCTTTATGGCTAAACATGCTCATGAAAAACGTTTAGTGAAGTCTTGTTTAAAGCAGCAGGGTAACAAATTGCTGGGTCTAGTTGATTAGGCCAAGAAAACACTGAAATGAATCGTGCAGTTAACAAACACTTAGCTTAGGCCAGGGAATAATCCACAGGCACTTTATCTTGAAAGGTTAACGTGCCCTGTCGTGGAAAGGGATGGGGCTGATGCCAATAACAGCTCATTCAAGACAGAGCTAAGCACCGAGAAGCTTATACCAGAGTCAAGCTGAAATCGAGGAGGATGGGCTTCAAAAGAAACCTGCTGTTTCACATCACTGCACGTTTTTCCCTTCACAACACACAGTTCATTGTAATTTTACGAATGCTTTTGTCTCTTGGAAATAAAGGCAGACTATGAAGAGTAAAAATGAGAGCTAATAATAACTGTCCCCACTTGACCTTGAACAAGTTATTTAACCCCTCTGTGACCAGAAGCAGGTCACTTCTCGTTCCAGAGGAGTTAATAAAGTGGGAGCGGTTTAGCAGCTCCTTCAAAGGGTTGTGCTCAGGACTAAATGGGTTAGCATAGATGTTCTTAGAACAGTGGTTGAGGTGGGGAGGGTACAGCTCAGTGGTAGAGCGCATGCTTAGCATGCACGAGGTCCTGGGTTCAATGCCCTGTACCTCCAATTAAAAAAAAAAAAAGAACAGTGGTTGACACAGTGAGTGTTCTGTAAGCGCTAGCCCCTGTCATCACTATCCTCATCATCTGTGATGTAAGTGGTGGTACGGTTTTAAGAGGAGGAACCTAAGACATCAGAAAGGTGAAGTAACTTGTCCAAGGCCAGAGAGCAAGTGGCCCAGTTCGGATTTGAGCTCAGGCAGGTGACTTCAGGGCCAGCCCTCTGAAGTATGCTTTTACGAATTAATTTTCATGTCTCACACCTATGAACTACAAATATCTTTCTGAAATGCAAATTTGATCGTTTTTCTCTCTCACTTAAAACCCACCAGCCTCCTGGCTCCCCAAGGGTGGGAGGGCATGTTTCATTTGCTGGGCTATTTCCAGCACCAGGATTCATACTTGGCAGCAGAAAAGGTTTACTGATCAAAGCTGAGCCTCTGCCTCCCATCCACAGCAGCGTCAAGTCCACCGTCTCTGGCATGGCGCTCAGAGCATCTCAGGGCTTGGTCGCTGTCTCCAACCCTGCCTGGCTTCCTGCAGTTCTTCTGTGCTCCAGGCAGGGTTGGAGACAGCGACCATGCTGGCCCTCCCTCCACTCCATTCCTCTGGTGATTTATTCATTTGCCTTTAAAGATTCTCTTCGAGTTCCACATGTCCCTGACAACCTCTTGTCCTTCAAGACTGAACTCAATGTCACCACCTCTTAGAGTCCCTGTCCGACTCTTCTCTACTCCCAAACCTCAAGGCAGAACATGTGGGTGCCTTAGAAGGTGCCTTGCCTGCTGAGGGTCTTTGGTTGGACTTTGAAGGATGGATTGGCTTTGGGCTTATGAAGATGGGAAGGATACTTGAGCCAGAAGGAACAGCATGGCAAAGACGCACACCTGGAAAAATGAATGGTTGTGAGAGATCCACCGAATTCCTCCTCCAAATTCTTATTTTCCCCATTGTTAACTCTGTGATTTTCTCCTCCTGATGCAGATTGAAATTCTACCATTGCACTTTCAGTTTCCTTATAACCTTACCGGGTCCCCCTTGCCTCTGTTTTCAGTGGCTACCTTGCTTTTGCTATTGCCTCATCACCTTATCTTTGGTTTCTTCTTTTCCTTCGTAGAGCCCACGTGTTCTTAAAAGTTGTTGGGACACTTTGTCAAACTTGTCCTGGCTTCTGGGCTCTGGTGGGATATTTCTCTTCTTTCATGTTGCGGAGTTTTTTCATGTGATCCCTTTTAGTCTGTTTTGTTTTTCACTCGTTTTAACAATGGGAGTTTTATCTAGGTCTGAACAAAAACTGTGCTTTTCTGGAGCCTCTGATTGGGTGTGGAGCGTGTCCGGTGACTCACAGGCTGCAGAGAATGGGAGACATCAGGGCAGCCTGTGCCAGGGGACCTCCTCTCTGCAGGGGGCTCCTCCCCTAACAGACCAGATTTCTGCATCCTGCTTTTGGTTTGGCCCAGCCTCCATAGCAGGTACAATCTCTGATTGCCATCCCCTTCCTTTTGGGGGCTTATAGCAGAGCGTCTGTTCTCTACTTGCCTGGCTTCAGCATCTAGGACCCCTCAGTCCTATGGATTCCCAGGGGCGAGTGCAGTCCACGGATCTGACCCTTGGTTGCATCTCAGCCCCCTTTCCTGCTCACTGTTTTTAAAAATTTTTTTTTTCAACACACATCCCCTTAACTTTTTTTAATTAAAAAATTATTATTATTTTTAATGGAGGTACTGGGGATTAAACCCAGGACCTTGTGCATGCTAGGTGCACACTCTACCACTGAGCTATACACCCCTCTCCCCTCCATCAGCTATCTGTTAGAGCATGTTGCTGGAGCTTTCCTGGGATTGCCTCGTCTTCCTCCCCACTGATATTCTTTCTCAGGAGGGAGAATTTCTAGTTTCCCTTCCAAGTCTTCATTCATTCATTCTGGCCCGGTCTGTACCACACTGAGCAGAAGCTTCTTGATTTTTCCAGCCTCTTCCTGGTATCCTCCCCTCATTGTTAGCACCTGGTTTCCTAGCCAGTGGTCCTTTCCATGAGAACCCTATAGGGTAGGCGTTTGGTGCCGTTGCTAACAGCATGATCTTGCTCAGGCATCACGCATAGGTTTTCAGGAGAAGGACAGAATCGTTTGCATGGGTAGAAAAAAAAAGACAACTCTGGTGGCAGAATTCTAGAATATGGGCGACGGATAGGCAAAGTCAGTGGCATTGATTTTCTGTTTCCTTCTCCCCACATGCACACTCATGGGTCCAAACCAAGGGCCATAGACCCTGCACAGTGGTGAGGTCTGCTTCATACCGCCACCTTTGATGACTGGCCGGTGGCCAGCACAAGTGGGCAGTTCCCCTCCTCCTCTCCCTGAGCCCTGAAAGGGTCTTTCCAATGAGATTACAGTGGCATTCACTAGTTTGGGAATGCTGGCCCCCGCAAGAGAAGACTCGCCATCTGTAGGCTCCGTGTGGCACAGCCGAGGATATAGCGGGCAGATGTTGGGAGAGCTGGATCCCAACTCACTTTCTTTATTTGTGAAATGGGTGTTACGTGGCTGCCGGGCCCAACTCCCAGGGCTGTGATGACAACCAGATGGGCGAAGGGATGCACAGAGCGGGTCACATCGCTCTGCTGTTGGCCGTCTTCTCCTGGACAACTCAGTTGTTCCTCAGCCCCAAGCTGGGAGTGCAGGTCAAGGCAGCATTTTGAAACTCACCGAGCTGCTGTTGACCGAGGCTGCCCTCGAAGAACTCACGAACATGCCAGACTCCAGAATTCAGACTACACGTCAAGGAGGTTACTTTGCCCTCTTGCTCTGGCCTTATCTCACTGTTCATTTGTAACACTGTGAGAGAAGTGTTGGGAAACACTGTACCTCAAATCCTTTGATCATGAAGATAAGGCCACGAGTACTTTCCAGATAGTTTGGCTATGAAGATGAAATGAGGTAAATGTGGAAAATGCCCAGCATGGCACCTGGAATGGAGAGGAGACTCCATGAGCCTTCCCCTCCCTCTCCCCTCCCCCTCTCTTCCCCTCCCGCCCTCCCTCTCCCCTGTCCATCCTTCCCTTCTCCCTTCCTTCCCTCCTTCTCCTTGGTTTCTTCGTTATAAAAATGAGGAGTTGAATATTATCTAATACAAGAGACTGAGTCTGTCCTTTTTTTTTTTAAATAAAGGCCATGTTTTATTTGTGGACAATTACTTGGAAACCTCAAGAAATACGTTTTTTTCCAAGTAGGAGGGGGAAGATCCAGATCTCTTGTGCTCTGGGAGCTCCAGGAGTTAAAGGGAAAATGATAAACGTGTCAGAATGGCTTCTTTATTTCTATTTATAATCTTTGCCATACAGCTCGGTGGAGGATGAGGTGCTTTTTCCAGCACAGAAACTTTCCTTGGCCAGGGAAAGGCAAGAATAAATACTTTTCCTGGGATGCGTCCATGAGTGGTGCCCTCTTTCTAATATTCTTCCAGATTGAGATTTATGCTTAAAATCCAAGTGAGGTAAGAGACGCTGTGACTTGCTAAAGCCAGCCCTTTGCAGTGCTATTTTGCAGTGAAAAGTCGGTGCTGTTCTTTTTTTTTTTTTTTTTAAGAGCTATGATGGCTGCATGTGGGTTTTGGTACAAAGAATGTCTGTGGTAGTCCTGAAGAGCTGATCTGATCTAGATGGCAGGAGAGAGACAGAGAGAGTTAAGGAATCCCATCTCAACAGGACTTCTTTCCCCTGAATGTTCCCTTTTCCTTATCCCCGTTCAGTGGCAGTGAGGTGATCAGATCAGAGATCCCTGACTGTTCCCAGGGAGGGGAAAGCTCGGAAGCCACCGAAGCCTTGGGGGAGGCAGAAGAGTTGTTTGGATATTTCCTTGAACCCTTTTCTGCCTTCCTCTCCAGAGCCTCCTTCAGGCCATGTCTGTATCCCCCATCATGGTTTTATCGCCTCCCTCCTTCTGACCTTGTTTCTGCTTCATCTGGGCCACATATCTTCCCAGTGCCCCACAGACAAGCCGTGCTTCCCAGCCCAGGTCAAGCTGCAGCTCCTCTGGGATGCCTTCCTCCATCACTGCAGATCTCAAAACGTCCTGTCCTGGACTCATTCACAGCCCCCACGGCAGCCAGCTCCGTGACCTCCTCCAGTGCTCCGACCTGGCCCCACCTGCTGGATTTAAACTCTTCTCTTTTGTCTGTGGGAGGAGGAGTGCAGATGGGTCTCAGGACGGGGCACTGGGAGAGGAGACAGGGGTGAACTGGGGGCAGGAGAACATCGCCTCCTGCATCTGCCCAGCCCCAAGCATGGCGCTGGGCGTGGAACGGGTGGTAGACGAATGCCTGTGATTAGGAACCTGCCAGTCACAACTCCAGGAGAGAGCTACAGATGAAGGAGAAGAGGTGGGCCCCTCTCCCCATGGCTTCCCCGGACAGTTACTGTTTATATGCCTGAAGAGAGTAAGGGGAAATTTATTATTACTACATTTTTATGTTTGTAATATATGCTCTACCTACTTCCAGAAGAGAAGGGAGCTGGCTGACAGTAAAGAGTTAACAATAGAGATACTTATGTGGAAATATAGGTTGAAAGCCATGTAGAAGGAGGAAAGAGCTAAAATTGCGTTGCCTGAGCTAATAGAATGATTATGATTATATGTAGCTTGGAACTGGGAATGTGGAAGGCCGTGGGGCAGGCTGCCCAGAAGCGTGTGGTGGTGTCTGCCATTTGAGAGAGGAGTGGAGAGAAAAGGGCTTAAAGAATTGGATATTGCTTAGAGGAACATAGGATTCCATAAATAATGTGGAGCAGAAGCAGAAAGCACTGTAGGAACACTCAGGGGTGGGGTGTGGCTGGATGGGAGGATTTGGGTGACAGTTGCAAAGACGAGTCAGGCTTTTAATTTGGGAGTTTGTGGTGGTAAATCCTGACTTTCTTCTTAAATAATTGTGTTGAGTCATCTTGGAAATAATTTTGGTGTTCCTGGGTCAATTTGCAGATAATATTTAATTTTTCGGTGAGACCTGTGACTTGCTTACATGCCTCATCTCTTGTGCAAATGTCCTGAGTAGCGCATGTACATTTCAGCAAGGAGGCGCTGTCCATCGTGGTCACCCAGGGCCCCCAGCATGTGGAAGCTCTATCTCAGCACGTGCTTCTGCCATCACCAGGGGGAGGGAAGGGAAGAAGGTAAACCTCACACGGGTTCCTGAAACTTCACGTGTGTGATAGACATCACTTCTACTCATGTATGAATGGCTAAACAAGTCATGTGACTGTGCCTAACTTCACAGGGGGCAGGAGAGCACCAACTTACCCTGGGCCAGAAGGAGGGGGGATTCAGGGTACTTGTGGATGGTTTTAATTTTGGTAAAGTGCCGTATCCTTGAAAGTATTTACTATCTGCCCCTCCACCAAACAAATATGTTTGTTTCCATGCTTTGACCAGCTATGTTTGTATCACAGCAGGAGCCCTGAACTCTAAGCTGCAGGGAGCATCTACCTGACTCTGAACTCTCAGCTCTTTCAACAGGTCAGCGCACACACACACAGCAGGGATCCATACAGAAGCCAGTGTGCAGCTCACTAGCTGTAACAGGGAGGGTGAAGAAATGAAAGAAACCTCATGCCATTTGCTAGTGAGTATTGGTGGCTTCTGGAAGAGTTGTGTGAAAGGATTGGGTCAGGGGCTCACAGAAGGAGAGCTGTGATTGATTAGTAATGTCTAACATGGGAACAGAAAGTGGGGAGTGGAATCGTTTGTCAGGCCTTTGTCATCCTAGATCAGGCGTATCCCTCTGAGGGCTTCACAGTGGCTGGTGGAGGCTTTCCCTGCAGAGATCCACCAGAGGATGGCTTCCAAATTCATCTCCCCAGCATGCATTCCAGAGCTCAAAAAGGATCAGTCTGTGTCTGCATAGTCCCAGTGTAAAGTGCCTTTCTCTAATAGTTCAACCCAGTCTAGACATCTTTACTTCTCTTTGGCTCTACCAGTTGACACATCTTTCTAGAGACCCAAGAGAAAGCCATTTTCTGAGTTTCCACAGTCTATCCAGAAAGGCTACTAAACAACTCACCCAGCCAGTTCTTTCCAAAAATACCCACTCCTATTTTTAAAAATGGAGGATTATATAATTCTCAAACCAGCCTCACCCATTTCCCTTCTTGATTGGATGCCATGGCTGTCAGTGTGTGGTTAGGATCTCAGGAAGCCATGGAGAAGCACAGGGTTTGAAATCTGCAGGCTTGGACACCAGGAAGTTGAGTCCTCTCATTGCAGGGTTTGGTCTTGTCTAGAGTGATGGTCGCTCTTAGGGATGGTCCCAGATGTCCTGCTGGGTTCAGCTTGCCTATGTTCGCCTTACTCAGGAGGCCAGTGGCTGAGGTTCAGAAATTGCTTTTCATCTGGGATCTTTGCCCTACCCATTTCTGTCTTGGTCATGACAGGATGTGACCTAGAATGGGAGCCCTGGTGTGACTCCTCAAATTTATATTCACCAAGGCCATTGAAACACATCCTGTGAGTTCCCTTCCTTCCCCATTATAGCACTCATGACAAGAGACGGGAGCATGAATCACTGAGAGCGATGCGCTAGATGTTTTTCCGCCTATTTTTCTTTTTTTTTTTTTTTAAAGGTTTTTTGGGGGGGGTGGTAATGAGGTTTATTTATTTATTTACTTCTTTCTTTTTTTTTAGAGGAGGTACTGGACCTAATACATGCTAAGCATGTGCTCTACCACGTTGAGCTATACCCTCCCCACCCCCTGCCTATTTTTATTATTTTAAGGGGAAAATCTCTTACACAGAGGGAGGGGAGTGGAATAGAGGAATATTTCTTGAATGCTTACTATGCGTTAGGTCTATGCAAGGCACTCCTTGTACATTGTTTCCTTGAGCTTGTCAACAATCCCTGAGATACAGGTCCCCATTACCCTATTTTGGGAATGAGGAAACTGAGGCTCAGTCAAGTTGGATGACTTGATCCCTTGGTCACATTAAAGCGGGATTGGGATTCTGCTGGGCTTCTGCAGGTATCCTGAGAATTGGATTGAGGGCATCCCAAATTGCAGAGTGTCATGAGGATGGGAGGGGGAAGATTGATCAAGCCCTTCTCCTGCTCTTTGTTAATTCTTCATTCTCATCTAAAGTCACAGCTCCTGCTCCAGACCTTTCCAGAATTCTTTGGAGCTGGGCAAAAACATGCTGCCTCTTTTTCTCTGGGTATGTGTGTGTTTCTTCTTCCTGATTGATTTTCCTTTATTTAATCTGGAATTCTCTTGGGCAGTGGTATTCCATGGTAGTGCTGTTACCGAGACTGGTCAGAGGAAAGCGGGCAGCCTGTTCCTTATAAATACCATGAGTCACATGTCTTCTCGACTGCCAAAAACACTCATGCAGAACCCAAGGCCTCTTCCTTTGGCCTGCATAAATTTCCCAAGGGCTGGTAGAACAGTGCATCCTTTGTCTTCACAGATTCTCATGTTCTCCTGGGGTCTTTTTATCTTAGGAACCTGATTTTCGTCTGGTCAAGGATCTTTTCTCAGCCTACCAGAACCACAGTTCTGATCACCAGCTACAGGGAGCAGTGGTGAATCTCAGCAAGGGATGGGGAGCCAGGAGGCCTGGCTAGACCACTTAAGAGCTGTGTGACCCTGAACAACCTGTAAACTTTTTGAGCCTCAGTTCCCTCAGCTGTAAAATGGGATGATAATAGTTGCTAAAGGCACAGGCTACAGAGGCTGATGGGTCTGGATTTGATTCCCAGGGACTTGAAAACTAGGTAACTTTGGGCAAGTCCCTCACCCTTTGCAAACTCAGTTTTCTCACCCACAGAATGGAGATTATAATAGTCCTTAACCTCTTGGGTTGTTGCACACAGTACATGAATTAAAACATGGGAACACTTAGGACAACTGTTGGCATTGGCCATGCTCAGTGAATGTTGGATATGGCTATTTTATTGTTATTATTATCCAGCTTACAAGGTTGCAGTGAGGTTCAAATAGGCTGATGATGTGAAAGTGTCTGATACAGAGTTTGGAATATAAGAGATTCTTTAAAATGGTTATATTAGGTCTTCATCATCAGGGTGTAAAACCTTTGAGGAGGCAGCAGTTGGAAAGGAACCATTCAGTTATGAGTTCTGTTCAGCCAACATACACCGAACATGTACTGTGTCCCAGGCTCTGTGCTGGTTGCTCAGAACTTAGAGATGATCCTCGCCCATCCCCTGGCCCCTTGGAGCACATCATCTCAGGAGGAAACAGCCACTGACTGTATGCAGCGAGGATGGAGATGGCTAATGAGGGAGCATAGAAGGCCACAGTCTTCCCTGGCTCATTGTTTTCATGAAGTTTGGTTTCTATTTTATTCCCAGTGGTTTCATCTCCCAGTGCTGTGAGTGACCAGAAAGGTGAGGAGAGGCCAGGTAATAAACGGTCATGCTAAGAAGTTACCACTCATGAGCAACTGAGAGCCGTGGGAAGAGCTAGAGCAGGAGGAAGGAATGAGCCCATTTGTATTTTAGAAAGACAGCTCAGGCAGCCACATGGGCTGGATGGGAGAAGGTAGATGAGGGTAGTGAGCCCCACTTGGAGGCTTTTCCCACCAATTAGGTAATAATAACAGGGACCCAAAATAGGGAGACAGATTTAAGAGATCTATAAGGAAGAAAGTTAACAGGTTTTATCCATGAAGACAGGTTGACAGGGCTGCCACTTACTCAAGGTGTGTGAGGGAGTGAGGATGAGATCTCGTGGGGAGAAGGGGCCCTTAAGCCCCTCAGGGTCTCCTTTATTTCTATGGAACTTCCCGTCATGAGCTCCCTTTGACATGCCCATGGGTCATGGAACCAAGCTGGGGCTGAGAGGAGATGGAGAACTAACTCAAGGGACAGCTCTGGTGTCCCCTGAAGGAGACTCTGAGGGAAGTCCTCAGGTGGGCCTTTCTGCTTCACCTTGGGATCAGAAGGGCTACAAGTCAGGAGCTCTTGAAAGTCTCGAACTTTCTAGAGACCACCATGTTGGAGGACTACCATCTGCCACTGGGCACAAGAAGAGTGACAGCCAGGTTCCTCTTCCTCCCGGGCGTTGCAGCTTGAGAACTGGTCCACTGATTGGATTGTCTTTCATCCTCCAGATGAGGATGCATGAAAGTGTGCCGTTTGTCCAGCTCTTACCTGTCTCTGACGTGGGGTGGGTCTGATAGTCCCTGAAGAAGCATCTAGTTGGCTTTGACAGATGCCTCCAGACACAGCTGAAAACTTGACACACCTGTACACAGCTACCTGGCTCCAAGGAGGTCCTTAATAAATGTTTCCCTCCAGGCCCAGGGCCTGGCTCCCCGCAGGCCCTCAAAGCACAGTTCCTGGCTGAGTACGTGCGTCTCCTTGCTGCCTGCCCCTTGGGGTCACCACCTCTGACACCTTGCAGGAAGTGAGGGTGATTGATGTTTGTAATGACCTCAGGCTGTTTTGACGGTCTTCCCATGTGTGCAGGCACAGCTCTGTCCCTTTCCAAGCCAAACCCAGCCTGTGCCAGGCATCAGGTCTCTGAAACAGGGGCCAAGTTCCCCTTGGCATGGGTACCACGGGCCTCTCTTTAAGCTCCCGCTGACTGGTTCTCGAGACTGTTTGCACAAGACCCTGTCTCCATCCTTGGTTTTCCACAGGAAGGACAGAAGAGATGGTGGACAAGCCCAGAGCAGAAAGCTCTGATCTGACATTAGCAGAGTCAACACAGTCACCTGCCTGGGGATAAGGGACATTACAAGGGGCTCAGGTTTTGTAGAAGCTAGCCCAGGCTTGGCTAACGGTCTGGTGTTATTTCTTCCTCTCTTGTTGTTTGTGGCATAAAATAAGGACATTTCCAGTTTGAGAGCATCCCTTCCCCCCAGCGTGGTGCTGTTTGGTTTCTATGCCTTGATTGACTTCCATCTGCCACCACACAGGGCACCTTACTCTTCAGCTTTTCAAACAGATGGTCAGGAACGAGAGCCAAGTTTGGGAAATCGTCAGGCCCAGGGAGAGCATGGCGCTGGGAGTCAGGGGGCCGGTATCCAGTCCTGGCTGAGCTCCCGACTCATGGTGGGTTCCTGGGAAGGGAGCTGGGAAAAGCAGTTTGTTTGAGTTCCTTGTTGAAGTGAGAGTATGCCTGTGTTTACTCCCCCAGGGAGTGTCAGCCTGTGTGGTTTTCCAGACGTTTGTGTGTGTTAATTCCCACTGAGTTAAGTACAAGTCGTTCCATTGATGGCAGCCGACTTCAGACACCCTTGGACTCCCCAGAGGCTGGCCAACAGCAAAGCACCTACCTGCACAAGGGCCCCTGGTGATGACGCCAGCAGCCTGGGGAATCCAACCTGGCATCCCAGGGCCAGAATGACTCAGGATTGGGAAGGGCACTCGGATGCTACTGGCAAGCACAGAGGCCTTCTGATGTGGCTCCTTCTCAGTCCCAGGCTGCCTCTCCACGGGGCCCCTTCATCCCATGCGCCGTGGAGAGTCAGTGCCCTCTCCTCTCCTATAATTCACACACACCCACGCCATCACCTGGGGTCTCCAGTTCTGAGACCAGACGTGAAGAGGTGCAAGTTTCCCATCTCAGCTCTTGTGATGCGCCCCTGCCAAGCCCTGACTGGGTGAACCGTAGCAGGCTTAATGATTTTTAAGAGAGAGAGAGAGATGATAAGAGCATTCAGTGAGCGTTATATTTGGATTGAGGTTAAGATGAGGGCACCTCCAGAGAGTGAAGTGATGGATACAAGGGAGAAAGACAACTGGCCCCTTTTTGAAAATCTGTCAAGTGCACGACCGGCGGGCCAGGTGTGGGAATTCTCACATGTACCCGTGAGGTACCCCCATCTCACAGATAAGGAACCGCATGGCTGATGACCGGCAGAGTTGAAATTTAACCCCCAACATGCAGACGCCAAGACTCTGGTGCAGGTGGAACACAAATGAAGGTTGATGTGACCAGCCGTGGTCTTGGCATGTCCGAAGCACCAAACGCTCCCTCCTATTGGGTCTTTCCCGTAGGTCTGTGATGGCAATTAGTTTTCATCTTGCCGATCAACTCAGAGGATTGTGATGGCACATCTGGGGTCCCTGGGAAAGGGTGTTGTGTTTGATTAGTAATTCTGCCAGATGCTTGAGAAAGGAAGTGAGGGATGTTTGCTTTACCTTTGGCTGACTCTGGTCTAGCATCCTGGGCAGCCCTGTTCATAAGTCTGGCTCGCCCACCCCTCTTGCTGGGGCTTTCTCCTCTCGCTCCCATTCACCTACTCTTGGCTTCTGGAGGCACGAGATCTTTTCTTATTCGGGCCCCAGATTCCCATCTTTTAAGCTTCAGGTTGCAACTGCCACCAAGCAAGTCACCTCTGTCTGTCTCAGCTGGCATCCCCGCAGTCTGCCCTCAAAAATTCTGCATGTCACTCTGGTCCTCTCCTTCTAAGACCAAGTGGACATTCCCCAGCATCCTCTGCTCCAGACCGGCAGCCTCCCTCCCCACGGGCACTTGCAGCTGTCTGTGTCCCCAGCCCCTACATCTGGAGTTGCTGGCTTCGGTTTCTCTTGGGGGCGGGACAGGCGTCTGCACCAGCCTCCCCTCCACCCTGTTCTGACATCAGCAGCCTGGCCAGCTTTCCTCCACGGGGTGGCAGGCCCTCTCACCCTGTCTCCTTCCACTGATTTATACTACATGAACAGTTTGAAAGACCATTACTACATGGGAGGGACTCACTGTCTTTTATCTTTGATTTTTCTGACCTCTTTGAGCTGGGGGTGGGGGTGCAGGGGGCGCTTGTGTCCTCAGTCCCCGTGTGGTAAGCAGACCACATGAGGCAGGTTCAGTCAGCCCGCCTTTCTCAGCTCAATAAGTCACCTCCCTGGACCAGTGGAAGAAGCAGGTTGTGGGCCCCGCTTTCATCCAGTTGAGATGGGGCAAATGATGTTCTGGAACATTTTCCTAGTAGCCATCAGCAGAGCGCCTGAGTAAAGCAGATACGTTGATCTCCACTTGGGTTGGTCCCTAACAGCTAAAGAAGGACTAGTCAGCACCCCAGACTGTTCACCTGGTTTATGTTATGGGCTGTCATGACAAACCTGGGTTTGAGAGGCCTTGGTGTCCCCAGTAACTGATGAAGGCCGGTGCTGAGTGTCTGCTGTGTTCCCTGTGGGCGCTGACGGTACCACTATGCTCTGTGTGGGTGCGATCTCACTGAATAACGCTCACAAGTAACTAATGGTGGCATGCCCTTCCATTTACAAATGCGGAAATGGAGGCTCAGGGAGGTTAAATGATGCGCCTAAGGGAAATCTGTGAACCAGGATGAAAACATAGAATTCCTAACTCCAAGACCCAAGTCCTTTCCCCCATCCTCAGCAAAGCAGGCATTATTTTCTCTTATTCTTGGAAACATTAATAAGAATTTCCAGGAGAAGGCTGGGCTGGGAAGGCCTCTGTCTGACCCGCTGTTTAAACCACTCCAAATGCTGAGAGCCAGCCAAGCCACAGCACAAATGGCCGGGGTTCAAACAAGTAAGTGAGGCCATCGCGCCTTTCCCATTAACATCTGAGAAGGGAGCAAAAGCAAGAGAACCAGCCTCTCCATCAGCCATTTCACCATCAGCCATGTCATGTTGGAGCCAAGACACTGAGCCGGTCACTGGCTTCACAGCTGGCCGGACATCTCAGCTGTCACTCAGCTCAGAGAGGCAAAGCGGCAGGACACTGACCCTTTGGCTTTAAGAATGAGCCCCTCTCCCTCCACTGCAGAGCCTGCAGACTGTCCTCCCGCAAAGCCCCGCCACGTTCCCACCGTCCGGACCCCCGCAGGCTGCCCGAGGCTGCATCCGTGACTGTTACTGTCCAGGCCACCGAAACATCTATGATAAAGGCAAAGACCGTTGCAGTCTGGCCTTCCTCCCCGTTGGTGTGACAGGCAGAGACTCACCCCTGAGACTCTCCTGCCCACAGTTTTTCGTAAGTCATCACTTGGGAACTCTGCTACCTGCACGTCTTCCCTTTTCCCCAGGAATACCTTTCAATCACTTTCATGCATCCACAGGCCCCTTCCGTGAGCTCAGGTGCCTTATGCATGGCAGGAGAATTAAAAATATGTGCAATCCTGCCTTCAAAGAGGGAATGATACTTTATTAATAGCACATTTTCTCCAGAGGCTCCAATGTTGCATTATTTACAGAACTTTTGTGCTGTCAAGTTACCACTTGGGCACGTTTGTCTCTCCTTGGGTCGACTTCAGCCTGAGGCTCTTTATTAGTATGGCCCCGTGAGCACCGTGGATGTCACTTAAACCTTTATGGTGACAGTGAGGGTAATCCCAGACGATCAGTCTGTAAACTGAGTTGTTGTTTTGTGTCACAACTTATTACTTTCTTAGGATGAGACAGGCAGAGAACTAAGGCCTGACCTTAAGCTGTGGTCTCTCTAAATGATGTGGGCCTCAAGTCACAGAGCACCTACCTTTAACTTGTATTACTAAAGACACACTACGTGCCAGACTGGGGAACAGAGGTCACAGTCAAAGGCAAAATCTGGCCAACAGAAATAATGTCTTTGGCCTTTATGAGTATAAAATTTGAATGTCTGTATGTGTGGCCTTCAGCGTGCAGGGTGCTTTCCAGTTGGCCACAGTCCCTACCACTCCTTATTGTCTCTCACCCAGTTTCTTACCTACCTATTCCCACATGGGTTTGGGTCTCCATCTCCTGATTAGCATAACATTCTCACTTAGTCCTTTTAATAACTCAATGAAGAATATTTTGTAGATGAGGATACCAAGGCCCATCTGGAGGTTATGTAACTTGTCCAAAGTTCACAGTAAGAAACAAGACTGAGGGTGGGGCTTGGTCTTCCTCCTGTCAGAGTCCCTGCTCTATTTCCAACCTGTTTATTTATCCAGTAGACAGATTGTTACTGTGCATGGTAATGGGCCAGGTCTGGCCTGGAGATAGGGGCTGGAAAGACCTGGCCCCGGTGATGATTTTGTTCTGTGACCTGAAGCATATAAGGAACTCAGTCCTCTGTAGCTGAGAGGAGAGTGAGAGAATGAGAGAGAGAGAAGGAATATAGCCCTGACTCTAAGGCCTTCACTGGGGAGTGGGGAAAGGGAGAAGGGAAACTGGATATAAACAGAGACAGTTTTCAGCCCAAAGATAGTGATCTGAGTCAAGTTTTTAAAACTCTCCCCAGAAAAATCCCACTGAAACAACCAAACAGATTATAATAGGAAATGCCACTTTGCCACTGAGAGTTAGGGAGGATGTGTCCACATACCTGAGACTTGGAGAAACTTAGCAAGATATGGTGGAGGGCAGACAAGGGCGCATTCCCCGCCCATCACCTCAACACGGCAGAATCTCTAAGCTGTTGGAAGTTAATTTACTATTAGTTTACTGTTTGGCATTCTGCAGTAAATCTAGGCTGTCTCCATCTCTTCTTCCCTGTCTCTGAAAGGCTGAAATAGAGCTCTGCACCATCTCTGTCAGAATCCCAAGTAGATGGGACCAGGTGAGATGTTGACGGTGAACCACGAAGGAGAAAGGCATTATCTAAGGTCTTTTTTTGATTTTGTTTTTTAAGAATTTCATGCAAAGAAAAGCACATTGGTTTGCCCCAAGACCTCTTCAGAACACTGAGTACCAGAATCTGGAAATAAAAGTTCTGGTCCAAGTATCAATCAAACTGTCTGCAGTAAATGAGGCAACAAACAATTTGAATAATTTGATCACTGAGCTTGATTTGAAAGATGTATCTGGAACACTGGCCCTTACTCTTTAAAGGAACCCTGTGGCCAGTCACCAGTCATGTGACTGTCCGTTTTGTACAGGCAAACATTTTTCTGAAAATATACGTACATTCTCCCTCATTTAATTTATAAATTTCACACTCAGGGTTTCCTCAAAGCAGGGCATAGCAGGATCGGACGTGCTAAGAAAAGTATCTCTGAGGTGGCAGGTGAGGGTTCGCTTCCTCTCGCTTTGCCCAGCCTGCATTGCAGGTTCCATACTTGCAAATAAGTCTCTGGAGTCGGTCACACCACTGAGTGGGTCTCCGTGGGCGTGGTCTCTGATGGACTCCAGGATGGCTCCCACGTCTCAGTGCCAGTTGAATGGATGTGAGCCAGGAACTGGGTGGAAATCTAGTGTCTGGAATTTCAGTCTGGTTCTTGCCTCTCATGTTTACTGGGGGCAGTGAGGAAGCCTGCCCTTTCTTCCTCCACAGGAAGTGGGTTAGGACATTGCAGTGGAGAAAGGCCACCAGGAGCCCATGCTGGGGCTCCCCAGCGGAGCCCACATTTTGTGCTCACAGAGGGATTCTCCCACAGCAGCCCCTCCTCTGCACCCCCCTCCCCAGGGCCCTGCACTGCTGGACGGCCGAGCCATCTGTCCGAGCGCCCTCAGTGTGCCATCTGGAGATATGCACCTGTCCTTCCCTCGGGTCTCAGAGGGACTTGCCCTTCCCACCTGGGCCTTTCCCTCTGCTCCTCTCCTCACCTGGGGCCCTGACATCTGAACACCCTCATGGGGTTCCTCATTCTTCTCCAGCTTCCGCTGTTTCTCTGCTGAGGTATTTGGGATGGAGACGCCTGCATCTGCCCCCCTCACTTCCCCGTCACCCAGTCCCCCGTGACCACCTGCGGTCTCACTTCTGCCTTCACTGCCTATGGAGAGTCTTCTTTCAAAAGTCACTGATGCTTTTCTTTCTTTTTTTTTTCAACATTTCTTTTTATTGAGTTATAGTCATTTTACAAAGTTGCGTCAAATTCCAGTGTAGAGCACAATTTTTCAATTATACATGAACATACATACATTCATTGTCACATTCTCTTTTGCTGTGAGCACCGATGCTTGTCATTCTTCTGGACCACCCTGCCAGGTTTGGCCCACTTTGGATCAGACGTTCTCTGGCGGTGTTCTGCAAAACCCTAGCATTTCTACAGGTTTCTCAGGTGCTTTGAGGAGAGGAGGCAGCAAGCTGGCCCCCATCCCACCTCAACCAGCGCACCTCTGTTCTTACCCGTGAGTCCTGGAGTTTTGTGAAGAGGTTATTAGAGATGGGCCTTGCTGCTCATGCTCACAGATAAAGTTTGAAAACCATGGCTGTGTCCGCATGAAATGCTCCTCTTTCCCCAGGTAGACACCCCTGGAAGGCCCGCCCTGGGGCAGTGCTCCGCAGACACAGGGGCTCCCGCAGGTTGGCCAAAGTCCTTAAGGCATATTGGGGTTTTGCAGGAATTACGGGAAGGCTGGCTGACCAACACTTTCTTCATGGAATTTCCCCAAATCCCATTGTGTGTGAATCCCCTCTCACCAATCTCTAGGCTGTTATCTTTTATTAAGAACCTCCTGTGGATTTTAATGCATCCTGACACAGCGCAGCAGAAGGGATGGGTGTGTGTGTCTGTGTGTGTGCACTCTTCCAATGGGTGACCGGACTCCAGAGTTCTGGCAACTTCTGACCTGGTTTTAGTGTTCTGGGGGGATCTGGGCAGCTCTGCACAGAAGAGTGTTTGTCTTGCAACCCCACACGGGCCAGGTTTCCTGGTTTGGGCTGATGGCTGGTCACTTTCACATCTTTCTTTGTTCAACGTTTCTATTTGTCATTTGCTCCACATTTTGAAATTGGGTTCTTTCATAGTCCTCTGTTGGCAGCAGATCACAGTTCAGTTTCCTGCAGTAGTTACTCCAATCAGCACGAGGCCTCAGCCCATAACTGACTATGATCATGACTTCCCTAAGAGCCTGTACGCAGTGTTTTGTCTCTTGTTAGTATCGCAGGGTTGTAGCCAAACTGTGGGGAGGAAGAGCCTTGTCTTAACTCAGGGACCTCCTGAGGTGTCTTTCTGGTTCTCAGACTGTGATTTCTCTGACCTCCCCATCCTGCCCACGGCTCAGACTGGTCTTGGGGGCCCTGGTGCTTCCCTCCCACCTGAAGGGCAGTGAGGGAAGGGGAGGGGCCCCGTGGAGTTGCCTTATGGGTGGGTGTCTTTAGTTTCTTTCAGGAGATTCCAAAGTTTATTTCTTCCATCTGTGAGCTCTTAGGAAGTCTGTGTTAACTAGAAAAATTAAATTATCTTCATTTTTTTAGCTTCGTTATATCTAATCAAGATCCTATAGGCTGAGTCATGCTACTAGGTAGCAAGATGTTTTGGGGCCAGGTGACCTAGTTCAGGCTTTGGTTCTGCTATTTGTGTGATGAGGCTTGTCTGTTATCTTCTCTGAGGCTCAGTTTCCTCATCTGTAGAATGGGGGCAAGGATATCTCCCTTGTATGTATTAAGTCTTTCAACATTTAGGAGTGTTTTATGCATTTTTTGTGTACGCTAACCATGGGCTAAGCCCAGAACTGGGCTCTCATGGAGCTCCCGTCTAGGGGGAAGTAAATCAAGGGGCAGTAACAATACAGGGAGGTTATGCCCTGTCAGGTTTGAGAACCACTGGTCTAGAGGGCAATGATCCCCCACTTCCAACCCAGAGGAATGGCAGGTGTGGGAAATAGGCAGCCTTAGGAGGCTGATGAGGACTCGATGTGCTTGGGAAAGAACTCCACATGCTTGGTCCAGGCGGGAGGTAGAAGGAGCTGGGGTTGAGATAAGGTTGTGAATTACAAGATGGAGCTCTGGAAGGCACTCTGGGGAGAGGCTCCGAAAAAACATGAGGCAGCTGGGGAGCGGGAGAGGACAGAAAGCCTATGAGGGTGCCTTCCTGGAAGTGTCCAAGGTTGCCAACAAATGATGAGCTGGGGGTTCAGCCAGCCACAGCATTTCCAGAACGATCAATCCCATTAATTTTCTAGGGGGCACAGGAGTATGGGTGAGGGCTAAGCTGGGGGAGGCCGTGCAGGGGGTGTTTACCCAGGGTCTCTGGGAGGGGGCAGCTGTGGCCTGGGCTAATCATGCCACTTTCAGAACCAAGCAGAGGCGGTGGGTCGGGAAACACTGGCCTCTCTGAACTGGGTTGAGATGAAGGGCAGAGGGCCCCTGTGAACACTCCCTACACTGACAGCTCCACAGCCCAGGCAGGAATATCCAGGATCCCTGAGCTCCCTGGTTCTTAATCTCTTTATGAAACCTGCAGTTCCGTATGTCAAGGGGGTTTCGTGCTGGGAAGGCTTGGTGATGGTGGTGTCCCCAGGTCGACCGCCAGTTACACTCAGTGGTCCCTCCTCTCAGAGGCCTCTGGGTGCAGCTGCTGGCCATGGGGCTCTTTAAAGGGCTGCAGTGCCGAATTCCTTCTCCCTGGACTTCCCACGCTGCCCTGTGTACAAACGGAGCTCCAGGGGAAAGGTGAATTTAGAAACGGAGTGACCGTGAGGGCGAGACAGAGATAGAAAGAACCTGTTGCAAACATTTCTCACCGATTGTCATCCAGATGACTCCTGTTTTAAGCATCACCTGCTCTGGCCCAAAGGGACAAGAATGTATTTGCAGGAGCAGCTCTAGATGCCCGGCATATACAGCACGGGAAGCGGTCTTCCAGGTCGGCCGGCTTGTTTTGCAAAATCAGGTTCAAAAACTTTGCCCTTTCCACATTTAGCAACATCTCCATGGGTGTGAACTTACATTATTACTGTCATATTATGAGTAATTCACTCTTTGATTTATGTTGCCTCTAAGTTACCACATCAGGCACTACTTCAGATTTCTGAAGCATTGGTTTAGAAGAAACCGTGTAAGTGTGTGTGTGGCTTCTTATAGTAATGAAGTGTTGTTACTTTTCAAAATCTATTTGCATTTTGAAAGATTGTGTTTCTTGGACTAAAAACATATTCTGAATCTTTAGTGCAGAGAGAGAGACCCTGGCATTCAGTGGGTTTAGCAAACCAGTTCTGGCCTTCCTCCTGCCCTCCCATCTATATATTTTTCCCTTTGGTCACTTGAAGCTACTCTAAATTTCCCCCATTCACCATGCCTTTGCTCCTGCTGCCCGCTCTGTTTCGAGTGTCTTTTGTCAAGGAGACTCCCTGATGAAAGCCTGCTTGTATATCAAGGCCCCAGATCAAGCGTTCTGAGCATCCCCCTCCCCAAGCAGAATGAACTGCTTCTTCCTCTGTGTCCCCTCGCATTCTTGTCACACCATCCCTCCTTGTATTTGTTACTCTGTATAGGGGTTGGTTATGTTCTAGTCTGCCTCCTGCAGAGAGTGTGGGATGGTACTATGTTGACAACCATCCATTCATTCATTTATTCCTTCACCAAGCATATCCTGAGGTCCTTCTAAACGCCAGTCCCTGTGCTGGGCTCCCGGCTTATAGAGAAGATTAAACCATTCACCGCACCCCCAAAGAGATCGCAAACACACAGAGACAGCCCTAGTCCATGTGGTACACCTAGTGATCCAGGCGGGCACAGAGGAGGGACATGACATACTGGACCTAGGGTTAGGGCTGGGGTCAGCGATGTCAGGGAGAGCTTCATGGAGAACGTGCTGTCTTGAAGAATGAGTGGGCACTTCTAGGCAGAGAAGGGGGAGTACCCACCTTTCATCAAAGCCTAGTCCAAGCGAGACTCTTGACATTTGTAATATCCTGGGCCTGGGTGAAGGCCAGGGCCCTGCATGGCCCACCTCACCCTGCAGAGGCAGCCAGTCTGTGCTTTGCTGGCCCATAGAAGGGCCAGTTTGTCTCAAGCATGTGGAATCTACCGGCCTGTCTTGAGTGGTCTGAATCTGCCGGGTATCTGCAAAGTCTGGAAACAGATATTATTTTATTTTTTAGAGATGGGAGACGTCCATGAAGACGTTGTGCGTGTTCCCTTGTGTTTTCAGGATGTGTGAACACCCTGGGTTTCTCTGGGTCCCTCCTTCCCTGAGGGACCTTCGGCGTGGAGCTCTCTCCCTTCTCCCACAATCTCTTCCTCTCTGCCTCACCCTTGACCACGCCTAGTCTCAACAGGCCAGAATCTTGCCCCAGCTGGAACCGCAGAAGGCTTTTTTCAAAAAAACATAATAAAACTTTAGGTGAAAATGGAAATATCTACATGTTTATTTTTAAGTGTCCTTTAAAAAATATGAAGTCGCTTTGTTGGTTGGGAAACATCAGAACAGGTCCACGTTTAACAGGTTTGCTCATAAAAAGAGGCTCATACTTGACATATTTAGAGAGGAGAAAGGGAAGTAATTTTTCGTATTATTTTTCTCTATTTTTCTTTTTAAACCAAAGAGAGCTTGGAAAATGTCTCCACCTTCTCCACCGCTGGTGGAATTTCCTGGCTTCGCAGTGCTGGTGCAGCCTTCTGTTGCCCAAACCGAAGAGTTAACCACGCCGGGCTTTGACCTTGACTTCTGCTTCCCTCTTTCAGCTGGAAAAAGCATCTTTTCAGGGCAGGTGTTAATAATGCGCAGGGAAGGCGGTGTTTGGGAACAGGAGAAGGACTTTGTGGGGAATGAAGGAAGTGATGAAAAAAGTGTTTTTCTGACATCTAGCTGTCTCTGTGGGTTGTCTCTGTTTTTCATCCACTTACACCAAAAGCATCAGTGAGTGTGGCAGAAATTTTACTGAAGGTTTCACGGAGAAGGAGGGTTTCATGACACATACTTTATGAAAAACAGCTTGAAAGCCGTTCTCCAACACGCCTGTGTCCTATAATTCCTGTTTCCTTAGTTTCCAACCCTCTCAAGTCCCTTCCTTTTTCCCTTTCCCCCTGGATATTCTGCCAGCCCCCCATCAAACCCAAAGCCTCCCACTCCTGTATTTTGCTGAGTAATTTGTTCTGGTGTCCACTTCCATGTCCAGATTTTCACTTTCCAGCCAACAGGGTTTTCAGCAAAATACCGTTACCAGAACCATAGCAGTGGGAAGTTGTAAGTAATATTTTGTATAACAAGCTGGAATAATAAGATAGTCTGGTAAAGTCTAAGTAGAGAAGTCATGGAAGAATTCCTGAGCCCAGGCTGCAATGAGCTCTATATAGAAAGGTTATTTCCAATTTCCCCAACCCCCAGCTCCCACCTTCCAGAGCTGGCCCAGGAATCCCCCTCCCCTTCCTTGGGGACAGACCCAGCCCAGCAGTCTGTTTCTATCCGTGATCCTCAGTTGAACTTGGCCTAAGGGACGTGTCTGGCCCTAGCTGGGTTCCGCAGCCCGAGGAGCAGGCGGAGCTGCTAAAACCTCAAAATAGTGCCAGCCCCTCCTGACAGCCTGGGCCCTCGGGGAACCTATGACTGCCCAGCAGGATGCACTTATTAAAACAACAAAACCTGAACCAGATTCTCCAAGATGCTGCAGATTGTGAGAGCACATTGCTATACCAGATTCCATGCCTGACAGACTGACAGATAGATGTGCAAGTGGAATGGACCGAGAGACGTGGAAGGGGTGTGGATAAATAGTGGTATTACCTAGAATCAGGTAAGCAGACGGTTCCCGGGGCTCCCATGGAGGAGACATTCGAAATGGCAGGACCGAAAAGGAAACTAGCATTTCTCTATGCCAGCCTGGTCCAGAGAGTGTCACAGGCACTGTCTCGTGTCGATCCTCACAGCCTCCCTAAGAAGTTACCAGACCCTAAAAGACTAAGGGTTGCCCAAGGCCATTCAGTCAAAACTCAGATGGAATGCCGGGGTTCGCAGGCATAGCCGCTGTGCCACGTTGCCTCCAAGGAGTTTGCTGGAAATCTTGTGCCAAATACTATATAATAATGTTTTCCTCCTTTCCCATCTGCCTTCCATCAGGAGGAAGTGCCTCGATATTCCAAGAGCATCTAAACCAAGCATTCTTGCATTTATTTTGAGACGTTATTAGTGCTCATTTCATTTCATTCAAGATGCCAGCTGGCGGGAGCAAAGTCGCGCCAGCTAAGCTCATGGTATAAACAGAGTCTTGCTAATGTGAGCCCACCCCACCTGGAGATTTCACCTGGACCCAGGAAACCTCCCCTGTGCAGACCATGGTCTCTCGCTGCCCTTCTCTGTGCCCTCTACCTCGGCATGCCAACTTCTCTGTTCTCCTGTCTAGGTGAGAAGACTCTTTCTCCCACCAAACTCTACAAATGAATCTTCCATTCCTCCACCCCTCCCGCTGTTCCCAGGCTGTACTCTGTGCTCCAGCACCCCCAGGTGCTCTTCCCGGCCCCAGATTCTCTGCTCGTCCACCCTCCCCGTGGGTTCAAGGCCAAGTGCAGTGCCACCTCCCTTCATGCCCAGATGCATCAGGCTGGATTGACTTCCCAGGCACATCACCGGGACCGTCAAAGTCTTCTACTTCTCTCTATGGTCCTCAGCCGCCTCGGGAGTCGGGAGGTCCTTTAAGGCAGAATCTCTCTGTAACTTATCCTGGCATTCCTAGGACACATGCCAACGTCCTGTTCAATGGTATCCAACATCTCCACAGCTTTTAAACATTCACAAAGTACGTTTGCACCATCTCTTTGGACGTGAGGCAGGAATTCCCGTTTGACACTGAGGTTCAGATAGATCGGGCAGCTTGCTTCACATAACTCAGCAGGTCAAGGCCAGAGCACATGTCTGATGCTGGTCCTGCCTGGCTCCAAAACGCGTGCTCCCAGCCGCTGCCCTCTCTTGGGGCATCCAAAGTGGTCTGTGTGTCTTTGGTGCCCAGGTATTGGGGCTCAGTCGAGAGTGTCTGGCACACAGGAGCTGAGGCATCTTGCTTTGCAGCTCTCCCCTCTGTGAGGGAGAGGACGGAGGCTGCAGCCCAGGTGAGGCTGATGGGGTGGGAGGCAGGTGAGGGAAGCAACTGATGGGCGGTGGGGGGCCAGCCACCCTCACTCACACTCCCTCAGGTAAGAGGCACTCTGCCCAGAGGCCCGAATGCCATTTCTCCTCTGTCATCAGGAACCGCATTCCACAGCACAGGAACCCTCTGTTCAAAGGAGGCCCCATCAGGAGCCAAGGCCAAGTGTGTGTGTGTGTGTGTATGTGTGTGTGTGTGTATGTGTGTGTGTGTGTGGCTTCACTGGAGTCCAGACTTAAGAATGAGTTAAGGAGACAAACAAAGGAAGAAGGAAAGGTTGTCCCCACTGGGGGTGAGATAAGTGTAGAGCCGGAAGACATAAGTGTCTATAAAAGTCAAGTGCAAAGTCCCCAGCGGGCTCCCTGAGCCGCTTCCCATCCCACATCCCCGCCAGACGGGGCCTGCAGGGGGCCAGCACCTTCTCAGGCTGCAGAGCCGGCCAGACCGCCCGGCCTCCCTGGGCAGCAGACAGGCAGCGTTCAGCAGGGCGGCAGGCACCACTGCTGGTGCCAGCCGGGCTCCCCCGGCAGCAGGCCCGCCCCGGCAGCACTTCCCTGAGGAAGCAAACAGGCCGGAGGCCCAGGGAGCGGCATGGGCCGCACTGCTGGGATGGCGGGGGCCCGGCCTGAGGCACAGAGGTGGGCCAGCCCTGGGCCTGAGCGCCTGAGTGTTTGCCCAGGTGCCCTGGACAGAGCAGCCTGGGGTGCAAGGCCTGGCTGCCTGAGAGGGAGCTGTAGGCGGTCCAGGCCAGGAAGCCAGAGGGGTTTTAGGTTACATGAGAAATACCAGCAGGCTTCCTGGAGTGGACTGAGTCCAGTGGTCAAGGAACAAGCAGGCTTGGAGGCGGTCTGGCTCCCCACTGTGTGGCCACCACGCCTCAACTCCGTGAGCTGACAGAGCAGCCCTCTGTCCTCAGCAGCCACAAGTGGAGGAAGGCACTGCTTTCGGAAACATTCAAGCTGCTATCCCAGATCGTGGGGCTGTGGCCAAGGCTGGCTTGAGAGCCTCTCCCGTCTCCTCCGAGGAGGGGAGACTGTGCCTGACGTAAGGGGGCAGCTACAACTCAGTGCCCCCTGATTGTTGCCATGTGGGAATTTGACCCTGAGTTGCCAGATCCTCAGATTTTCCAGCAAAGCTGAAAATCCAGATATTTGTGTGAGATTTCTCAATTTTTGAAATTCTAAAAAACATCAAGCAGTATGAATGCCACATCTGCAGGCCAGACTTGGTCCCTTGGCTGCCAATTAGTGACCTCTGCTCTTGGCCTTTGGAATCCAAGGACCATCCAAACAAAGGGTCCCCCATTAGTGATGGGATGAAGGTGGGATGGAGAGAAAGTTTGAAGAGGGGCCCCGAAGTCTGCAGATGAGGAAGGCTTAACCCTTCCTCCACTCCCCAAAAAGGGCAGGAACTGCTTCAGTTTCTTCTTGGTTGTCATCTACGCTCTGGGTGCAAATATAGGGGAAGGAGGAAAGGGATGTGATTTGCAGAACATGGACCTTGTTTCTCTCTCAGGCATTTCCAGTTGCACTCGGCCTGACCTCATTCTGCTGGTTTGCCTCAGAAGGTATACCCACCGGGAGGCTCTTGCCCCCTCCCCACTTCCCTTGTCTGTTCACGGCTTCCCCTCATAGATCCCTGTGGTCACCAGAGCTCTCCTCCTAGGAGGTTTGGCCAATGCCAAGTTTGGGAGGCTGGTGGCCAACCAATCAGAGTAGCTGGCAATATTGGTGGGAATTAATGACAGTGTAGCATAGTGAGAGAAAGCACAGAGCTTCAGGATCAGGCAGACCTGGATTCAACTCACAACTCTTTCCCTAACTAGCTTTGTGACCTTGAGACAATTACCCAATCTTCCTGCAACGCTATTCCTTTATTTGCAAAGTGAGGATAGTAATTCCTTCCTAGAAGGGATTAAATATGAAGATGCATGGAAAATGCCTAGCACCATACCTGGCATATATTAAGAGTAATCAATAGTTGTAATTCATCCTTAATTCTTCTTGATTTGAATTCCTAACAGAAGATGCAATGCCAGGTTCTCAGCAACCAACATACAAACACACTCTTGGAACAGACACAAGTTGGATGCCATCTGTCCATGTTTTATAGATGTATTTCCAGCTCATCTTTTACCTTGGTATCTTTTAAACAAAACCATGATGAACTGAAAGGTAATACATTATGCATTAAATAATCTTTCACTTGTCTTTTCCTCTTACTTGACCTCCTTCCACTCACCAGGACCTTTACTCTGCTCTCCTGTGTTCACTGACTCACCAGCCCACAAATATTTATTGAGCACATGTCTTGCTCCCTGCTCTCCGGGGACCGATAGCCAGCATGGGCTGCAGGTAGGCAGATAGGTGATGGCAGTCAGGGTGGGAACAGAGGGAAGTTCATGGTGCTGGAAGGGCCTGGGGCCAGGAGAGAGGCCTGCTGTTCACCAGAGAGAAAAGCTGGGCTCATGGTGGCATGGCACCTGGGAAAAGAGAAGACCTCTCCTTATTTTACTGATGGGGAAACTGAAGCAGGGAGGAAACTGAGGCAGGGAGGAACCTGACGTGGCCCAAGGCCTCTCAGGCAGTCAGGGCCAGAGCAGGTGCGAACGCAGCCAGTGTTTGCCTGGCTTCCCCTCGTCTGGATCGCTGACTCTCCACAGGGCCTGGCCTCTGGGGGAGCCGGCCTCACACACTCACCTCCCAGGCAGGCAGGGCGCGGAGGCTTCCACAGCCCGGGCCAGCTTCCCTGGCACCCACACCCAGCTCAGGAGCAGCTGATGGGTGGGCGTGGACTTCCTGCTCGTGTGACCCCCACCCGTGTGCCACCCTCTCCTTCCTGGGGATGAGCTGCAGCTGCCTGAGTCCCCAGCCAGCCTGTGCCCCTTCCCTAATGGCTCAGGGTGTCCCAGGGAGAAAAGCTGGCAGAGCTCCGGCCAGAAGCAAAAGCCATTAAATAAGCCGAATGCCAGGAGGAAGGGGCAGGAGGGGGTGGAAACAGCTGCAGGCCCCTCTTCCAGATTTAGCCAGGCGACTTCTTTGCCCGCTCCTTTCCCTCTGAGCTTTTTGGGTGGCCATTGCCTCCATGGTGGGAGTGTGACCCTGAAAGCCACCCCCAGGATGAGTCATGGGCTGTGGCAGCCCAGAGAGGAATGTCTACTCATTTCGGTGGAGGCTTTTTAAAGCCAGTTGAACCTGACCAGCTGCTCCGCAGTGAGTAGGGCTGGGGCCAAATGGGGCTGCCCCTCATTTCCTGTGTCCCCACCTCCCCTCCAGGCCCTGCCATCCCCAGGGAGCATACCTGGTGACAGCAGAGAGCGTGGTATGACTGACGCTGCCCTAGGAACGCAGCGAGGCTGGGGCCAGGAGCTGGTCGAAGCCAGGCTGGGCTGGCCCTGGGTGGGAGCAGGGGCGGCTGCAGGCCCAGCCGCCCCCCTGGGCAGGGCCCAGAGCCCCAGAATCACCACACCACACGTCCAATTCCTGTTTATTCTTCAGAAGACCCTCCAAATCAGCTCGTCCACAGTGTCCCTAAGTATGATAGATTTGTGAAATGATTTCAAATGCAGGTAAACTAAAAAATTGCTTTTAGTAATCAGTGATTTGATGCTGGTTTACTAGAGGATGAAGCTAATATTTGAAAAGGAGTACAACTTAAGACATATATTAAACAAATATTGTGCTACGGCCAGTATATAATCATGTCATTAAAAAAACGTTCAGTGGTACATAAATAAGTAAATGCTGGAAACACTGATCATCACCTCCCTCTTCATTCCCGTCTTCTGGTCTTTCTCCCCTCCTTCCCCTGGTCTCTGTCCAGGGAAGATGGTGTTTGTATAATGTTTCTATGAACGGACTTGGGTTCAGTGGGACCAGGAAGCACTCATGCAAGCCTTCAACAGTTCCATGGTGACTTGGGCTGTCACCTGGGATGGGACAGGTGAGCAGGAACTGGGATAGAAAGTCCTGTTTGGGAGGTAGATCAAGTCACCGGGCGGGGCTGGGTTAGAACCAGGACAGTGGGAGAAGGCTGAGGTCCTGGAGGCTTGGTGCAGATGCACCGGATGACTGGGGAACCCAGGCAACATTCCAGGGCCAGCCCCTCCTGCCTCCACCGTCCAGAGCTGAGTGAGCCCTCCCAACACAACCCGTCCTGGCCACCCCAGTGACAGCTCAGTCTGACCCTGTCCTGGGTGGGCACGCCCTCTGCTACACCCACCCTACCCCGAAGCCATTGCTGGAGGGCGAGGGGCAGGTGCTTCCTCTTCCCACCCACTCCGTCTGCATCCCCATACACACACCATGTGCTTTGGGCCAGACCAGGTGGAATCGGGAAGGACAGGCCCTCGGGAAGGACAGTGATGGAATAGCTGTTGCCTAACCCTTTTGCAGTATCAGTGGGCACCTCCCCCATCCTTCAGCTCTTGCAGTGGGTGTGGGACCCGCATTCACATGCTCATGTAGTCACTCAGCCCGCCAGGAGTACTGTTCCCCTTCATCCTCCAGGTCAGTCTTAAGCGTCTTGCAGGGCTCTGAGCATCCTGAGGCTCTCCCTGCCCACCCTCCTCCCAACCTACATTCACTTCTCCTGATGTGCTGCTCCCTCAGAGTGTCCCGTATTTGCACCGAACATAACTCGTTCTGTTGTTTGTAATTATGTATTTGGTTTTGTGATTATTTGATAACACTTGGTCACCCCAGTAGTTTCAAGAGTCTGGGGAACATGACTGCTTTGTTGAATATTGATTCGCCTGTGTTGGCTCAGTGCTGGACTGTTGAATGAGTGAGTGAATGAATGAATGATAGACTTTGGAGTGAGACAAGTTAAGGTTTGAATCTTGATTCAGCTACTTCCTAGATAAGGGGCCATGAGCATCTTTCTGAGTATCGCCTCCCTCTGTGCCTATAAGCAGAAGCATAATTATTCACCGAGCTGTGCTATTGAAAGGATTACAATTATGCATGTAAATCACATAGACTGAGCCCAGCTTTACATTATTATTCTTTTTTTAAAATTGAAGCATAGTTAATTTACAATGTTGTGTTAGTTTCTGGTGTACAGTATAGTGATTCAGTTACATGTATACATATATATGTATTCTTTCTCATATTCTTTTTCACTATAGGTTGTTACCAGATATTGAATATAGTTCCCTGTGCTATATAGTAGGACCTAATTGTTTATCTGTTTTATACACAGTAGTTTGTATCTGCTAATCCCAAACTCCTAATTTATCCCTCCCCCTCTTTGGTAACATAATTTGTTTTCTTTGTCTATGAGTCTGTTTCTGTTATGCAAATAAGTTCATTTGTGTCATTTTTTTAGATTCCACATATAAGTAATAGCATGTATTTGTCTTTGTCTGACTTACTTCACTTCGTATGATAATCTCTAGGTCCATCCACGTTGTTGCAAATGGCATTATTTCATCCCTTTTTATGGCTGAGTAGTATTCCATTATACATACATACATACATATATATATATATATATATATACACACATACACCACACCTTTTTAATTATTATACTTATGATAATAAAAATTGATAATAATGATGATGGTTCTAGTGTTCAGTGAGTGCTCATATGTGTCACATGATTTATAAGCACTCTTTAGAGGATTCTCATTCCCATTTAATAAATTAGAATATTAAGGCTCAGAGAGTCTAAGTGACTTGTCCAAAGGCACATAGAGAGCAAGTGACAGTGCCTAGGGGTTTTTTCCCCTAACAGCTTTATCGAGATCTACTTACCGTAAAATCTATTCTTTTAAAACATACAATTCAGTAGTGTTTAGTATATTGACAGAATTGTATAACCATCATCCCTACCACTATCAATTTTTTGAACATTTGATCACCCCAATTAGCAGAAACCCTACCAGCATTAGTAGTCACTCTCCATTCTCCCTCCCCCATCCCCCAAAAACCATGAATTTATTTCCTAACTCTATGGACTTACCTATTCCGGACATTTCATGTATATTTCATATTTGTGTGACATCATATAATAAGTGGCCTTTTGTGCCTGGCTTCTTCTACTGAGCATAAGGTCTGTCCATGTTGTAGTGTGTGTCAGTACTTCATTCCTTTTTATGGCTAAATAGTAGTCCGTTATATGGATATACCACATTCTGTTTACCCATTCATCAGTTGATGAACATTTGGGTTGTTTCACTTTTTGGCTGTTATGAACATTCCTGTGCGAGTTTTTCTGTGGACATGTTTTTACTTCCCTTGGGTATATACATAGGAGTGGAATTGCTGGATCGCATGGTAACTCTATGATTAACCATTTGAGGAACCGCCAGACTATTTTTCAAAGCTGCCTCACCATTTTGCATTCCCACTGGACATGAGTGAGGGAGCACACAGATTTAGACCTAGTCCGCACTTTGACTCTTTATAGTGCCTTATCCTACACTACTCATGGTCACAATCAGCTGGGCCAGTGGAACCCATGTTCAAATAGACTGTATCCAAACTCGTTTTCTTGGAGTGGTAGTGTTCGTGGATTCTGAGACCAGCTGGTTTGGCAAGTGCGTACTGGCAACACCTAACACAAGCTAACGTTTACTGAGCACGCACTATGTTCCAGGTGGTGAGCTGAGTACTTCAGGAAACTGCCCTGGCTGGGCAAAGCTGCTGCTCGGTGTCCAGCTCATCTTGTTTTTCAGAGACATGGATGGAAGTGAGGCAGGCTTACCTGCTGGAGTGAACCAATTAGGGAAGGATTTGGGTGGTAAGCTTAAAATTTAAATATCACAGGCGGCTGAATTGAAAAGGAAACTTTCTAAGCCTGAGTGTGAAGCCCTATCTCTTGGTTCATCAGCTCAGCCACAAATATTAAACCAATTGGTGGTCCTTGTCCTGGTGAAAAGATTGAGGAGCAGGGTGGGGCCACAGGTAATTCCTATTTGCTGACTGTGTGTCAGAAGCCCTGAAGACATTTTTTAAAAGATTGATTCCTGGGTCATATCCCAGATGTACAGAATTCAGATGTCCAGGAAAGGGCTCAAGAATTTGTATATTTTTAAGTGCCCCAGTTGGTTCTTATGTAGCTTTTGTGAACTAGTGACTAGTGAACTTAAGGCTCTGTGTAAATAAAAATACTATTAATAAAGCAAACTTGAGTCAACAGAAGGCTTCCAGGGGTGAGGTGGAACCTGGGCGCTCCCTCATCTCCAGCAGCAACTCAGGACCACTTTGTGAGGAGCCGGAGAACTGAGAGGCCACACAGGGTGATGATCAGGCCCGTCACATCGTGAGATCCGGGGGCAGAGCCTTCAGCATCAGACGGTCCTTCCCCTTTCTCTCCAGCAAGATGCCTTTGATCATCCACTGCAGTTTGTCACTGTGTCATGATCCTACCTGCCAGGGCCAGTGGCCAGCAATGCTCCTGAGAAGACAGGTCCTCACTCCATGTGCTCAGAAGACCCATTCAGAGGCCATCTTCTCCCAGCACAGCAAAACCATGGGCTTGTTCAGAATGTTACAGAGCGACAGGATGCTGAAGCAGGGTGATCGCCACCCAGGTAGCAGATACTAATCAGCCCACCTGCCTAGACAAGAGGGGTTGGGAGCAGCAGGTGCAAACAGTGAGCTTCAGACACCCACGACTCCTCCTGGGACTCTCTCCGTGACTTTCGTGAGATGGTGATGTGGTGATGCACAGCTCTCCAGCCTGTGTCCCCGTCTCCAAGAGGGGGCCGCAGGGCTCTGCACCCCAGTGTGGCAGGTTGAACCGGATGATCTTTAGACTTTTAAGAAGGAGATGACCCTGATAAAACAGAAAGTGGATTATTTACCAGAAAATCTGGAAGAAACCTGAGCGAGAGCCGTGCAGGATGCTGCATGGTCTGGTAGGGCTGGCCTTCACAAGCCGCGTGGATTTCTCCTACTCTGGCCTCATCACCTGGGCCCTGCCAGCCTTTTTCCTATAGAGAAGCCACTCATGCTCTGCGGTTCTGGGAAAGAGGCCGATGAGAGATTTGGTTCCTGGACAGCCGCCCCTCAGCTGTGCCTGCCCCGTGCTCGACACCTTGGGTTGGCCTCACACAACCCACTCGACACCTTGTAACGCATTTACAGCCCTGTTGGCTCAGGAACAGCTGGTGGGGAGGCAAAGCCTCAGCCTGCCAAGACCCAAGCCCACAGGGCCTTTTCCCCTTGGCCGGGACTCACGCAGTGGCTGGCATTTCCAGGGAGAGAGGTGAAGTCAGTTCACATCCCCCTAGTTGTAGAGAATCTCTCTGGGGGTTATTCTTCCAACGTGCATCAGCAGGGGAGAAAGGAGACCACCTTGTGATGTTCCTAGGGAGGGTGGGAGACTCCTCGGAGAGTCCAAACAGCCTGGAGGGTGTGGGAGCAGAGGTGAAGTCAGTTCACATCCCCCTAGTTGTAGAGAATCTCTCTGGGGGTTATTCTTCCAACGTGCATCAGCAGGGGAGAAAGGAGACCACCTTGTGATGTTCCTAGGGAGGGTGGGAGACTCCTCGGAGAGTCCAAACAGCCTGGAGGGTGTGGGAGCAGAGCCGAGCCAGCAGCTGCGGGTGGCAGGGAAAGGCAGGGCACCTGACCGAGCAGGTGGTGGGCCTGGCTGGCAGCCAGGTGCTGGCGGCCGGACCGCCCGCCCCACGTGCACCAGGCGGGGACTTCAAATGCTCTGACGGCTTTGCTGGCCCCAAGGGTGCAGCTTGCCTGTGGACGGGAAGGGGGGCCTGGGCGGGAGGAAGGGGTGCAGGAAGCTGATGCCCAGCAGCAGTTTTCCCAGCCCTGCAATGTGGGGTGCAGACATCTAAGAGGGTCCCAAGCAGACTTTGCCAGATCACCCCAACTGAAGTCATTCTGTGCTCCCGGGCTCTCACGTTGGTGTGTCCCCTGATGAGTTCATGCCCCCTCCCCCGTGGCTTCAGGGACCTCTTTAAACTGCATCTACAGCCCACATCATTCTCCTGGTCTCCGGACCCACCCACACAGCAGCCTGGTGTACATCGACACTTGGCCTTGACGGCATCTCACATCCAGCAGGCCCTTCCAGCCAGCTGAGAAATACGCTCACCATTCTCTTGGAGGGGAGACCCACCCTCCCTCCGCCCCAGCTCCAAACCCCTGAGTCATCCTGGTCTCCTGCCTTGGGCTCACCTCCTTCACGCAACAGGATGAGTGACTGGCTCTGCCAGCACCCTGAGAGGCTGCGGGCCTGGCCCGGCTTCCGTGCACACACATGCCAGGTCAATGCGGTGGAGGAAGATCATAAAGGATGTGTGAGGTTTCTCTTGATTTGAAAGTCACGTTTGCTTAAGGGGAGTGAGCAACAGAGAGAGACAGCGCACATGTGGGAGCAAGAAAGTTTATCAGAAAGCAAGGTTAGGGTCCTCAGGAGGTTCTCAAAGTGAGGCAGAATGGAAATAGGCAGGCGTAAGAAAAATATATGAGTAGGGATATAAAGGTGAAAAAAATAAGGTTCTGGGCCCTCCAGTAACCCACATTCTAGCATGTGGGAGACATGTAATAAATTCTATGATGATGATGATGATGATGATTAAAATAATAAATGACAAGTGCTAAATAGAGATGGGAAGTGAGGAAGAAAGTAGTGATTAATTCCTGTTGGCAATCCAATAAAGCCTCCAAGAAAAGGCGAATCTTAAGTTGCCCTGAAAGGATGGTGCAAGGTTTCTCTGGGCATTGATGCTGGAGAAGGGTCTTCTAGGAAGAAAGAGCAATGTGGGGAAAGGCGCAGACCGTGGGAGTGCATAGGGCATTGTGTGTGGGGGTGTCTGCTGGTGGTCTAGGGTGGCCAGACCATGCGTTAGAAGGTGGGAGAGGGAAAGTGGTGAGAGGTGAAGTTGGGTAGGCAGCTAGGGGCTCCTTTATGAGGGGCCTCAGATGACATCAAAAGTCTTGGAAGGTGCAAAGTGCAAGCTGCCTTAGAGAAAGACTGTTCTGGCAGCAGAGCTGGGGGTGAATCAGAGAAAGGAAGGGACTGGAGACAGCAGGCTGGTCAGGACCCCACTATGACTGTCCATGAAGGCAGTACAGAGGCCTCATGCTAGAGCCCATGACTGGAGAGAGGGTAAGGAGGCAGGCGGGCACTGTAGAACTTCAGCTGGGGCAGGATGAGGCCATGAGTGAGAGACAGAGGAGGCAGCTTGCTGGGCGGGAAGAGGCGCTTGTCTGAGAGCTGGCCGTGGCCCTCCGGAGGAACTATCAGCTCCTTGCAATAGCGGAGCAGCCAGAACAAAGGCAATGGCTTGAGAGTCAGACGGTTTGGACCCTAGAAGAGACATATCACTTGCTGATTATGTGAATCTGAACAAATCACTTAACCTCTGGGATCCGGGGTGGGGCGAAACGGATAGTAAGTAAATAGCCCAATGTCTGGTACAAAGAAGGCGCTCAACCTATTCATTCAAATCAGAATCAGAACCTTTTGGGGGATCAGTGGCCATTTTCAATATTTATTTTTGGAAATTGGAGAGATCCGAATAATTAACAGCAAGAATGGAATCCGTTGAGCCTTGAGGACGCAGTTTGTTTTCATGGCATGGGAAACATTCAGACCATATGCAGACGTTTCCTCCGGTACCATCTTCCTTTGTACTGAAACATGTTTTAAAAAAATCTTTTGTCTCCATTCAGAGAAGGGTCTGTCTCCTCTGTTGTCTTGTCACAACATACCCCAAGGGATAATCTCACCCCTGTCCTTTTACCCTTTTATACCGACTTTTATGCTGACTCTCCTGGAGGGGAGTCAGACAAGGTGGTGCTTATCTTGTTTTCAGTAGTCAAGGAGGAAAAAGATGGAGCGTGTGCTGTGCTAAGTGTTTGGAAGACGTTTGTTTGACTTTTGGCTCGTCTTTGTTCCAACATGAATTGAACTGTAAACACACGAGAGCAGCTTCTAATGATGCCGAGGTAGCTGAGCAGGGAAACGCCCCAACAGCCCTCACTCGCCTGTGCCACGTCCGTGAGTCCTGCTCTGCTCACTCCTGTCTGGTCCTGGGATACGGGGTGAGTCAGGGGCATCATGTCCTCTGTCCTTATAAAGTTCTGGCCGCCAGAGGTGGGATCAATAAGGACAGAGCAGAAATCCACACAGAAAAATGTGTTGTGTCTGAAAGTTCCAACGTTCATTTAAGACCTTAGGAGAGAGAGGCCAGATCACTCTTTTATGGGCTGAAGAACTAAGACTCTGTTTTTGCAAGTAACAGAAACCAAGTTGGGTTAAACTTAGCAAAAATGAAAAAAAAAATCAGAGGCGTTGGATGTATTATAAGGACACAGTGGGTGTCTCCTAGAATCAAAGGCAGCTATAAAGCCAAGGCACAAGAAGGGACTAGAACCAAGAGAAAAGCGATCAGCCTGACCTTGGTCAGTTTTTTCCCTTGGTGCAATCAGTTTGGCCTCTTATCCAGGACTTCCGGGGAACCAGGATGGCTCTAGGAGGCCCACCCTGTGAAAGGGCAGATCACAGAGGGTCCGGAGCACGGAGAGGAGACCTTGGCTCAAGGCAGAGATTTGGGAAGCCTCAGAACATGGGGGTCTTTGAAACCCTGAGAAAGTAATTGACCCAGTTCAGATGGTGTGGATCTCATTGTAAGAAATAAGACTACTTAGGAAAGAGATTGCAGTGAAGAGTGTAGATGAGAGACACCAACACAAGCTCTAAGGGCGAGCGTTGTTTCCGAATCTCTGCGCCGGCCACTCCCATCTTCCAGGCTCAAGGGCAGTGCACACATAAGGGGCTGGAGAAACGTATAGGTTGAATCATAACGATAACGTATAGGTTGATCATTTCTGAGGATCAAAACTGTCGAATAGTGGCAATTTCATATTGATCAACTTAATACATGATACATGTATGTTGAATTGCATTAGGACCTGGCTTTTAATCTTCATTATGGGACCTTGGGCAAGTCACGGGCTCAACGGTTTTGAAAGTCCCTCCTTGTTCCAAGGTACTGGAAATACAACTTCCAGATTTCATCCTAGGAGAAAACTGACAGTCGGAGACAGAAAAAAGCTGGAGTCAGAGAGCTCTGGATTCAGATCCCAGCCAGGCAGGACCTCAGCCTCTGCAAGCCCTCAGTGAGTCAGCCAGGACTGCCCCAGGTTGATAGTGCCACCTTCTCTGTTAGCCAGCTCTCTCCCATTTAATGGTAAAAAGTAAGAAATAACTTCTTCCAGCTGAAGCCTCTGGAAGATCTTAGGCAACCCAGCCAAACTGGGCTGAACCCAGGCCAGCATCCCGGGCCACAGCTCAGCTCAGCTCAGCAAAGGAGGCCAGAGCCTGGGGCGGGGGTGGGGGGTGCTCTGCGAGCCGCCTGGTGGCTCTTCCTGGCTGTGAACCAGGTGTGGGCGGCAGCCCCCAGGAGATCAGGCTGAGGGCCCGGGGGCGCTTCACGCTCTGTGCAGCCACTCCCCTTGAATTCCATCTTCATTAGCATCTGTCGGGCAGGGAGCCCAGGGCTGACCTGCTTGCATGCCCTGTGTCCTGACTTCTCGGGGCAGGACTCTTTCAAAAGCATTCCTTGAGCATCCACTGTTTTCAGCAAATATGAATCAGTCGCTGTTCTGCCCTTTCCGAGGGCACAGCTAGTAATGGAAGGTGACTTTTATAAGGTGCTTCCTGCATATCAGACTCTTTTAAGCTCTTTGTGTATTTTATCTCTTTTAATTCTCTCAAAACCTCCATTGGGTAGAAGATGCTAACAGCCGTATGTGCTGGAGAGGAGCCTTAGCATACAGCATTGAGAGGAGGTAGTTTTAAAAGTTGAATGCAAAGGGCAAAAACAGGCAGAAGAAAGAATAAATCCATTGGATAATACCATGAAAAATTATTACGCCACTCCTAATTTAAAAAGAACCTATGGAAATTTCCCAGAATTGTAGAGCTGCTCAGTGGCACGTGTCAGGTTCAAACTCACATCATTTAAGATCAGAGCTCCTTCTCACCAACGTATAGTAACATTTAGAACACTTACTATTTGTGCCACGCACTCTCCCATCACCTTGTGTGCCTCGCCTCCTTATTCCTCACCACAGCCGTTTGAGGAAGGTGCCATTACTGCCAACGTCTTACAGAGGAGGTAGCTACCAAAGCTTGCTGAATTTCACACACTCGCCAAGTGGCAGAGCTGGGATTTGACCCAAGGACTCCCGCCTCCGGTGCATCTTGTTGGGTTTGAGGACAGTGGCAAACAGCATTGTCTGGCTGTGTTAGGGTAGCAGAGTTTTTCTTCTTTTTCTCTCCCAAGCTCCATTTCGTCTGGGATTCCCTAGAGCAGAAATATTAAAGCAGTTATGTAGTGTAGTATATTCGTGCACTTGGATACCACGCAGCCGTCATAAGGAACGAACTATTGGTACATGCAACAACGTGGATGAATCCCAGAAGCATGCTGAGGGAAAGAAGCTTCACACAAAAGACTACATACTGGATAATTCCATTTATATTGACAGTCTAGAGCAGACAAAATGAATCCATGGTTTGGTTTTGATCGTTTTCAACTGTAGCGGTGCTTGCCTCTTGCAAGAAGGAATTAGCTGGGAGAGGGCGTGGGAGAGCCTTCTAGGGGGTGGCAATGTTCTATACCTTGGTAGGCGCTTGGTTTGCACAGGTAGAAGCATTTGTCAAAACTCAGCAAATGTATACTTGAGGTTTGTGTGTTTCATTACGTATAAATTTTACCTCAAATGATTAAAAAAGTCAAATGAATATTGAGCTTATAATAATAGGCATGCTGAAGGAGTTAGGGGACGGGTCCTGGTGCTTGCAATTTACTTTATTTACTTATTTATTTATTTTAAAATTTTATTTATTTTTGTGTGTAGGGGTGTGGTAATTAGGTTTATTTATTGATTTATTTTTAGAGGAGGTCCTGGGGATTGAACCCAGGACCTTGTGCATGCTAAGCATGTGCTCTACCACTTGAACTGTATCCTCCCCATTGCAATTTACTTTAAAATGCATCTAAAAATAAGATCCGTTTCTGGATGGATAGAGGGATAGATGAATGGAGAGGGATGTGATAAAGCAAATGTAGGCAAAGTGTTGCTGGTAGCTTTTAGGTTGTGGGTATGTTGGTGTTTGCTGTGAAATTCTTTCAACTTGGCTGTATGTTTGCAATTTTTCATAATAAAATGTTGGGGGGAAGCAATTATGTGGAGCCCTGGGGTCCCCTAGTGGTGAAGCAGGGGCTCCCAGAGCTCAGAGCTGGTTCCTGAGCTTCTCCCAGCAGGCTTGTCATCCTTACTCACCTCTGTCCCAGCCCCTGTGGGGGACCCGTGTGTAAGCATGAAAATGCGCGCTTCCCTGGTCTCCTTTTACGGAGGAGCCTTGCCCAGGGTCTCCCAGGACGAGCCAGGACTGCTGATTTCGAGTCACTTCTCCCCAACAGGTTTTACTACAGCCCATTTTTTTCCCTCAAAGATCACAGGCTTTTGTTTCGAGCCCAAGGGTGCAAATCACACCTGCGTGCGGGAATCCAGGTAACCGATCCCAGGCACACGGAGCCGGTGGCATACAGGGCAGGAAAACAAACCTCGGTCAGGACTCCGCCTGGCGTCGTTTCCTGTAGGTGTATTTGAAGTCGTAGGAAACCAGAGTGGTTTCTACAAATAAATAACCCAGGAGGAGACAAGCCCTTCAGATCAAAGGAGGACTCTGGCCCAAACTTGAACCAAAATCAAGCGAGCTGTTTCGACTCCAATCTGGCAGGCAGAGGGAGGAGTGGAGAAGGTCTATCTGCTGTGCAAACATTCCCTGTCTCTGCCCTTCCTGGGTTTGTGTGAGCCTGAGAATGGGAGCTGGGAGGAAGGCTGTGCTCTCTGAACTGCTGCCAGGTCCTGCCTCATGACGTTCCAGCCCGGCGTCCAGACGCAGCAGGTGCCAGCACGTTGGCCTCTTGTTGTGTCCAAGCCCCGGGGGCTCCCCGGTGGGCCACATGCTGGTCTTTGGGCTCTCATGGCAGCCCTCTGGGGCCCCCGGTGCTTTGGGGAACATTTCATGGCCTACCTTCTTTGTCCTGGGTTTGGCAGCCCTACTGGTTCACATCAGTGCTCCTGGGGGAAGAGGAAGAAGGAAAGAGATGCACTGAAACAGTCAGGTCTGCCTTTGCCTGTCTAACAGGCTCTCAGGTGATGCTGATGGTGCTGGTCTCTGGACCACACTCTGAGTAGCCCTACCAGTGGCCTCAGTCCCTCCCCGCATGAAACTTATGGACAGTAAGCAAACTCAGAAGAAGATACATGATTAAAAACTATGGCAAGGGAAGAAAGCAACTGAAACATTATGAAAGGTATTGACAGAGAGGACCTTCTTCGGATGGGAAGGGAGTGTCAGGAAAAGCATCTCTAAGAACAGGACTTTTCATTGATGGTTGTTCTGCAAATAATTGTGATTTTGGTGCACTTGTGAGAGGTGAGCTCAGGGTCTTCCTACTCTGCCATCTTGGCTGATCTCCATCAGGGCTTTAAACTGAGACCTGAGGAGAGGTGGAATGGAGGAAAGCATGTGAAAAGGTCCTGAGGCAGAAACACGCTTAGCATCTTTGGAGGAAATGACAAAGAGACCAATGTGGCAGGAGGTGCGGGAGGAAGCTGGAGAGGAGGCCAGGCTGCGCGGGGCTGGGTGAGGAATCCTGACTTTATTCTATGTGTGATCAGAGCCATTAGAGGGTTTTAAACAAAAATGTGCTGTGATCCACACTGACTGGGCTGTGAAAGATGGATTGGGGTCAGGGTGGGGAGGAGGCCAATAGATGGTTCTTAGAGAATCCTACAGGGAAGTCCTGGACCATGGTGGTAGTAGTGACTTATTTTTGCTAATGTGGGTCACCTTTCCTAGAGACACACATGTTTGGGGATATGCCATAATTGGAGAAAGGAAGTCTCTTTTCTCAGTAAAATAGTATGAAGCCTCATTGATAAACATGGACCTGTTATGAGAGCAAAAAGACCTGTAAGAACTAACCTTCATCTTATCCTCCCCCTTTGGCTCCCCACTAATTAGGATTGTTTCCATAGCAAATGTTAAAGGCACAATTCAAATTAGCTTAAACAGAAAGGAACTTTATTGGCTCAGGCAGTTGAAAAGTCCAGGGGTAGCACTAGCTTCAGGCAGAGCTGGATCTGGGTGCTCAAGTGTTGTCTCTGTCTCTCGGCTCTGCCTTCCTCTGTACAAGCTTTGTTCTCAGGCAGGCTCTCCCAGCACAGAGGCAGGACAGCCCCAGCAACTCCAGGCGTGCCAGCCATGGTGGGATGAGAACCAGCAGTCGCAACAGTTCCACACCCCCTTTCTTTGTCTCTGAACCCATCCCAGCATCCCGGAAATGGAATATATCCATTGGTCAGGTTGGGTCTCAGGTCTACCTTAGGAGCCAAGGTGGGTGGGTCAGCCCCACTTGGACCACAGGGACTGAGAGTGAGGGAGGGATGGTTGCCAAAGGGAGACTGAGGTGCTGGGGGCAGGAGAAGGGAAGCAGGCAAGTGAGACCCACAGATGCCCGCTGTGGGTTTCCAAGGTCCGTCCATGGTCTGGCTCCGCACTTCCCGGGATTCTCCTCATCCTGCTGCCAATTCTCCCTCGGTCTCAACCCACTGGAATAAAGCACATTCTCCCAGCAGTCTTTAAGACTGGTTCTCCCCTTGGGCAAAACCCAAATTCATCACTTTTTGCTGTGAAATTGTGCCAGGACCCTGCCTCTCCTGAAAGCACTTGTCCCTGGAGCAGGAGCATTCTGTTCAGGTCAGAAGGCCTTTGCCTACAGAGGTCCTTGTTTCCAGTTTGAAGGACGCCCCTAGTTCACAGTCCAGGTGCCAGAACCCTAAACATGGGTCTCAACCCATGCCTCTGAAAGGGCACTGCCTGCATGAAGTTCATCCAGGGTGTCCGGGGTGCATGCAAATGTTGGATGACTGGGTCCTGCCCAGACCCAAGGCATGAGAATCCTTGGGGTAAGGATATGATCTGCATGCTTGTCAAGATCTGCACAGGAATCTCTCTCTCTCTCTCAGTCCCTCCTGTCTTCCCTCCATCCCTCCTTTGCTTCCTTTACATCAGAAAGTGGGCGCTTGTCAACCACTGCTCTACAGTACGAGTAATTTGAACACAGAACAGAATCACACTGAGAACTGCTCTATTAACAGTAAATATTTTCCACGGCCCTACGGTTTTGAGAACATCTTTCCTCTCCAGACGAGTGCTGCGTGGCCCACTTAGCTAGAAGGCAGCCTTTTTTAGACCGTGTCACATGACCCTCTTCCTTCTGGGCACTAGAATCTTGACAACAGATGTAAGTTGGGCCCATGCGGTCCACGATGACCTAGGCACAGTGCCTGGAGGCGTCACTCCCAGTGACAATCAGCTGTCCATGTTGAAGCCATTGCCCAGAATAGAAGGCCTACTGTACATTCATTTAAACCAGTAGATCAACGTGTTAAACCAGTACACACCACTGCAAACACAATGCCATCCGGTCGGGGTGTATTTAAGCCAACCCGACCCGACTGGATAACCGATGAAGCGCTGAGCCAGGTGGGCCCCGCTGTGATGAGAGGCAGCATCCTTCTGTTTCGCTGTGTGGCCCCCCCACCCTCCCCCACCATCCCCTGCCCTCCCTACTCAGTGCCTGTTCCCGGCCTCTTGCTCTGTGGACACACCGAGCCTGCTCCCGCCCGCCGTCCTTCACCTGCTGTGTCCCTCTGCTGGGATATCCCAGCGGCGTCCCTGCCCTGTCCCTTCCTCCAGGTCTCTGCTCGTAGGTCACCTTCTCCGTGAGAGCATCCCTGACCACCCACATGAAATGGCAGCTTCTCCCCATTAGTTGCTTGATTTTCTCCAAAGCTCTTAACACCATCAGACACATACAGGATGCATTCATTTGTTCTTTATTTTCTCTCCGCTCCCACCCACCCCCACTAGACTAAGCTCTAACCTAACCCAGGGCAGGGTCTTTTCCTGAGTTGTTACCTCTGTGGCCCACTGCCTAGAAGCAGTGTGCAGTAGGCACTTAATAAATATGTGTTGAATGAATCCAACTCCGGCAGAGCCCTCCGGGCTGCACTCCCATTCCCGCCCATCCCTCCCTTCCACGCCTGCCAGCAGCCACTTTATAAAATGCAGGTGTTCCCCTGGGCTCCTCCATTCTGCCTGCAGACCCCTCAGGCTTTCGGGAGAAAGTCCAAACTCCTTAACTTCACACCGAAGGTGCTTCAGGAACTGGACCCTCCGCCCTCATGCCTGCCGTTCCTCGGCACCGGCCGTACCTTCTTATCTAGAACTGATTTCTGCTCTTTGAAATAAAGCTGTTTGTGGGAATGGGTCCTCCTGCCCCCATGGGCTCAGTGTGGAGGATGGAGGCGGGGGCAGCGGAACAGCCCGGGAGGTGGTGCAGAAATCTTTCCAGAGCCTCAGAAACAAGCGGACACACAGAGGGCAACTTCAGGCCGGGAGAAGTGCCAAACCCACTGCCGATGCTGGTATGTTCAGTTAAAAAACACAATCGATGAAGTGTTTATTGCTGCAACCACTCACCCAGCCTGGAGAGCGCACGCAACCAGCTGGAAAGGTGTGTAGCGAGCGCATGGTTTGACTTGGGCAGCTCCAAGTTCTGTCCCAGTCCCAGGAGAGGCTTCCCTTTAAATGTCACTGAATTCTGTGATCAGGCCAGTCTGGGCATCTCCTAAATTTTCGGCTGCTGGCCATGGCGGGCACAGGGCTCTGATGGCTGAGCCTTGCCGAGTTTGCCCAGGACAGGATGCGAGGGAAAAAAGCCCATAGCTGGGCAGCCTCCCGCGCTCCCTGACAAGCTTGCCCTCCGAGAGGAGAGGAGCGCCAGCCAGCAGGGCTGCTGTACCTTCTGCAGATCACGCCCCGCAAAGCCAGAGTTGGGACCCAGGTCAAATCGTCCTTGAAGTCAGGTGGCTGCTCCTGTCCCTGAAGACTTACTTGCATCCGCTGAGTATAAGGAAGCTAAAGAGGCTGAGGAGGTGGTGGTGGGGGCGCTGGTGGAACGTGCCCTCTCTTTCTAGATGAGGCTCGCGTATCTATGGATCCATCTGACGGACTGGGAAGACCAGACAGATGCCCACATGCGGGCAAGGGCAACGAGGCTCCTGGGAGAGCAGTCCCAGCCCCGGTAGATGATTCGGTGATGAGATGAGGGATTTGAATGTGGTGACACGGGAGGACCTGACAGGATTTGTTCAAATATGCTTGGGGATGGAGTGGTCCGTGACGGTGAATTTCTCTTATCACATGGAACAGCATCTCTCCTCTTCGGCTCTGCAGGTGTCTCCCCGCTGGGAATTCCCCCTATCAAAAGAGATCTTTTGTTTGCGGAAGATAATTTAAGACTCTGGAAGTATAAAGGGCTCCTGAGGCAAGTGTTTACTGTCCAAACTATGACTTAAAGCGATGCCTCAGTTGAGACAGGGGCAGGAACAGGTGAGCCCAGTCTTCCCCATCTCCCCCTTCCTCCCAAGCAAGCAGGGAGGCAGAGAAGGTGATACACATCCCATAATTTGGAGTCGGACATCAGTTGTCCTATCAGACACTGTTTCAGGTTTCCATGTACTGCTTCTGATCAGTGTGAGCAATAACCCTCTGCACTGTGGGCCTCAGTTTGCCCGCCTGTAGAACAGGGAGGAGGCGGGCTGCACTAGATCTTTGCCACTCAAAGCATGGCCCGCCGCCCAGCGGCAGCACAGCCTCGCCTGGGAGCTGGTTGGAAATGCAGAACCAGACCCCGCCCCAGACCTGCAGGACCAGAATCTGCATTCTGACAAGTTCCCAGATGGTTCAGGTGCAGCAGCAGGGGCTGGCTGGAATGGGCCTCCTGTTGCCGTCAGCTCCTGCATTTTGTGAGCCTGACGCTAGCTGGCAAGGTGCTTAATCTTGAGGAATTAGAAGCACTGTTTTGGAGAAGAGTCTAGGCTTTGGAATGTCCCTGGGCTTTGGGGGAATGTTTTCGGTCTTTGTGGCAATGAGAGAGATCTGGGCAAGTGTGTTTCCAAGGTGCAGCTCATGCCAGAGGAACGTGTTGTGTGATTCGCAGAAGCAAAGGGGCTTTTAAATATGCTCCTCTCAGAAGAAATGGATGGACAGAGGAAACCCCTGTCTCTGGAGTCCCTAGCATAGGTTCTCACCCTGGAAAAAAGCTCAGGGCTGCCGGGGTTCCCCAGAGTTGGGAATCTTCCTGTGTTTACCTGAGGTCCAGAAGGATGCTTCTGCTGCCCCGTCTCCTGCCTCCTTTTCCTCCCTGAGGATACTGTGTCAGGACCAGGTGACCAGAAGAGGTGCCTCCCTCTGCCAGGGGAGCTGGGCCAGGGCTGGGGTAAGTGGCAGGTCAGGGAGTTGGCTGCCCCTTGCCTGATTCAGGAGAATGTTAGGGAATGTTATAAAGGGCTTTCTGAGATTCGTCAGAGATTTCTGTCCAGAGGGAATGAGATCTTGGGGCTTGGCCTTCCTGTTTCCGTGGTTTCTGGTAGCCAATGAGATGGGCCTGTGGTTTCTTATCTAGCAAAGGATCTGAGTTGAGCCTGTGCAGGTGACCCAGCCTGCACAGCCCTGTTGGGGCCACCAGGAACCAGGGCACAGATCTGAGGGCTTGTGAACGAGAAACCCAGGTATGATGAGAGGGAACAGCAAGGCTTTCCTGATGCAAGAGATGCTGGAGGGAGATTCTTGCCACCTTCCCCCAACTTCACCCCAGCTGGCTTTCAGGATCATTAATCTGTCGACAATGGCTCAAATCAAACATTCCCTCCTTCCAGGGTGCCCAGCTGGGAGGTAGGTGGGGGTAGGGGTGGTGTTCCTGTTTCACAGAGCATGGACTCCGGGGCCGGACCTCCTGGGTTCAAGATCCTGACCGTGCCACTTACTAGCTCTGTGACCCTCGGGCCCCGCCCCACAGCTACCGAATCAGAGTCTGTGTTTTAGCCCGCTCTCCGGGGAATGTCTGTGCGCAGTCAAGTTGGAGAAGTGCTGGCTGTGTTCTCTCTCATTATCCCAGCAGCTCCTGCCTTCTCCTAATTTGAGATGATATTGCAAATCATTTAGTCTTTAGGAATTAGGAGCATAATTTCTGGAGGAGAGAGCAGACTTTGAACTCTGCCACCTGCTCGCTGTGCAGGCTCAGCAGGCGGCAGGAGCTTGCATCCGCCTGGGGCAGGGGGTGCCTCAGGGCCCGTACTTGGAAGTGCTGCTGTTCTGGGGAGATCCAGGCAAGGACGCAGGGGCCTCTTTGGACACTCGCATAATCCTGTGCTCCTTCTGCTCTGCAGGTGACACACCCTGGACCCCAGGGCAGCTGTAGCCCCGGCGCGACCTGAAGGAAGAGCAAAGACCCCGGACCGGGGTGCAGGATGGCAGCGAGGAGAGGCAGAGACAGACGGTGGCAGGCAACGCCTCTTGTCCCTGCTTTTGCCCCTCCCTCCGCGAGTTCCTGGGAGGCCTGGCAAACACAGCCCGGAGCCGCAGCTGGACGGGGAATGCTGAGCTTCTGGAAAACTTTAACCTGTTACTGTGAAGCCTTGTGGAGCACCCGGCGTGCCAGCCTTCCCCCAAAGCGTGTCCATATTCTTCCACCGCCGAATCCTTCCATTGCATCCTTTAAGGAGGAGGGCAGCTCAGGACCATCGGGACCTAGCAAGGGCAGTGTCCAGCCAGCCTCCAGCCAACAGCTTCCTGTGGAAACTTCTAGCATTGTTAGCCAACATGCTCTCTTCCCAGGCCTTCAACAGCTGGGAACCGTTTCAAGACCATATCTTGCCAGCTAGAGAAGCCGGACCCCAACTCCCATTGCCAGAGAGCTTTCAGTGGCCAACTGAGAAAGCTGTCCTCCCTCGGTGAAGAACTCCCAAGTGAAATTTAAGAGCCTTTTGGATTCACGTCAACAAAGTGTTTCTCGAGGTTTCTGTACTCGGGCCCTGGAAGCCATTCATGGGCAGGAAAGCACGGAGGACCGCCCCCAGCCATGTGGGGCCACCTCGTGGGCAGGGGGCTCTCTGCCTCGCGTGGCTCGGACGTGTCTAGCGCTGAGACCCAGCAGGAGGTCTCTGTGATGTCAGGGAAGAGAGGTTTTGAGCATTATCCTTCCACGTGGAATTGTTTTCACATCCATCCAGAGAGTGACTTTTTTTTTCTGTCTCTGAAATGACCTAGGATATCATCAGGAGATGTCAGAGCCACGAAGTCCCTGTACCCCAGCCTCCTACCGTGCACAAGGGAAGTCTGAGGCCCAAAGAAGGAAATGCCGGATGAGGGTCACCCGGTAGTTAGGGCGGGAGGGGTGCCTGCACCCAGATCACCTCCCATCCCCTGGCCCCTCCAAGCCTGGTGCCTGCCACCTTCCTTTGCCAGCTCACAGCCCAAAGTCCAGGTTCCCTCCAGAGGAGCCCCAGGATGATTTGGGGCTTCTGAGTAGCAAAAAGCAAACTACCTTTGGCTTTTCTAAACAGATGGAGACTTGAGAGCGGGGCTCTGGCTTTCCCTAAGGACCACAGAACTCTCCTGTCTCCGGCGTCCCCTCCTTTCTATTGCAAAGAGCATGAGAGCAGACATTCCTCTTCTGGGGGCCCTGGGAAAGGCACCATTCCCAGATGCTGTGACGCGTGACTTCGGTGACCCTGCAGAGGCGACTAGAATGGGTCCCGTTGTTCTCTGCCAATCAGGCCTGGGCCAGGCAGGGTGCCCGCCAAGAGGACACCGCAGACATTGATGCTGAGAGGACCGTCTCCGCCCCCGCCCCCGCCTCCCCGGCGCACCTGTGCGGGAGGGCCCAGGCTCAGGGCCAGTGTGCTCTGTTTCGGACCCTCTTGCCTGCCCCCACTCACTGAGCTCACACAAAGCACTTCACCTGGAGCTGAAAGGTCAGGGATGATCAGATTTGTGCCCGAGCTCACTCAAAGGGAGGAGCCTGTATGGGGTGAGATAGATTTGGCCCCTTTCTCAGTGTGGGAGAATGTCTGCTTGTTTCATGCTCCGGGGAGGAGCTGGAGACATGGGCATGGAAGCCAGAGCCGGCCACTCCCCAAGCCCCGTTTAAGCAATCTTGTGTGGTGCAGAGGACTTGACACAGAGACTTTTCCGAGTGGCGTTATATTCTGAAAGGGGAATCTGGCATCTTTTTTGAGTTCCTGCCTTGAGGTTTACCTAGACAGATTCCCATATTCACCTTCTGTCTGAGTAACAGGGGAAAATATAAGTGGCTTTAATGAAACAGAAGTTTAATAAAATGCAAATTTAATTCTGTCACCCATAAAAATAAATCCACAGTCTCAGGCTGTTTCGGTGCTCCACAGGGTCAGGGCCTAGGTTCCTTCTCTCTGCTTGCTTTGCCATCTTCAGTGCATGGCTCCCAAGACATGGACAAAGATAGCTGCTGAAGATCCAGCCATCTTTTCCATATTCCAGCCAGCGGGAAGGAGGAAGGAGGGAAGAAAGACTTCCTGCCTTCCCTAAGGACATTTCCTGGGATTCACATACTGTACTTTCATTTTACTGGCCAGAACTTAATTTCAAGGCCATAGCTAATGTAGAGACTGGAGAAGGTAGCCTTTATCCTAGGTGGCCATATACCCAGATAAAAATCGGGTTCTTTTACTAAGGAGGGAAAAAAATTGTTATTGGGGATAATCAGCTGTCTCTGCCCCACCTTCCTCTTGGATAGGTAATATTAAAAGGGTTTATAACACATAAGCATTGTATTTAGGATTTCAACATTAGTATAGAGACTTGTTTTAGAAGCACAGATGGGTAAAGGTGGAGTAAAGGTTACAAATTAGCCAGTCCGTATCCCCATTTTTCAGATTAGGAAATTGAGGCCCAGAGAAATTAATCAAATCATCTGAGATCACACAACAAGTTGGTGGCATCTATTTTCCAGCTCATGTTCTGTGGGAGTGATTTTTGTGTCTCTCTCTGTTTTTTAACTTAAGAAAAAAACTTCATCCTGGAGGGTAGCAAGCTCCTGTGCCAAGGATGAAATTCCATCCTTCACTGGGTCTCTGAGCTGCAGGACACAGGTGGGACGATGGCAGGGCTTGCATGCCCTGATCTGCCCAGTCCTGAGTCATGGCAGCTGAGGACTTTGCACTGGCCGGCTGGAGTATGCCCATGCTGGCCCTGCCTCCGTGTGTGCATGTGGCCCTGTCTCTGTGTGTGTCTGCCCACACACACTGACTCCAGCTCGGGGAAGCTGCAGGTCTGACTCGGGGTGCTTCTGTTTCAGGGAGTATTCTGCCAGGATGGGAGCGGCTCACAGGCTGAATGTCTCTTTCAAGGCGATGCTGACAGTCGGCTGGTTCATCCTGGCCCACTTCCCTGGTGCTATATCCACAGGTAAGCCACCGCAAAGCAGTTGGACTCTGCGTCTCAGTGAGGAAGGTGCAGCCCCTTGTTGAAGCAAGGCTGCTGGGGGCCAGGAGAAGGAGCCGCTGGGCGGGGCTGGGGTGTCTGGGCTCTGGCCTGCCCCGCTAACTTGTTGATCCTGGGCAAGTCTCACTCTGGGCTTCAGTTTCGTCATCCACAAAATGAAGTGTTGGACTAGACTCCGGGGTTACAAACTCAGTGTCTACAGGAGCCTGGCACGGGACATAAAACCAGCTGAAGGTGGCCAGGCAGAGACATGGTCGCCTGGGGAGTTCAGACCCTACTTAAGGGACACCCGCTTCTCAGTTCTGGCCAATTGCTGCCACGTGGGAAGATGGGATCCTTTTTACAGGAGCTGCTGAATTTTGAAGAGAAGCCAGAAATCTAGGCTTTTATGTGAAAGCTCTCTTCTTGTTAAAGGAAGACGACCAACTGAAATTTTCCCAACCACTCAGGGTGGGAGTGGGGCAGAAAAGAACCCCTATCTGCCAGCCAGCTCGCTGCCTCTGGGCCATCTGGTTTCAATGTACCCTTCCCGCTTTGCCATCGTGAGATCCGGGTGCATTAAAGCACCTTGTTAAGCTCTAGGCGAGGTTTAAACCTGTTTTTCTGATTTCAATATTGTCAGCTTTTTCTTTGAGTGATTCTGCATTAACATCCAGAGACACAAGGCAAACTTGTGTGGGCTATAAAAAAGCTAATCAAATAACCAAGCTTGGGGTAGGAGGTGAAAGATGGGGACAATTGAAATTTTTTGAATAGAGGTTTTTAGTAATAATACCATCACCATAGATTGCTTTTCTTCCCCCTCAAAAATGCTATTATTACTACTTGAAATGAACGCTTTTCTATACTGAGAATAAATGACCTTGCATTGTATTATATCTTGTTTTTCTCAATCTACTGATGGATGGAGGTAATCTCTAGTCACTAGTGAAATTCCTTCAACGTGATTCCTTGTAGAATCTTTTTGGTCCTTACGGGACATAGCAAAGAATCGGTATTTTAACTCTCAATGCAACAATTAACAATATGGCCTGAATTCATTCATTTAATCCTCCCATCATGTATTCAGTTAATAAATACCAAGGGGGCACTGACTCTTGTGCCAGGAACTGGGTTTGGGGTTCTCTTTTAAGGTGGTTCACCTCAGGGCCTTGGGGAGATGCTTCCCCGGGTATCTCCTCTCACATCCTGGGTCTCTCTCTTCTGTTTGAGTATAAAGCATTTGGAAAAGAGGCTGTGCCTCTGGTCTGTGCTTTGTTCTGACGTCAGAGGGATGCGGAAGCCAACCCCGGCCATTCATGCTCCAAGTAGGTCGGGCTTGCGCTCACTCTGAATCGCACTTCCTGGAGCCCCTCCTGGGAAGGGTGGTTGCCGTGGTGATAGTTCACCAAAGACATTGACTTTTTCCAGCTACTCACTGGTTCCTACAAATGAAAACCCACTGAAACTGACCTTTACTGAGCGCAAAATATCCAGCCCCAGCGAAGAAGCAGCCATCCACGGCCAATCTTGTGACTGTTGTGCTTTTGCTGCGGGGTCAGAGCTGCCAGAGCTCTGGGAATTGTGCTCCCAATGACAGGAGAACCTGCAAGGATCAAGCTGACCACCTCCAAATCCATATGCAAAGACTGACGCAAACCCATGCAGCTGGAGAGTAGGACAGTCAGGATTCTCCTGCGGGATGCGGGCCGTGAGACCCTCTCAGGCTTTGTCCCTTTGAGTTGGAATGATTCCTTCTCAGCACACTCATGGCTCCAGGCCCGGACCACTGGGCTCTCCAGTCAGCCACATGTTTTCCCCACACGGCTGAGGAGACACCACCTTGGAAGGGACTCCGGGTCCATGAATCTAGGACAGAAACACCACCTGCCATCAGAGCAGCATCAGGCATTTCTCTTCCGTGGGAGTGGTCCTGGCAGCATTCCAGATAGCCTTCCAGAAGCTATCCTCTCTGGTTCCCCAGGTGACTGCTCCTTAGGTGAGAGGAAGCAAGACTGTCATTGGACAGGTATGGAAACAGCCCCATCAGAACCAGGATCTCTTCCAGCAACTCCAACTTTCAGAGTTGCTGCATGGGACATGCCCAGTCACGGGAGTCCCGGCACTCAGAGAAGCGCACTGCATGACATCTCCACCAGGAATAAATATAAATTATGTATGGTTCTTCCCAGTTTAGATGCCATTTACTAATCCGGGGTCACGTTTGTTACAAACTATGTTGCTTGGTAACATGGTTTATATAACACTATCTTTCTCAGGTTTCCAGGGAAACAGAGTGAGAAAATTAACTAAAAGTCAAATTCTCATGCAGAAGGGGAAAAGGCTTTGTCAACTTTTCAAATGTTGCTTTCCAGGGGAAAGGATGCCTCGGAACACAAGCAATCTGGATAAGTCATTGACTAACCTTAGATTGCGGAGTATCTTGAGGGAGTCATCTGGTCTACCCTGCATTTTCTAAAGGGAAAAACTGAGCCTTGAAAAGGGAGGCGACTTGTTCACAGATACATGACGAACTAATAAAAGACATGGGACTAAATCCCAGGGCTCTTATGTCAGGGATTCTCTTTGCTCTCCAAGGCCCTGCTTTTAGCTCTAGGAGGGAGGAGGCAGGGGCCAGGAAAATTGACAGACTCCCTCCTCGCCCCCACCTTGTGGTCTGTGGCAGTCCTTGCTTGGTGAGGTCAGTGGATGGTAGCAGTGACATCTCTCTGTCCTTGGCAGTGGCCCCTGAGTGCCCTGATCAGTGGCCTGAGCTGCAGCCCTGGAGCCCTGGACATGACCCGGACCACTATGTGTACATTGGCCAGGGCAGAGCACTGCTGCTCACCTCTTCTGCCACCATCCACTCCATCCGCATCTCAGAGGGAGGTAAGCCAGCATTCCCCAACCCCACCCCCGATCTCCATGTTCAGAGCCTAGCAGGGTGCCATAACTTTAGATGGACAGAACAAATGTCACGTGCTTTGGGTTCATATCAGAGCATCTGGTAGTTTGAGATAGCCATCAGCTCTGAGCTCTTAGGAATGGCTTGCCAGAGGTCCAGTCTTAGTGAAAGAAGCATTTATAGAGGAAAACCCTGATTGGTCTCCGAGCATTCCTGCCTATCTTACCTTCAGATGCCTGCTCATTGAATGCAGTGCATGCAGCCATGGCAGTAAGCCAAGCAGGCACTATTTACACATCGCAAGGCGGAGAGAAAAGTAACTGCTTGTAAGCACAACAAGCACAGAGATATTTGAAAGACGTATCTTCTTGCCTGCTTGGATGAGATGGGGCGCTTAGGGGGTCTGCCCTTGGCTCTGCTGTAACTTCATCATTAGCATGTGTTCCTAAACCTCCCTCCATCCCTCCCTCTTCAGGAAAGCTAGTCATTAAAGACCAAGGTGAGACAATTGTTCTACGCACACGGCACATCCTGATTGACAATGGAGGAGAGCTGCATGCTGGGAGTGCCCTCTGCCCTTTCCAGGGCAACTTCAGCATCGTTTTGTATGGAAGGTGGGTAGAGAGCTTCCATGGGTCAAATGTTCCTCTTGGATCTGACGGGAAGGAGGATTTCCATAGAAGAGAGGGAGGTAAGACCACAAGGCTTTAGTGCAAGGCAGGAATCCTCATTATGTACTGCCAGATCGTAATCACGAACAAGACAGACACTGGTGAGCTGGGCGAGCTGGAGAAATACATGAGGCATTTTATTTATTGTGGCCCGGGTCCGGACTTAAGTTACAGAAATCCCTGCCAGCCTTTCAGCTGCCTTCCAATCTACTCATGGCTCAGGGAGTCTCTCTGAGTGTTTATTAATAGGTTATGATGGACAAGATAAAGAAAAATTCCAGGCAGCATTTGCCTCTGGCTGTGCTCGCTCTTCAAGCAACTGAGAATTCTAGGTGGCAGCCAGGAACACACAGGGTATGCAGTGCATGCCCAGGTGATTTCACATCTGATACGGACCGAAACATAACATACTTAGAACTGCAAAGAACTGAAGAACTGAAGCCAACATGTTAACTATTGATAGGATTTCTGCTTGGCCTGTTGGGCTCGTTTTGCTCTGGCTTGGGAAGATCTTGGTTGCTTGTGCTATTTCTACCGACCTTGCACAGTCACCAAGTGTGCCTGGCTCCACGGGGACCACATGGGAGTCAGGGAGCAGTGCAGCCCCCTCTGGGTTCAGCATCTGACAGAGAGAGGTGTCGACCGACTGTGGAGAGCTGTTTTCTCTTGTAGGGCCGACGAAGGTGTTCAGCCGGACCCTTACTTTGGCCTCAAGTACATTGGCGTCGACAGAGGAGGTACCCTGGAGTTGCATGGACAGAAGAAGCTCTCTTGGACATTTCTGAACAAGACTCTTCACCCGGGTGGCATGGAGGAGGGAGGCTATTTTTTTGAAAGGAGCTGGGGTCACCGTGGAGTCATTGTTCATGTCATCGACCCCAAATCAGGGACAGTCATCCATTCTGACCGGTAAGGTTTGCCTTCATGTAAACACAGTCATTCAGTCTGCATTTGCTGAGGGTGTGTCCTAGCCAGATGCCACTCAGGGTGCTGGGAGCACGGCAGTGAGTGAAACAGACAGAAATCCCCAACCTCAGGGAGTTAGGTCTCTCATTGCCGGGGCGTTCGCCTCATGCAGCTGAGTTGAACAGGAACAGACACGTGCGCGCACACATGCACACTTGTACACACAACATAGTTTCAGGCTGTGATCATCGGTAATTAGGGAAAAAAGTCATAGTGAAATGATGGAGAGTAGCTAGGGGAGATTGTTCTGCAACAGGTGATCAGAGAAGGCCTGTGAAAGCAAGCAACGTTTGAGCTGAGAACCGTGGGGCGAGGAGTGTGCAGGCCAGAGAGCAGCAAGTGCAGAGGGCCAGAGGTGAGAAAGGGCGTGCTGTTCTCAAAGGACAGAAGGGCCAGCGGAGAGGTGGAGAATGCAGAGCCAAGGAAACGAGACACAGTCATGTCGGTGTTTTGGACAGGGGCACGTTTGGGGCCTTAAAGGCCGCGGTGAGGGGGTGGGTTTTATTCTTAGTGGGATGCAAAGCCGGTGAAGGGCTTTTAAGAAGATCTGATTTAAAAGAATATTCTCGCTGCTGTGTACAGAGTGGAGAAGTAAAGCTAGCAGAGGTGGTCAGGAGGCTTCTGCACGGTCTAGGCAAGAGATGCCTGGGAGGGGGTACCTGGTGTGGTCACAGGGCCCTGACACATGCGAGGCTGGCAGCAGGCGATTCCTGGGGAGGGGCCGTGGAGAAGGAGGGGGCCTAGGCAGGGCCGGACCAGGTTATGTCAACAATGAAAAGGAAGTCTGGGGACTCACGAGCATCCGTCCATCTCCCCCCTCCTCCCCACACCACCATGGTTTTCTTTTTCCCAAATCTTGGCTATTCGTGCTGGGTTATTCATCTAGATTCGTTTGAGAATGATTTTGCTCGTTAAGTTCCAAGACAAATTCTTTTGGAGTTTCCATTGTGATTGTACAAAATCTTTACACCTAATACGTGCACTTTATACTTGGAGTTAGGATCATTACACAGTTGGGCCTTTCCTTTGTGAATTCTTGTCACCTGTGGTATAGATTTTTTTGAGACCTATATTTCATGGATATTTTATGTATGTAAGGGTGGGTTATCTTTGTCAAGTCTGAGATGATTGATTTGTTTTGCTGTAATAAAAGCTTCTTTCTTTAAAAAAAAATCAGTCTTTGGGATGATCGGATGGTGTGTTAGTCGTCAAACCACGGGTAGGTGCTTCAAGCTCTCTCTTTTGGGTCCTGCTAGGACTATTAAAATCTGCTCTCTCTGCCCTTTTTAGGTTTGACACCTATAGATCCAAGAAAGAGAGTGAACGTCTGGTCCAGTATTTGAATGCGGTGCCCGAGGGCAGGATCCTGTCTGTGGCCGTGAATGATGAGGGCTCTCGAAACCTGGATGACATGGCCAGGAAGGCGATGACCAAACTGGGCAGCAAACACTTCCTACACCTTGGATTTAGGTACCACCCGTCAATTCCCCTCCCCCAGGCTCCAGAACACGAAGCAACACCACCCCAGGCAGAAGTTACCTAACTTCCCTCCTCGTTTCCCCAGGCCACATCCCCTTTAATGGTGACTCAGGGAGATGCAGGGCCATGATCCATCTGCCTGGGATGTATTAGGGCTTGTTCTTAAAGGGAGCCTGTTTATTCTTACAAGCATATTCCACACTTTAAACTCCGAAAGTCACTGTGTATCTGAACTCATTCATTCAGTTTGCCACTTGCAAAATATTAATTGAGCACCTACTGTGTGTAAGAGCCATGCCTCAGATGTATAACTAGTGTTCATTTTCCCATCCTTTGGCCACGGAATCATAATGTGCCTTGAGGGTTGGCAGACATTTGTTTAGAGATCGCATGAAGGGCCCCTGCCCTGCCCAGCTCCCTAGCGGAGGGGACCATTCGATGTGCTCTAGGGTGTGTTTTGTTTGCCTCGGATTGCAGAGTCATGCCTGACTTTGGCATGCACACACACATTGGCGCCAAGAGGAAACAGTTTACCCCACAGTAGCCACACCTTTCGATCATGTTGTATCAGATCTGAGCCCAGTGGAAAATTGAGATCATCTGGCCCGTGGCTATTGGAGATATGGATGCCCCTCCCATCAGCTCCTCGAATCGTGGGCAAGATGAGGGCAGGCCAGAGCCTTTTCTGGGCTCTGAGCAGAGCAATTTTACTGGCTGGGCCAGGATCCCCTGGGCCAGGGTGGGGCTCCGGGTTCCAGGGTGCATTTCCTGACAGGTCAGGGGCTGCTCCTTCTGGATGAGTTTGGGCAGGAAACTCAGGCTGCCAAAGATAACAGCAAAGCTCCTTTGTTAACAGAAACTGAGGGCACTGCCATTTCATTTTTTATAAGCCGAAAGGCCAGCTTGTTAATTTGCAATGAGAGGTAGAACCACAGTGGGACTGGCTACGTAGGGCCTCAGCGGAGGAAGGTCCAAGATCTGGCATCTGATTTGACTCGAATTGGAGTCTGGGCTGCACTTCCTATGAGGTGTGACTGCAGGCAAGTGACTTACCCTCTCTTTGCATGGTACCTGCATCTGTAAAATGGGGTACTTCAGGAGCCACCTCAAAGGACTTTGGGGAGGGTAAATGTGACAGTATGAACAAAATATTGTGTCTGGCACAGAATAAGGACTCAAGAAGTGCTAGCAACTATTCTCTCCTTATAAGCAAGGGCCCGGGAAGGATGCATGCCGTAGTGCACGGGCGGGTTACACGTGCACCCTCATTGGTGTAGACCCACTCTGAGTGACAAACTCGAGGCGTCTAAAATCAGTGGAAAATCTGAGACTTGGACCTACCACTTGCTCATTCATACAGGAAGTGATTGTTGAGCAGATGTATCTTCAGTGGAGAAAAGAGAAGTTGTACAACTTTCCAAACCCATATACCTTTTTTTCCCCTCCTTTGCCTTCCATTAAGAAGAAGAGGTACCTCTTTCCACCCCAAGGCCCAGTGCTGATTCCTGGGGCCTCAGTCACACCCGCCTCTGGCATTTTCCTCGAGCTTAGTTCTCAGGGAGTCACACAGGAGAGGAATAACCTTTCTCCCTCGGAGCATGTTTCCTTGTTTTCGTAAAGGAGCCAGAGCACTCGCTTCAGGACCTAGTTGAGCCTGGCAGGTGGTATGCAGGTCTGTGGGCTCGTTTGTTTATTTGTGATTCATAACCCCTGTCCACTGCCAGAACGGAGGTGCAGAGCCCTGCAGTCCACAAACATCAAGCCCGCCAGGTGGTCAAGAAGGCCAGGGCTTGCAGAGAAAGGCCCTTGTTCTTCTGGAAAAGGGAAACCCAGCCCGTAAGCGAGTTTCCCTCAGACAGCATCCATGTGGCTCCCTGTTTCAACTCTGCCTCCATTCCAGGCTCAGACGTGCGAAGAACTTGACTTTCTGTTGTTTTTTTCAGACACCCTTGGAGTTTCATCACCGTGAAAGGGAATCCCTCGTCTTCCGTTGAAGACCACATTGAATATCACGGTAATACATGGCGAGAGGCCGGATCCCCTGCCGTGTCTCTCTGACCAAGAGGCTCAAGGTCTTTCTGAACCACCTTCCTCCTTTAGAACCCACCTCCCATGTCACATGCGTGGCAAAAATCCATACTGATTTAAGGCCAGTTACTGAGATAATATTAACATTTTCAAAGAAATTGTCATTGGCTTAATCCAAAACAAGTGACGTAGGAAAGATGAGAATTGGGATGGAACAAGCAGGGGTAATATTTTGAGCTAAAAAGATGCTTTGGATGGGCTGTACCACACGGCGCCAGCCTCCTCTGCCCAGAGAAGGTTTCGGAAGGTCCTGCCGGCTCTAACCGTGGGGAGGGGTTCACACGAGAAGTGATAGGGTTCCAAAATTCAGAGTTGGGGGAACATTTCAGTTAGAAGGAGTGATCAATAATCTGCTCCCCAAGTGGAAAGACTGGCCTGAAACTTTGTATTTTTAAGAAATGGCTCAAGATCCACATGTGTAGGGGGATTTCGCTGTCTTAGAATCACATCCCTCTGAATTTAGAGGGTCTGTTTGGTTGCTAAAGCCTCTGGTTCCTTTGACAGGACACCGTGGCTCCGCTGCTGCCCGGGTGTTCAAGCTCTTCCAGACAGAGCATGGCGAGCATTTCAATGTCTCTTCATCCAGCGAGTGGGTTCAAGGTGAGGAGTTTGGGACAACTCGGTAAACCTTAACAGTGGTGCAAAAGGACAGGACTCATTACCTTTGCAGAATGAGGATTTTTCTTCTGCATCAGTAGAACTCCTTGACTGCTGCAGCTTCGATTCAGTTTGCAGCTGAAAGCTGTCTTTAATTAATCCAGTCTCAGTGGTGAATAGCCCAGAGGGATATCTAACCTCTTGGAATACGTTTTCTGCACCAAGCGATGGCACTGAACAGGGAACCCTGGAGCAGGACCTGGCCTTCCAGGAGCACACGCGTGGTGGGGGTGGGGGTGGGGGCAGCGGCAAGCTGCAATCCTCACCGAAATCCTCGGATGATGGGTTAACCGGTGGATTTCATCTTTCTCCTTTGGGCAATCGTGAAGATTATCTATTGCTTTTATAAAACAAGATAGACAATAAGAGGCATTTTTAATTAAGAGCTGGGAGAAATGGGGGAGTTGACAGATTGTTTACAGGCCCCCGGTGCGAGCCTGCATGGCTGGTGTTCAACCCCGTTGCGCAGCGGGTGTGTGGGAGCTGCACGGAGTGTGGCGGGCTCCCCGGAGCCCGCCTGACTGACCCTGCTCTTTGCTTTCCACCCAGATGTGGAGTGGACAGAATGGTTTGAACATGACAAAGTGTCTTACACTAAAGGTGGGGAGAAAATTTCAGACCTCCGAGCGGCTTACCCAGGAAAAATCTGCAATCGCCCCATTGATATACAGGTAACCAAATCATCATAAAGGTTCAGAACGCTTTATCTGGAAGAAGACTCTGTAGAGTCTTCAAACTTTCCTGCTGTCTGAGTGGTGTGACTCTCGTGGCCCTCCTACGATGTTGGTAAGCCAGACAGCCCTGTCCTCACTTTAGAGACTGAGATGGAGGCTGCTTATCTGCCCCACCAGTGAGTTCCAAAGCGAGGACTCAAATTCTCTCCTGCATCCCGCTGCCACGTTCCTTTTCCTTCTCCCCAACCTGCTTCTTCAGCCATGACTGGGGGTGCCCAGTGCGGGGATGGTTTGAGACCTACTCAGCTTCACTCATCAGTCGATTTCCTCTGGGACCTCGAATGCACAGGAACCAGCTGGGATTTGGGTGCCGGCTGAGCCCAGCCCAGGCGGAGAAGACCCACGGCCTTGTTCTCCACTTGGCTAAAGAAACGGCAGCAGGCACAGAACGGACAGTGTTTGCTCAGGGTCATTCCTTGGAGTGACCTCTGTCCAAAGGGGGACCTTGACTTTCTCAGCTGGCTCCAGCAAAAAAGTGTGGGGTGAACAGGCAGCTCTCACAGTTCAGTGGCTCTCAGCTGGTGGGCTGCTGGGCTCAAGGAACAACAGGAAAGATAGAGACCTGGGCAAGAAAATGGAGTTTATCTCCTTATGCCTGGTCTTCTTCCAGAACATAATTTGGGGCCACTTAAATGTTTGGCTTAGAATTAAGAGTCATTGGAGACAGACCATCCCTGCCCATTTTATCCTCTTTCAGCCAATAAAAATAGCAACTGACATTTGCCCACCACCTTCTCCCAGATTTTCTAACTGCACGTCTCAGATCATGTGACTGGGCTTCCACGCCACTGCGCCATCTGAGGCACGACCTCTGCCCTCTGCCTTGCATCATACAAGGGACCACTTTTCCAGGGGAGGATGCTCTGTTCCGCAGTGAGCAGAGGCTGAGGAACCGCTCTTATTGTCTGGCCAAGGCTCTCCCCTCACATGGCTCCAGTATTACTGGGACAGCTTTACCAAGATTAAGTTACACATTGTAGGCTCTTCTTGGGTCCAGCAGAGTCAAAAAGCGCTGACTCTCCCAAAGCACATACTTCCCAGATTTAATTTTAATTTTCTCTTGCAACCCTGAACGTTCCAGCTCTAATTCTGAAATAGCCATACTTTTATTCTTCCAGCTTACTTGGCTACAGGAAGTTCAGTCTTTTACCAGCTCTCCCTCCCCAAGTATTTTCTGGAAATCCTCGAGGAATGCTTACATGCTCTACAAATCCCTCCTGGTGTTTGCTCTGCCAGCCGTCTGGCTCTAGACCCCTGTTGTTTAGAAGAGCACTTCTCCATGCCAGGAAAATAGCTTTCCTTAGGCGTTTCTTACTCTCAGTAACTTTGCTCCCAGCCGGACACAGGCTCTTCACTGAATGTGTCCATGCACAACGAAGCCAGGCTAAAACACTGAATAAAACTTTACTGAAGTCTTAGAGGTAGCAGAAGAGACTGGTGAAAAACACACACACACACACACACACACATATATAGTATGTGATTGCTCACCAACTGCGTAATCCCAGACCTTCTGTAGGGACCCAATCCCATGCTCCGCAACCACCCGTCTCCTGCCATATTGCAGGGACCAGTTTCTCTTTCAACAAAAGGAGTATCCTTGACAATGACTTCCCTGAGTTCAAGTTCTCAACTGTTCCAAGTCCAGAGAAGAATGAAAGACCCAACAACTGTTTTCTGCATTACCCTGAGGCTTGGGCCAGCCTCCACACAAAAGTGCATTCTTTGACACTATTTTGCTAGGCATTGTAGCCCCTTATTAGTTCAAAACTCTCAATTCCAAAATAGGATCTCGGCTTTTTCTTGGCAAAGTAAAGGCTCGTTGAAGCAGTCATGTAAAAATATGCCACGTACCTCTGAAAGTGAATTAAACCTCTACCTGTGGAGCAAAGGGTGGGGTGCTCCATCCTGGAGATGCCAAGTTCTCCCCTTTTCTCACCATCAGCCTTTAATTAGGAGTGGCCCCAAACTTACCCAGAGCATCTCTTTAAACACAAAAGGCAATGAGGTGGAATATATTCTGAGTTTTTCTGAAATCAGAAAAGCCAAGCTAGACTTGTCCTCTGCTCACCCCAGGTGAGAGAAGCAAGATTTCATCCTCTTTATAAATAGGGCATCAGACACGTCAGCCAGGAGCCCTAGCTGATTAACCCACAGAAGAGCCTGAACAGGACTGAGCTTGCCACATGCCAGTTTTTGCCACTGTGGGAAATCACAGGTGACTGTGACCACCCTGCCGGGCCCAGTGTTCCTGAAGACTCTTCAGAGCTGTGGCTGCCCCCAAGGTCCCTGACAGCCAGTCAAAGCCTCTGCACAAGGAGAGGGTGTTAAGAACTCCTGTCACCTAGGCAGGGTGGGAGGGGGCAAGCTGGAGAGAGAGGAAGTACTGAGACCAGCCCAGTTGACCTCAACTCAAGGAGACCTTCAAGATCTGATAGTTTGTGGTTCTGCAAAATCAGAACCCAAACTGCAGCCCCCCTGTCCCCGTGTCTTTGTCCCCCTTGCGGTTCTCCTGGGCTGAAATCCCCTTTCCTCCCATCTTCTTTCTTAAAACCCACCCGCCCTTCAAGGCCAGTGGGAACCCCTGGACTCACACTTCCTTGGGGAGGAGACCGTGCTGGGCAGTCCCCACACCCCCACAGCCCTGGTGCAGTGGCAGGAGGTCAGTCTGGTGGTTCGGAAAATGTATTTGAAACCAGATAGAGCCCAGTTTGCATTCCTAGCTCTGCCCCTTGTGAGCTCTGGCATATCAACAGTGTCAGGACGAGAATTAGACAGGTGAGGTGCCAACGGCACAAGATTTAAGGTGGCGCTCCCTCTCAGGTGCCCACTCTGCACTTGCATGACCGGCAGAGTGAGTGCCACCTTAAATTTTGCACCACAGTGCCTCACTAGGGCGTCAGGTTACTTAGTTTAGTATCTCAATTTCTTCATAAGCAAAAATGGAGATAATAATTGTTCCTTCATGGAATTATTTCATGGATCTAGTGCAACAGTACATGAAGCCCCTGACCTGTACTGAGTGCCCATAATTTTAAAATAATTCTAAAATAATTTTCTTGTATTACTATTATGAGATTGCTAGTTACTTTATAATTAGTACCATGAATAACAATCAAATTGCATCTACTTAAAGCTCAATCCAGGCTCACTGAGCAGTGGTGGAGCCCTGAGCCCTTTCCCAAACTGAGGTGGCTCTTCTGGTTAAAAAAAGGAAAAAAAGAAAAGCAGCGACACTGAGTAGATGTTTTTCTTGAAATTATTGTTGGATGTTGTGCCTTAAAACACGTCCAGCTCCACTGAATGATGTTTTCAGGCTCAGTTCTTAGTATTAAGGGGTGCTCTACTGAAAAACGTGCTGGCCTCAGGGAAAAAGGTCAGGGGGTCAGAGGAGAGGGCATGACAGCCAGGCGACCTCGAGCTTTGCTCCTGAACCCCTCTGAGGTGATCGCTGTGAGGGTGCTGTTGCAGGAAGGGGCTGAATTTTAATTCTGGCTGAACTCACATCTACGTAGCTCTCCTCCCAAGCCAAAGGCAGCAGATATCTGCTGGGTTCAAAACGATGTTTCTTATATAGTGCCCCCTCCTCCTTTTTAGATTGACTGCATTTTGCCTCCCTATTTGCTCATCCCTGGTCCCTTTGGTCTTCGTGCCAAAGAGGACAACAGCTGCAGCCCTTGCTCTAAATTGCAAGTCTCTGATGACAGCCACAGTCTTGGTGCGGACACACCCTGGTCCTGGGATGAGCCCCAGCTGGCAGGAATCCTGCCCTCCTCTGAGCACCCTTAAATTCTCTACCTGGCCTTGAAGCTGCTCACCCATCAGCTCCCATCAACGGACTCCAATCTATGCTGGGACCTGGACTGGATGCTGGGATCAGGAAGGCAGGCAAAACCTGGCCCTCCCAGAGCCCACCATCCACTGGGAGGAGACAGACGCTGAAAAAAGGACTGTAGGTGGTATGTCTGAGGGCAGCAGTGGGAGGGACTGAGACGCACCAGCTCTGTAGTTGGATGCATCTGGATTCAAATTTTAGCTCTGCCACATACTGGCTTTGTGATGTTGGCAAGTTACCCAACCTCTCTGAGCATCAGTTTCCAGATCTGTAAAACCACCAGCGACCTCACAGCCCTCACAGCCCTCACAGCCCTCACAGCCCTCACAGCCCTCACAGCCATGAAGGTGGGATGAGATAATGTACGTGAGCACTCAGCTCCGCAACTACAAGAGGGGTTCTCAAACTTTACTGCCCAGTGGAGTCACCTGGGCAGCTCTGAAAAGTCCTGATGCCCAGGCTGCACCCCAGACACAGTCAAATCTGAGACACCAAGGATGTGGCCTGGGCATGCGTGTTTCTACAGACTCCCCACAGAATGTGGAACCACATTTGGGCACCAGTGGGTTGATCGTAGTGAGCCTGTCATACGTGTTGGCCACTGTTGATGGTCCTGGGGTGGAGGTCCGAGTTGTAGAGGCAGCTGGTTCTGCTCCTGAAAGAGTGTGCTTGTTGCAGATTCTCTCCATGAGATGTTCACCAGGGCAGTCAGTCCCCGGTTTGGATCTCAGATACCATAGGACCCCAGGCAAGATGTTTATCCATCCTGTGTCTTCACGCTGTCTTTCTTATAACAAAATCGAAAAGGGGAAACGGTAGAATAATAATCTAAGGCCATTGTAAATCATTTTTGGAGCAGAAACAATTTTAGACTCGTGAGTATATGTTTATAGAATTAATCATCACCTTCCTTCTTTACAAAAAGAAGTGACTTTGCTCTATAATTTCTGTGCCTTCCCCAGGCCACTACAGCAGATGGAGTTAACCTCACCACTGAGGCTGTCTACAAAAAAGGCCAGGATTATAGGTTTGTGTGCTACGACCAGGGCCGAGCCTGCCAGAGCTACCGTGTGCGGTTCCTCTGTGGGAAACCTGGTAAGCAGCTCCTTGCTGGGGACAGAAATGCAACTGTGGCTCTGTTCCTTGAGCTGGCAGCCGTGCATTGTGAGTTTGAATGGCTGGACCGGCTGCCTTCGGCTATCTCAGTGACACCGTGCTCCTGCCAAGTTCACAATGGAGAGCACTTCTGGGATACAGGAGCAGTGGGATGGTCCTCGGAGTTGGCAGGAGCTTACAGAACCCCGCCCTGCCCATATGCCTTTCAGGAAGGATAAAGGCCTGGTCCAAGAAAACCGGGGTGCCGTGGACAGAGCTGGCCTTCCTGCAGCCCTCCTCTGCAGAGACCCAGAACTCATTGCCTCACTGGGTGCTATTATTTTAAAGCTGGTTCCGAGGTGCTCGTTAGGAGGGATTGGAAATGTTCGGTTTGTTCTCAGAGGCACTTGGCCATCTCCAGAGGGCAGTCATTAGGGATGGGAGTTCTTTGGAAGAGAGGCTTACAGCTACTGTAAATAATAGTTGAGAGGAGCTATATTTGTTTTACATCTTTTGCAAAGTGGGTGTGGTGAGGCAGCTACATTTAACTCCAGCTGAGGAGTTAGTGGAAAATTCCCCTGCCCAGAGCTAATGAATGGCTCTTTTCTGGTAGAGTTTTTGTTGACTTCAAAAACCTGTACCAAGACTGGGATGGGGTGAGCCTGGTGATTTGGGTTTTGGATAGGCAAACCCGACATTTACTGATTGAAGGAGAGGAAGGGAAGAGATAGGGAGTGAGAAGTTTGCCCTGAGCAAAGGTTTAGATCTCAGGCTCTCCTGCTTTGGGTTACAGTGAGGCCCAAGCTCACCGTCACCATCGACACCAATGTGAACAGCACCATCCTGAATCTGGAAGACAATGTACAATCATGGAAGCCTGGAGACACCCTGGTTATTGCAAGTACTGATTACTCCATGTACCAAGCAGAAGAGTTCCAGGTGCTTCCCTGCAAAGCCTGTGCCTCCAACCAGGTCAAAGTAGCAGGTAGGACTTTCACTAACCCTTCCCTAGGCTAGACGAATCTGAAAATTGTTAGGCTTAAAGTTGATGGAAATCACAACAAATCTGTATCAGTCAGCTATTGCCATAATAATGCTGCATAACAACAACAACAACAACAGCAACCCTTTGAAATCTCATGGCAAGCATCTATTTCTTACCTATGCATCTGCAGGCTGTCTGGGGTTCAGTTTCTCTTGACTAAGCTTTGCTTTAGGCTGAGTGGGGTTCAGGTCAGCTCCATGTGGCTCTCATTCTTCTCAGAACATACTGTGCTCATGGGGAAGAAGTGAGCAGAAACATGGGAGGACTCTTAAGGCCTGTGCTCAGAACTAGAACATTCTCACACCCATTTTCCATTGACCAAAGCAAACCACATGGTGCAGTAGTCAAGGTCAATTTTTCTTAGTGGGAGGAGTTATGTATCAATTAGTGTTCTTGGTTGTAAGCAACAGAATCCAACTTGACTATCTTAAGCAAAAAAGAATTCACTGGGCAGCTATTGAACTTAGAAAACTAAGTAGAAGCTGAGTAGCCAGGCTGCAGAAGGACCAGGAATAGGGCAGCTGCAGGGGTCTGGGTAGCAGGGACAAATGGGCAGCATCCTTAGGGCACTGCTGTCTGCAGGAACTATGCTTCATTCCTGGGATGTAGTGCTCAAAAGTCACCTTCCAGGGAGAAAGCACTGATTAGGCTGATATCCTGTGTGTTCACCCTCTGGCTGGGGCACCTTCAATGACCATCCCTCCAAGACCACATTGAATGGACAAAGAGTCACTCCCTAAAGGAAAATTGGGATGTATTACCAGAAGAAAGGAGAATCAATACTGGGTATTAAAAATATCAGCTACTCCAGGACCATTACGCCTGGAGAAGTATTGGAGTTTGTGAGCAGGAGGGAGACTATAGACTGAGAAAGCATAGCCAATATAGTCAAAATATCTATTATTTTGGAAGTAAAACTACAAAAAGTAAAATTCAGCAGATTCGTTTCGACTCACAGCCCAGCCTCCGCCACTCCCCGTGAAGTTATTAGGCTCAGAGTGGACCATCTTGCTCAGAAGCTTTAGGGCTTACATGGAAACAATGGCTCCTGGTGGAGAGCATCAGAAGAGCCCACGGTAGGGGTATGTGTGAGGAGTGTGTGTAGCGGGTGTGTGTGTGTGTGTGTGTGTGACCGTCTGTCTTTCTGTCCTGGAAAGGCTCACATTTCTCCTATTCAGCTCCAAGCCTCTTGTCTGGCTCTCCATCCCCCACTGACGTGAAGCAAGGATTCCACCTGCTTCATTCTTTTCCCAAAACTGTGCTCCCCACCCAATTATCAATGAGTGTCCCCGTCCCCAGGCCGGCTGCAGGGAGGGACACAGCTTTCCTGGATCCTCCTTCCTCACTGCCCCCAAATTCCAGTAAATAGGCTTTTTTTTTTTTTTTTTTGCATTTTAAGGATTTTCTGACAGGAAACAGATGGGGGTAACAAAGTACAAACAAAACAAAATGAAATGAAAGTGTGTGTGAATCATCTGAAAAAAATAGGTCAAAAGTTTTGCCAGCCACCTCTCAACACCTCCTGACATGGCGATTGGAAATCTCCTCAGTTTTCTGCCCTGTTTTCATTCCCAGCTTCCTCCTTTGCTTGTAACCCCCACCTCCACACACACACCTTTAAGTAATACTACTGTATTCACAGTTTTGAGTTTCCTATGATATGATAAGCACTTTGCATAAACCATCTTGTCCACTCCTCATGTTAACATGACAGGGTGGGGGCTCTCTTCTCCACAACACAGACAAGGAGACTGAGGTTCATGGAAATTAAATGTCTAGACGCATGCCTTCCAGTATGGCAGTGACCAGCCACGTGTGGCTATTTAAATTTAATTAAAATTAAGCAAAATTAAACATTCCATTCCTCAGTCATAATAGCCAGATTTGGGGAGTTCAGTAGCCCCATGTGACTAATAGCTACCATATTGTATGGCACAAAACAGAGCATTTCCACCATCTCAGAAATCTCTAGCGGGGGCTGCTGGTGTAGACAGAACAAGTCTACTAGGTCGGTCTGAGCCAAGATTCAAACTCAGAGCTCTCTGGCTCCAGGGCTGTGTGTTCTGCTTTGTTCTCGCTTCCTGAAGGCCCCGTCCCCAGCACCTTCATTTGAAGGTGACGGACTGTAGGAGGGATCTGGGGAGCTCTGTAGTTTAAATTTGCCCCTCTGGGACCCTCCAGCCCAGGTCCCTCTGGGCTTGTCCTCAGTGGTCTGGAGGGGCAGGCCCCATTGTCCCCTGTGTCCCAGGCCTTCCCCAGTCCTTGCCTGTGCTCATGGCCCTTCTAGATTATTTGACACATGTCTAGCTTGGCCATGTCTGCTCTTCCCTGGCTGGCCTTCATGTATCAGAACTTGGAGATGGAAGGGAGGGTGAAGCCAGGAGGGAGAACTCGGCAGACGGGACGGGATGCTGGGAACGCAGGACCCACAGCTTCCCGGGGATAGCAGGCTGGGAGTGCCCTGTGAACGCGGCAGCAGGACAGATAAACTGGCCGCAAGGCTTCGCAGAAGTCCTGACAGGGAGCCCCGCCTTGGGGGAGGAGGCGGTGTGACTGGAATATTCTTTCAGCTCTCAGTCTGTCTTACTCTGCTCACAGGAGTCTGATAAACGCAGCCCCTCCATCTACCTGGAAGTCACTCCTATCCCTGCTGGTTTCCCCTGTGAAACAAGGAAAGCTGTCAAGCCTGTTTTCTATCAAATCGCCACCATTGTAGGCGTGAGGGTAGTGGTGGGAGCCCTGGGTTCCAGCCTTCATTCGGGGACAGCGGCCTGTGTGGCTCCTGTTACATTAACCCCTACCATGTGCCCGGGGCTGGTCTAAGCGCAGTCCAGGGACTAGCTCACTTAACAATCATAGCTACCTTTTGAGATATGGGCTATTTTTATCTCCACTTTATAGATGAAAGACCTGAGGTTCAGGGAGCTTAACGTGTTCAGGGACTCAGGGCCACGATCTGAGTTGGGATCCGACCCAGACAGCTGGACTCCAGAGCCACAGTCCTCCCCATCCACTATCCTACCTGTCCGGTTGTGTTGAGACTGGATCCCCGAGGAAGGCCCTCGGGCCACCCACAGGAGCAGGAGCCTCTGGTCAGCATCCTGCCGGGACACCGTATTTTAAGGGGGATACTGACAAATAGAGGAGTCCCCTGGGCACTGAAATGGGTGTGTTCTGAGGGGTGGTTGAAAGTCTGGGGGGGTGTGGCCTGGAGATAGGGAGGCTCGGCCTGGTTTTCCTGCCTCTGCCTAGTGATGCAGGGACCCCGAGATGGAAAGGCTGACGCTAAGGGTGGTGGGGGAAAACTTCACTGAGAAGGAGCCATTGGAGCTGGATCTTGAAGGACAGAGTGATTTGCCACATGGGCAGTTGGAGAGGGCTGTCCCAACTAGAGGGAGCAGCTTAGGTAAAAGCTCTGAGATGTGGGAAAGTGGAGGCTTGCTCAGGGAAGGACGGGTGGTCGGGTCTGGCTGGAGCAGAAGGGGATGTGAGGCAGTGATGGCGGGTAAGCTGATAAGAGTTTGGGTTTTACTCTGTCCGTCCTACAGGCTGCTGGGGCGGGGGGTGCTGCGCTCCTCGGAGCCGTGTGGGAAGCTCCTTTCCTATGCCCCTGGCCGGCAGGACTGAGCCTGTGGCTCTCTGTGCAACCTCTTCCGTGGTGTGCTCAACCCTGGGTGGCAGGGCTGGGGAGGCATCCCTTCGGGAAGCATGCGTTACGCTGTGCCTCTCAGTACCAGCCCCCCAGGTCCCCATCAGCTGCTCTGGCCAGTCCGCGGGCACCTCTGAGTTGCCACTAGGGCCCTGGCAGGCAGTGCTTCCTCTGCACCCCAAGAACAGTCCAAGGTGGCCTTGCATGGCCGAGCAAGCCTGTAGAAGTTTTTCTGGGTGTTGCCAGCAAAGTTGCCTTTGGGGTGTCCACTGGTGAAGGAAAGGTCTGGATCCAGCATGCCCAAAGGCATGAGGCCCGGAAGACAAGGAGCCGGGAAGTCCTAAGGGAAAGGTACCGGCTCTGGGAAAAGAAGGGTCTGTTTCTACCGACCTACTTCTCTGCAGGGAGTGTTCTGAACTGGGTGGTTCGGGAAACCAGGGACGGGGGCCCCAGAGCACAGCCTGCCTGTTAGGGGGTTCTGCGTGGGGCAGCGGCGGCCTGGCTCTAGGACCTCTGCCGTGCTCAGTCCAAGGAGAGCATGACCTGAGCTGGACGCTCTCTGCTGACTGCCCTCCCCAAGAGAGACTGACGGCAGCACACCCCAGTGGCTGTCGTGAGAGCTCACCTCTGACTGGACACAGGGGACATACTCAGCCCTCAAAGTCAGCATCCAGGGTACACAGACTGTAAAAAGTCTCATATTCCACATCCTCATGGCGAAGGGCCAGGCTCACAGTGCACACTCGGTCCCAGAGCCAGCATCTGGTGGCGAAGAGAAACTGTCACCCAAGGCAAGTTTGTGAGCTGGACGCACCATGAGGCCAAACTGAAATGTCAGAGTTTGGAGCAGAGAAAGGTTTATTGCAGGGCTGAGCGAGGGAAATGGGTGGTACATACCCCCCAAAAACCCCGAACTCCTTGAGGGGTTTCAGCAAAGCATGTTTAAAGGCCAGGTGAGGGAGGGGCGTCCCAAGGTAGGTGGTCAGCTGTGCACAATTCTCTCATTGGTTGATGGTGATCAATCCTTAGGCCCCAGAAGGTCTGGGGCCTACGTGCTCCTGATCATCAGGTACCTAATTTCTTCCATTCCCTGGTGGCTTTAGCATCTGAAACACTCCGGAAATATGCATCAGATACTATTATCCAGGTGCTTGAGAGAGGAGTTAATGCAGAGGGCATGGGGGAGGGGTCTGTCCCACGGAGGCCCCATGAGGTCCTGCTCAGGTGCAGAACAGCACCCAGCAGCAGTCATAGGTGCCGAGAGGACCTCTTTTCGTGAGGGTCGTGTCCCCCACATTCTCACCCCTGCCTCCACCAGATCACTGGGCAAGCCCTGCGCATTGTCTGCCTTCAGTTTCCTCAAGGGTGAGGTTAGGGAGCTGGCTTAAGTGACTGCTGAAAGCCCTTCTGGATCCTTCTGGGCCTGACTCTCTATCGTTAGACACATGCAATCAATTCTCGATCAGTCACTGGACTTTGGGGGTTTAAAGCTGGCATGCCCGGGAGCCCCTTTCCTTATCAGCATCGGACGCTGCTCTGGGTGCAGCTTTCTGTCCAGCCGGGGTGCAGAAGACCTAAATCCCACTTGAAGTCCTTGAGACTGGCTGCTTGTGAAGGTCCAGTAGCCGCAGACAACCCAGGGATGGGAGAGAGGCTCCGCATGGGTAGCCAGAGGGGACTGTGCTTCTGGGCCTTAAAACTGTACAGACACGTGGCCTTGTGGCCCAAGCCAGAAGCCACAGTGGGATGCGCTGGAGGGCAGGCCCCAGCATTCTGCAGCACTGACTTGCTTCAGACTCTCTCCTCTGGTCGATATCAGAACCTGCGTGAAGCTGAAGGCCTGACAGCCCCCGGCCGTGGCGTCCACTCCTGGCCCTTTGGCATCAGGAAGCTCAGGGGATGACAGTACCTTATAGTAAATAGACTCTTTGAACAGTTAACTTTTAAAATACCTGAGACTTTTTAAAAGAAGGACCCTGTGGCAGACTGAGTAACGGCCCCCAAAGGTGTCCCTGTGCTAATCCTTGGTGACTGTGAGTGCTACATTACGTGACAGAAGGGACTTTGCAGGTATGATTCAGTTAAGGCCTGTGGGATAGGGGATGATCCTGGATGATCTGGGCGGGCTCGTGGAATCAAAAGGGTCCTTATAAGAGGGATACAGGAGGGTCAGAGTCAGAGGAGAAAGTGATGTGACGACTGTAGCAGACTGGAGTGTTGCACAGCGAAGATGGAGGAAGGGGCCACCAGCCAAGGAATACGGGTGGCAATGGACTCTGCGGAAGGCCAGGAGCGGACCCTCCCCGGAGCCCTGGGCCGAACCCGCCGTGCCCGCAGCCTGCCTGCTGACCCGGTGAAACTGACTTCGGACTTCTGACCCCGAGGACTGTCAGAATAGAAATCCCTGTTGTTTTAAGCCGTGAAGTTTGTGGTGAGCGGTTACAGCAGCCAGAGGAGGCGAATGCGGATTCCAGGGGGAGTGTTTTCTCAGCTTTGCCATGCAGTGCTTTTGCATCTTGGACTGAGATGCTTCAAAGAAACCACCACCTCCCTGAGTCTGCAGAATTCTAAAACAATAAACATCCTCAGAGGGACTGCAGACCCGCCCGCCCGCGGGATGTGTGCTGGGTGACGGGCCGGGCAGGGGAGCCAGCCCCTCCTGTGGGTAAGGGAGCGGGGTGAGGGCACCGAGAGCAGGGTGGGTGCTGCTTACGGCTCATTAGACCCACAGCCTTTGACTGTGGGCACTGGTTGTGTCACGGGGCTGAGCTCTGTGCTCTGCGGTTGCTCAAGTCAAGGTCACAGGGAAGCCACATGGTGTCTGTGGTGTGGTTTGGGCTGCAAATTGAGGTAAGAGATTGTTGTGCTCTGTAACTGCATCCTTGAAGAGAAGGCACCTAGGGGCCAGGTCAGCAGTCTCAGCGATGAGCTGAAGTTAGGGGCAGCCCGAGGTCCCTTCATTTCAGAAACGAGGTTTCTGGGGTTGTTGTGGAGGTGACCAGGACAGATCCAAAGTTCCAAGTGCTTGTCACTTCCCACCTTTCTTAGGGTGCATTTGCTGCCCGGATAGAGGAGGAGGAGGTGGAGGGCGAAATGAAGTGGATTGGACAAGAGATTGAGTGCAGAGGTGGGAGGGAGACAGTAAAAAGAAAACAGAGGGACAGGAAAAGGCGGTAGGTCGAGGGACCCTGGCCATGGCCGGAGGTGGCAGACAAGAGCTGGAAGGGGCAGCAGAGTTGGGCAAGAGTATCTTTTGTGTGTTCATTTTTTAAGGCTAGGAAGGCCTAGATGAGTCTGAAATAGAACGTAAGGAACCCAAGTGAGGGAAGACATGAAACTACTGGAGGGGGCATGCTACTGGGGTCAAGGCCCTCGAGACTGGGAAGGGGCGGGCTGGGGTCAGTGGTCCAAAGGAGAGCGCGTCCTCTCCTCCAGGACCGTGGGGAGGGAGGGAGGTGGCGGCGAGGTCAACACAGAGTGGGCTGCAAGCTCTTTTTCACTGTTCTGTGTGGCACCATAGAGGTATCCAGAGCTCGGCCACAGTGCTGGACACAGAAGCTCCAGTCTGGTTCTTTCGAGGAAATCCAGTTGTGGATACACACTCCACATACGGAGGAGGGAAGTAGGACGCAGACTTGCCTCATTCAACACAATACGGATTTGCCCTGCTTCATATTAGTGGCTGTAAAGACAGGATTTGTTTTATGTTTCGTCCGTAAGAATCCCAACCGGTGGGCCGTCCAGGATGTGAGTTCTGTGGGGTCATCCAGAGAGCGGGTTTCTTCTCTCTTGTTGCTCTCTTGCCATCTCTACGGCATGTTGTCACCCGCACGGGCGAGGCTGGCCCGCCACCAACGTCCACATCCCAGCCCCGGGGATGAGCAAGAGCAGCGGCCACCGGCAGGCTGCACCTGCTGTTTCTGCTCATCCTGTGACCACCCTGGCCTGTAGCGGGGCTGGGAATCGTGGTTGTCCCAGGAACCACGTGTCTAGCTAAAACAAGAGTCTCACACCGACAAGCAGAAGAGGGGACAGATACTGAGGGACAAATAGCCACTTCTTCCATGGGCTTCAGACATAAGCGTGCATGGCGGTGGCTCCTGGCTCTTCATTCAAGCAAGTAATTTCACCTCCCTGGGCTTCATCCTTCTATAAAACAAGACTTGGGGCCATGGGAACCACCATGCACCATGTAAGCAGCAGCTGCAGAAGCACCTGGCGGGGACCTGCCTGGAAGAGACCTGCCTGGAAGACATGCAGTGCCTCTGATTTCTCACCTTCTCCCCTCCTCTCTGCCCTAGGGAAACCAATGTACCTGCACATCGGGGAGGAGATAGATGGTGTGGACATGCGGGCCGAGGTTGGGCTCCTGAGCCGGAACATTGTGGTGATGGGGGAGATGGAGGATGAGTGCTACCCGTACAGCACCCACATCTGCAGCTTCTTTGACTTCGACACCTTTGGGGGCCACATCAAGGTATGAGTCTGCCTGGCTGAGGCAGCCCAATCAGAGAATCCCCACAGTGCCAGCCTATGGGCAGGGATTCCTGATAGGAAAGGGGATGGAGGGGCAGAGGTAGGACCAAGGGAAGAGTACCTTCTGGAAGTTGGAGAAATCTTACGTATTACGCATTACTCAGTTCCTTCGGTCAATATTCAGGAACAAGAGAGATGATAGAGGAACGTCTCTCTGCTCCCCAGTCTCATGGCACGTGGCCTTCATGATTTTCAACCCTGGACCACAGCTTTCATCCCCTTTCTTCATTACTTAACCCTGACCGCTCCCTAAAAGAACTGCGTTAAAGTCACAAAAAGTCACATTTACATTAGATCCATTAAAATACAGATAAAATGATAAACAAGGGAGAAGAGCTCGAAGTGCCAGCATTACATTTCCCTGTGAGCTTCAGGTGGAGCTCAAGGCTAAGACGGAGATGGTGAGCTGCTGAGTTCTCATGGTGCAATAAAGGAAAATTGTATCAGCTCATTGGAGCTCACGTTTTCCTAGCATTAAGCTCCAAGAGGAATTTTTTTGCATCTCTCTATGAAGTGCCTTTTGCTGGCAGACTGAATACCGTAAGACACCCCAACGTTCCTCACGTGACCGTTGCTTTCAGTGATTTGGGATTGAAGCTAATAGAGGAACAGTAGTACCATGGAGTTTTGTAAAGACAATTCTCTTGAGGCTAAAACCACATGCTTTGAAGGATAAGATTTTTTGGTAATCTAAGTGAAAAGAATAATGGAGTGAAACTTAGAGAGCTCCTAATGGGGTTCCTACCATCATATATAAGATAATTATTTTTTGTCATGCAGGCCTGCATTATAGGATTTCTAGGATTCCTGGCCCCCACTCATTAAATGCTAGCAGTGCTCCCAGTCGTTGCAACCCCTCAAAACACTTCTACACATTTCCAGTCAGTTCTGGGGATGTGGTGAGGACAGGGGTGGTGGTATAATCTTCAGATGAGAAGCTTGTCAGAGAGACTAAAGCAAAAATAGCAGGCTGCAACCCCATTTCCCATTTTGAGGGTAATCCCTGAGTGATCAGCGCACTCCTTGCCACCTTGCCCAAACTGGGCCTCAGAATCATTCTCAACACAGCGCTCCAGGGCAGCCGCTACTGGAGTTGGCATCCCCACTGACACCTATTTTTGGAAGGAACGGTTAGCATGTCCTTAAGTCATCCTTCTCTAGTAGAAGTTGGCTGAGCTCAACTTTTGACAGGAATCATTTTTAAGCTGTGCTTTTATGGTGAGTTCCTGGAGTGAAGATGTTCAATGTGAGCGAGTGGTTCCCTTGAGCAAGCTAGGAGTGGCTCTGGGTGTAGCATGAAGTGAGCGAGTGGAGCGCCCCGCCACTCACACACACGCTACCAGAGTTATCGGCGGCTGAGGACTCCCAGCTCAGCATCCCTTTCCCACGGCTGGGAGAGGGCTTCAGATGGTGAGCTAAGGCACAGGCTCTTACTGCCCCGTGGTCTACCCTAACCTGGATCCCCCAACCCTCCTAGGGCATGCTTTTTGCCAGCCTCCCCCCAGGTTATCTCAGGGTTATTCCTTTCCCATAACACTCAGCGGCTTAGGAGGCAGGAAAAGAGGGTTGAAACAAGCCCCAGCTATTGCACAGTCCCACTGCATCTCTTCATTCCAGGTAGTTCATTGCCTTGCAACGTCCCTATATTATTAGCAGCACCTTGTCTCCTTTGAGGTAGGAAGGACTAGGCATCCTGGCCCATTTGCAGAGAATATCTTTGATGTACTGAGTACCCGAAACAGGAATTAATGGAGCACTTTGAGAACAACATGTGTGCATTTTCGGAGTGTGGGCACTAGCGAGGGGGATCGGGGGCACCTCATGGATTCCTTCTGACTCTCGGTTCTCCTCTCGCAGTTTGCACTGGGGTTTAAGGCTGCACACTTGGAGGGCGTGGAGCTGAAGCACATGGGCCAGCAGCTGGTGGGTCAGTACCCAATTCACTTCCACCTGGCGGGTGACGTGGATGAGAAGGGAGGCTACAACCCACCCACGTATGTCAGGGACCTCTCCATCCACCACACGTTCTCTCGCTGCGTCACTGTCCACGGCTCCAATGGCTTGTTGGTAAGCACCTCCTTCCCGAGGAAGCAAGAGATCTAGGGCCCCCTTGTCCCTTCATCCTCCCCCTGCATGCCAGTCCGCTTAATGCTGGGCCCAGGGACCATTAGCAATGGCTGGATGTTTGGATCTAGTCACTTAGTCTAGGGCCAATGGGAGTTGAATCATCCTTAGCTCAGATTTTAACAATATCAATTGAGAACAGGTCACTGACCAAACAGGAAGGAGACAGTAGGGATGTGTCCTTGCCAAAGGGCACAAGCTACAGAGATGGGTGAGCAATTTGTTTGCAGTGGTCACTGTCAGTCTAGCTCTTGCTGTGCCTCGGTTTCCCCAGGATCATTCCATGACTGTGTAGCATGACAGATCTGCTAACTACAGACAAGGGGGGTCATGGCAAGACTCTTGTCGCATCTGCCCAACAAGCTTGGGGCAGTGGCAGCATGGGTCCTTTTCTTCTGTTGAACCAAGTATCTTCAGAGCAATCACTGCTGGGAGAAATACCTTCATTAGTAAATTGGTTGTGTGTGTGTGTGTGTGTGTGTGTGTGTGTGTGTATGTGTGTTAGAGGCATGTCTTGACTTGCAGAGATAATTTTTACGCTAAAGGAATCCTTCTTTAAATGAACTCAGCTTATATCCTCTATGAACTTTTGAAGCTGGATGTTACAAAATGGCACCCTGAAAGCTGGATCCAGCTTTGTGTTTTGTTTGGCTTATACGGTGTCTAGAGAAACATTTGATAATTTTTACACTAACCTGATAATTTTACACGAAATAGAACTTTCTTTAAATGGACTAAATTCATATCCTCTATGAACTTTTAAACCGGATGTCACAAAATGGCACCCAGCAAGTGAACCCAGTGGCCAGATGTGTTTTGTTTGGCTTGAATGTTTAAAGAAACATTTGAATTAGTTTTCATCATTTAAAAACTTAGAGATTTCACATAAAAATCTGGATTCTTGGCTTCTTTTGAAAAGTAAATGAAATTGGCAGCACCAGACCCACATTCCCTCATGGCAGCAATGAACTGGGGCAAAGTCATAGCACCCTGCCAAGCCAGGCCTGTATTCCCTGGTTTACCCCATGCCTGCCACTGCCTAGTACATTACAGTAAATGCCCCAGGCTGGGCCACTCATCTCATCACCTGTTGGCCTCCGTGGGCATTTGGGTTTGTGAGCCCTGCTTTAATCCAAGCATAATGACCCTCCCCATCATGCACGCGGTGACAGGAAGATGAAGGGGCCCATCAGCATGTGGCTGGTGAGGCTGCTTTCAGTTCTATTCACTGTGCTCTTCTACTATAGAGGAGTGCCTGCTGTCTCTGTGTTTCAAATGCTCTGATTTAAAACCCACCGAGTATAAAGGAGAGAGCGTGCGCTTTGGGGCCCAGTCGAGAAGGGGCTATGATCCAGGGCTTGGCCCACGGGTCATGAGCTGTGAACCCCGGGCAAGTTGCTTATCCTCTCGGAACCTCAGTTCCCTCCTCCATCAAGTGGGGAAGTAACACCAAACGCACTGGGCCTGGGGAACCAGCGCCATGAGGGAGACCCAAGCCCCGGGACCCTGTCTCCTGGGCTCACAGGCTGGTGTTGGCTGGGACCTGGGGCCGGCTCCCCCAGCAGGTGGTTACGGATTGCAGCCGGTGCAGTTGCTGGAAGATGTGGGGTTTTTTTCCCTTCTGGTTCAAGAAAGATGCGAAGGAGGATGTTTTTTGGCAAAAGCAGAAAAACGGGGTTTAGAATGAATTCAGAAGCTCGGGGTGCAGTAGAAGACACAGGATGGGCTTGAGTTCTGGAGCCGGATGCTGGAGACCTCACCTGGCTTCCGCCACTTCCCGGCGGTGTGAGCCGGGGCTGGTCCTTTTACCTTTCCATGCCTCTTCTTCCTCGTCTGTTGAATGGGGAATAAAGGACGTGGGAAGTGCTGGGCCCAGGGCTTGGCACACACTCGGCCCTGGGCTGAGGCATCCGTCCCATGGTCCTGTCCACCTGGGGGCTTTGCTGAGTGAGTGCAGTGAAGGCCGTAGGCACTGGCACCCAGGCTGGTGACTAGGCTGAGAATGTGTGGTGAGAAGAACAAGGCAGAGCTGGTGAAGGAAGATAACAGGCCTGAGGCTTAGGAGCTTTGCCTGCTTTAAGTATTTGCTCTGAAGTTTTGTCCTTAAATTTAACTTAAATTCACCTACATTTAATGTTCCTAAAGAGAATGACAGTCAGATTATAAGAAGCCTGTAATTACAGATCTGGGTTGGTTTGAGTGGAAGCTGCTTTGAACCTCAGGGCAGCCACACACATGCACACAGATGCACGCACACAGGCACACTTGCAGTGTGGACACGTGTCTGTGCTTTCCCACCCACTTGCTCGGTGACCTCGATCAAGCTACTTAATCACTTAGGTCTTCAGTTTCCTCATCTGTGCTAGAGAACGTGACCGCTACCTCCCGTGGCTGTATGGTTAGAAAATATATATGCAATGTTTTGGGCCGTCTTAGTAATAGCAAACCTTCCTCCGAGCGGTGAGCCCAGGTCTCAGCCACTGGAACGGGCTCAAACAGGGGGACACAGGCAGGAGGTGTTGCGGGTGGGGCCACAGGGTGGGCTCTCCAGGACACTACGGGGCAGCACTGGGAGGGAGCGTCTCCGCGGGGAAGCATGCTGGCGAGAGGCTGGGAGAGTTAGCCCAGGCCAGGAGCCCGAGTTAAGGAAGCTAAGCAGGGGATGGAGAGCTGTGTGGGGCAGGATGGAAGGCAGAGGGTGAGGAGTGGCCATGGAGCTGGCTCCTTTGGAACAACCAGATGCCAGCTGGATGAGTTGTACCCACAAGCAGAGATAGATTTTTGGAGCCAGAGCTTTGGACCACTTCTCAGAACCTGAAGACCCTCGCCATCCTGCGTACCAAAGCCTTCCTCCTGTCTGGCCCCAAGGGATGCTGGCCACCAGCCTGGGAGGGAGCATCCGTCAGCTCCCTGGGTGTCATCCAGATGCCAGGCAGCCCAGGTGCCTGGCCGAGGTGCCTGCATAGCATTATCCCGGTGGCCACGTGGGGCTCCAGCTACGCTTCACCCAGGGCCACCCTGGATGGCCGAGCTGGTGGTTAGGATTGGGAGCCTGCAGGCCTGCGCGGCTTTTCAAGGTGAAACCAAATGGCCATGGCTTAGAATCTCTGTGAAGTGCAGGCCTGTGTCTCTCTGAGCCAAAGAGGCAGCAGGATAACAGAGGGCATTCTGCGCCCTTCCCCAGGAGCCGCGCCGCTGGTCGGGACCTGGGTTTTGTGGATTCGCTCCGCCACTGGGGCAGAGAGCCCCACATTCAGAAGCGCTGCCTCGGGAGCTGGACTCTCTCCATCCGTATTTTACATGTGCTCCCTTGATTTTGGCTCCAAGGATTTACCAACAGCTTACTATGTTTGGGAAGATGTTTTTAGCTGACGGGATGAAAGGAGGCCAAAAGCAGACAAAGATTTTATTCTGATTTGGAGTATAGAGGCCACTCAGTAGTATCGCGAATGCCTTTTCCCCAGTGTCATCCCCAGTCTGGAGGTGCCCTGGACCCCGGATGGGCAGTCACTAGTTTATTAGAAAGAGGGGTTCCTACGTGTGCACAGCTGGTGGGGGCCTTGAAGCTGACCCCCAGGGTCCTGGGCGGCACCTCACTCGTGGGCTTCTCCCGCCCCACCACCTGTAATGGTTCTCTGGTACCCTCCATCCTCAGAGAACAGCTTCCCTCATCCCCACCTCCCCCGGGGGCAGCCCACCTTTGCTCTTTCCTTTTCTTCACTGTCAGCCTTTGGAAGGAGTGGTCTGAACTTGGTATTTCTGCCAACATCTCCTAACTGACAAGAAATGTGTGCTTCTCAACTTTTGCTCCCCCTGAGCCCTGGTAAAGGTTCTCAGTAATGTGACTTCACACACCACCACCAGGCTCCCACTCAGCAAACCCACTGCCCCCTTCTCCCTCCTCGCGCATCTCCTTACTCTTGTGTGAGAGTCACTGCAGGCATCAGTAGCCCAGCGAGGTTAAGAGGTTAGAGTCACAGCAACCCGTGTTCTTCTGATCCTGCCAGTGTGAACTCGGGGGACTGCCTGACGCTTTCTGAGCCTCAGTTTCCTCCTGTGCAAAGTGAGGATGATGACAGAGCCCATCTCAAAGGCTTTTGGGGAAGATTACACCAGACAATGCATGTGACGTACTTAGCAATGGTATGAAACAGTATTGTCACTGCCTCGTTGTCTGTGTTCTGTGCAAAATCTCACTGCTTCCATGAGATAGTAGTAGGTATCGCCCGCTACGCACACACAGAGTAGACCCAGTCATTTAATGACCTTGGAAAACACCGCATATATATCTTTCCTCCCCATTCTAGAAAGTCACCGTGCTTGCCAGTAGAGTCAAGGTTGTAGTAAAAACGCATGTAATGTCGATTTCCCTAGCAATGTCAAAACTGATTCAACACAGAGGCCTTTTTCACCCAACTTCGGCATCTCATAGGGCCAGCGTTCTACAGAACAGAGTTTGGGAAATGCCTCTCATGACATTGACACTGTCGAAAGTGTCCTGCTTGAAACGGGGTGGTTTGCACCAAAACTCCAGGATGCTGGCAGATGGGGGGCGAAGCTGGCCCTCAGAGGAAGGCGCTAGAGCACGCTGTCTGCAGGACGGGTAGCTGCGGAGTCAGATGGGCCCGCGCTACATCTTAGTGTGTGTGTCTAGCTCTGAGCAGGACACGGGGGCGCACCCAGGTGTTCCTCCTGGAAGGCAAGGAATGCATTCCAGTTCTCTTGAGAAAGGCAGACAAGACACCAACGTGGATTCTGTTTAATTTCTCCTCCATTCCTTTCCTAGGGCAGAGTGGATGGGAGAAGTAAGCATGTCCTTTCCTTCCTCATCACCTTGTTCACTGTTCCGAATGTTTCTTTTGATACAAACGCCTCCAGTAGCCACCAGGGTGGCCCCAACAGGCTGCCCCATTGGCTCTGCAGCTCCAGGGGGCCCCATACACGACTCCAGTCCCCACGCCCTCCAGCCTTAGGGAGACACCCTTCCTTTGGTGTCCTACTAAGGAGGGCTGGAGCCACTTTAACTGTATGGCGAGGAGACTCAGTGTCCCCTGTACCAGCCGCAAAGCTCTGGGAATTGTGGGCGCGGCTTCTGTTTCCCCTGGTTTCCCCTTTTTCCAGTTTCATGAATTTGTTCTCACTATTGATTCATGAGCTGTTCTCACCGCTCCTTCCCACCTGAGCCCAAATGAGGAACCCAGACTCCTGTCCTCGTTTCCCTGGCCAGGGCTTCTGCTGGCAGCGTGGGGTGAGAGATGGGGAGGAGGTGGGGGTGCATCACCGGTCAGCACAGAAACCAGCTGGAAATAGAGAAATGGTTCCTCTTCTCCCACCGTCCCCTCCCCTCCCCTCCCCTGCTCTTCCCTACACCTGGCTGTGGAGTTCCTGCCTCCCCCTCTCCACCTCTCCCGCTGCCTTAGAAACTCATTCTTCTCCTTATTAGGCAGAGAGATTGGGTTCTCGGTTTCCTTTCCCAGCTTCTATTTGCATATTCAAAAACTCATTAACACACCCTGCAAAACAAATTACCGCCTACTCCACGGCGCTTTTCTTTAGCAGCTCCGAAAAAAAAATAATAAACAGCAGAAGCTCAGAAATTTCAGTCTTCCTTTGAATAGGATCATATGTGTTGTCAGTTTTCTCACTAAGATGAATTATATCATACCCGCCCTAGAGGGCAGAATCAGGCCTACAGTTCACTTCTGTCGGTATTCGCTTTAAACGGCAGTTTCTTTTTCTTCCTGTGTTTAGGTTGGAGTGGGGAATCATCACAACTGGGGTGACCCTATGGCCCGATTTGCATAGAACAGTTCCATTTCATCTCTGCTGTCCCAGACTGAGTACTAATAGGACCCCCTTTCACTCTCAGAAATGTCCTGGTTTAGACGATAAATTAAATGGTCACCCTATGTGAAGTGGCTGGTCTAGGAGCACTGAGGAGCGTTGTCCGTCCCAGCCTCACACCTAGGCCCCATCTGACAGCAGGTGAAGCCTTAAAACGGCTCTCAGGAGTCACTTTCTTGATTGCCAACCATCAACAGGGAAGAAGTCCAGAAGAACAAAGGGAACATACAGTTTGTGCAAGAGAAGCACATGTTTCTGGGCAGCGTGCGTGGGGACGCGGTGGGCACCCGTGAGCCCGTATGTATGTGTCTGGTTATCCAGCTGCTCTCTGTCTGTCTGTCTGTCATCTGTCTTATCTATCTCAAGCTTTGTCATAGTTTAAAGGTCTAATTCTAGGAAACATTCGAAGGAAGAATTTTAGAGCTGGAAGAGATTCTAAAAAAGAAGTCACCCCCAGGACAGTCAGGCAAATCACACAGCAAGTTTGTGGTGGAGGCAAGACTTGAACATGTGTCTTCTGCTCCCGACCCAGGGCTTTCTTCTACCCAGTCGTGCTTCCCTATTGACTCTATGCCATCCTCAGCCCACCCCTAAGGAGAAGAAACAAGTGCAACAAAAGATGAGAGGATTTTTTTTTTCTGGTGCTGTTGAGATTTAATTAGTACACAAGTTTTGGATCAGACAGATGGAGAAGCGAGTTTCAATCTTTCCTTGCAAGGGAAGTGATTGGGGAACTTTGTACCGTGTCATCGGTAGAAAGGGAATAGTACTTGTGCTACGGATTAAACGAGACAGTGTGAAACATTGCACACCCAAAACGTTAACAGTTATTTTATACAATAAAGGCTTTCCTCTCCAGAGCATACCTCAAGGGTCTTGGAGAGAATTTCTTTTTCAGGCGTTTGTTAGAACAAGAATGTACCGAATTCATTATTCACTGGCACGCAAAGAGGATCACCCAAAGTGTGATCCAGACAGCGAGCAAGTGGAGACACAGGAGTTAAGAGGAGCTGTGGGCAGGAGGCAGGAGGCCTGGCTCTCAACATGGCTCCATGTCCCTTCTTGGGGCGTCTGTGTCCTCCTCTGTAAAGTGAGGGCATTGAACTTGGTCTCAGATGTCCCTGCCAGCATGAACAGCCCATGTTTTCTTGCCTCTTCCTCCCAGGCTTGCCTTTCCAGGCTATTTATAACAAATTTTCATAGCTCCCGAGGAGAGAAGGAAGCAGTCCCATTGGACGACCATGGTATTGACTGAAATGCTTACTGAGGGACTGAACAGTATTCAAGATCACGCCCTGGCCTGTTACCAAAGATTAAGGGAGAGACGCTTGTTTGAGGGAACAGAGAGCTTGCCTGGAATAAGGCAGCTGTGTGTGCGCGATCCTCCCTTATGGGTGAAGGGACGCAGTTAGAAGACTAGGGTTCCAGCCCTGGCTTTGCACATCTGGGTTGCATGACCTTGGGCAAATACTCAACTTTTCTGTCTCATTTCCCTCATCTCCAAAAAAGAAAAAAAAGTTATTGTAGAATTCTGTAAGATTTCAACAAGATGAAAAGGTGTTAAAAGCCCAGCCTGGTGCTGGGACATAAAGGGTGCTGGTTCCAGATGCTTCTAGAGCATGGCTGCCTGGAGCTGGGGGAGCAGGCAAGCTCTGTCATATAAAAGATGCCAGAGGGGATTGGGGTTTTTGTCTTGGATTTGTGCTTCTCAGTCAGAGGCAATCTTGTCACCCCCCTTCCCCAGTTTAATACCTGGCAGTGAATGTCTGGAGGCATTTTGGGTTGTCACAACTGAGAGGGTTCTGCTGGCATCCAGTGGGTCGAGGCCAGCCCTGCTGCTAAACATCCTGCAACAGACAGGACATCCCCTTGAAAAAGTAACAGTGCTGAAGGAGGCGTTGTTTTTGGATGATGTACGAATTTTCCAGGGCCTGGCGCCCTGGAACTTAATAGGTACTTAATAGGTGTGGGTTGAATGATGTCACAGGGGGCAGGAGCGTCCCTCATTGGGTGATGTCACTGGGCAGTCAGGACCCGGGGTGGGGATGAGGATGGAAGATTTCAGTCAAGGTAAGGAGGCGTTTCTCGCCATCCTCACTGCCCCACTGCAGACAGGGCACCTTGGGAGGGAGTGAGCATCTCATCTCTGGGGTGTTTAAGTGGAAACAGTAGCCCCGTTCGTCAGGGATGCTTGTGAACAGAGTGTGGCATTAGACAGGGAGGGGGACTCAGGCTGGAGCCCTCTAAGGACCTTCAGGGTCTCAGACTGATGAGTTCACAGAGCTCAGACCCAGCAGGAGCCTTGGAGATCATGGTGTCCGAGTCCTCCGCTTTGCGGTGGGGACGTATGTCGGAGAGAGGCTGGGAGACTTGGGTAAGAGCCCTGTGCTGGTGGGATGCATGGCTCAATCTGCACCCCGCATCTCTCCATGTCTTCATATGGTTTCTCTGCTTGGCCCGCTGGCTCTGTGATTCCAGGAAGGATACTGAAGTGATGGAGCTTGCAGCTTTTTCTGGTTTTCTGGCTCAGGGGTTGGAAATGAGGCTTGATGTGGATCGCGGGCTTCAGAGCTGGCTTGGACCCGTGGGTGAGGGCTCCGTGAGGACCCTCCATACCAGTCTTACTAAAAAGCCCACCTGGCCTGGCTCAGATGCTGCCTTTTCTGGTGGGGTCTCCTCTGTGAAACCCTTCACGTGAAGTCCTTGTAGTCAGTGGACTCGCTGTGTCCTCACCAGGGGAGGCTCACATGACCTCGTCCATGGTGGCCTCTTGCATCCACTTCTAACACTTTGTCCCCTTTCCCACCCCGTGAAGCCTCAGTTGCAACACTTCCAGCTGGAAGGGGCTTTAAAGTCACTACTCCTTCCCCTGACCCTCCCTCCGCAGGCCCATCACCTGTGTCAGGCCCACCCCCAACCCCCCAGTGTCCCTCACAGGGCTGCTGTGTGGCCGAGGCTGTTAATGTTTGTTGAATGGATGGATAAGCACATGAATGACTGGTCCCCCTGTCTTGACCCCTGCAGGTCAAGGACGTTGTGGGCTATAACTCTTTGGGCCACTGCTTCTTCACGGAAGACGGGCCAGAGGAACGCAACACCTTTGACCACTGCCTCGGCCTCCTTGTCAAGTCTGGAACCCTCCTTCCCTCCGACCGTGACAGCAAGATGTGCAAGATGATCACGGAAGACTCCTACCCGGGGTACATCCCCAAGCCCAGGCAGGACTGCAAGTAAGCACCTCCTCTCCGCCCCCGCGCCAGCCTGGCCCGGGCCGGGGAGGGCCCTGTGCTGTGCACAGGCGACTTCCCAGCCCAGCATCCGACTTCTCACCCCCGGGGCTTCTGGGCCACTTGGCCCTCACCGCCCTTAGCCACCTACTGCTCTCAGCTGCTCAGACAGAGGGCAGGAGTGTGTTTTCTACTTCTGCCTTCTCAGTGTGTCTCCTGGGGACCCCTGTTCTCATCCTCGGCCGTTTCCTGCTGCTGGGCAGCACTGCCTTGAGCAGAGGAGGCAGGCTGCCACCTCGGCTGCCACAGGGTGTCCACGTGGGCACCAGCTGCACTGATGTCTCTCGAGACATGAGAGAGGCAGAGACAGGGTCCGAGAGAGACAGAGAGAAAGCTTCCTCTGTGGTCAGCCTTCTGAGTTCAGGGCCTTTCCCTTAGAAGCGGCCACTTCCCTGGGTTCTCCTGACTTAGATTTATTTTAAAACGCATCTCAGGTTTCACCCACAAACTGCCTCTACCTTCAGGAACCATGGCCCATTCCAATTCTGAACATTTAAGTGCTTAAATGCACTGCACTTTAATGAGAAAACCGAATTTCAGATCAACACATCAGCGGTTTCTCAAATCACTGATAAGAGGCTCTTCAAACCAACGTTAAGCTGCCCAACAGGTCCCCTCCCCGGGGGGCAGAATGGGAGCCAATAGCCTCTTGTCTGACGCCATCCGATCTCTGCCCCTGCCTGCAGTGCTGTGTCCACCTTCTGGATGGCCAATCCCAACAACAACCTCGTGAACTGTGCTGCTGCGGGGTCCGAGGTGAGCAGAAGCGCCCCTTCTGGTGGTGGGGCTGGGGCGAGGAGACGGCTGGAGCCAGCCCGGAAGGGTGTGCGCCATGAGCCCCAGGTCTAGACGTCCATGCAGTCAGGCTTCGAATGAAGAGGAGAAAAGCCAGCCTGAGAGTCAGGTGGACTTGGTTTTAAGTGATGGCTCTGTCCCTTCATCACACTGGTGGTGGTCACAGCTAATGAGTACCAAGCACTTTATGTGTAATGACTCATTCTTAGATGCCTGGCGCATCAATGTTCTATGTGAAAATACTTTAATTCTTGCATCAACCCTATGAGGCAGGTACTATATTACCTATCCCACCGGGAGAGGAAGGTGGGGAGAGCCAGCGTGCCCAGGGGCATGCACAGGATCCAAACACGGCATTCTGTCTACACAGCCCTGCCCTTACCCACCCCTCCCTGGTGCTTACCTTCCTGGGGACCTGGAGCAGGTCGGGTGCTGGCTCTGGGCCTCAGCTCCCGCATCTGCAGAATGAAAGGGGAAAGCTAAGAGCACTCACGAAACCCTCCCACTATGTGCTCCCCGGCCCCGACTCTGAAATCCAGCCATTTGGCGCTCACGGCTGATACAGTAGGACCCTGTGCAGGGTTTTAACAGTCAGGGTGGATCCCCCAAAATATATTTGCTTCACGCTTTTCGCTGTTTCCCGCAGTGTGTTTGGGGCTGGGCGGTGGGGCCGGTTTGGGTGGGAGCGTGAGACCCACTCCTAGTCTGCGCCATCCAGTCTCCCCAGCGAGAATCTCCTGGTGCTGAACTCTGTGGCTTTCCCCTGTGCCCTCCTCCACCAGGAAACTGGGTTTTGGTTCATCTTTCACCACGTACCGACGGGCCCCTCGGCCGGAATGTACTCCCCAGGGTACTCGGAGCACATCCCGCTGGGAAAATTCCACAACAACCGCGCACACTCCAACTACCGGGTAAGTCCGTCCGGGCTGCCCCCCCCCCCACCAGCCCGGCCTGCAGACGGTTAGCGTCAGAGCAGCCGCGTGGCTTCAGCTGGGAACGGCTGCGTGCCTAGCCTTGGTCTTGAAGGAAGCGAAGCGGCCTCCTGCAGCCTCCCAGGCCACTGACCATCCTTAGCAAGGATCTCCTGTGTCTGTTCCTGCCTTGGCCTTGACTTCGCATCTGGGCTGGAGCTGAAAGGAAAGCCAGATGCTCTTTCACTCAGGCTGCGCCTCCCGCGGCCCCTGAGCCGGGCACCTGAGCCTGATTTTGCAGTTCACTTGGTGGGGATGGGTGCAGTGATGACCACGGAAAGCCAGGCCTGACCTGTAAGCCAGAGAAAATCAACGTGGTTCTGGAGGAAGATGAAGGCAGACTTGACCTCTCTTCTGTTGGCTTTTGTTTTGTCTCCGGGAAGTGGGTTCTCCATCCCTTTCTCCATCCATGCAGAGCTAAGGAGGCAGGTGGAAAACAGAAATTCCTCTGTCATCTTCATTTACTCTTCAATAGTTCTGTGTCCAGCACCAAGCGAGGTGCTGGGGAAAGGGACTGGGATCCTGAGTGTGTCAAGGACCGTCAGTCAGTGCAGCAATAAGACCATCATCATGGGACGTGGGAATGGAGCTGCTTGGGAGCAAGGCTGGGACCAGAGATGCTGTGCTGGGGGCAGAGGTGGTCTTGGGGATGCAGGGGCAGTGCATAGATAGAGCTCCGAATGTCAAGGTCAGTCTTCTGGTGCAACCCCTAGTGGAACAGATGAGGACACTGGGGCCCCTACAGGGGAGCGGATGCATTCAGGATAAACAAAAAAACAAACAAACAAAAAAGACTCAACCAAGGAGAAGCCCATAAAGAAGAGAAATCATCTCAGGATAGACGTGTGCTTACGCCTAGGAGGTGGGATGGGGAAGGGGGTTCGGGAAGAGGCTGGGCAGTGTGCACAGAGAGGGGACCCCAGGTAGCACAGAATGAAGAGTTTCACGGGGCAGAGGGTGGAGGTCAGCAGGGCAACAATGCCACTTGGACAGAGGAGGGAGAGTGAGTGCAGGCCTCCGAGTGGGCCTTTCTGAGGCTCCCGTGGGCCTGGGAGAGCTGTCCCCATACAGAACGGGCCCAGAGGCCATATCACCGTGAGGGGCAGGGGCCGTGGAGAGAAATACGTTGGTGGCTTGTTGAGACCCTTTCCTTGAGAAGTTTTCCCATGAGCTGGGGTGTGAGCCACGTAGGACCTGGGGGTCTGGAGAGGTTGGAAAGGGGAGAGATCCTCAAGGGAGGGTGGTTTCCAATAAGGAAGTAGGCAAGGACCCCTGGCCGCAGGATGGGCCTTGAGGAAGGTGGCGGGGCAGGAATGGAGCAAAGAGGACCCCTTGAGTTGGATTGATTCAGTTGTCTGAGCAAAGAGGGAGGCCCTGGGCATGTTGTTCACACCCAGTCAGCCCTGACTCCACACCACCATGAAGGTTCCTGCTCCAGGACCTCAGTGTTACTAACCCATCTCACAGAGGCTGCAACTGAGGCTTGAGAGGTGAAGGGATTTACCAAAGGCCATAGCTCACGAGAGACGAGCAGGGGATCCAGCCCCACTCCTACTGACTCGCATCACCACTGCTAATGATAAGTCAATTGAAGAATGCGATAGAGTGTCCTCCAATTATTCAAAGAAGAGATACCAAGTTCAAGCATTCCTAAGAGGCCAAGGGAATCCAGCCCAGAGGGGAGACTGAACGTGGCCTCGCTGGGCAGCGTCATTCAGCTGCCTCCACTCCCACTCATCCATGGCTGACAAAGTGGACACCTTTGGAGCCAAATAAGAAAGTGAAGTTCTTTCCCCGGGTCAGGCAAGAACCAAGACAAAACTGGGGATGGTTCCCTGCCCCCTACCCCAAGGTCAGCATCTCCTTTAAATCATGGCAGACATATTTCCCAAGATGGCGTATCGATCATTCTTGATTTGGGGCCTGGGTTTGTAACTGCCCAAAGCCAGTGGGGGTTCTGGGCATAGACTTACCTGTCTGGCCTTGCACAAGACACTTAGCCCCTCTAGACCTCAGTTTCCTCATCTGTACCTCAAAGAGGATGCCTTTCTCCAGATCTGACTTGAGCAATGCAGGACAATGCAGCTTCTTCACCTCCCTTGCTGTCGACTCCCAACTTCTATTAATGCATCCTGGGGCATTCAAGAGTACCCAGGGATGCTAGATATGAGAAGATGCCTGTAGCTTGGTGGTAGAAGCTAATATGTCTCTGAATGTCCCCTCTCCCCAGGCTGGCATGATCATAGACAATGGAGTCAAAACTACTGAGGCCTCTGCCAAGGACAAGAGGCCCTTCCTCTCTATCATCTCTGCCAGGTAATCAGCCCTCGGGAACACATACGCTCCATCATTCACTCATTCATTCATTCATCAGGTATCTGTTGGGCACTTTTTTTAAATTTAATTTTTTTTAAATTTGGTTTTTTGGCAAGAGGGAGGTATCAGGTTTATTTACTTATTTATTTTTACTGGGGGTACCGGGGCTTGAACCCAGGACATTATGCACGGTGGGCAAGCACTCTACCACTGAGCTATACCCTCGCCTCTGTTGGGCACTTTCTATGTCCTGCGCCTTGAGCTCATTGCCAGGGGTACTGTGGTGAAAATCTGAGCAGGGCAAAAACTGAATTAGGGTTTAGTCTCCAGCAGCTGAAAGGAAAGAGAAATTTCTAGAAGTTTCTAGATCCCTCAGCAAAAGCCAGTACTTGCTTTTTAATAAGTCAACAGGACTGGCCGGGGCCCTAGCAGGTTGGGCCAGGATGAAAAGGTGAAGAGAGAAGAAGGGAGGAGCTATGCCATCAATTCAATGGGAAGGAATATGCAGTTTTACCTACAGATAAATCTGGAGCTCAGCCAAAGGCCAGGGGCTGCTTTTAAAAAGCGCTGTCACAGGGAACTATATTCAATGCCTTGTAATAACCTTTAATGAAAAAAAAATGAAAATAAATATACGTATGTCTATGTATGACTGGGACATTGTGCTGTACGCCAGACATTGACATGTCGTTACTGACTATACTTCAATTAAAAAGGTGGTGCGGGGAGAGTCAAAACCTCAGGGTGATTAGGGAAATCAGTACCCTTTAAATAGACCAAGTTGCTTGCTCCCTATCAAAAGTGGGTAACACCAGTGACACGATGATGTCCACGGAAGACTTTTGCTGGCCCGGACCTCAGAGGCACCCAGGCTCAGTGTTCCATTTGGTGGCTAAGATGTAGAAGCCCAGAAAAGGCCCAAGGTCAAGGTTTCCCCCGAGTAAGCAGAGAGCTGGGCGTCTCAGACTCTCCTTTCCGGACACAGAGGCGGCTTGGCTTGCTGGGTTTGGGACTGGCTCACCGCCCAGAAGGGGGCCAGCTCAGGAGGCCCCGCAACACCACCACCTGGGCCTCCCCTGCTGTGTTCCAGGTACAGCCCTCATCAGGATGCTGACCCGCTGAAGCCCCGGGAGCCGGCCATCATCAAGCACTTCACCGCCTACAAGAACCAGGACCACGGGGCCTGGCTGCGCGGCGGGGACGTGTGGCTGGACAGCTGCAGGTGAGCGGAGAGTCGTGTGGCATGGGCACAACGTGGAGACACGGCTCCTCCCCGGGGTAGGGGACAAAAGTGAGCAAGGCAGAGAGAGGAATCAAGTTGTGTGCCGATGTGTGACCTCGTGGTCGCCCAGCCAGGCAGGGGCATCAGATGGCAGCAGGACCGCCCTAAAAGCAGCGTACGGCTTCAGCCCACCATGCCAGGCCCTGTGGGTCATGATTTGCCTCCAAATAGTCACTGGACTTGGCTCTGTCAGGTCGCATAACCAGTCAGCGAAAGGAAGGAAGAAGGAAATGAGCACGTTCTAAGCACCTACTGTGCGCTGACTCCTTTGTTGCATTCGTTTCTTACCATGTTTCTCAAAGATGTAAATCGTTGTCTCCATTTTAGACACAATAAACGGAGGCTCAGCTGAGTGAATTTCTCAAAATGTGAGTGGTTGAACTGAGACTTGAAATATCAGCTCATCAGACTCTAAGGCCCAAAGAAAGAAGACAGGGAACCCTGAGTTCTGATATAAGGTCCCACACTGGACAAGGACCAGAAGGGCCAGGCAGCCGAGCTGGGGTTTGCTCTAAAGGAGTACCGTGAAATGCCTTTTGCGTTATAAACGAGAGATCAGAAACTTTACGTGGGGAATAAATGTATTTCTCTATTTTACTGCGACCAATTAAAGGAAAAATGAAGTGGGACTTGCTCGTGAAAGGGAACAAAAGGAAATGAAAGTGTGTGAGGAGGGAACCAGACACAGATTTCACACATGCACATGCACACACACATGCACGCGGAAAGGCTTCTCAGAAAAGCAGAGGCCAGACACTGACTCAGGGATGGAGACCAGGCAGCCCCAGTGAGAGCCAGACACACGTGGGAGATGGAAAGGGAATATCTCCGGCAGAGAAACTGGGAGGGGGGGTGCTTTGTTTTGTGTGGGGCCAGAGAAGAGGGAAAAGGGAAGAAGGGAGCCTGTTCTGGGGTCCTGATGGGCGTTCTGGGCACGAGGAGGAAGGCTTGTTCCGATTGACTCGAGAGGGCGGAAGTTACAGATCTGGGCAGATTTCAGCTCAGCAGAAGGAAGAACTCCCCTGCAATACAAGATGCTAGTCAGTGAGATACGCTGCTCATCCCTAGAATAGAGGCCCAATGACACTTGAGAGGTGATGAAAGAGGAAACAGGTGGGGGCCAAGGCTACACTCCTCTGCAGTGGTCCACGTCCAGTGAATGTCTTGGTTCTGGCTGAAAGTTCAGGTCCCCGCGAAGGCAGTAGATGCCAGACCTAGGGCTGCAAGATGAGTTGTGAAGCCCCCCAACCCCGCCAATGGCAGGGGGTGGATTTTCTAACCCTCCACCAGACTCCTTCCAAGGGAGCCCCGATCTGGCTGGTGCCGAGGTTACCGTCCCACAAGTGGGCAAGGCTGGCACTGCCAGGGACTGACGGAAGATGGGGATCCCTTCAAAAACTTTGAGCATGTGGCCACTGTGTCCATTTCTTAGAAGGATCGTGCTAGCAACCACTGGGTTCAGGCAGCGATGGGAGGGGGCACTCCTAGAAGTGGGAGAGACAACCAATCATACTGCAGTCGTCCAGATGAGAAAGAATTACAGACCATGAGAACTTGGCTGAAAATGAGCCTTCAGGATAGCAAACAGGCTTAGCTGGAAGATGACTTCTGATTCATGTGTGTTGAATTTGAGATGCTTTTGAGATAACTCTATGGAAAGATCCCAAAGTTTGGAAGAGCAGGGAAAAGAAGAGCTGGTTTTAGTCACCAGCAGACTGGTGGGAATGGAAGCCGTGTGTCTTTGTGAAGTCCCCAGGGACACGGTAGACAATGAGAGGATCTTGGGCAGAGCACTGGGAGACGGTGATGATGAGGAAGAGCCTTGAGAAGACTGGGAAACCAGAGTCAGGAAGTTCTGGGAAAGAACTGTAGGGCACAGTGCCCCAAAGATGGGCTTCGAATGGTTAATTTGAACCAGATGGGCTTCAGCCAGAGGGGGACGTGCACGTGTCCGGAAGGAGAGGGAGCAGGGCGAGCAGAAGCAAACTGGGAACCAGAGAAACTTCAGGCAGCCAGGATGTGGCTGAAGCGGAGGGAAAGTGGTTCACCTGAGCCTTAAGCCTGAGGGCAAGGGCTGGGCTTAGGTTTATGGGTGATAGGAAGCCACTGGAGTTCAGGAAGCAGAGAGTGGTTGGTAGGAATGGCACTTGAGGAGATGGGCCCGGAGGGTGTCCGGGACAGGTGGGAGGAGGCCAGTTATATCTGCCCCCGGGATGAAGGAAACAAAGGCAGCCGCCGCATTTGGCCTTGGGGCCTACGGCAGCACGGACGCACGATCCGCTTGGATTCTGTGTGACCCCTTGTCACTCACAAGCAGACTCCCTCGAGGAGCGTGCTCCTCCTGGTCCTCAAAAGGGACGGGGCAAAAGGTGGCTGCAGTGTCATTGCAAAAGGGCTTCCTGCCCCCGTCCTGGCCGGCATCTTCCTGACCTGTGGGAAACCTAGAAATCAGCTCTCTAGCTGTCCTTCCCGCTGTGGCTGGAATCGTAGTGAGGATGGCTAAGAGGAAATGGAACTGTGTCCACATGCCCCCCAGCTTTACTCAGTGCTGGCCCTGAGAGTGGCAAGACCCTCCATGTGCCCCCGGTCCAGCCACCCACTGAACCCTGGAATCACAGAGGAGGGTGGGCTGGAGCGGGAGGCCCGTGGAACCAGTTCTGCACACTGATAATGCAATGGGGCATCAAACACTGAGAGCCACTGCAGTCACCCTTTGCTCTTTGGAGTCAGACATGGAGTGGGCGGGGGCCCAGACTATCCCTTTGTTATACAGGATGGGCGAGCCACAGCTCCCTCAGCAAACCCTGTACTTGTGTAAGGACCTTTCCCTTGCCCAGGATCCAAAGTATGACCCCGGGGCAGGGCAGCGTCCTTCCCTTCACGGCTTCACTCAGCAAGGGCACACTCTGACTGTCTGCTCTTGTCCCCAGGTTTGCTGACAATGGCATCGGCCTGACCCTGGCCAGGTAAGAGCAGCTGTCATCATGCTGGGCCCTCGGTGGGACGCTGTCTCTGGACATCTCACCCCAGACATCTTCTCTCTACAGTGGTGGCACCTTCCCGTATGATGATGGCTCCAAGCAGGAGATCAAGAACAGCTTGTTTGTTGGCGAGAGTGGCAACGTGGGGACGGAGATGATGGACAACAGGATCTGGGGCCCGGGTGGCTTGGACCACAGCGGAAGGACCCTCCCTATAGGCCAGTAGGTTTGCAACCATGACAGCTTCCTGGTTCTCTGTAGCTTAACCTAAGTGGCAGCAATGAAAGGAAAGACGCTAGTATGTAACTTGTACCTGTCAACTATGAATTCCTGTGTCCTCTACTGGTCAGAGAAATCACTGAAACAGTTAAATCTAGAATGGGGGAGAGAAGTCAAAAGACTGTTGAATATGAGTCAACAGGGTAACATAGCTATCAAAACACACCTGTAGTTCTGGGCTGTGTTAGTGGGAATTCAGGGTCCGGGATCGGCAACCGTGGCTTCCTCTCTCCCCCGGACAGCACGCCCGCTTGGAGCGTTTCATCCACTTCTGACCATAGTAGAGAGACAGACCAAAGCACTTACAGGAGAATAACTGGGAAGGTGGCACAACTCAAAGCAGTGTCACACACAGATGGGGACCTTCAACCAGAAGATGGGAACAGACATGGAGGGTTACGGGCTCTCTGCTGCTGAAGGCTGGATTATAACCGAGCAGTTGGGGAGGGAGGGGGTTACTCGGAGAGCTGACAGAGAAAAGAGACTCAGCCAGTTCCTTGGAAAGCCACAGCTTAGGTTAGCAGTGAGGAAATCTCTCCTTCTGATGGTGTTTCTGCTCAGATAGGAATTCAAGCCAGAGAGCAGGACTCTGGGCCACAAGCAGCAGGGGGACCCTGTTCTCTGAGGGCTAAGATCAACCCTTCCTGCCCCCTGAGCTTTCTTCTCTTTCTCTAGGAATCTGTCATTCCTGCCTCTCTAGGCAGGACACAGGCCTAAACTCCCAGCCCAAGTGGATGTGTGTCTTTGAAAAGGTTTTGCAGACAGAACCACAGGCCCCTTTGGCACGAGCTATCCAGAGCCCTTGTTTCTGTCTAACCTAAGTGATGTAGCAGTCTCTCCAGATCATCTTTGTGAGTGGCTCTGGGTCTGCATATGTGGGTTTCTTCGCTGAGGGTCACCCATCTCCCAGGGCCAGACTGCTCTGATGACTCCAGAGGTGCACTTGTTTATGGAGACCTGACAGCTCCGTCAGATTCAGGCAGGTTCCTCAGACTGCACTTGGGAGCAGAAACCTAGGACTGTGCAGTCTTCATGGTGAGGGATTCACCCTGTAGGGGCCTGGGTTGGGGGTCCCAAGGCAAAGTAAGCACACAGTTTAATAATAGAGCTGGTGAGAACCGGCTGTCCCTGAAATACCTTAAACGAAAAGACGCATGGAGCCACTCCTTGAGACCTGGGATGCAAGGCGATGACATCAGTCATTTACAAATACAAAGATACAGAAACGCCAGAAGGCCTCGGAGTCGGCTGAAGGCACAGTGCCGGCACGGGCGTGACCAGGCGCTTCCTCAGGGAACCGTGTCTGAATGAGGGGAGCCCAGCATTGAAGATGGGGGCAGCTGGAATACAGCAGCTTCCCATGGACAGAGTCCCCTTTCTATTTGCTTTCCCCTCTTTCTGTCCTTTCTTCTCTATGTCCACTGTGGAAGGAGAGGGCCCTGGCCCAGAGGTAGAGATACCAGTAAGAGCATAAAAATCGGGCTTGCAGAATGAGCAAGCCTAGATTTAGGGCCAGGTCCAAGAAGGACCACCAGGAAGCCAGCCCCTCTTAGGCCCTTGCTTCCCACGCCCTGCTCAGGAGTCCGTGGCCGAGGAGAGAGGAGCCTCTGAACGCCCTACCCCTTGCATTGGGCCCAAGGCAAAATGTCCAAGTCACGAGTGCTCCTCTTGTCCCTTCCACCTCCATCCCCAAGCCTTTTGCTTCTTCGTACAACCTTTCCCTGCTTCCTGGGTCTCAGGCCCCTCTTAGGGTCCTCTGGCAGTTCACAGTCTTGTCCTCCTGGGTGGTGGTGGGGCCTGCCCTCTCTTCTAGCGATGCTTGAAAAGTTACATCGCAGTTATTTTACCATTTCATTATCACCTTCCATCCTGTGCCCTTCCTCTCCCTGGTCTCCCAAACCCAGTGTACTGCCAACTGAAAGGCTTACTCACAGAGAGGAAACTCATCAGCGTCTTAACTAATTAAATTGTTATAGCAACTCAGACTAAGGCGATAATGACTAATGGCTCTACTCTCCCAAGGGACCTGATACTGGCATGCTCCAGTAGTATTTACAGTATTTATCCATGACTCTTTATCGGATGGAAAAATCAAGAGAAATGTTTGTATAGAGGACCATCCTCTAAGTCAGCAACTAGACATCCATCTGTCCATCCATCCAGCAATTCATCCAGCAATCATTTACTGACATTTACTATGTGTGTAAATGCTTTCTCAGTGAATGAATTAATGAATCACTAGTGTTCTGTGGTAGGGGGAGTTTCTGGGGGTGGGAATCAGGAATGCTTTACCCAGAAAGTCTCTCACCATCCACCTTGGAGGGTGCAAACAGCATGGTGGCACATGGTGATCGGCCTGACATCTGGCTTCCTTAACGCCATAGGAATTTTCCGATCCGAGGAATTCAGTTCTACGATGGCCCCATCAACATCCAGAACTGCACTTTCCGCAAGTTTGCAGCCCTGGAGGGCCGGCACACCAGCGCCCTGGCCTTCCGTCTGAACAACGCCTGGCAGAGCTGCCCGCATAACAACGTGACCAACATTGCCTTTGAGGACGTCCCGGTGAGTGAGGCGCCGCGGCAGGCTCCCGGCAAAGCCAGACTTTGGGCAGTGATTCACAAGTCCCCCGGGGCCTGGAGTTTGAGCCGTTGCCACCACCGCAGGGGTTGAACAGCCTCCTCCAAGCAGGCTGGGCCACGTCCCAGATCTGTCTGTATCCAAACTGGAAAAGTACAGGCGTAGGTTGCCGCACACAGGTCAAGTCTGGGTAAATGCCCGCTTGCCCTCACCCTGCTCAACATGCACCCAAGCCGCGGCAGAAACCTTCGCTGCCCTCAAGGTTCTGAGGCTGTGCCTCCAAGGGGCTTGGCTTCCGCCTACCGAGTCTTGTAACCAGCCCACTTCAGTGGGCACAATTAATCTAAAAACCCCAGCAGTTTCCAAAGGAATCTTTGCAGAAGATGCTCTGTTTAATCTCTCCCTGAGAGTGGAACATAAATAGGCCTTCCTGGCCGTGCCGGCCGACAGACCAGAGCTGGGGGTGAGGAGGTCAGGACAGAGGGCTGCCCTGTGAGGCGAGGCAGGCCCAGGGCTCCTGGGGCATTCTCTTTGGGGTACAGATTTCCCAGACCCCCCCTCCTGCCCTCTGCCTGTCTGCCCAGTTCCTGGCAGGCTGAGGGAAAAGATGTGAAACTCAAGTTACTTAATTTCTTTTCTTAGGCCACTGAAGGCCTGAAAGAGGTCAGTTGTGGAAATCTCCAAGGGCTCATGTTGAAAGACTGTCTTCCTGAAACAGTCATACATTCTTTCTCACACAAATCCACCCCAGCCTGTGTGTGTGTGTGTATTATATGTATACTTTCTCATACAAACATTCATCACCACCTCAGCCTCTTCCTCTCTCTCTCTCTCACACACACACGCACATGCACGCACACACACTTCCTCTCTCTCTCTCACACACACACACACACACGCACATGCACGCACACACACTCCCCACCACCCCCATTCCTGCAGTGTTTTCAGCCATGTATCAGAACGCTCTCCAGGGTCACACACAGCAGCCAACCCTCCAGTGAGCAGAGGCCAAAATACCATGCTGGGTCTGAGAGTTGAGGCACAGTGAACCTTTGGCCGTTTTGCTGGCTCCATCTGAGAGGTCAGCTGCGTGGTTTCCTCCAGTGCCCCAGAGCATCTTTGGTTTGGCTGGTTTGTAATGTCAGCGGAAATCGGAAACTTCGCCCTGGCCCGATGACGGCTGCAGCTTCCCTTTGCCTGGCCCAGCCTAACTTTCCTGGGCTCTGTTTAGATTACTTCCAGAGTGTTCTTCGGAGAGCCTGGGCCCTGGTTCAACCAGCTGGACATGGATGGGGATAAGACATCAGTGTTCCATGATGTCGATGGCTCGGTGTCCGAGTACCCGGGGTCCTACCTCACCAAGGACGATAACTGGCTGGTCCGGCACCCAGACTGCATCGACGTTCCCGACTGGAGAGGCGCCATCTGCAGCGGGCGCTACGCACAGGTGAGGACGCAGGGCGCACCTCCCCGGGTGTCACCGGTCACTCACTCATAGGACAAGCGTGGAGTGACAGCCTACTGTATGCTCGCCTCTAGGCCAGGCCAGAAAGAGATGGAGGCTTCTTTTGTATTCTTCTTTCTTTCTCTTTATTTTTTCTTCTCACTCAATAGGATTTTCAAAAAAAATCTAAGTGAAAACACTTTGTAGGTAAAATGCTTAGAGAAGGAGCTCTGTGAGGTCAGGCCCCAGCACTTACTGTGTGCCTCATCTGTGAGGGCAGAGTAACAGCTGGGCCCCCGCAGAGTGCCTCACCAGCCCTCTCCACCAGAAATACAGTGCAAGCCGTCCACATGGTCTTTTTTTATTTTTTAATAGGATACTGGGGCTTGAACCCAGGACCTCATGTATGCTAAGTATGCACTCTCCCACTGGGCTATACCCTCCCCTAGACGTGATCTCAGATCTTCCAGTAGCCGCATTAATAAGGAAAAAGAATGGGGAGGGCGCAGCTCAGTGGGAGAGCACATGCCTGGCATGCACGAGGTCCTGGGTTCAAGCCCCAGCACTTCCATTAAAAAGTAAATAAAAATAAATAAACCTAATTACTTTCCCCAAAAATAAATAAATAAGAACAAAGGTTTAAAAAAAGACTTTTTTTAAAAAAGGAAGAAGAAATGGGAGAAATCTATTTAAATGATACACTTGATTTAACTCAATATATTCAAAATACTATCCTCTCAACATGTAACCAATATAAAAAAATCATGAATGGAACATTCTTTATGTTTATGTTTGTTTCCTGCCCTAAGCCTTCGACATCCACAGCACGTTTCATATTTATAGCCCGCTCAACCTAGATGCAAATTTTCTTCCATCAAAGCAACAGCTGGTCCGACCCCAACAGTAAAGCTGCGTTTCACGGACAACTGTTTTGCACTGTCTTTGGTTTGAAATTTAAATTAATTAAAATGAGATGTAAAATTCAGGTCCTCAGCCACACCGGTCCCACTTTTAGAGCCCAGCAGCTGCACGTGGCCAGCGGCTACAGTATGGGCCGGTAGGCAGGGGCAGTGCCTGCAATGGGAAAATGTCACTGTATTATTGTTCCTGATATTATTTGGAGGAACGACTGAGGAATAGATGAACAGGAGAAGAGAGACCCAAAGAAATGAAGGGCTGTCAGATAGGAGGGAGGCACGGTGAGCCAGGTGGCCCCAGAGCGGGCACGGAAACTAAGCACGAAGTTGTCCTCACAACCGCCCTACGGGCAGGCATTGTCACCATCAGCAATCCGGGTGTCAGAAAAAAGCTAAAGATGGTTTGGAGTCTGGGGAGGGTTGGGGAGGGGGCTACTGCCCGTGAGGGGAAAGGGCTCCTGGGGGCCAAGTGGGGGACCTGGGGGAGAGGCGCGCTCGGAGCAGGTGCCAGCGGGGGTGGGAGCAGTGGCGGCAGAGCCCAGAGGAAGGCGGGGCTGGCGAAGTCGAGAGAGTTTCTTTCCACAGTGGAGGGTGAGGTCGTGAACTGAGAGGGTGGAGCGTGGGCCTGAGCCGGGTGGCCTGCAGACAGAGATAACGCTGGGAAGGGCTGCCACCGAGACTGGAAAATGCTGACAAGGGGCGTGGGGAAGGAATGCCGGGCCCTGCTGAAAGCCGGTGGAGGCTGCCGATGGCCCCCCTGCAAGGGGCACCGCTCTCCCAGGCTGTGGGGTTTTCTCGGCCCTGTTCCAGAGCCCTGGCAGCGGAGGGGGGACCCGTGGAACAACCCAGGCTGAGGCTTCTGCTGCGTGTGTGCACAGGGCAAGGGATCTGATGCTACAGGAGCGAGCAGTTGACGTGATGGTCTGGGGCAGATAAGAAGGGAAGTGGAGTCAGAAGGGAGCTGAGAGACAGGAGTCATGACCCGAATAATTAAAGGGTGACCAAGCCCTTAAGCCTTGCAGCCACACTCTGCCAGTATCACAGCATCCCTGATTCAAGGGCGAGGCATCCCATGCAGAGCCTTGATCTTGAACTTCCCGCCCACCCTTTCTTTCCCATAGTGTTTATCTTGTGTAGAAAAAGGCTGATAGTTAGAGCTTGCCAGGTTATGACAACCAGGCTACTGGCTAATTATTAGTAATAACCTCCTCCCTCCACTTGACAGCTTACAAAATGCTTTAATGTTTCTCTAAGCTCTTGATACTCATGACAGCTCCATTTGAGGGTGGAGTTAAAGTTTCTCTTCCCATTTTATATGTAATACAACTGGAGGCGAAGATAACCCCTTCCTTCCAAAGGCACAACATTATTGCCCCTTGATGTGATGGTCTATCTTGGCCACAGCTACAAGGATGTCATTTGATGAATGTGAGACAGGTTCTCAAACAGGTCACAGTGTTTTCAACAAAGAGGGCTCTTCGGTCCCTGGGACTCAGTGGCTGACAGTCTTGCTTTCGGTTTTTCTCTCTGAAATGAGATGTCATTCACTCCCCGGGGTGTACTGACAGGCACATGGACTGACCACAAGGGCCAGACACTGAGAATCAGGGGAAGACCTAGAGCCGCACACCCAGGCTCTTTCTCAAATTCACGCAGGACAACAGCCAGTTAAAGGGGAGTTGCGTTTGCAGCAGAAGTGTCAAAATTCTCTCTCCCCCTCTCTGCCTTCCTTTAGCTCCTGAGTCCCCGCCTTTTCCCAAAATTTGCCAGCTGACTATTAAGCAGACTCCCCCCAAGTTTCCACTGGTCTCTCCTCAACAGAGCACTTTTTTGAAAATGTGCAGAAAGCTTTAGCTGGATCGCACAGTACGGCTTGGGCTGCCTTCACCAGCAGAAAGAGATGCCCCCTTATTTGGCCTCCTTTCATTCAAGCTTTCTAAAAAGAGCTCTGTTCAGAGAAAGTGCCTTTGAAAGTGTAGTCTGTAGTCAGATGTTAACCAGACGCTCTTGGAATAATCCCTTGTAATTGCCCCGTTGTGTGTTTCCTTTTTGGGTTTTAAAAGATGTATATTCAGGCCTACAAGACCAGTAATCTGCGAATGAAGATCATCAAGAATGACTTCCCTAGCCACCCTCTCTACCTGGAGGGGGCCCTGGCCAGGAGCACGCACTACCAGCAGTACCAGCCAGTCATCACCCTGCAGAAGGGCTACACCATCCACTGGGACCAGACGGCCCCCGCCGAGCTCATCATCTGGCTCATAAACTTCAACAAGTGAGTGGGTGCCTGGCGGGAGCAGTGTGACCTGGGGACCGCTGCTCTGACGGAGCTCCAGGCGACGGTGATAACGAAGCCTCGTTGCAAGGTCCCGGGCTTACCGCTCACGGAGCCTCAGGCTAGCCCATGTCATCCCTGCAGGAGGACGGATTTAGAGGGCTTGACATCGCCTAGGGGTTAAGAATCAGAAGACCTGGGCTGAGCCCCCTTTCTGGGTGTGGGCGACCTCAGGCAGGGCATCTACCCCCTTGGAACCTCAGTTCCTTCATCTGGGAGATGGGGATACTGATACTTGGCAGAAGTGTAACGAGGATCGAGCAAGGCAGCGTAGGCTGGGCATTTTGCCCAGGACCCGGCTTTACGAAGTGCTCGATATATGGTTAAACATGCCTGGCAGCTGTCGCTACCGTTTTACAGAGCGGGAAACGAGGCTGCGAGGTCAAGGAATTAAGCTGAGGGCGTCTGGATAGGGCGTCATATATTTCTGTTCATGTATTTTCTATGCACATTATTGACTGATCACAGTATTTCTGTGAGACAGACATTTATCAGATGCAGGTGAGACCTAAAGAGATGAAATGGGTCCCACAATCAGGCTGGACCAGGAAGGGTCTGAATCTGGGTCCTACAGATCCTGACTCTTTCACTCCAGCCCTCTTTCACATCAGCCAAAGTTCCACATGGGGCACCCAATGTACATCCTGGGAGCCCCCGACCGACCCCCTCCAATGGTCCTCCTCATTCATTGCAGTCTCCATCTCTCCCACTGTCCTGGAACACTCTTTGACCCAATCATGACCCACACAGCAAGTGCTCTTTCAAAATTCCCCATTGGAAAGTAGAGGTGCCATTTGCTGGAGAATTCTCTGGTCTCTCTCCAAGGCATGCCCAGGAGGCCCGGGGGCCTGGACATCCTTGCTTGTAACCTGAATGCACTTCCGGTTGTAGGGGCGACTGGATCCGAGTAGGGTTCTGCTACCCGCAAGGCACCACCTTTTCCATCCTCTCCGATGTTCACAATCGCCTGCTGAAGCAAACGTCCAAGACGGGCATCTTCGTGAGGACCTCGCAGATGGACAAAACAGAGCAGAGCTATCCCGGCAGGAGCCACTACTACTGGGATGAGGACTCAGGGTGAGGAGCCCCCACCCGGCTGTGGGAAAGCACCCCGTTCTCATTCTGTCCCCCAGCCTTTCCAGTAGTCCTAAGAACTACCATGCAGCGCGTGCCGGTTAATGTAGAATACTTTCCTAGGCACTGCCATTCTAAGGCAGACTGTACCGTCCACGGATGACATTTTTTTTTAAAGCTGTGAAGCTTTAGGAGTAAAATAAACACTCTATTAATATGCACGTGGATTGTAGGGTATATACCTATTTCAGAAAAAAAGTGAAAGCAGTGAATCTTAGAATTGAGCAAACGTGGTACATGACCTCAGTTCCTTACTACCACTCATCTGGAGCAGGTGATACTACCCCTGATTTAGAGATGAAGGCAGGAGGCACAGGGCACACAGGAATGACTTGCTCAGAGACCATGGCACAGACTTGGCGTGGCTCGTTTGGAGGCCACGCCTAACTGTACCCAGAGCCCTCCCGCCTTTTGCTGAACTGCACCGGTTCTATTCAGTAGAGATGTCATGGGGACAGATTACCTGCTCACGGAGACAGGGAGCTATTTGGTTTCCTCCCCTAAAAACAGAGTTCTTCTAACCTCTTAAGAATGCCAACACAGCTCCAAAGCGATAAAGCTGTTGCCAGCCAACCCTCTGGGGCCTCGGGGTAAAGGATCATTTCACGGCCATTTTTCCATTCTTGAACTGAGCTCAATGATAAGGAAATAGGAGACGCTGTCTCTTACTTGTTAAGAAAGATACGGCTTTATCGATTTGATGAAAGGAAAAATTCAAATTTGAAAATCAGAAGTGTACGTCAAAATGTTGGGGCTCAGGGAGGCAGGAAATAGCACCCCTTTTCCCACATCAATTCTGAACCAATGGTGGGGCACACAAGACAGCATGTGCAGAGGGAACGATCAGTCTTAATGATGACATGGCTGCTGGTCATCCGAGCTTCCCCAGACCAGCCCCAGTTGCACCTGCCCAGCCCTGAGCGGCGCTGAGCCATCGTGGGCTCCCCACCTGGAGCCCAGCCCCCAGGACTTAGGGCTCACGGGGCAGACCAGGTGCCCGCTCTGTGGGCTGACCTGTATGCCCACCCCCACCAAATGAGTCACCCCACTTCCCCCAGAAGGCGCCAGTGAGGGGGTGAGGCGGGTCCCGGGGTGTTTAGAAAACTCCCTCCCTATGAAAACTGGAGGAGAACTTAAACACCCCTCCTGCGCCAGTAGAAAACATTATGGTAAAAAACCAAACGTTACTAAGGCGAAGCCCTCGCAGCGCCATGTGTGCGCAGTTCCTCCTCCTTGTAGGATCATGAGAAATGGGATGTTCCAAGATGTGAACGTCTCCAAAAAAAGGTTTCAAATTTTTCAAACTGCCACTTAAACAAGTTGAGCCTTTTTGATCAAAACACTGAAAGATCTATGATTTTCCCCCTTTAGGTAGATTTTGTTGTGTAATCTGACCTTTCTGCTGGTGGCTTGGGTGACCCTCAGCCCGCTGAGCCTCATGCTGTGCTTTAGTTCAGTGAGAGCCTTCGGGGCTGGAAGCCGGGTTCTGAGATGTCTGCTTCCCGAGCAGCAGCCCAAACTTTTTAATTCTTCAGGCTGTTTTTAATGATCTTCTCTGCCTCACAAACGTGTTGTTCTTTCTTGCTCACATTCAGAGCACCTGCCTTTAGTGACTAGCTCCTACTCTGCTGTGGGCTGGGACACTGGGTAACCAGCTTGTTATAACTGGGGGTAAAATAAAAAGTGAGTAGGCTGCAAGTGAAGGGGCCTTGAAGTGTCAAATACTTTTTTTCAGACTCTGAATCACCTCTGTAAATCTTTCAAGGGAAAAAAAAAAAGCACTCAAGTGGTTTTAGCTGTGTCCTGGTGCCAGCTGCCACCTAAGAGAGGTATTGCTAAACTATAAATAAGCCTAGCATTCAGGTGCACGGCCATCGGTAGGGCTGCTGTGAAATGCTACCTGGTCCCACAGCCAGGATTTGAGCCCAGGCTTTCTGCCGCCAGGGCCTTATTCTTTTCATTCCCCTCAGGGCCTCCCGGTCTAGCTGACCCGGGCATATCCGTGTTGAAGGTGGGGCTCAGGGAAGGCAGCTGCTCTCTGTAAAGTCGGGGATGTGGGCTAGATGGTCTTCCAGGGCCCTCCCAGTTTGCATACTCTGATCTGTCATGACAGCGAGGACACCTGCACACTGGCAGCCTCGGGCAGACGCCTAGGACCACGCCCACTCCTCCGCCTGGGTCTCCTTGCGGGATCTTGCTCATGAACTTGTCCCCTGGGGTGGTTTCTGACCTCGTGCGGGAGACGCCAGTGGAGACGTGATGACAGGCAGCATTAAACTGCCTTCCTCCCCAGCTGCCCGAAGCTCCCCCCACCCCGCGCAGCGCACGGGGCACAGACGGAGCGGCTCTGCGCGCAGCTGCAGCGAGTGATGCCGCAGCAGCCCACAGTTCCATTCCAGGAGCGCTGGATGGCAAGAAGCATGAAGCCACTCAAGGGAGCTCGAAGTGGAGGTGTTCTTGAGAGGGAGCCAAGGCATCTTCAGGAAGCCATCCCAGCTGGGCGCCCTGGGCTCCTGTGCTGAAAACGGGCTGGCAGGGACCAGGTGGCCTGCTGGGCTCGGCTGCTCTTTCTCCTCACGTTCACACACGTTCCCTCGCATGCTGGGCCTGGTGTGTCAGCTTCTTGTTGCAAAACTGCCTTCCTCTCTCAATGCCTCGGTGGGCACATGGCTCAAAACGGTTGCCCCAGTGCCAACTCCATGTGGCCTTCCAGCTTAAGCACCAGCCAGTAGTTGACAAGAGATCCTGGGTCTCTTCATCCAAATTCGAGACGGAGAACCTTCTTGGCCGTTGGGTAGCCAATCGGTGGCCCCTCTGCAAGTCCAGTATGCGCCCCTGGTCCCATCAGCTGTGGTGAGGGGGTGGGGGTGGCGCCAAGGCACGAAGGTGCCCATAAGCTCTCTGGGCAGACTGGGCTCAGCAGAGGGTCCACTCCCAGAGGAGAGTCTGCACCGGACAACCCATACCGTATACTCCAATGTTTCTCATGTGGGAATCAGCCTGAAAGCAGTTTTCTGAGCTAAAAGAACAGCGATAACAAATCCAAACTGAGCCCCTTGGTTTCCTCGTCATCTGATTCCCTGCACCGCCAGGTCCGCTTCTAGTTCTTCACAAGAAGCAAGGATAAATTACGGTTTGGAGAAGAGCTGAGTTAGGAAGCCCGATAGCTTGTTCCCCACCAGGCACAGGGATAGGATGGGATGGAAAAACCCCAGCTCTGTCCCTTGCGTGGTCCTGGCAAGTCACTCCACGTCTCTCATACATGGTTTCCTGATCTGAGAAATAGAGATGCTAACAGCACCCACTGAACAGGATTGTTCAAGGATTAAGTGAGATAATATGTCTCTTTATGGCATGAGCATAGCATGGCATACAGCACCGAAAATTGTCAGTATTAGCTTTTTCTTAAATGCATTTTTAAAAAATTTCTCCAACCACATATAACCTTGCGGTAGACACAGATCCATTTTGTAGGGCCCCCTGGGTCTAATTGCTGTGGCCAGCACAGAGTGCTTGGTAGATGTCTGTGAGAGAGGAGGAAGCGGAGGAGGGGGACCTGGGTACCACAGCAAACGCCCTGCTCTGCTCCTGTGTGCAGGCTGCTGTTCCTGAAGCTGAAAGCTCAGAATGAGAGAGAGAAGTTTGCCTTCTGCTCTGTGAAAGGCTGTGAGAGAATAAAGATTAAAGCTCTCATCCCAAAGAACGCGGGCATCAGCGACTGCACGGCCACGGCCTACCCCAAGTTCACGGAGAGGGCCGTCGTGGACGTGCCGATGCCCAGGAAGCTCCTCGGCGCTCAGCTGGTGAGTGGCTGACGGCGAGCCGGGGCTCCCTTTGCCTTCAGCCGGGCCCAGACCCGTGAGAGTCCTGCCCGGACACCTGCACAGCCCCTCACACCTGTGGACGGTGACTAGGGGGACGGGAGAGGGAGGGGGAGACCAGACGCGTGACTCCCCAGGCCTGACGACCACGCTGGGTCTGGTTTGTTTTCCAGAAGACAAAGGACCGCTTCTTGGAGGTGAAGATGGAAAGTTCCAAGCAGCGTTTCTTCCACCTGCTGAACGACTTTGCTTACATTGAAGTAAGCAACCCTGGCCCCTGCCCTGCACCGCCTTGCTCACTGAGATGGGGTGTTGGTTTCACAGGCCTGTTGTCGCAGAGGGTGGTTGAGAACCACAGAAATTCATCCTCTCCCAGTTCTGGCAGCTGGAAGTCCAAAATCAAGGCGTCAGCAGGGGTGGTTCCTCGTGGAGGCTCTGAGGATGCGTATAATGAGCGTCTGTTCAGGGCCTGTTCCAGGCCTTTCCGGCTTCTGGCAGCTCCCGGCCACCCCTGATGCTCCTTGGCTTGTAGATACACCCCTCCAACGCCTGCCTCTGCCCTCACGTGGTCTCCTCCCCCGTGTACCCGAGTCTTACATCTCCCTCTGTCTTGCTCTTATACGGGCACCTACCCCTGGATTTAGGGCCCATCCTAAAGCAGGGTGATCTCTCTTCATTACATCTGCAAAGGCCGTATTTCCAAACAAGGTCACTTTCACAGGTTCCAGGAGATGTGTCCTTGGGGGAAGCCACCATTCAGCCCATGACAGAGGGCTACGAGGAATTGATTTAAGTGGGTTTTACAGTTTGAACAGCTGCATAGGTGACTTCTGTCTTCAGAGTCTGCATGAGAACCACTCGGGCAGGAGAACCTCAGGGCTTTGCTGCCTTCAGGACCACCCCCCACCCACATCACCCTTTGCGTTGCTTGTTGTCTGCAGGTGGACGGGAAGAGGTACCCCAGTGCGGAAGATGGCATCCAGGTGGTGGTGATTGACGGGAGGCAAGGGCACGTGGTGAGCCACGCAAGCTTCAGGAATGCCATCCTGCAGGGCATCCCGTGGCAGCTCTTCAATTACGTGGCGGCCATCCCCGACAAGTGAGTCTGTGCCTCTGCGTCTGGAGCTGTCCCACGGCCCAGCAGACCCCTGGCTGAGGCCCCCCTCCCTGTCCCTGAGACCTTCATCCCAGCCCAGTCTGAGAAAGCTCAGGGAGTCTCCACAGTCTGCCCACCAATAATGGGTGCTGGCTGGGACGGCTCCCTGCCTGGTGCCTCTCCCGTGGGCTCCGGGACCGTTGTGAATGTAGGTCAGGCCGAGGCAGACGGTCTACCCAGCTGCGAATGGGACGCCTGCCCTGGCCTTCTGCCCCCAGCACGACACACTCTCCCAGCATGACCTCATCCCCTCCCACACCTTCAATACGATCCAAATGCTGGTGGCTTTTGAGTGTCTCCAGCCCACATGTCCCTCCAAAACGCCAGGCATTTTTATCCAACTGCCACTTGGACATTGCCACCTGGATGTCTCCTATGGAACTGAATTCTCATAATTAAAAAAAAAAAATCCAGACCAGTCACTCCTCCTCTTTCCCCCGTTTTGACAAAGTCATCATCTCCCATCTGGGCAGCTCGACCAGAGTCTGGGCATCATGCTTGGCTCTTGTCCTTCTGTCATTTCGCCACGCTCAGTGACTATGTCCCGTCAACTCTGCCTGCATCATTGTTCTCCTGCTGGTGACCCCACACTGTCCTCTGCATCGCTGCTCCGTCCTGGCCCTCCCCGTCTGCCAGCCACCCAGCAGGCTCCCTTGTCCAGTCTCCCCGACTCAAATCCACCTACCATACTGGCTGGGGGGCTGAGCTTATTACCTGTAGGTGTCTCCTGTCCCCTTTCCTAGGAATCTTTGGTAATTCCCCTCCACCTTCCAAACCTAACACACACATCCCTTCTTTGGGGAGGTCTCTTCCAATCCGAACAAAAATTTCTAACTACCCGCCAAAGGACTGGTGGGCGTGTCTGCTCCCCCGTCCACAGTATGGACTTCTTGATGTTGGGACCCTGTCTAACTCATACGTGCATTTCTAGTATGATGGGTGTAGGATTCACTCAGTTGCTGATAGTCTAAGTGAAGCGTTTAATGTGATACCCGCCACAGAGGAAGTGCTGTACATATTTATTGATGAAAACAAATGTACTTCCCAGATGCTAGCTGTTTGGTGTTTGATGGGCATGCCGTGAACTGGGCGCTCTGCGAGATTCCAGAGATCGGGCTTTTGTCCCTGCTCTAGTCCCCATCACAAGCTTTTTTAGCATCATATCTTCATCTGCAGATTCATGCAGAAGGCCCAGGTTTGCCGATTCAGGGAACATACGTTATCATCTAGAGATTAGTAGTTTTCATGCCTTTTTGGGCCAGAGGACTTTTTCTTGAAATGAAACAGGATGCAAAAGCCTAGAATAAGTGATGCAGAGCTGCTCTGTTTAGCAAAGGGGTGAGAGGTATAGGACCGCCCCGCCCAGGGCTGCTTTCAGCCCGTGCAGCAGCCCCGGCGCACCTTGCTGGGCGCAGCGCTCACCTAGTACCCAGTGTGCGCTGGGCCCTGGGTTGCTGCCGGGTGCTCAGGAATTGGGTACCACAAGACCCAGCCCTGACTTCGGGAAAGCAGCAGGGAATGGGGCAAGACAGGTGCTGGCCCGCCGTCACTGTGGGCCGAAGCTAGGCTGTCCCACCCTTCCCACCCCACCCACAGGACCACCCCTGGTGCCAGGGTCCCAGGGAAAGGAGGAGGCAGCCACTCACACCATGGCTTGCAGGAGCTTCTTCTGCCCAGCCACCCCATGGGGACCTCTGTGCTGACAGGTGCAGGGGAAGCCCATACCAGACAGAAAGGGGCACCTGAAGTGTGCAGGCAGCTTCTGGGTGTCGCCGGGAGGCTGTGGCAGTGTCTCTCTGACCCACTCCTGTGAGCCCCATCTGGAGGGCATGACCTTGATCTGTGTCCAGCCCAGCAAGAAGACTTAACTGAGCCAAAGGGATGTTGGCTTTTCTTCTGACTTGGAATGAGGGGAAAACAGCCTCCTGGGAACAGAGCCCGAATCCAAGGTTGAGGATGTGTTAGCCATGCTCCCTCTCTCCTTAACAGCCACCCAGCCCTCAGGCTTTCCTGCCCAGCCTTCCTGAAGAGCTGGATGTAGCCCCCAGCTCCCTTCCCATCTACTCTTACTGCACACAAGCTCTTTGCATTTTAAGAGCCTTCCTTTTGCTCCTAGTGGGACACAAGTGGGGGTAACAACAGTTTCCAGAATCCTATACAGTTTTTCCACGTCTGGACTGTGGTCTGCGGTTATGGGATTCCTCTGAGATGCAAACTAGAAGCCCCATCGGGCCTCTGGCCCCGTTTCTGTTCCTGGGGGAGGTGTTCACTTCCTGCCGGCCGGCCCAGCTCGCTGAGTCTGCCACCACGACGGCTGTTTTCCCGGCACCTTGGCCTGAGCACAACCAGGGCAGGGGCGCAGAGACTCTGTGCTCCCGCGGTGGGCTTTTGCAAGTTGGGTCCTTCAGGCTGGACACGGCCACTGCCCCAGGCCTCTGCCCTCCCCAGGCATGGCTCCCCTTCGGCAGGTCCTTGCAGATAGTAACTATTTGCCTCCATCTCCCTCTCCCCGTTTTGTAAAACGGAGCAGTAACGCTGTCCTGCCTGACCAGAGAGGGAGGATGGGAACCTAAGGAGTTAACCCTCCTCTGAGCGCGTGGTAACCCTCCACTCTGCTTCCCTCCATCGCCGTGCCTCATCCAGTCCTACCCAAACAGCCCTGTGCAGATGAGGAGATGCGTGGCGAAGTCCTCCTGTTGCCCGGCCCTGACACAGGTGCTGGCCCCCAGGTGGTATGCTCTGCGTGGCTGCTCTGTCCTCTGTGGGGAGACGTGGAACAGCCGTGAGTGGACAGCAGGCCTAGGAAAGGCCACAGGCGCTGACCGTGGCCAGCTGTGTGGGCGAGCTGCTTAGGGTGTTGGTCACCACATGGAAAGAGCCAGTCAGCTGCTCTTTGCCAAGTCCCTGGCGGGGCTCTGGGCATGGCTAACTCAAGTCCCACCAGGCACACTCCAGCATCCCCCCCAGTGAACCCCGTACTCCAGCTTGCTCTGTCCTCTAATCAGTCCCTTTTCGCTCAGTTCCATAGTCCTCATGGCATCAAAGGGAAGATATGTCTCCAGAGGCCCGTGGACCAGAGTGCTGGAAAAGCTCGGGGCAGACAAGGGGCTCAAGTTGAAAGGTAAGGGGCTTGGGCCGGGCTCCCACTGACCATGACCCAGATGCCTGCTGTGCGGGCTGCTGCCGTCCCCTGCTGGGGCCAGACCACTTTCCCCCCAAGCCTGGGTACAGCCTCAGAATCCTCCACACAGCTAGCAGTCTGCTGGCACATGTGGACAAAAGGCCACCTAGTCACCATCCCTGCACGGCAGCAATGTCCTTCTAACCTGTGACCAGACACTGGAAGGAAATTGCTGCAGTGGCTCACCCATCTAGTCAGCGAGGAGCCCTTTTTTCCAGCAGAAAAGTGGCTCATTTGACCCTCGTATCCCAGTTCCTGCTTCTCCAGCTGGCCAAGGGGCCCTACCTCTTCCTGAACTCCTGGACTTTCCAGCTGCTGCCCAGTTTTTGCACAGCTCTTACTGGTTCCTCAGAGATAGGCAGGGAAGGAGAACATGAAAGCCTGGAGAATCCACGTGGCTTCTCCAAGGTCACGCAACTCTCCTGCGATGAAGCCCGGCACCGACCCCGCAGGGAGGGCGCCAGCCAGGGCGGACGCGGCAGCCTTCCATTGCCATCGTCCCAGGCCGTGTCCAGAGAGAGTCCCTGGGGAGGCCCGGGGGGGGGGGGCAGAGCGAGCACACAGCTAGCAGTGGTAACGTCCATCGTAGTTCCCAGGCAGTGCTCAGCCCTGCACCTTGCTGAACCGCTTAGAATGATCTCGGTTGTTCATTAATAACCTGGGCAACAGGTACTATTATTCCCATTTCAAATGAAGAAACTGAGAATTTGTTAAGTAATTTAAGATTAGAATTTGGATCCTAATTTTTCTAATTCAAAGCCAGAGTCCTTAGCTGCCCTGCCATCTTGACTTCAAAACACATCAAAGCTGCAGCCCATCACCCGGGCCGTTCATCCCAGGCGAAAGAACCACCAGGAACAATGAAAGTCCTTCAGATGAGCCAAAAGAGAACACAAGGGAAAGAGAAGCGTCTTCTCTGGGCCAGGCCTGAAAGCATTTGGGGGCATCTGTCCTTTAAATTAAGGACAAAAGTTGCCAAAAGCTGATGTTCAGTCAAGGGGCACTTTCCCAGTGCTGCCTGCCAGGCCAGACTATTCCTGAGTGTAGACACGGATCCCCAAGCCTCCTGGGCACCAGGCTCTGAGCTGCGAGAGCCCTGCGTGGGCCCCCAGAGTCGAGAGTTCTAGTCTGGGCTGCGCCATCTACTCCGTGCCCTTGGGCAAATTCCTTTACTCTTCAGAACTTCCTTCTAAAGCTACAGAATGTTGGAGCTGGGACAGAGGTCTTGGAGATGAGTGCCATCACTTGACAGATAGGGACACAGAGAGGGGCAGAGACTTGCTGCTGATCGTAGGGTCAGCTCAAAGGTGGCTGGAGGTCCTAGGGGGTCCCCCGTGTGAAGCAGAGCCAGCACTCTGCACGGGGGGCTGGGAGGCTCAGGGGAGACCCTGTGTGCCCCGTACAAACAAATGTCAGGTAGCATCAGTAGCTGGGCACAAACCTCTTCCCAGGGGGACACAGTCCAGCATGGCTAGAGGAGGGGGTGCTTGGTGGGGGCAGGGGAATGGCGATGGGGAACCCTGGAAGGTGGAGGGAGAGTGTAGGCATTCTCTCTTGAAGTTTCTGCTCACGTGACATCACTGCTTTTCAGAGAAAATGGCATTCGTCGGCTTCAAAGGCAGCTTCCGGCCCATCTGGGTGACTCTGGACACCGAGGACCACAATGCCAAAATCTTCCAAGTCGTGCCCATCCCCGTGGTGAGGAAGAAGAAGCTGTGAGGACCGCCGTTCCCCGGAGCCACCCCACAGTGGGCTCTGATGGGGGACTCTTGGCAGCAGACCAGGGCAGCACGGCTGGTTCCCCCAGCCCCTGTCCAGCAGCTGCCTGGGAAGGCCATGCGTCAGCCCTGGTGGCCCAAGGGAAGGACATCAGAGACCCCTGGTGCTGCCAGCTGCCCCCTCAAGTGTCTGCCTGCAGCCCCAGGACAGTGTCGGCTGATGCTGGAACCTTCTCTTTCCCGCAGCCTCTTGGGTGCTTTTCTCTGACCTGTGCCTCTTCGGGGGAGGAGGGGGCGTGGGGACCACACGAGGAGCCCTGGGCTATGCCAGCAGCAAAGGTCCCCCTCAGCTCGGAGGCAGCCTGGGGCCTGGGCCGTCCACAGACCCCCGTGCTCCCCAGCACGCACGCTAGAGTGGTAGATGTAGGGAAGAGTCCTGGTCTAGGGAGACCTTCACTCCTCCGCGGGCGGCGCTGGCGTGTAGCCAGAACTCGCCAGGGTAGGACCAGCCACCCTTGGGGAAGGGTGAGCCTGCCTCCGGAGGGGTTCAACCTTTCGGGAGACTTTGGGACCCAGGCTGGGAGTTGGACTAGGTGGCTTTTAAAGGCCTTTTCAGTTCTGAGATGCCAGAAGTCTCTGGCTTTTCACAGTGTGCCTAGAACCCAGCAGGAGGTGAGAACATTCTTTTTAACCACATCCATGATGCTGGATGCCCTGGCATACAGGGTGGAAGGGCGCGAAGTCATGACTAGGGCAAGGGGCTCACAGTCTGGCGGGACAGGCGGTCAGGGGTTTGTGCCCTCTGCTGCCAGGTGGAGAAAGCCAAGACAGGTAAACTGGAATCCAGTGTCAGTTCCCAGGAGGGAAAGACCTTCCACGCTCGGGTGGGTCCAAAAGCTTCCTGCGGGGGGAGGCCACGGGGCTTTGCAGGAATGAAGGGCAGGGGCCTTTGGACGGGCAGGGATGAGGCAGCCTCTGGCAGGGCTCAGGGGTTGAGCCCTTCCTGCCCGCATCGGGCCGCAGCAGGGTGACTGCAAGGTCACTCTTTGCCCTCAACCTGCTGGCCCACCCATCGTGGCGAGGCCGGCCTCAGAAGGGAGGGGCGGGGAGTGCTGAGCCCCACCCCCGACTCCAGGAGAGGGAAGAGTCAGGTTGAGAAAGGTGAGCCCCGTCTGCTCTCCCCCCAGGGCCCCGGGAGCCGTGGGGGAGCCCTGAGGCCACGCCCACAGCTCTGTGAGTCTGGGGCTTCAGGGCTGGAAAGGACCTTAGGAAATACCTAGTCCAAAGCCTTCACTTTATAGATGGGACGCATGAGACTCCAAGATGGGGAAGAACCACACGGCCAGGGCAGGGCCGGGCCGGGAGCCCCCCTCCCAGCACTTGCTGCCACACCACATTGCCTCAACAGCCGGCCCCGGGCACTCCTGAAGGAGCTCCCCAGCATGGGGACGAGTCCCCTTGAAGGGGGAAAAAGGAAAGATCAGAGTAGAAAGAGAATTGGCGAATGACTGTTTCTCTCTTGGCCCTCGGCGTGCACAAGGGCGCCCTCCTCTGGGCTGCGGTGGTCCTGCAGCCGCCCCGCAGGGCGCCCAGCAGCTGCAGGGACCTCACTGGTGCTACCTGTCTCCGCAGTTCTGCAGAAGCGCCCCGCAGGCAGCGTCGGGGCGCCCTAGCACGTTGGGGCGAGCCAGCTCGGCGGCTCTCCAGGCTCGGAAGAGCTTTGGGTCCATCCCAGCCTCCCAGCTACTGTCTAATAATCTGCTCTCTCTTGCCCACCTTGGAGAGAGCCGAGAGAGCTTCCGGAAGCTCTGTCTGTGGTTTATACTCTCTCGTGAGGTACCAGGCTCGCTCTGGGTCTCATGATGACTACAGGTGTCCCCTTTCCTCCCTTGGCCCAGTCTGCCCGGCTGCACCCATGAGATTCAGCCCACGGGTCTGCTCCCCAGGTTGAGCCAACTGCCAGAGAGGTTCCTCCCACTACACGTCTTTCAGCTGCTAGGAGGGGACTGTGGGACTCCGCCTCTTGAAACGTGGCAGCTTCAAAGGCCCAAGTCCCCGGAAAGGCCTCTTCCAGGCAGATCCGAGGCCAGAGGGAGCAGAGTTCAGATGACCTCATGATCTTCTTATTTATAGTTCTGTTGAGTTTTTTCTAAACTCCTAATGCAAGGGTCTCACACTGTGAACCACTTAGGAAGCGATCACTTCAGATGGCCAGGAATGTTGACTGTCTTTGGTTCAGTTTGTTGAAAAAAAATACGTATCTATTTGAAAATCCTCAGAGTTGTACATATGTCTAACAGTGCAGGATCCGTGCACAAACTTTCCTTCCTGAAGCATTCACCAAGAGCCAATATCCAGGCGTGCTCTTGGTAGCACAAATTTTCTTATTGCTTAGAAGACTGTTCTTGTTCTTTCTGTTTGAAAGCATCGAAATGAGATAGGCCTTTAAAAAAAAAAAAACACTCCTCTGAAATGCTTGTCTTTTTTTCCCCTGTTGCCGAAATAGCTGGTCCTTTTTCGGGAATTAGATGTATAGTGTGTTTTGTATGTAAACATTTCTTGTAGGCGTCACCGTGAACAAAGATATATTTTCTATTTATTTATTCTATATGTACTTCGAGACGTCATTGTCAGAGAAATGAAGAAGTGTCTTAAATGTCATGTTTGGGGATGTCCTTTGGACCGCTTGAAGGGGGTGTACCCAGAGCCTTCTGCTTGCAGCAGAGGACACTGGCTCTGGTCTGGAGATCTTGCTGTACCATAGTAAACATACGAAGGATGCCACGCGCCCGTCTGCTTGTTTTGTGTTTCCTTTAAAATGCGCCTCATTTCAAGCCAGACAGCTAAGGAAAATAAGATTGAGGAAATCGCCCGAGGAGTCGGCCTCTCACTTCCAAGAACTATCCATATGTCAAATTTCTGCCTGGTCCTGCCCCTAGGGGGCGCCCACGAGAGCAAGTGGAGATGGTCTGTGAGAGAGGCTGTCACTCACAGGGCCAACCACATCCCACTAGGTCATTCTTCTTCCTAAGCCATCGGTAAGCTGTCAGGGCAGCACCCTCCCCGAGGGGAAGCCGGGACTCAGCAGAGTCTGGGCTCGAAGCAGGACTCTCTCCTCCTCACGGGTGCAGTTTGACCAAAGGCCAGCGTCTAAGAAGAGTGTGGAGGTTGAGGTGGAGAAATAGGTCCACCTTAAGCTGCCAAACAAGAGGGGCAGAAGCAGGTTAGAGGGGACCCCTACGGAGAGGTGAGAGGGGCCGCGGGGTCTGGAGAGGAGAAAGTGAGAAGCTTAGAACAGGGTGAACGGGACGGTCCTAGATCTGTGCTGTCCAGTAGGGCGGCCACTAGCCTCGTGAGGCCACCAAAGTTGAAATTAATTAAAATGAAATAAAATCAAGCATTCAGTTCCTTGGTTACAGCAGTTAGCCACATGTGAAGTGTTCAATAGCCCGTGTGGCTAGTCGTTACCATACTGGATGGAGAAAGTGTAAAACATTTCCTTCAACACAGAAAACTTCTTCTCTTAATGAAAGCTTCTGGGGGCTCATACACTGGACTTTTAAAATCTATGCCTTTAATGTGTGTGCGTGTGTTCAGTCCACTTAAAGGGGCTGACACCAGATTGGTGCTATCAAGTTGGCAATAAACAAACACAGTCATCTCTCAGTATCTGCAGGGGATTGGTTCCAGGACTCCCGCTCTGGTCCTGCCGTGGGCACCAAAATCCACAGATGCTCAAGTCCCTCAGTCTGTCCTCTGTATCTGCGGTTCTGCATCCAGGGATTCAACCAACCTCTGATCATGTAGTGTCTTCCACCCTCGGTTGGTTGAATCTGCGAATGGAGAACCCGTGGACAGGGAGGGCCAAATGTAAGTCAGGCAGACCCGCCGGGGCACCTGTGTCCATGTGCAGTGGACAAAATGGCCCCTGCCCTCAGGAAACTTTACCTGGAGGGAGAGATCACTCAACAAATATTTTTGAGCACCCATTCTGTGCCAGGCATGGCACAGTGAGGAACATAAAAGACCTCCCTGGAGACCGAGCGTCCCCACGCCCAGTGTGGCAGAGCTCAGAAGCCGGGAGGAGTTCTTGCCTGGAGTGGTCAGGGGTCAACGAGCGGAGGTGGGGCTGGAGTCGGCCTGGGGGTCAGGGTCAGAGGATGGGCCTTCTCAGAAGAGGCACAGCCGGGTGAGGGGGAAGGTAACCAGAGGTGAGGGCTGGAGGGTGGCGGGGCATAAGGCACAGTAGTCGTGAGGGGGAAGGTGGGAAGGTGGGTCGGCCAGACATCGGGCAGGTTTTAGGAACCACTGGATTTAATGATGGGAGGGGGTCCCTAGGGGGCCCTCGGCGAGCAGTTTCGCGGCTTGAGTGAGCGCACAGCCCGAGGGGCTCAGCGGCGGAGTTAGGGAAGGCACCCGGGGAGGGCTGAGGGCCAGCCAGAGGCTGACTGGGGAGCCGGGGACTGCAGCCGCTCAGCGCGGAGCAGCAGGAGCAAGAGATACACCAGATACACCAGAGCGGAGAGCGCGGGTGGCCCTGGGGCCCCTTCCACGTCTGTCCCTTCAGCAGTCCCCAGGCGCCCACAGGAGTCACCGGGCCAGCGCACCCAGCCCCTGTGCGCAGGGACACCGGCCAGCTAGCACCTGCCTACGCCTGCCCGGGAGGAGAGGCGAGGAGGTCCTGCGGGACCGGGGCGCGGAGAACGCCCCTGGGGGACTGGGGCTTCCGCCGCCCCGAAGGGGTGAGAGGCTCGGGCACGCAGCCCGGGGGAAGGCGCCGCTGTCCGCTCAGAGAGAACGCAGGGCGGCCTCGAGAGGTCAGGAAGTCATCCGCTTAAGCTGCAGTGGCACGAAGTCGGAAGCGGGAGTTTCGGGGACTTTGCCCCCATGCCCACGGGACAACACAGGCAGTCCCGGGCCTGCCCTAGGCCTGCCTCTCTGTCCCCAGCTGGGCCCCAGCACACCGAACGCGCATCATTCTCACCCACTCAAGGCGCTTGGTGTCCCCACAGCGTCACAGGTGAGCTGTTCCCTCCGACTGGCACCCCTTTCCCTCCGTCCTCTCCCCTTGGCTTACGCCTGACCTCCCTGAGGCTTGGCTCCGCGCAAAGCCTTCTCTGACCCACCCCTGGCCCCGTGGCCCCTTCTCCTTCTGTGCCCAGGACCACTGGGCCATGACAGCTCTGGTCCTGCCTCGGGCTGCCACTCACCCCTTCTACCAACCTGCAGGGCCATCTGACCCGCCCACACGGGGCAGAGGTGCGCCCAGTAATGTGTCATCGTCACCCTGTAGAATGAAGGCAGGGGCAAACCCGTCACTGAAGCCAGAAGCCAGATACCCTCCACCCCCACTCCAAGCTCCGTAACCTGGGGGCTGGGTAAGGGGGGAAGTTTTCTCCCCAAGGGCAGGAGTAAGAGGAGGGTGGGGGAGGGGAGGACTCCGTTATGGAAGGAGCAGGTCTGCGGGCACTGGCAGGGCTCCCCATCCTCGTCCTCGGGCCTGGGTTGCGGGTACAGAGCTGGAAGGAGGGGCGCTCACTGTTCCAGGCTGGGCAGCCTCTCCTCCCTCACTCTCTCCGGTCTTTCCACCTCCTCCTCCCTCTCCTCTTCCCTCGCTCCAGATTCTGCTCCTCAAAAGCCCAAGGAACTAGCTTGCAATAGCAAATTTCTCCTCAACTGCAGGTTCCCTTGGTTAAATTCCTTTGGCGACTGCCGTCTGGTCCAACAGAGGTGCAGGGATGGGATCCCTCCCAGCCTGGGATATCCACTGATTTAAAGTTAGAAGTAGGAGCCCAAAGGCAGAAAACACCACCTTGGCCCTCAAGGGATTCTCAGGGAGGAGCAAAGATCCCAGGGAATTTGTAAGGAAGCTTCTATCCCAGGGGTTCAGGGGCCTCCTTGGCACTGGAATTAATCCCTCGTGACCTGTTTCTTCCAGACCTTGGTATGTAAATTCCCAGTCTGGCAGAACTTGTCACCCCTGTTTATAGAAGAGGCAAGGCCCAGGGACATCAAATTGGCACTCAAGGTCATCCAGCGTGGGCTGTGGTGGGGGCCCAGGATCAAAGAGACCTCAGTGCTTCCAGACCCATCACTGAGCCCCACTCCCCACATGGAGAAGGCCTAGCGACTGGAGGCGGGGGAGCGGATGCAAAACAGGCCAGATGTCCCCGCAAATTCCTGACATTCCGGGAGGGCAGCCCTCCGAGCTCAGAGCACTGCCCAGCTCCAGGCCCCACACTTTTGGACTCAGAAACTTCACCTTGGAAACTTCAGCAGACTTCTCTGGAGGAAAAAAAAAAAGTGCTCTGAGCGTGCTAGGGCCCTGTGCAGAGATCTAAAAATCTTGCAAGCTGGGATGCTCAGATCCAGGGTCTGACAGAACCTGAGTGACAGGCTCATTGCTCGGCTTGAGTCAATTCAACAAGGTCTGTGGAGGGTTTGCCACGTGGCCCTGGCTGCCAGCTCACATTTCCCCAGGTGCTGGACCCCGTAGAGACGGCCCTGGAGTTTCTGGCTTTTGACACATGAATGAGACTTCCTGAAATTTGCCCCCCAGAAATGTCCTTGTCCTGGCAAACAGCCTGCCATCTCCTGTAGCCCATACTGGAGCAGCTCTGTCCCCTGGTCCTTTTCAGGGTGAAGCCACATTACCTGAGCGTGAAGACCCTTGACCATGCAAGCCTCTGGGAGCGCAGTGTCCAGGAGGTGGCAGCCGGGTCTGCTCCTGCCTGGAGGGAAGCAGACCCACTCTGCTCTTGCATCCACTGCCCTGGGCAGATGAGCATTCTTCTGGAACAATCTCTGCAGCCCATGCAGACTTCCATCCCACCCCCCTCCTTGGGCTGCTAGGTTCCTGGGAAGAGAGCAGCGCCTTTAGAAGAAAACAGTGAGAACGGGATGCCATGCTGCCTTTTGCTAGCAGGGACCTTGGACAAGGGGCTTAACCCTTATGAGCCTCTGTTTACTCATCTAAAAGAACAAAAAAAATATAGTGATAGTTAACACGATTAGAACACCGTGTCAAGGGCTTCACACTCGCTCATTTAATCCTCAGCACTTCTAGGAGGTGGGAACTTTTGTTAGCACCCACAGGCTTAGCTGAGGTGCTAAATGCTGTGCCCAAGATGATACAGCTTGTAAACGCAGGGCCGGGCAGTCCAATCCCTGAGCTGCTCTCTAACGGGCCTCACGCTAACGGCTAATGAACAGTAACCTAGCAGGGTGACGGAGAGAAGTGAAATAAAGTGTGGAGAGAGCCTGCACACGGCGGGGCTCAGTAAATGGGAAGAGACCCTGAGCATCTTTTAATGTCACCCGTAAACACCAGGAGGGCAGGGGCCTTGCCTGCCTTGTTCGCCCTCACCCCCAGCACCTGCACAACTCCTGGATTTTGTAGGTGTTCAGTAGGGACTTGGCGAGTCGGCATGCAGTGAGGCCTGACAGGCAGGAGCAGCCCTCTTCCCAGGCAGAGCCCGACGACCTGAGTTCAAATCCCGGCTCTGTCACTTCTTGGCAGTGTGACCATGGAAAAAATACTTCACTTCTCTGTGCCTCAGTTTCCTTGGGTGTCAAGTGGCGATGACAATATACTGTCTACTGCACAGGGTTGCCATGAGGATGGAGTAATTCAGACAGAGCAGTACACATGGATCAGATAATCCTTTAGGTCTCAAAGAGAAATTCAGAGAGAGGTGTATGCAGATTTTCACAAATATGTGGCACAGACTGAGCGATCTGTTAATTAAGATAATAGTTGAAGAATGCTCACCGAAGGATGGACGGCAACTTGGAAGAGCTTGGTAGATGAGGAGGCCCTGAGACACCCCAGTCTCTGCTGCCCCCTAGTGGACACATTCCTTAATTTTTGATGCCTTTCTGGAGTTGGAAGACACTGATGGTCCTTGATTCAAAGGGGTGTCACAGCCCAAGCAGACTCTGGCCAAATCACTTTCCCCGGCTATGTCTAGGATCTCTGGATGGTGCGGCGGAGAGAAGGGCCATTTCTCCTTCACCTGATAGGGGTTTTATGAAGGAGCCAGAGCACTGGTGCTCCTGTGATCACGGGCAAGTCCCTGCCGCTCTCGGCTCTCACCTGGGGAACTGAACTGCCTACACCCCCACGGCAGGGCAGGTGTGAGGCTCACGGGAGGTGAGTGACAGGAGGCGTGTGTAAGCTCTGAAGTCCAGACATGTTTGTTGTAGCCGCTGCCATCCGCACCTTCCTCCTCCGCTCCCCAGCCCCAGCGGAGCACAGCCACACCTAAACTTCAGGTCTCTCCCCCCAGACCCCCAGGTGGAGAGTCCGAGCTCCGCCCACTGCACAGGCCCCGCAGCGCCAGGCCCTGGCCTCACCCAGTCTGGTCGACCAGGCACCTCACAGCCTCACCACTTTTTCATCAGCTTTCAGTCAAAGGGTGAATTTCTATGTTTAATAGAGCACACACATTACAGAAGTGGGAACTGACCAAGACTCCCCCAGACCGAGCTTTAGCCAGGCTCCTCTGAGCCCTCACCTCAACTAAACCTCATCCTCGGCCTGCTGAGCCCAGTTTTAGCAAAGAATCCGCCCAAGTCAGTTTAACACCCCACCCTTGAAAGCTAAGCCTTGGGCCTGAGGCTCCTGGTTGAATCCTGTTGAGCCAGTTTAGCAGGAATCCCCCTACCCTAGATAGCTAATCTAATTTTCCACCCACTGACCCTCTCACTCTGCTCTTTAACTAAAAGTCCCCAGCTCTCACTGCTGTATTCAGAGTTCAGTTCAATCTCATTCCCCTCCTGCAATAGTCTTGAATAAAACCTTCACCATTTTAGCAAGTCTAGTACAAAATATTTCTTTAACAGAGTCCACCAAAGATTGAGGCATGCAAATTAAAATAAATGAACATTCTATGTCCATGGAATGATGCCTGGCATGTAGGTGATCAATAAACATTTTTTGAATGAATAAATACATTAATGAATTAAAAATAATGCCCAAGTCTAGTGAGTTTTGGCAGAATCGACAGGTCTGCTCATATATTGCTGGTGACGGTGCAAACTGATATAATCACTTTGGAAATAAAATGACAACACATAATGTATCCTTTGTTCCAGTCATCTTGCAAACAAAACTAAAGGAGTCATCTCAAGGGAGGGAAAAAACCAATTTCAATTGATGATATGAGTAACTAAAAAGAAATCAAATATTCAACAATATAGGAGATAGAGTGACAACACAGCACAGAGCAAGGGTCCCTACGTCTTTGTTTTGTTTTATGCTGTCTTTACACAAAAAGGAGAATAAGAAAAGTTAGAGTGGGAAGGGCAGACCGATTGCAGAAACCTCTTCAAAACAGCTCTACTGAGAAGCTCCTTATCAGGATCCAGAGCTCTCAGAATCCAGGGATGGCCAGGTTTATCGAAATCCAGGAGGTCAGAAAACTCAGGGCAAGTCTAGAAACTTCACCAGCGGAAGTTCTGCATCTTCATTCTGGCTGTCCCACTACTGATGACTCAGCTACCAAGTCACTCAGTCTCCGGCCGAGAGAGGGCCCGATTTGCCAGCACGGGGTGTGGTGCCCTGGGTGAGATGTCCACCTCTGGTCCGAATGGCCACGACCATCCAAGGTGGGGTGGGACAGGCAGGGCAGGAGGGTCACTCACACCGACTGGGCAGCCTTGGGTTGAAGCAGATGCTTCTAGAAGGGGATGTGGATAGTGAGATAGAAATGAGACTCATGGGGGAGAGAAAGCTCAGCGGTAGAGCGCATGCTTAGCGTGCTTGGGGTCCTGGTTCAATCTCCATTAAGAAAGAGAAAGAAAAAAAACCCCAAAAATCAGATTCACGCACTTGCAGTTAGCAAAGCCATGCCTGAAACTGCGGTCTGATGGGCTCTCTCTGCAGGAAAAGGACAGGGATATTCCACAGCCACTAAAAGGTCAAACATGAAGACCACATAGCAACACAGAAACTTCTTGACGACATAAGGCTAAGTGAAAAAAAGCTGAAAACAAAATTCTGTTTCTGCTATGATGACAACTATGTGCATATAAAGTGCAGAGATAATAGCTTAAAAGGAAGCTTGGTCACATGAGCAAAGCTTGGGTAGCTGGGATGCTGTGCGGATGGGGGAACTTTTTTTATAGGGAGATCTTGTAACATTTCTGCAGTCTTACTTTAACACACAGAAGGATTTCACTTCTTGCTCTGAAAACAGAAACCTGGGAAGTCAGGGAATATGAACTCTTCAAACACAAAGAAATACTAAGGAAAGACCGCTGGCTTAAGATCCCAGATTCCCCCCCAACACATGACAGCATGGCCTCACTGTCTCAGCCGAACCCTTCCTCTGTCTTGTCCTGTCTTTAGTGTTTTCATCTTTTGTTCATCAGGGTTTTGTTTTGTTTTGTTAACATTAGCCTGATTTTTTAAACACAGCATTAAAATATGATTTATCTTCACTGAGTTCTGTGACTCCCCCTTATGTCATATGTCTGGTGCAAGCGGCCCATGCCCTCTGCCCAGGTCCTCCCTGGCCCGAAGCAGCTTTTGGCGTGGCCTTTCCTCCTTCTGCTGGGGCAAGAGGAAGATGCTCGTTAGAGGTGGGTGAGGAAAAGAACACTGCCGCCTGACCCTCCCTGAGGGGAGCCAGAGGCCCAAGCTCCACTGCTAACCTGAGGAACTCACGGAAGACTTGTCCAGACACTTTTTAGGAACAGCGGCTACCTCCCTCCCCCCGATCAGGGTCTAGGACACTTGGTGAAAACCACAGGAGGGCACAGACTACCTGGCAAGCAAGGTCACACACGGACTGAGCCCACTTCCTTTCCTGTTCAGTTGTAGAAAAGCTGAGAAAAAGCAACACTCAGCCCTTGAACTGCAGCTCCAGGAAAACAAACACCACTTGGATACGGAGGGAAGGGAGTCAGAATTCACCTACGATGGATGCTCGAGGCTAAGGTCTAGGAAAAGCTGTGTCTGTGAAGCATGAGCAACAGGGGAAGAAGCAAAAAAGTGGCATCTCTCCAAACATTTTGCAATTAGAAAACCCCCACCGCAAAAGAATACATATACAAATACAGATACACTTTCTATTCTGGGAAAAAATAGAATGCAGGGTGGAGAGTCTCTACCTGAACTTTTTGAGTTCACAGAATTTAGTAAAAACTTGAATTCTAATAAAAACAGTTCAATGAGATTAAAAACAGAAAGAGATTTAAAAAAAAACTTATTTCAGAGCTAAGAAAAAAATTGGTGCCCAAACACCAACACAAAACTGAAAATAAGTTAATAATAGAAGATACATTTCCCCAAAATGACGGGGGGGGGGGGGGAACCTCTACATCTGCAATTGGGAATGACACACCATGTTCTAGGAGAATAAAAAAAAATATTTTGAAAAATCAACACTACGATTTCCCAGCAAAATTACTAAATGGCTATGAATGAGCAAGGATCCCCAAGACCTGATAGAAAAAGCTGTCACTTTTAAGGGGAAAGAAAAAGTTGGCCTCAGACCACTCTAACGAAACAGTGGATGTTTTATACACAACTTGTCAGGGTAAAAATAACACTATGAAACACGCATCAGGGGACAGGAGGAAGTTCGAGAACTCCCCCACCTTGACTAGGGGTGAATACATACTAAGTTGGCCTAATTAAAAAAGAAAAAGAAGAAACAACCTAAATGTCCATCAATAGATGACTGGATAAAGAAGATATAGTATATTTATACAATGGAATACTATTCAGCCATGAAAAGGAATAAAATAATGCCATTTGCAGCAACATGGATGGACTATCATTCTATACGCAGTAAGCCAGAAAAAGAAAATGAAAATACCGTATCACTCATATGTAGAATCTAAAGAAGAAAAAAAAAGACACAGAAGAACTTATTTACAAAATGGAAACAGACTCACAGACATAGAAAACAAACTTATGGTTACAAGAGGGGAAAGAAGGTGAGAAGGGATAAATTGGGAGTTTGAGACTTGTAAATACTAACTACTATATATAAAATAGATAAACAACAAGTTTCTTCTGTATAGCACAGGAAACTATATTCAATACCTATAATGAAAAAGAACAGAAAATGAATGTATGTATGACTGAAACATTAGGCTGTACACCAGAAATTGATACAACTTTGAAAACAGACTATAGTTCAAAGAAATAAATAAAGAAAAGAAAAAAGTTCCAAAAAAAGAAAAAGAAGTTTAACATTATAAAGGAAACCACAAGAAGTACTAAAAACCACAGTCCAACCATCAAACACCAGAGGGCAGGAGGAGAAAGGGAAGTGGAAAGATGTCTAATTATTAAGTCCTCATGCCCTGCAGCTGATAGTCAAAAAATTCATGTAAATGTATTTGATCAAAAGACATGAAAACAACATGAAGAAGTAAAAATAAATTTCTATATGTGCATGTGTATTTATATGTGTATGTTTATGTGTATATGTATATATTCCCCCCCTTACCTCCCTTAAATATGACATTTCTCTTGTTTATGAATCTGGAGGTTGGGCGTGGCTTTCCTGGACAACCTCTCTCTGCTTCCGGCATCCCTGGGACAGCTTAAGGGCTGGGGCTGGAAGCACTGGAAGGCTCACCCCTTCCCGTATGTGTGTCTGGGCTGGGAAGACTGGCAGCTGGGACTGGAACAGGTGAGGCTGCCTGGCACCTCTCTCTGCATGGCACTCCTGTACGTGGCCTCATGAGTATGGTGGCCTCAGGGTAGCCAGTTAAAATGTGGTTTTTAAGTCTATTAAACTGGCAAGCGTAAAGGTCTGTGCGGACAAGGATTTGAGATCTCCTGCTAGCAAAGGTAAGCACTCGGGAGAGTCATGCGGCAACACACACCAGAACGGTTTGTTTGTTCCAGTAATTCCACTGCTAGGAATCTGCCCTTCAGAAACAAACACAAGTTTACCAAAATATTTGGTAATATTTGTTAAAATGTCCATTGCAGTGTTGTATAGTAGTGAAATCCTGAAACCTCAGTGTCCATCAGCAGGGATCTGCAAGTGAACTGTGGGTCACACTTCACCCCCACCCTGCTAATCTGCGCCACCTTCAACCAAGGCCTGAACCTACTCAAACACCCCTCACACCCACTAGCTCCCCCTCCAATCAGCTCTCCAGTGCAGCCAGTGCAGATCGGACTGCCCCTGGCATCCACTCCACCACAGCTCAAAATCCTTCAGGGCCTCCCAGATCTCTGCAAGGCCCTGTGCACCTCGCACGGAAGCTATCGTTTCAGCTGTCACCCTCAGTCCTGGCAGGTTCCCGGGAGGGAGGGGCCGGGATGGCCAGGGTGACAAGAGTCGGGACAAAAGTGCTTTAGCTCCTAACGAAGCACTTCCATCATTTAACAGCTGGCTTAAAGAGTTGGACTTTCCAAGTGAATGAGCCCTTCCTGCCTAGGAATCTTCTAAATAAATCTCCATTTTCATAATTTTTATTCCTAAAGGTGTACTGTTCAAGAGGTCCCACAACTTGCATGAGCTTTAGGGACCCCCTACCCCTAATCTGTGTACCTCACCACTCCAGCCTGCTCCTATGCTGTGCCCCAGCCTCTTCATTGGCCTTCTCGTTGTCCTTCCTGTTACTTCAAACCACAGGGCCTTTGCATGCACTGTTTCCTCTGTCTAGGTCCTTTCTGACTATCCCAAGATTGCTGCACTTTTTGGCACTGAGTACTTCTTTCCGGTTTCTAGCAGTTGCCATTTTCTGATTTCTGTGTATGATTAGTGTTTGTGTTTCCCCACCAAACCACTGTTTCATGACAGCAGGGGTACATCTACCCTGCCCCTGGCACCTTGTGGTGCCAGCACATAACAGGCAGCTGGTCAACACGGGCTGAAGCAGCCGCACGCTGCACAGGAAGCCGTGACACACGTGCACATTCTGACACTGGAAGGCAGCTAAGTGGAAACACAAGGTCTTGGGCAGTGTGAAGGGTGTGCTCCCTTCTGTTGAATGAAAAGCAGCAGCCATCAGGACAGCTGCCCCACACTAGGCCACCACGGTGACCACCTGTCTAGGCGAAAACTGAGAGCACCTAGGGACAGGGCTCGTTTCAGACACGGCTGGATGCAGGGGCTTAGATGAATCGGGACCCGCTCTCTCCCCGCTTCTCCCCGCTGCAGCGCTGGCCCCATCCTCAGACAGCTCTGCTCTGGACAGGGGAGGAGGGGGCAGCACCTCCAGCCTCACTTCCCTGGGCTCAAACTGTATGAGAAACAAAAAAAATCTCTTTCCGAGGTGGCTCCTGCAAACTCACCCTGGGATTAGCTGACCGGACTAACGCCCTTCGTCCCCCGAGCGTGGGGCTTGCGGGGCAGACACCCCACCGACAGCGCAGAACTGAGTACAGAGAGGGTGTGGATCATCTGAGAGTAATCTGAGTAGTTACCAAAATAAGGGGAAATACACAACATTGTAAACTGACAATACTACAGTTAAAAAAAAATTTAAAAAAGAAATTAAAATACCAAAAAAAGTACTCATATTGTATTTTCTCTTTAAAAGAAAAAGGGAGAAAAAGGTGCCATGAGGCCAAAACAAATATGCATCACTATAAACCAGTAAGTGTATTTTTTTTAAACAAATGAACAGTAGCTCCCACCAGGACAAGGCAGTGGCAGTGGGGAGGCGAGACGTTCCGCCTGGCCCCATTCTTCAGTGATGTTTCCTAACCGTGTAACATGCGCTATTTTTAATTTGTTAAAATCACAATGGAAGTTTTTTTTTTAACAAATCATTTTAGTTCTTAAAAATGACACCTGTGTATAAATTCTGCAGCTCTTCCTCACAGTGGGCTCTGACACAGAACAGCAAAATTAGACAGGCAGTACATCACGCTAGTACCATACGAAAAACACCACAAATTTAGGCACTTTATAAAAAAAAAAAGTTTGGAAATGAATGAGGTTATCAAGTCTTCTGCTACACTCTGCAAAGGACTCTACTGATGCCAGATTTATACACTTTAAAATGATCACGTTAAACGGCACACACAGCTCTCAACACCAGCATGACTCTTTCCTAAATGAAGTTCTGTTCTGACAGACCCCCCTGAACTGACAGACCCCATAAAACCTAACAGATACCAAGAGTTCTCTGTAACCGATGAGAGGAATTCAAGTCCAAGAAACGCAAAGTGAATTATCAGGATTTCCAAGTTACGTTATTCTCCGCGCTCTACATCTTCTGCATAGATCTGCGCTTTACACATCCTGATTGTGTACCGAGATGCCGGTGCTCCCACGGCATGTTTTAAGGCTCACAGTCATGGTAGTGATGTCCACGGCACAAAGAGCCCGATTCAATTAAGTCAAGAGTTTTAAAGTTTAGAACCTGGTATCCTTTCGGTTAAGGGAACATGGAACGCATGGACACAGCGGGCTGCCAGGCCGGAGCAGGTGCGGTGAGGGGAGCGGTGCCACAGTCCGGTCGGCAGCCCCCCCAACATTTAAATGGGAAAAAGCAACCCGATCAGCTTCCTCTAGTAAACGTCAATGTGTCAGCGCCCCGTGTTAATTACAAAACCTCTGCCTTCTTACTGCAAGACTTTGACACCGTAATTCTTATACTGGCCGCAAACTGGTCACGTGGCAGAACTTTTCTAGAAGAAACTGGAATTCCATCCTTGTGCGGTTCCCCACGCCCGCCCCCAACCCGGCGCGTGCTCCCCCGCAGAGCAGCGCAGCCCCTCACAGCTCTTCTCTTTTACTCCCAGCTCGGTTGTCTTCCTTCGAAGCCCGGGACTTTGGCTCTCCCTCCTTCTTCTTTTTGCCCTTCTCTTGCTTGGTTTTATTTTTCTCTTTGCTTCCTCCTCCTTTGCCAGGATACACCTGTCCCTCCAGAGTTACATCAGCGCACCTGTCTTGACTGACCAAAAAGTCCTTGATCTCCCAGGCGTAGCTCCCATCACGAAGCATGAAGATAGCGCGGTCTGACCCCACGATGAACCTTGGCGGAGAGATGGGATCACAGTCAGCGCGTGGTCGTCAAGCGCGAGCGGGTCAGAGCGGTCTGGGGGCACTTAACCAAGAAAAAGAACCCCTTTCAAATGCTACATGAACACAGAACAAAAATGCTATCTGCCAAGGCTTAGTGCTTTTGACATTCACTGTTTGAAAATACTGGCTGGCTGAACTATTTAACACCTCAGCTCAGATCAAAACGGAACAGACGGTGGATTTTGTCCGTGTGGCATAGGTGGCAGCCGATGGAAGGGACAGTGTTAGGAAGAGGGTCATAGGATGCTGCAGACCTGGCTCAGGGGCTGCTGCTGCGGAAGCAGGGGGGCGGCTGCAACCTGGGTTTGCGTTACCTTCTGAAGTGCCCAGCCAAGGTCTCACCGGACAAAAGGCTTCTGTTGATAAAGGCTGAAACACCAGTTTATATGGGGCCATAAGAGGCCCACGAAGGACTCAGGAGGACGCTTGGCTGCTGGACAGAAATCTTACCCTGGAGGTCAACAGCAAGCAGCCCAAGAATGTCCACGCTCAACAGGTCTCAAGGAAGAGACCAAAGAGGCACGGAATGCGGTTTGGGTGGATGGACCACGAGGGTGGCCAGTGGGCACGATCCTTCCATTCCTGGGGGGCTCACCCACACCTCCGCCCTTCACTGTGTCATGCCGCCACCAGCCCCGAGATCAGTGGTAGCCCTGGGCCAGTCATCACCGCAACATTTATTTGTTCCCCTAAGTGTCAATTTATGCTAACAAAGCGATCTGCCATCCTAGACACTTTCTAAGCACTCCTTTTTATTACTTTCACATTTCCCAAACTAAGACATTTGAAAACCCTAAATTTCAGAACTGTTATTGAAGGAGAAAAAGGAAATTACTTAAAATTGCATCTCAGGATTATACTGAGCTTAGAGAACTGGACCCCGTCCCCTAAATTAGCAGTCTGGTCCAAGCGTATGTGTGAACACAGCTACACACAGAAGCACTCTCCTATGGGCAGAAACTCCTAAAGGAAACAAGCGCGCTGTCCAGCCGACTAATGTGCCCCACCGGAGGCTGAACTACGCAAGGCTTCACTCAGGTAAAATGAAAGTTAAAGATACAAAGAGAAATAACTTTAGGATGAACTGAGATATTAAAAAGCAAACAAATAAACAACGAACTTACTGGCTTTGTTCGATAATGAATTCTTTCTCTAAAGAAAAAGAGGGGAGGGTATAGCTCAGCGGTTGAGCGTGTGCTTAGCATGCACGAGGTCCTGGGTTCAATCCCCAGTACCTCTGTTAAAAAAATAAATAAACCTAATTACCACCCCCACCCCCAAATAATAAAAAAAAAAAAGAAAAAAAAGTTAGATAAATAAATAAATGTAAAATAGAGACTAAACAGTGAAGGTCCATGGCCCTACGTACAAGCGCTGCCGGAAGGGAGCCCCTGACACACAGGCTCAGAAAACATCCCCACAGAGCCCAGTTTTCCCAGCAAGGTGGCTGGGGCTTTACCTCTGGACGTCGTAGTTGGCGTTGAAAAGGCTGCCCTGCCAGAGGCTCGTGATTTCCTCCGTCTCCTTCTCGGTGGGGCTTCCCGACACAGTGACAAACATCATGAGGGTCTTGCCCTTCTTCGTCATTTTCAGTATGCTCTCAGGCTTGCCCGGGTCTATCTGCGAGAAGTCGATAGGAGCGGAGGGCCTCTTGTGCTCGGGGAGGTCTCCCTCTTCTATGTCGTCATCTTTCTATCAGGATGGGGGAAAAGCATCAGACATCGTCAGAAGTGTGCTTCTGAACCGGCAGAGGCAAGAACACCTGCACGTGACGTCAGGTGCAGGTCTGTGACCTAAGTTAACAACACAAAAGAAGAAAACCCAGACTTGCTCCTCTAGCTGACTCTCAAGCAAAGTCTAAGTTCCAGGCAGCGCCCATCACTCCAGGCCAGCAATCACAGAGAACCCCTGTGTGATGGGTTTCTGTGGCTTTTTTGCTCTCAAAGAATCTACCCAATATGGTAGATTCTAAGAACGGCCACGTTCTGGTTTGGTCATACAACTAATACTGCACAGCAATGAAGAAAAACAAATACTGATACGTGCCACAAATCTCAAAAATATTATATTGAGAGACAGAGCCAGGAACAAAAATCAGATATGCTACACAATTCACTTATTTAAAGTTCAGGAATAGGCAAAATGAATGTAGGAGAAGAGAAATCAGAACAGTGGCTGCGTCTAGGAGGGGGTTATGAGGTGGGCTTGACTGAGAAGGGACACAAGGGTACTTTCTGGTGTGAGGGAAATATATTTTGACAGGGGTGTGGATAACACCGATGTATCAATTTGTCAAAACTCATGGCACTGCATACTCAAAACCTGCATTTCATGTACATCAATTTCACCTGAAAAATAAGAACGGTAAACAAATACTCAATTCTAGTTAGCAGGCTTGGTTTTCAGTGGTGTGAGCTAGAGATTCTGAAGCACATTCAGTACAGGTTGGCTATTACCACTTGGCCCCCTGGAAATCAACTAGGGAAACCACCCTCACAAAATACACAGGAGTTCCTGGTGGTCAAATTCACAGGCTGTTTGTCTTTATTCTATTTCTCCGTAACATCTGTTATGGTCTCCTTAATACTTCCAGACTTCTAGGTGATTCAATAACCTAAAATATTCTTATTTTTCAAACCGATTTTTACTAATGGTCATGAAATTAACTGCATAGGTCACACACAGCATTTCTTTTTAATGAAAACATAATTAAGTGATCAGAAGTCTAGTGCAGATAGCAAAGGTAAAGAATCCTTCAAGATAGAGAAGAAAAAAGCCAGTACCCTGGGTGTAGTTAACAGTCCAGTTCTACTCTTAGTTCCTTGGCTTCCCAGGGTAATCTTATCTCATTTTTCTAAGCTGAGAGCAATCAACCCTTACCCCCAGGCCTGGCTGGAGTTCTGTAATCAGGTCAGGCAAGCCCCACACCCAGGCGTGGTCCTGCCTCCAGGCCAGTCCTGCATTTCTGACTGGCTTCACCAACTTCCCCATTGCTGTCTGTCAAATTTAACAGCTGCAAAGCTGAACTCCTCTTTTCTGTAAATCCTTTCCTTCCTCCCATGGTCCTTGACTAGCTACCATCTGAGTAGCTATGCTGCCCCAGGCACCTCTCATTTATGATCTCCCACCTCAGGACAACCCTGCGAGGCCCCACTGAATACATGATGTGGATGAGACTCAGAGAAGACAGGTAACTTACTCAATGTCACATGCCTGAAGTATAAACCCACAGTCTGGCTCTGAATCCCTCCCACCTGGCCCTCCGTGGCACCTGGTGACAGTAACGTCAGGCGAAGAATCACCTTTGGTTCTTCCGCACCAGTCCTAACACAGTGGAAGGATCTGTCCCCTTCTGGCCCCACTCCACACACCTGACGCAGGCCTCTCACTGCAGCTCTGATTTTGACACTAGCAGAGGAGTTGGGGGTAAATTCAGGGATTGCCACCCAGGGAGGAGGTACCGCTTCCTCCCAGAAAAGCTCCCACGGAGATGGATCTGCTCTCCCACAGAAAAATCCCTGTTCCTGGGGAAGGGTGCTCACATTCACAGGATCTGCAAATACGAGTCCACAAGGAACTCTGCCAAGTGGGATGTTATCCAGCTTGAAGGATGAGGAAAATGAGGATCGCACTGTTTCCAAGGAGTAAAGCTGAGTGCAAAACCTCTGTCCTTCCACTACATTATCCGGTCATCCTCCTGGTCATACAGTCAATCAACTACCAAATCCTGCCAAGAACATCAAAATCTCTCACATTTCTTTCTCCCTTCTATTCCATTCTTGCAGCTTCTCACTTAACCCAGGTCCTCCTAATTACCTTTCATATGCATATGTGTTCACCAATGTGTAAGGTAGTGAAGTAAAACGGTTAAAGGAAAAGGCTTTAAAGTCAAGTGACCAAATCTGAAATTAAGCTAATTTGCTGTGTGACTTTGGGCAAGTTACTTAACCTCTCTGTGCCTCAAGGTCTCATCTAGAAAACAGAGATAAGTACCTCCTTCATTAATGTGGTAAAGGGATTAAATGAGATTAAGTGCTTAGAGTAGCCGCATGAACTAATGAACACCCAATAATTATTGTCTCTGCTTTCAGAGTTTTTCCCTGCCCATCCACCCTACATTTTGCTGACCAATTAATTTTTCTCAAATTTAGCCCTCATCATGATATTCCACTATTCAAAACATTCAATAGCTGAAACAACCATTCCAAGGCATATTCTGAAGCCTTTTAAAAATATTACAGACTATGCAGTAACCCGGGGAAATGCTTAATATGTATCAAATGAAAAAAAGAACAGCAAAAAATTCTATAGATGCAATGCTTTCAGCGGTAAAAACTTATGTCTGCACACAGAAGGGCAACCAAATGACTGAACACATGGTTTGAGATGAAGTCATGGCTGATTAAATACCCATATTCCAGTGCTGTAATATTTGAGTAACACAACTTTTCAAACTCATCAAGGCAGCATTTTTCCTTCTAAATAACATCCAAACCCCACTGGATCCAAGGCTGAGCAGGACCTGGTTCTCACCAACCTTTCCATCTTTCTCTCTGATTATGTTGCTTCAGAAAGTCTGTTCTAGACAACCCAATTTATATTAGCATAGCTAATAATCAGAGCTGCACTACTGTAGGTCCTTTCCAAGTTTTCTCAGTTAATCCTTGCAACAACTCTGAGGTCGGTCCTAACAACTCTATTTTGCAGGTGAGGAAACTAACGTACAGAGGGGTTCTTCACCGGCTCCAATTTCCAAGCTGAAGTGGTCTGAACCCAGGAAGTCCAACTCCAGAGCCTGGGCTATTTATACTGACACCGCTTTGGCCAGTTCCCACGTGTCCCATCCACCTCAGCTCATGCTGCCCAGTTAGTAATGCCCTCCTCCCACACTGCCTGCCCATCTGAAATGCCACTTCCTTCCTGAAACCCTTTGGGATTCCCACTGCACTTTCTTTCCATAGCACTCAGCCATTTCTAGTGTGTATTAAGGATTATTTTTATTATTATCTACTATTCCTGATGGTTGGAACACTCAGTCACCTCTGCAGGTCTTTTTGTCTAGCTCAGGGTCTGAGTACTTCCAGGCTAAGATTTCTGCATGAGATGCTACTCACACCTTGGTGGGTCAAAAACTTCATTTGTTAGAGCCCAAAAAGAGCCTGGGAGATTGCAAGGGAGATGGAAAGTCAGTTCCTTCTTCCTTGGTGGTGTGCACACACCCAGACCTACCCCAATCTTTCCATCAGCTGCAGGTCAACTGCTTTCTTCTAGTCAAGTGCATCAGATGGCATTTTAAACTCATGTCTGAAAGCCTCTATCCAATACATACACATATGGAGATAACCACAAAATAATAAAACATCAGTGTTGGAAGAAATCATCCAGTAAAATCTCATTCTGTAGATAAGAAACCCGAGGCCTAGAGTGGAGACATGACTGGCTCAAGGTTATACAGTGAGCAGAACCCAAGTTTCTGTCTCTGCTCCACCAGCTGGGCAAATTAACCAGGCCAACACAACTACCTTTGGAAGGGAAAGAGGTAGCAACATTTTCGGTTAGTGAACTTTACCTAAAAAGCTTATTACACACTCCTGTGCATTCAAGTAACAAACAAGAAAACAGACTCTCACTCAAACTCATATCAGAAAAATGACTCAAAGTCATTGCTCCTTTAAACGAAAAATGTGAGTTCCGTGAGAGCGAGCCACTTACTGGTCTTTGCTACCAGCCTCCGCCCCCATCCCCCCAGAGTAACGCCACTCACAAAATTACACAACTCTCAGCAGGGACACATACCAAAATGGGAACTCAGAATTCGGAGAGAACACGGGTGAACAATGAAAGCTGAAACGGCCCTCTTGAAAGATAATCCTCACCATACCCCTCACCCATCTCCTGGAGTGGAGTAGAAAAGGCCTCCCTCCACATTTCCAGGGACAGCTCACTGCCCCGTGGAGACCAGGGCACTGAAGGCAAACAGGACGGAACAGTGGGAGGCCATGACTGGAGAGGCCCGAGGGATGGTGGAAGAGGACACTGGGACGAATGACCTGAGACGGGGGTCGGCAGGGCGCAAGGGGGTCAGCGGCGGCCGGAGTGAGCCAGTAAGGACTCATGACATGAGCAGAGAAGAGGTTATGGGGTCGGCAGATACCGAGACGGAGGTCTAAAGGGTCCCAAGACGGAGGGGGTAAGAGGTCACTGGGAGCGGGGCCCGGGACAGAGAAGAGCCGGCAGAGTGTGCGCGCGCCGCGGACCTCCCACTGTTCCAGAAGACGAGCCATGTCCGCATCATTGTAGTCGCGAATATCCTTCTTCTTCTTCCGGGGAGGTGGGGTAGCTTCGCTGGGCGTCTCGGCCGGGCCGTCGGCGGCGAAGACCCGAGGCGGCAGCAGCAGGAGCAGCAGCAGATCAGATACACAGAGAACGACCACAGCTACGCGCGCCCAGCCGGAGGCCGCCATCTTTGCCGCGCAGCGCCGCGCCGCCGCGGAGACCGGACCTGCGCGAGCCGCCGGCCCCGCCCCAGGCCGCCACTTTCCTGAGCCCGCCCCCTGCCTTCGCGTACGTGGGACCCCGCCCCGTAACGCCTCCGGCCCCGCCCCGCCCCGTGGCTCCGCCCACCAGCCCGCGGTAGCCTGCCAGGCCCCGCCCCGTCTCGTTTCCTCCATCCCTCACCTCCGGAAGCCACGCCCCTCCGCCATCTTGGCTCCGCCCCGTCCCGCGGGTGCCTCGGTTTGGTCCTGCTGAGATCCTTTTTTCCCTGGCCGGCTGGGTCGGACCGAGTACTCCCGTTCATTTTCCGCCAGAGGCCGACCTTTTCCTCTCTAACGCGTAGGCCGGGTCCCAAAGTTCACCCAGGGCCTCTAGGAATCCTCAAACAGCGCCTCACGAGGCCTCACTTTTTCGCCTGTGAATTGAATCGGCGCTGGAAGTTCTGGGAGCTGCCTTTGCTCCTAAGAAACCCCGTTTCACGGTGTCACACGTTTCCTCTGTCTCCTGCGATTTCCTTTGAGGACAGTCAGTTAAAAAGAAGTGAGTGGCAGGTAAAGCAACTTGCTCAGATCATCAATAGACCAGGCCCACTGCTTTCCTGCTCAATAGGGAGGATTCAGTTTGGCTTTCATTATTACTGCCGCCTCCTAAACTTGAAAAAGCTTTTTTAAAAAAAATCAGTTTTCATCTGTAAAATAGCTTTAGTAGCACTTCTGATTTTAACCTAATGCTGTCGGCTCTAATTCTTCTCAAGGGCGAATCATTCTGTCTTTCGTTTCTAACTTAAAAAGATTCTGGAAATTGATACAACATTGTAAATTGACTAGATTTCACCTTAAAAAAAAAAGGGGGGGAAAAAGAGATTCTGGCCAGAAGTGGATGCTTTAAAATTCCACAAGTTTTAAATGGCTAATCTGCTGATTTCTTTTAATCTTTTAATTGGATAAGAAAGACACAAATCATTTATTGTAGTTGTAAAATATTCAAACATTGTACAAAGTTTCAAACATTCTACTCTGTTCTACACCAACCACAATTCTATTCCACATCAGCTAGTTATCAGTATGTTTAATATTGCATATATTTTTTATACATTAACAAACATCAAAGTGTCTCTAGAAATGGTTTTGTTGCCTTTATATATGTGTTTATGGCAGCACACTGTACAAATTAGTGAGCGTGTTGGCTCCTTTAAGTAACTTCCAGTTACCAATGTGACCTGATGCACTTTCACGTTTATACTGCAGTGTAGTATGCTTTGGTATTAATATGCCAATAGTTTATTTCCCTATTACCCTATTGATGGGCATTTACACCAATTTTTCTGCTATTACCAAAAAAAAAAAAAGCCACAGTAAACCTCTTTATTTATGCTTTGTCTTATGGGCTGAATTGTATCCCCCCAAATTTCGTATGTTGAAGTCTTAACCCCCCTTTACCTCACAATGTGACTGTATTTGGAGATCAAATCTTTAAAGAGGTAATTAAGTTAAAATGAGGCTGTTAGGGTGGGTCCTAACCCAATGTGACTGGTGTCCTTATAAGAAGAGGAAATTTGGACATAGCCATGTGTAGGGGGAAGATCATGTGAAGACATAGGGACAAGATGGCCGTTTACAAGCCAAGGAGAGAGGTCTCAGAAGACACCAACCCTGCCTATCTGGGACTTCTAACCTCCGGAACAGTGAGAAAATACATTTCTGTTGTTTAAGTCACCTGATCTGTACTTTGTTATGGCCGCCCTAGTAAACTAATGTATCTTGCTTGGATAGGATTAATAGGCTACATATAATAGAAAACTGAATTTGTTAAAACAAAAAAAAGTGGCTTAAAAAGACAGAGGGCTTTGTTGTTATTGTTTGATTTTTCTACCACAGAAGCAGATAGAAACTAAGCATCTGGGGCTGGTATTTTGGCTCCTTGGTCATCTGGCACCCAGCCTCTTTCTCCTGCTGCTCCATCATATTGGCCCATGACTTCCATCCTCAAGGTCACGAATTCCTAAACGGCTACGGAGCCCTAGCCCTCAAGATAACTTTCATCCAGGGGAAGGAGGCAGGAAGGAAGGCCAAAAGGAGCACACCTTTTAACGGAGTCAGCTTCCTTTCAGCAGCCTACTTGGACAGTCCACACAACACTTTTGTTTACATCTCAGGGGCTGGAACCTAGCCTTCTAAGGGAGTCTGTCTTCTGTCTACATTGTCACCCCAAATAAAATTGGGATTCAGTTATTAAGGGAAAAGAGGGGCAGGCAACTAGCTAACAATGTCTGTCTCACCTTCACGCACGCTGAGGACAACTGAAGTTTAAAGCTCTCCCACTGTCGGGTGGCTGAGACTGGCCATATTCGTGCCTGCATTTATATGTATACATGCTATGCCATTTCCTACTGACATGGAGCAGAAATAATTCATAAGAAAAAAAAGTCGTTTTTTCTTTTCTTTTCTTTTCTTTTCTGAAGTCATAAGGGAAATGTCATAAGCTTTCTCCCCAGAGCACATTGCTCCACCCAGTGGCTCAGAGCCCTGTCCTGGTGCAGTCATGCTAAAAAACATGCACAGCTGTGGTGGATCATGTGCTCTGCTGGGAGGGGTCACCCTGGTAATTCATTTTGCCAGCTGCCAAGTTAAGGTGCAAAAGTGCTGAGATTCCTGGTCCACAGTATCTAATGATACGGGGGGGGGGAGTCATTTACTGCTTTACAGAAATTATTGGGGTGGTGCAAAAAAAATTCCAGGGCTACTTTCATCTGAGGAGATCAACTCCATTTACGATCCACTGACGTGAAAACATCTGGATTAACTGCATTTTTACCAGTTTGCCTTTTGGAATTTGATTCAGTTCAACTCTGTGAGAATGTATTTACCGAGGGTCTACTGTCAACCAAGAACCAGATGGGGCACTGGTTGATTGGTATAGATTGCTATACCAAGGTCCCTGCACTGAAGAGTTTGCAGACTAGCAGAGGAGATAAACAAGACACAGGAAGTATAATGCAGATGGCAAGAGGTCAGGACCTGAAGGGATGGTATGATGATAATAATATCCCTGTTTTAAATAAGAGGAAACCCTGGTTTTAGAATTGCATAATTTGTCTGAGGTCACACAGCTAGCAAAGTGGCAGGCAGGAGTCTGAGCCCAGGTCTACTGGATGACGTGGTGAGTCTTTCCTCCAGCACAGCACCATCTGGGTTAATCATCCCGGCACTCAGGATAGTCAAACAGGGAGCTAGATGGAAGACCCACTGAAAAGGAGTCTGGAGGCAGGAATGCTCAGAGGGGATGGGATAAGGGGAACCAGGTCTGAAGGCATGTAGTAGGGCAGGAAAGGAAGGGGCAGAAGTGAAAGAGATTGCGTGGTCTGGCCAGCCTCTCATTGCCCTGGGGTTTAATACTAACCGTACCACTAAGTGGCTCAGTGACCACAGATGGTAAAGCTGAATCTCCGATCTAACCGGTGACCTAGCCTGGGCTGCTTCTGGCTTGTGTCCCGCCACAACAGAGGAGGGAAGCCTCAACTGAAGCATGCAGTGAGTTTCTAGCAATACTTGTAGTTAAGCAGAGGTGCTATTCAAAATGCTGAAAAAACAGAATGGCACAGTTACCAATTAATCAGAACTGATGCCTATGGCCTGAAAGGCACAGCATGATTCTGGAGGCTCTGGTGGGCCAAACATTAACCCTTTAAAGACAGAATCATGGGGAATTATGGGAAGAAGGTCCTGGGGTTGGGGCTGAGTTGGGAGACAGGGGAGGCCGTGAATATTTACCCCCTCTTTTTTTTTTTTTTTACCATTCTTTACTTTTGTGCTTTTTAACCCAATGCAAGAAGAGTTAGTACATATCTCCTGGGTTTTATATTTACTCACATGTAGTGACTAATTGATTACCTTTTGACTACAATTTCAGATTTCCAGGAGAGAACGTAATTGGCCCAGGCCAGCCCAGGCCGGGGTGGGTGTCCATTCCGTCATTATCATTACTGGTGAACAGGAGAGTAGGATGCGTATTATTAAATATTACAATCAAAACTTATGTTTGCTAAACACCATGAAAAAAAGTTAAAAGATAAACAGTAAATTGGGAGGAAAACTCCCACATGGCAGAGACAAAAAATATCCTACAAATCAGTAAGAAAAAGATGAAAGTCCTGAAGGAAAATGGGGAAGGACCTGAACAATATTTTTATTTTTCCAAAATAAATAAACCAATTTACATATGAAAAAAAAAGTGCAGACAGAGACAGACTCACAGACATAAAAAACAAACTTACAGTTGCCAGAGGGGAAAAGAGGTGGAGAGGGATAAATTTGGAGTTCGAGATTTGTAGATAGTAACTGCTATCTAAGAAATAGATAAACAACAAAGTCCTACTGTACAGCACAGGGAACTATATTCAATACCTTGTAATGGCCTATAACAAAAAAGAATGTGAAAAGGAACATATAGGTGTATAAATGAACCACTATGCTGTACACCAGAAATTAACAACATTGTAAATCAACTACACTTCAATTTTTTAAAAAGCGCAGAATCTCACTGCATATCAAAGAAATGCAAATTCAAACAAAGATAGAATTTCTTACCCATCAGTTGGGCCAGAATAAAGAGGATGTCCATTGTTGGCAAGGAAATAAGCCTTCTCATTCACTTACGGGATGGAGTTTTTCTATATGAAAATTAGGTGAAATGTATCAAAACTCTAAAAAAGTGTGCATAATCTCCCAATTAGCAATTCTACCTCCAAGAATGACACTAAGGAAGTTGACAGTGAAAGTAACAGAAATGCTAATACAGAGCACTTAGCGTGTGGCAGGCAGTCTTCTGAATGCTGTACCTGTATTTCATTTACCCACTGTAACAATCCTACGTAACACCCTCTATAAGAGGAGAGAACAGGGACCACCCTAACTGTTCAACCCTCACAGGCTATAAAGTCTACATTTGCAGATTGTAAACGGTAATCCACTCATGCAATGCAAAACAAAGCAATCATTAAATACGCTATCATAGATGTGTATCTGTTGATATTAAAGATAGTCATTTTATAGTATTAACTGGTAAAATGTAACACGGTATTGAAATGACATAGAATGAATATATGTATGTGTATGCATGACTGGGACATTATGCTGTACACCAGAAATTGACACATTGTAACTGACTATTCTTCAGTTTAAAAAATTATATAGATATGTGTATGTCTGCATGGGAAAACAGCTGCAAATATGTATCTCGTAGCTGTCTCTAAACAGTGGGATTTAAAATCAGTTATATTTCAAAAGGGGTGGAGGATGCACATAAAGGCAATGATGCTCCCAAAATATTGACTGATACTGCTCTCTCCACCAAGATATAAGGGGAAAAAAGACTAATTTCAACAGAAATTCTCAGGATAATACACTTAATTCAAATGATCTAGAAAACTGCAGTTGCCTTGAAAATTTAGGGAAGACACTTGAATTCATCTCCTAAGAGGAAAAAGGTAGGATTTTAATGTGTTATCTGAAACATCACCTGTACTCTGCAGCTCAGATATATGCAATCATGTTTTGAAAACTCAGAGTCTCTGTTTCCAGAGAATTAGCTTCCTGGACTCTCCAAAACAAGCTGTCAGAGAAATGGGGTGAGCACACTTGCTAAACAAAGGCCCAGCCCTCAATCTTGGAGCTGTTAGCTGTTGATCATGACCACACACAGGCCGTGTCCCTGCTGTGGGTTCAGGAATGTCCATGACTTCTGTCCATTGCTGAGTAAGAGCTGTGGGTAGCAGGATTTGGGTTCAGTGAAAGGATGCCTTTCTTGCAGAGAATTGCAAATGAATTAATTCATTAATTTATTACTTCCACATTTATTGACGACCATGCAATGCACTGGCTGCAGGGAAGAGATGAACAGATCAAGTCCTTGTCTTTAAAAAGATGACAGGGTGGTGGGGAGGGAGTTATGCCAGCAGTTACAAATACACCCTGCTCATGGCCATGCTGAAGCCGGGCACATAGCGCAGCAGGTGCAAGGGGGCAGAAATGCCCATGTCTGTCTGACAGTCAGGGAGGCTCCATGTGAGGGAGCAAAAAAGCTAGTCAATCCGTACTGACTAATTATGTGCTAGGTACCATGAGAGATATCAAAAAATGTTAGTGTTAGGAGTCCAGGGAGCCTGGATCTTAGCACTCATCTTTTCTCCCCTATAGAGTTCTGGAAAATGGAAAATACACCCACAGATCACTAACCAGTAGGAAAATGGGGTATAGAATTTATCTGTGAAAGTAACTTTCACCTCCACGTAGGGCTGCGTGGTAAACTGGATGGGAGAAAATTTCAGGCTCTCAAGGTATGACTGGTCCTGCACACAGGCTTCCCTCACACACTCAACTTCAGGTGAACGGGGAGACAGCACGGAGGGAGCCAGGGATATGAGAGTCATGGGTGAGATCCTACCCAAGTGTTCTTACTAGCTGGGAACCAAACACACCAGAGAGAAGGAGGACACACTGGGTAAGGAGAGTGACCCGTCAAACAGTGACCTGCTCCCTAATGAACCACAGTCCACTGGATGTCAGACTCATTTATCACCTGTAGGGATGGGTGAATCAGCCAAAAGGAGGGGCAGGGGTAAGTTTTCCAGATACAAGTTCCTCTCCTTTAGAAGAGATACTGAAAGGAAGATAATAAAGGATGATGTATGATAATGTGTAGGAAAGAATGCCCGAGACTGAACTGGCCCACTTGTAAGGGCAAAAACAAACAAACAAACAAACAAACAAGCAAAACAGAGAGAAACTGCAGCGAAGGAAAGATACATAACGGCAGAGAATGCCCCTTACTGATCGCCAGGTGGCAGTGTAGACCAGACACAGCTTGGTTGTTGGTCTATTAACTCTGGAGTATAATGTCAGAGTTGGATATCAAAACCCAGCACAGCTATATACATATACAGTGGAATATGACTCAGTCTTACAAGAAAATTCTGAGACATGTGATAATATCAATGAACCTTGAAGACATTACTCTAACTGAAATAACCCAGACACAAAAAAAGAAATATATGATTCCACTTATATAAGGAATCCAGAGTAGTCAAATTTATAGAGATAGAAAATAGAATGGTGGTTTGTAGGGGCTGGGGAATGAGGTATTGTTCAATGGGTACAGAACTTCAACTTGAGAAGATGAAAGGTTTCTGGAGATGGATGGTGGTGGTGGTTGCACAATGGTGTGAATGTACTTAACACCATGGACCTGTGGGTTAGGTTCATAAAAATGGCCAAGATGGGAAACTTTATGTTATGACTATTTTATCACAATTAAAAAAAAAAAAGAGTTCTCAAACTGTTATCTTATACATGCCTAAAGTCCAGGTGGTAGCTGTACCTTCTAATATAGGCAAAGAAGGAAGGAAAGTATGTTTCTGGCCTGCCCCAAACTCAGTCATTTCCACCTTTCCTCCCCAGCCCTCAGTCAGCTCTCTATTTGCACCTTGTGTATTCATTTATTTATTAAATGTCTACTAAGTGTCGGCCTTGAGCCAGGCACTGAAAATACATTCTCCAGTGGCCACGCCATTTTCGGCATGGCCTCAGCTTCCTCTTGTCTGCTCCATTCACCTTCCCTGGCCAATCCTTCAGCCACATTTTTTTCAGCTTTCTTCTCTCACTCAGTTTCCATTTTGATCAAAAATACTTTGCACAGTACCTTTTGTTCATATTATATTTTAGTTTTAGAAGAGGATTAGGAGTAATGGGTGGAGTTTTCTAAAGAAAAACCCCAGACTCCGGTGACTCTGGGGCAGACAGCCTTCCTCTATTAATTAGTCAAGTTAGACAAAAATATGCTACAGCATCAAAACCCCCCGGGTCTCAGTGGCTTCACACTGAGTTTACTTTTTGCTCACATTACACGTCCAACACAGGTCAACAGAGGGTCTGCTCCACGGTCACCCAGGCTTCCGGAGGGTCCGTCAGCTTTTAGCTGCACCACCTAGAACACAGCTTCCAGAGCAGTCACGGCAGGGGAAGAGCGGAGAGGTACAGACTGGCCATGCATAGCTTCGGTCCCAGGTAACCCACATCACCTCCACTTACATTTCATTGGTCAGAACTGATTACGTGCTCCTGCCTAATTGTAACTGGGCTACCTGGTGAGCCCTACTGCTTCTGCTCTAGCTCCTTTAGTCTGTGCTCTCCCTATACCAATAGTGAAGTTGTGATGACTTGCTTTCTCTGTTGCCCTCTCTGGACTCTACTCTTCAGAAGGGGTACAGCCCTCAGGGTCTGGCACATGGGAGGTGCCCAGTGTTTGCAGAGGGAATGAGTAATAGCAGAAAGTTAAGGACCTAGAGGAAGGTGGGGTTAGTACCTAGAAGGATTCATTTAGGAAGAGCAGTCATATCTGAAAAATGAAGCCAGGCGAAGGCGGGTGGGCCAAGTAACTGATCCTATCAAAATTTTCAAGCTAAACCCAAACCTCACTGAATATAGGGGGACATTTTATGTGTAACGTATCTCATTGTTGGAGTACAAGGTTTCCAGCAACACAAAGAGACGGCATATGTAGAAGGAAAGGAAAATAGGACCCCAGGGACACCAAGTGGCTTTGAGAAAAAAATCTGATCCCAGAGCAGTTTTATGAATAAACTAGGAATGGAAGGAAGGGTCTGACTTCTTTCTCAGAAGTTTTTGGAGCTAAGTAGGACTAGGGTGCTATTCCTGGGTTACCATGGAAAGAGTTTGATTTATCCAACTGTTTCTCTCCTGCAGAAAAATAAAAGGGATTAACCCTACGGAATCGCTGCTTGTTTAGAAAACCAGCAGTTTTATCCGCCTCGGTTTGCAAAACAACTGGGTTCATTTAGATTTTAGAAGATATCTAAGGATACTTGAAGTTATAAGCAGAGTGACTATCCATTTAGGTTTGTTATCTGTGGTTACTGGTTAATTTCTTAGTAACATGTCTCACAGTTCAGTCTCAAAGCTGTTTCGGTTTGAACAATACATTGCAAGGTCGTCCTAGTTACAAATGACATTTACAACTGGCTGAAAAAAGGTGACACCGGATCCTAGAAAGGGGCAGAGGAACAAACATTTCCGTTTGATGAACGTACCCTGCTCGGGATGGGCACCTAGAAGGCTTATTTCAGGACTAAGAGGTGGGGGCCGGCCCTTCAGGAGGTGGAGTTAGTCCAGACACTTTAACCACTTCCTGAAGAGTAAAGGCTGGGTAAAATTAAAAAGAGGTGGTGGTGGGCTCCTCGCCCATGCATTTGCTATCTTCTTTACCTTAGGAAGGCACTTAAGGCATCTGAGCATCATTTTCCTTATCTGTAAAATGGGGATAATAACGTTTACTTCCAAAGGCTGTGTCTTTTATTTAACCGTGGCCACTATTATTCCATCATATAACCAAAGACATATAAGTTATGAGAGGGCAAACTGCCGGTGAAGGCTTATAATTCTAACAGCTACATTTATAAGCCAAGTACTCAGGCAGTCAGTGCACAGTGTCTGATTTCGAAATGAGAAAACGGATACTTGGAGAGAGAACTTGCACAAGGTCACACAACTCAAATGGCTGGGGGAAGACTGACCCCAGGAAGTCTGGTTCAAAGCCCGCGCCCCAGCGATATAAGGGAGGGGGCGACAAGCGCCTAGCCTCGCTCTTCGCACTCCATCTCCAGTGCTCTTTCCTTACCCCGCACGGCCCCTTCAGAATCCCACCGCGGGAGAGGATCACACAACAAAGGGCGGGGGAGCGCTCAGGAGACCGGTCGGTGTCCCGCAAAACGCGATAACTGGACCCCAGCAAATCACTAGGAAATGGTATCGGGTGTCCTCCTCCCTTCACTTCAGAAAACAGGCCACCTTTTAGACTTCCTCCCTTGGCGGCGAGGAAGCGTAGAGCCCCCTGGTCTGGCTGAGAGCTTACGTAAGGCCAACCGGCGGCTGCGCCCGGGTCTCCCAAGGGTGTGCGCCGAGCCCCCGGCCCGGGAGGGCCTCCCTCCGGCCTTCTCCCCTCGCCGCTCCGCGGAGGACCGCCGGGGAAGCCGGAGACCACCGGCCCCGCGCCAACGGCGTCCGCGTTGGGAGGGGGCGTCCTCCCGCAGCCACCCAGCTTCCCGGGGGAGGAGCAGCGCATCGCGCAAGCATCCGGGAGCGGCGGAGGGGGCGGGAGGAAGGGCGAGAGGAGGAAGCGGGATTTAAACGAAAGGCGGTGACGCCACACAAAAGATTTCTATAGGCTCCAGGGAGGTTAGGGCCGAGGCGGCGGCGGCGAGCCCGGGGGCGAGGCGCGGACGGGAAGAGGAGAAGCCTCCAGCAGCCCCGGCGGGCGAGCGGGCGGCGGCGCACCCACGGCCGCGCTCCGAGGTGAAGCCGCGCGGGGAGAGGAAGCGGGTGTTTTCCCCTCTGCCTTTCGGCCCCCGCCCTTCCTTTCAGTTTCTCCCGGCTCGCTCGGAAGTTGGAGGTTGACAAAAATGGCAGGAGCCGGGGCCCGGGCGGGTTGCCGCAGCGCCGCGGGGACCTTCTGAGTTGGCTGGGCCGCCTGGGAGACGCGCGCGGCTGCGTCCGATGCACAGGGCCCGGGGTCTCGGGAGAGCTCAGCCGCAGCGGGCCCGAGGCGAGGAGGCGACGGGGATGGACTCGCGCCGACAGCCAGCGGCGGGCCGCGAGGCGCGCGGTCCGGGAGGGCGTGCCGCCTCGGCGCCGGGCCGCCCTCTGTGAACCGGCGAGGCGGGAAGGGGCCGCTGCGGCGCCCGGCACGCCCGGGCGTGGCAGGCGGGCGAGAGCGCGAGCGGGGCGGCCGCTGTGCGCAATCAGTGCAGGCTCCCGCCCGACTCTGACTCGGCCGCGCCAGCACCGGCCACACCCTCGGCCCTGCCGCCGCCGCCGGCGCCGCTTCCCGAGAGCGGGAGGCAGGAGATGCGCCCGGGGCAGCCCCGCGTCCTACAGCGCCAGTCCCGGCCACCGTCGCGGGGAAGTGCCGCCTGGCGGGGTCTGGACGCCTGAAGCCCACGTGCGCCGCCGAGCCCGAGGTGGCTGACAGCAGTGCCGTCCTGAGCCGCCGCCCGCGCTCCTCCCCGAGGAAAGGATTTTGATTTCAAAGAAAGGAAGGAAGGAAGGACAACTCCCAGCTTCCCTCTCCGGCCCTCCCAGCTCCGGCGGTCGGGCCGGGCCATGCCCAGGAAGGCGGCGGCGGCGGCAGCCCAGCAGAAGGGACTTTCCTGGCAGCCCGGCGACGAGGAGAGCGGTCTGTGAGTTTGCTTTGCCCCGGTTCATGGTTCCTGCAAGCCCTCCAAGAGGCCGAACGCTGCAGCCCCTCCCCGCGCCCCGAAGAGCCTTCTGTGTTCTCTGGCCCCAGGGCCCGCTCCGCGCCGCCCGGGCTCCGGCCGCCGCAGCCCAGTGCCCTCTGCCCGCGGCGGTGGATGGCATGATGGTGCGGGGAAGGCACCGCGGCCTTGGCCAGCTGAGTCGCGACGGCCGCGGGGGCGGCGGCATTGGCAGCGGCGGTGGTAGCGGACTCCCCAGCGGCATGCCAGTGCCCCCCGGGCGCGATGGCTAGCGGCAGCGCTGGGAAGCCCACTGGCGAGGCGGCTTCTCCGGCTCCAGCGAGCGCCGTCGGCGGGGCCTGCTCGCAGCCACGTAAGAGGCTGGTGTCCGTCTGCGACCACTGCAAGGGCAAGATGCAGCTGGTGGCCGATCTGCTGCTGCTGTCGAGCGAGGCGCGGCCCGTGCTCTTCGAGGGCCCTGCCTCCTCTTGTGCCGGTGCCGAGTCCTTCGAGCAGTGCCGGGACACCATCATCGCACGCACCAAGGGGCTCTCCATCCTGACCCACGACGTGCAGAGCCAGCTCAACATGGGCCGCTTCGGGGAGGCAGGGGACAGCCTGGTGGAGCTGGGCGACCTGGTGGTGTCACTGACCGAGTGCTCCGCCCACGCGGCATATCTGGCGGCCGTGGCCACGCCGGGCGCGCAGCCCGCGCAGCCGGGCCTGGTGGACCGCTACCGCGTGACGCGCTGCCGGCACGAGGTGGAGCAGGGCTGCGCCGTGCTGCGCGCCACCCCGCTGGCTGACATGACCCCGCAGCTGCTGCTGGAGGTGTCGCAGGGCCTGTCGCGCAACCTCAAGTTCCTGACAGACGCGTGCGCCCTGGCCAGCGACAAGTCCCGGGACCGCTTTTCCCGCGAGCAGTTCAAGCTGGGCGTCAAGTGCATGAGCACGAGCGCGTCGGCGCTGCTGGCCTGCGTGCGCGAAGTGAAGGTGGCGCCCAGCGAGCTGGCGCGGAGCCGCTGCGCGCTCTTCAGCGGGCCGCTGGTGCAGGCGGTCAGCGCCCTGGTGGGCTTCGCCACCGAGCCGCAGTTCCTGGGTCGCGCGGCGGCCGTGAGCGCCGAGGGCAAGGCGGTGCAGACCGCCATCCTGGGCGGCGCCATGAGCGTGGTGTCGGCCTGCGTGCTCCTGACCCAGTGCCTCAGGGATCTGGCGCAGCACCCGGACGGGGGCGCCAAGATGTCGGACCACAGGGAGAGGCTGAGGAACTCGGCCTGCGCCGTGTCTGAAGGCTGCACCCTGCTATCTCAGGCTTTAAGGGAGAGGTCTTCGCCCAGGACTTTACCGCCAGTGAATTCCAATTCTGTGAATTAGCAACCCCCGGCCCCACCATCCCTTTCTTCCACCCCCAGGCTAAAGGAAGATACTTATTCTTTATCCCTCTCCATTTATACCAAAGAAATCAAAGGTGAAGCTTCCCCCCAACCCCCTCCCTCCCCCCCCATGTTAAATGCGCGAGAAGAATCTTCCAGAAGGCAGGGCCATGCCTCCCATTTACGCACGCACTCGGAGGGCCCGGGTACCCACCAGCGCAGACACAGTAGGGACCAGGAGATGGAAGATGTGTGATCTGCTGGTTGCAGAATCACCCCCAACCCCTGCCCCAGCTCCTCTTCCGGAATTCCTCAACTAAATTTTATTAATTGGGCAGGAAGGAGGTCATGGGTTCATTTCTTTTTTGGTCTCCCCACCCCCCTAATTAAAAGAAAGGTTACCTCAGTTTTCACTCCTTAGACATGGATGTAGCTACCTTTTTTGTATGTTGTTATTTTTTTAAGCAATCGTGTTGGATTAGGCGTATATTTGGTATGGAAAGAGTATGACATTGCCATGTGATTTGCAAACGGGGGGAAAAGCTACTGTGAGTGTGTGTTTTATTTTTTAATTTACACTATAGAGTGATTTTTTCCCCCCTAATGTCAAGTTTTTACCTTGCATGTACTGGAGTATTTATTTCATCTATTAAAATGTTATGTTTCTCAGATGGCTTTTGGCAATTATTGTTGATTTTCAATAATTGTAATGTTGCAGGCTGCATGTCATCTATGGAAAGGCACCCTGGAAAGTGCTGCCGTAGCAGTGAGGTGGGTACCCAATCCGCAACCCTTTCTTCTTCCTCAAGAGTTGCTTGTTTGAACAGCCTAAAATTCAAAGAGAGCTGCGTGTAACACTCCTTGTAGAGGCAGGGGGCACAAATGTGGTTGAATTAAGTATAGTGCAAACTGGACTGTTAATGAGGGTTTTTGGTCTTGCTTCTAGTTTCTCCTGGAATGTGATTGAGCTCCCTTTGTCCCCACGCCTCTTTCTGTCGTAATGAGCAGGGTTCAGGCTGACAGAAGTTTGATTTGTATTCCACCTGTCTTTTTCAGATTAAGGCTCTTCCTACACCTGTGTGGAATGCCAGCCTTCCCAGGTCAGAGGATCTGTGTATGGACGTGCAAAAGGACTGTGTATCAAGTGAGAGTATGTAGACAGGTCTATGCAGACAAGATCCAGGTGCTCATGATTTCAGAAAAATACTGTAGAGGAAGGTTCCAGACTGTTTAATAGAGGGAGAGGTATTCTGGAAAGTGTGTTAAGAACTTTCCAGAGCATGATTGCGGGCAAAGGGCTTCTTTTTGTGACCTTGATCTAAGATACGCCTTCGTTGACTGTTACGTTGGGAGAAGGTTTTGTTAAATGAAATTCGGAGTTATTTTGAAGTAGTTGGTCTTTTCTGCAGACAATTAAAAAAAAATCTTGGGGGAGAGGGGTGTATAGTTTTGCTGAGCATAGCTAACTGAGTTTTGAACATTTTCCCACTGAAAGTACAACAGGTTTATTTGTGTGCTTATCCCGAGAGAACCACATGGGTAAAACTCATACATGCTTTAAATTTGCTCCGTTTACATTTTTCTGGGGATTTGTTGTGCCTGAACCTTTGCAGGTCCCACAAATCTGAAAAGAAAGATTTTTCCACTGTGATATGTTAGAGGAGAAAGTCATAGTGGCTGTTTTTACTTGAATAATTATACTAATTACAAGAACATCGTATTCAGCCTGTAAAACCTCTTTAAACCTGTGTTGGGTGGTACAGCTGTTAAGCTTCTCTGAATTTGAAGTTTGAAAAAGTTTTAAAGTGGTAGGGTCTATGCATTTTTTAAAAAACAGTTAAGGGAGTTGTTTTTTTTCTCATAGGTCCTGGTGAATTTAAATTTTTGAAGCCTTTAAAAGATGAAAATGATCTTTAATGTTTATTCCTCTCCCCCTGCCCTTCGTTTAAGTCTGTATTGGTCAAGTTCAGGAGGTATTTGAGGAGAGGAAACCTAACCCATGCGCCAGTGACAATCCTGCTTATGTATAGTTATTTTTACTTACTTTTGTTTATCGGATTTACGTAAATAATACTGAAGTGGTTCCTTTAGCCTGTGCAGATCACAAAAAGTAAACTGAAAGGAACAAAGTAAAATAAAATCAGAACCAGAAACCTGCAAATTTGGTGTCTGATTAGGAAAAAAAGAACTGCCAGTTGTTCCTTGGACTCTTCCCTTGCAGAAGCAATTTTCAGGACAGTGCAAGCCAGAAAAGAAAAAAAAAATCACTTTCCCTATCTACTTGGATGAAGTTAACTAGCTAGTCACCAAATTAATTTTGAAACTTTCCTTTCTCTTAGCCAAGGGATAGTTGCTCTTAACATTTCTATTAAAGGTTTTGACTTGAAATCAAAATCCTGTCCTCTGAAGTTGTTAAAATGTTCAGTGGTGTGTTAACCTCTTTTTTTCCTCTCTCTGGCTCTGTGATAAGTTTAGGATTTTTCATCCAGCAGGTGGCTTGAAATGAATTCTGCTTTTATTTTTTTCAGCAAGTTTCAGGAAACCAGAGTGCACAATGTTTCTGTGTGTCTGTATCATTAGCTAGACAAGGGATTTGGGCACAGGTCTCTGATATTTTAACTTTCTTCCAGTGTATCAGGTTGTTAAACTTGTTTTTTAAATAGCCCTGATTTCTTTAAAAAGAAGTATCTCAGACCTATTTCATTGGGTTTAATAAGGGCAGCAGAGATAATACTGGTTCCAGGAATAAAATCAGAGTGGCCTCATTAAAAAAAAAATTATATGACACTAGAGTTAATTTAAGATGGCAAGCCTTGGGCTCTCCTGACTTCTGAGGGCAGGTTTTCTTACGCAGGCTTAATGGGCACCATCCTGACTGAGGATGTTGAAAACCTTTGAATGGTCATGAGAGAAGTAAATCATTATGGCTGTGTTCTCGGAACAAAAGCCATTATTTATGACAGTCAACCAAAGTAATGGGACAAAAGGCTTTCAAACACAAGACTTAACTGGAAAAAAGCACAGCTCTGTCTTTCCTTGGCTGTTTAAACTTGGCCTTTTTCTATTATTCATTCTGGGTTGATGTTAGAAAATGCAGAAAATTACGTGTGTGTGTGTGTGTGTATTTTTCTCCCCCACCCTCATCTCTACCCCAGTTTTGGTAAAATTTAAGGTCATATTTCTTTAAAAAATCACTAAAGAGTTTATAGTTCTGGAAGCATCACTTTCATTTGGTTGGTTATTTTACATAACGCTGTTTTTTTTTAAGCCAGCATAGGGATCTAAAATATTTGACAGTTTGAAACAGCTAATTTTAACAGAAGCACCTGTTTTTTCGGAATGAATGTGACTATGGTAACATGCAGATCAGGCAGAGGATTTGAAAAACGCCTGCCAAAGCCCCTTCTGAGCTTTGCTCGGTAAACAGGAGAGCAGTTAGAGAAGAAATCCATTTAAAGCCTCGGTAGCACGTTTGCCTTTGGGGCCGTCCCCTGGCCCCTCGGTGCCTGGGTTTCCAGTACCTGGAGGAGCCGTTAAGGAGACCATCTCTGGGCTTCCAATGTGGACACAGATACTTGTGTTCCCTCCAGGCAAATTCTGTCTTGATTAAAAAAAAATTTTTTTTTTTTTTTTTTGCATATGAGTATGTGTGAAATGAATTGTCCTGTTTTACCAAAGTAGGGTTTTCGTTCAGGGTGGTTTGGATAGATGGCTAGTCTGCTTCCACGTCAGGGGCAGAGGCTCAACGACTGAGCTGTTCCGATGCTGTAGAGAAGTATGATGACTTGTATCTGTGCTTGCGGTTGATTTAATTTAACTGTAAAGCGCCTTTGGCTCAGAGGCTGCAGTGCCTGGCATGTGTGCATGTAGTTTTTTTTAAGTGAATGTGTGTTTAAGACGCCTACAGCAAGTGTACCTAAGCAAGTCAGAGAATTGTTTCTGGAAATGAGAGTTACAATGGGCATTCATTCAACACGTATTTCCTGGGGGGCCACCTGTGTGTGCTAGCCACTGTGCAGGGCCCAGGGCTGCAGCCCAGAGTGAGGCGTGGTTCCTCCCCTCGCAAAGACTCGGTGCTGCTCCAGACTTGGTTAGTGGGCCGGCAGTAGCCTCAGCAGCAGCATCCTGGGCCTGTTTCTAGGAGAAACTCTGGGGTGGCGCACTGATTCGGATGCAGGCCCAGTCTGAGGGACTACTGGGCTGCAGGGCCTGCTGGTTTCTTTGTGTTCCCTCCTGACCCTGTAAGACCAGAGTGCTTCTGTGGCAGGAGGCAGCAGAGTTTCTGCAAGTTTCTTGTTTGCTCAGGTGTTTTTTTTCCCTCCTGAATATTTTGAGCCCTTTTCTTCGGGTAGAAAAGATAATTTAGTCTCTCCGGCCAGTTTAGAATCAGCAGGTTGTGTGTGTGTGTGTGTGTACACAACTACAGAGCTCTCCCTCTCTTACCTCTCCTTGGAGATGAACTGCAGTTATATAAAAGTAAGCTGGCAACTTAGCTCTGTGTTTTTGCATGTTGTTGACTTTAGTCCTAGAAAGCTGGAACTAGCAGACAACCTAATTAAAACCCAACTCATTAGCTCTTTGGCTGCCCAAGAAAGCATTTTGCTATTAAGTTTCTTAAGTACTCTATTCAGAACCAAATGAAGCATACAGACTTATCCAGGACTCATTTTCGGGATAGCCAAAGTTTGCAATATACTCAGAAAATATGTCCTTTAAGGCCAACCAGGCACCAAGAATTAGGATGATCTTCTGGGGCCTCCCTACTCACAGTGGTGGTCCTGGGAGCTGGCTTTGGCATCACTGAGGAACTTGGTAGATAGCAGAATCTTGGCCCTTCCCCAGACCTACCCAATAGAATCTGCTTTGGCAAGATTTCCAGGTGATTTCCGGGCACATTAACTCTAGGAGATAATATGTAGTGGCCATGACCGGATCACTGCTTGACTCTTTACTGTGGGAACGGAGGCATTTATTGTGTTTATTTAGACCTTTTCAGTTTATAAAGTGCGTTCACGTATGTTATGTAATTGGGTCCTTAGTGCAGTCTTGTAAAGGAGGCAGGTATTACTCACTCTGCGTATCATCTAAACATTTGTACTTCTGTTTTCCTGCTGTAAAAGTTAAATATTTATGATGAGTTCCCATGGCGTGCAAAACCCTGTGATGAGTTCCATAGACTAATTCTGTCCACCTAGAAGGTCTTCGAAAGTATGATCTGAAACACTCTGTGTTAAGTCAGTTTCTCCTAATCTTGCTTTTACCCCTCCAGGTAATTTGACACAGCAGATAAATTGTGATACCCTCAAGGATGGCCCAAATAAAGAGCATAGCCTTGTCTTCTAAGTCTTCTGTTACTCTACATGGCAAGCCTATCCAGGTTCTCAGAAACACTGGATGTCTTAAATTCTTAAAACCACAACGTCAAACTTCCGGGAAGCATTTAAATGCCGATTTAGATTTGTTAGCATAATTTAAAAATGAATCCATTCACTGACTTCAAACTGCATTCTAGGTATTCAGTAATAACATACGTGTATCCAGATTTATGCTGAAGTAGGACACAGAGAGGAAACTTTACAAAACCCTGTGTTTCAGGAAGTGAAATATATATGTTGTGTATTCAAGGTTAATGAGCTTGTTACCCTGAAAAACTTCCACCAAATTGCACTGCGTCACCTAAGTGTTAATATGTAATAGTTTGCCTTTGTTCTAATTTGCCTAGGTTTTAGATGGTGCTCAAGGTACTGATCAAGTGAAAAAGTTGTTGCCTTGGTTATAGGAGACCTGGATTGATGTGAAACCTCTAGAAATTAGGAAATTGTAGGAAACCTAGGTCAATTTAGTGCTTACTGATGCCTTTTCCATTTCAACTTTTTTTGGTGGCCATCAGTCCTGTTCTAAAATGAATGAGTAAGTTATCCAGACACCTTCCTTCAGACAGAATTTTGGTATAAAAATTTTCCTCAAAGTTTCCTTGGAGGTGAGGTTTTACTTTAAATATTCCTTCTCTGGTAAGTTCCATGATAAAGTGGTTTCTAAAAACATAAATATGATCCTAGTTTTATTATCACTTGGGATCTAATTTTTAAGATGTGTAGGCATTTTGTGTTAGTAATGCTTGGAAAGTTGTTCATAGGCTTGACAAAAATAGATCGTCTGATATTTTACCTGTCTTGATGGAATCGTATACTCCACAGCAATTTCCATGACACCTGCTTTTTAAGTTGAGTCTGTGCAGAGGGCATTAAGTAGATGTGGCTGGTGACCAAAGAGGGTCCCATGGAGATGGCTTTAAATCCAGCGTGGCTCAGCCACAATGGCTTTGATAATTCAGGACCAAATAGGAGTTTTATCCACCTGGATTACTAACATAACTAAAGTGGAACTGAATGGATATGAAATATTAAATAGTTTGAAAGACATATCCTTATAAGTGGCTCAAGTGTTCCAGTTCCTTCTTTCCTCTCTTTCTGGAGTTCAGTTCAAACCTTTTTGCCCACTAAGGTTTCTACAAACACAGGCAATTCTTGACATCACTGGGACTTCTTGCTTCATCCTGGGCACCCACAGGGGACCTGATAGAGCCACACTAATAGTAGGTGAGGGTGTGAGACCGCAGTCATACCGGGTCAAGGGGCCGGTAATGACACTTCCTCTATCCTTGGTTGGGTCTAGAATCCTGTCTGGGTTTAGCAAGTCTGATGGTAAAATGTTCCTGACTTAGCAGACATTTCCTGGGCATCTGGAACAGTGTTTAGAGCATGTTCTTTATATTACCTTTTTTAAGGGGAATGACTCAAAGCCACACAGATAACTTAGAAACTGACCCAGAAGCCCCATCCTTTGTCATCCTCAACAAGAGCAGTTTGTGATGCTGTTTGCCTTCCAGTGGAGGTGTTTTCCAGGTACACCCTCCTTTTGCGTCACATCTATATAACTCTGCAAACAACAGGCCCAAGAAGGTGTGGCTTTGAGTGGATTCATTGTTTAGGTGACAGAGGAGCAGTAAGTAGGTGCTATCATGATTCACCAGAGCCTCTTCCCTTCGAGATACAGTAAGTGGTTTTAGTATCATGGGGGTTGATTCCTTCTTGAACATATGAGATTATTCACCTTCAAAGCTCCAGGAAAAGATTTTAAATACAAACTAAAATTGGGAGCCCTTTTGACGTTTTCCCATGTAAAAGTGCCCATGAAATTCCATATGGGGTGAAACTCTATGGATTGTCAAATCTCAGGGCCGAGAGACTTCGGCTGTTTCTACCATCTTAATACTTTGAGACATGAATTCTGCAGAGTCCATTGGGAGTTCATTTAGATTTACTGAAACACTTCCTAATTGCCTAACCTAAATTGTTCCTCCTACATTGTTTTGCGCCCCCCTCCCCCCCTTTTCCTTTTCTAGCTGAGAAGAGAATGGCTCACAAACTCCTCACAGAATACAGGACATTAATTGGTGCCTCGGAGGATGTGAAGATATTGGGAGCAGCCTTACCCTGGATTTTTCAGCCATCTCCAGTAGACATTTCTTAAGACTAATTCTGTACTAGGAGTTGGGAATATGGAGATGAGCTTAGGATGTAGTTCAAGTGATAGGAAGGAAGAACAAATTACAAGAGACCAGGATAAGCACCGTGAGTAATGCTAATGAGGATCCTCTAGTTTAGGTCTTTGGCTGTTTGGGACCTTTGTAGTTCCTGGAGTTGATCAAGTTGGATATATTATCCTGTTGACTAGGGAAGGATGTTGGCATCAGAACCGGTCTTTCCTACTCTCAGTGCCAGGTGACTGCATATAATTTAAATAGGAATTTCATTGAATTTATTTTTAGTGCAGCTGGAGGATAGTTTTCAGTTAGAGATTGCAGGTGCCCTAAAGGGTGGACTCTATTCCAAGGCTTAGGGGTCATTTTTCTTTCCTGCTCATTAATTTTGAGTAGCGTTGAAGCCGGATGTGGGGCTATTCCGGACTGGCTCTGCTCTGCAGGAAGCAGAGCCGTTGTCCCCGCAGCCCCCACTTCATTCAAGCTGGCCTTGGACCAGGAGCCCTGGGAGGGGCCGGTGGGGCCAGCTTACCTGCGGAGGAGTCCTGGGCTTGGCTGCCTGTCGCCTTTGTGGGTCACGGAGAGCTGAGCAGGGGCACTTCAAAATGCATATGGCTGGGAGTGGGGGCTGGCTGGGAGCCTTCCAAGGCAGGAACCGGGACTTTTTCATCTCCGTCATCCCTCGCAGGTGGCCAGTGTAATCAATGTATGTTTGTGTAGTGAAAGAAAAGCAGTTACCGGCACTTTTTGAGCTCCTGTGTGTGCTCCGAACTTTATACATCGTGTCTCTCAGTTTTCAAAGCAACCCTTTGAGGTGTGAAGAGTTGTTCTCATTTTACAGATGTGGACGCTGAACTGAAACCACTTGCCTAGGGTCCCAAAGCTAGGAAGTAGTGGGATAAGGATAAAATCGACACCTGTCTGATGGAGCCCAGCATTCTTAGCCACTTGGGTCCAGTGAGTGAATGCATTTCTAGGATGGAGTCCCTCTGCCCTTTGAGGTTGAAATGCTCCTCAACTCTGTTATCTTTTCAACCCTACCAATGATAATTTGTGCGGGTTTCCTCCCGAGCGTTTGGTCTGAGCCCTTCCTGGACCTATTGCAGAGGGCCCTGGATGCCCCAGAGCCCTCATAAAGTCATAGGCAGCGCTGATGCCATGGAGGGTGGCTTTCTACCTGCTGCATGGTCCTGATACCCTGGAGGATGCTTGCAGATTGACCTCTGGTTTGTCAAGTGATCTCCATTTTGATTTCTAAAATGCAAATATGTTTGATCTTTGCCCACTTGCAACACTCCATGGTTTCCCCACTGACTTTAGGATAAAAGCCAAACTCGTAATGGAGGCATTCCTAGTCTGGTCTCTGCAGCTCCCTGCAACCTACATGCCACCCGTGATCGTTCTTGCAGAGCTCCTCCCCTTGTCGTGCTTTTGACCTCTGAGCTCTTGCATAGCTGCGTCTTCTTGGACAGCTCATCCTGCACCCTGTTTCTCTCCCCAGCCCCTCAACTCTAGCCTGGGTGGCTACCCGTCACTTCCCCTGTGTTAGTACTTACCAAGTTCTTGTAATTCTCCGTTCACTCACCCACGGTCCCCGTCTGTGTCATTATCAGGTGATGGAGTCATCTTTTTATCTCCAATGACTAATGGAGTTGTGAACACATAGTAGGCCCCAGTGAACATTTCTGCATGAGCAGATGTCATGTTCATGAGTCATATCAAGCCTCTAGAGAGTAAAATATCTCATCAGCCTTTCCCTTTGTCTAGGTTCCCCGTGGTCAGTTACCAAGTTCGTCCAAATTCGTTTTTGTACCCTCAGTAGCTGTTTCTTCCCGCCAGCTGCAGTGCCAGGACCCTAGTCCAGGTCCTCTCTGGCCTCCTCCTGGACAGTGCTGCAGAATGATCTTCCTGGAGACTGGCTGCAGCTTGGACCACGCCCCCAACCAGGCTGCTTTCATTGACTCCCTGCCCATCACTTGTGCCTTTGGTGCAGCAAATTTCGATTCTAAACTGCTATTTCAAGTAGTCAATAGTTCAGCATGTTTATTGACTACTGACAGCGTGCTGCTGGACTGGTCCCACAGTGGATGGGATCAGGCCCTAATCAGGCTGTGGCCGTCATCTCCTCCTGCGCCCAACTCAAGCCACTGTCCTAGTGTAACGGATCTCAGGCCATCCCACGTGCTCTTGTTCCTAGCTCTGTGCTTTTGCTTTTGTTGGCCTCTGCGTGAAATGTCTTTCCCATCCTTCTGAACAGTTGCTAACCCCTCGAATGCAGACTTCTTCCTGGGTCCTAAGATTGAGACTCTTGGCTGCTGGACAGGGCAGCCCAGATATGTCTGGTCCTTTGAAGACCCTCCAGGGATTTGGGTGGATTCCAAGGACGGGGGCGTACTTCAGAGGCCCTGGATGGGCCAATCTCTCTTGCCTCACTGGCCTAGGTTCCTCAGAGCCTCAGCCAAGTTTGGGCTCTGATTTGTGAGCTGCAGGAGTGGGGCTGACCTGGTGGTGATTCTCATCAGCCTCCCCAGGGTGGTACTGGGCCCAGTGGGGATGTGGAAATGAGGCACCGCCTGGGGAAGAGAGGTGGTTTTTTTTTTTCTTCCCACAAATGGACTTAGAACCATATTCCCCAGGGAGCCCCTGAAGCCAGCGTGAGAATTGACTGAGGGAGTGAGTTCTGGCTTTCAATCCCATAATTGTTATAATGCAGAAATTACTCACGACTCTGCATAATCAGGTTGGGGTTATAATAGTGTACTTAAGCAGAGCCCTGGGGTGAGCGGATGTTCAGCAGTGTCCTCTGTCTACATCTTTCCTGCCCAGGCCCCTGCTCTTGTGAATGGAGGGAAAAAGCTGAAGCCTTAGGGAAGAGAAAGGGGGTGCTCTGTCAAAGCACCCCCAACCCCAAAATGGGGGCCCAAAAAGCCTCAGGAGCCTTAATGTCAACAGCAAACTGACACTTGGGCCTTGGAGTTGATTTTCCATTTTATCCTTACCATTTGAATAGTTTTGTTAAATTTGTTTTCTTTTTGCATTTGAGTGTTGACACCACCTGAAAATATAAAATTATGATTGTCTTATTGAAATCAAGGGACTTGTCTAAGACAAAGGCATTAAATCTGCTTAATTATTTAACTTTTCCGTTCCAGAACTGAAGTCCTAGTTTCAGTGGAATAATAAGCAGATAGGGTTACCATGACCACAGTGAATTGCCATGACAGTTTCCACAAAGACTGAACCGAGTTGCTTATGTCCCCTTTCTGGTGACACAGATCAGAAGAGCATCGGGTATGGCTGGACCCTGGGATGTGGCCGGAAGCCTTGGCTTTTGTCATAAGCTGAGTGGCTGTGGTGTGTGGCCATGGTGTGATGGTCACCAAGTGAACCGGCTTCTCTCAGACTGTGGTTCTCAGCTTTGGAAAAAAAAAATGCTGAGAAGACTAAGTGAAAAAAATCATGGTTTTAGCAGTTCTGCATTTAGCACATGCGAAAACTTGCCATGGGGCTCAGAGACACCGTCTGGGGTCCTATTCCCCAGCAAAAGGAGAAATTGTGATTCACAGCATGAAAGGGGGATTGTGAGCCATGAAGTCTGGGCTTTCTGTCTTTGCGCCTCTCCCCAGACACTCCCCAGGTATTTCCTAGCCTAGGATGCCAGCCTCCTGATCCTTAGGAATTAGCTCCAAACAGCTGGGGAGGCTCACCGACCTTCTTAGAATAGCCCCACCTCTAATTTCTCCAGGGAAGCTCTTTCTCAGCTCACTGCCTGACTACTTAACATACAACTGCCTCTCCTCCTATCAAGTGGGTCCTTCTTATATGCTAGGAGCCGCTCCACTGCCAGCCTGGATCTGCTTGAGACGGTCCAGCCAGCAGCTCCCAGAAGCCTACTCTGGGGTCAGGCACTAATGATACAAAAGTAAGACCCACTTCCTATGCTCAAAGAAGAATTCATGCTTGCAGAAGATCACTTGCATTTTGGTAGCCATCCCTGAACCCCCCAAATCCTGCAAGGCTCAGAGAAATAAATCTGAGGTAGTGTTTTGGGGGAAAACATATTGGAACAGAAACTTGAATTCAGCACCCCTTGAATTGCTTGACTAGTGTCTGTCTGCCCTCCTTTATACCCAGAAACTCATCTGTGAGCATCAGTTTCAGGCCTTGCCCCCTCCTCCCACCGAAAGGAAGGATGTCATACTTGGTTCTCAGCCTGCCAGCTCATAACTGCAAGCGACAAAAACAATGACTGAGATTGTACTTGGTGACTTGTCCCCTAGGAGAGATATACCCTGGGATAGGGGTGGGGGGACGGGTGTCATTCTGGGCATGACTCCCATTTTTAGAAATGGGCCTTACTTATGGACATTCTTAACAACATGCTCTGGCCTGGTCACTGTTGTTTTTAGTATTAAGAATTGGGGAAATATGTGAATTATGCTATAGACAAAATAGCTAAGCCTTGAGGCCTACACGAAACCGGGGCATGGGAAGAAAGAAGAATCTGAGAGCCGTAACAACTTGGTGCTGAAGGTTAGAGCAGTTCTTAGGGGTTTCAACTTCTGGTACCACTTGGAAGGCTTTGGATATTGCATAATGTCCTGGGGAATAGTGAGTTGGCCTTAATTGTCACCTAGATCAGTGGTTACAAGATGCTGGCTGAGGAGAAGAGCTTGCCTGTGACAAAGATTTCACCAGTCTGAGCAAAATGGAAACAGAGGGCAGTGAAATGTAAGGTTACAAACAGGGCTTTCACAGACTTTTCTGTATTCTGAGATTTACTCTTCCTTGGTCTGTAATGTTAAAATGTCATCTCATGAAAATAATGGTGATAGCTGGTGATAGTTGTAATTTTAAAAAATTTTCCTGCATTGCAAAAGTAGTCATTAACCTTATTTTGGTGCTCCCAACATTTAAAAAATATATATTATGTGCTCAAAAATCTCAGAGTCGAGAACCACTCACCTTGACCACCCATGCAGTATTTTGAGTACTAGGGTATTTTTTTCATAACGTGTTCGAGTTAATGCGATCATTTTTGGAAAGGTGTGTGTAAAAATACTTCCAAAGTATCAAATCCAAGCAAAGAGGCACTCCTGAAGAGCCACGCATACCTTGTTATAACAAAACCACTGCTTAATCCTATTAAGAAGTTTATTGCCAGTTAACCAACTTGAGGAAATATGACTGACTCAGGACCAAGAGAACCAGGCCATTGGTTCTCAGCCTGGGGCATGCAACAGAATCATGTGGACGGCTTGTTAAACAGGAGTTGTTGATCCCACCCCCAGAGTTTCTGAATCAGTGGGTTTGGGATGGGGCCTGAAAATCTGCGCCTAGAACGAGTTCCAAGGTGATGCTAATGCAGTCGCTGGGTCCACACTTTGAGAACCACGGGAGTAGACCCCTGGCTTCTCACTGGATTTGCTCAGGGAGTTTAAAACGAAACAAAACAAAAATGATGCCTGGGTCCTACCCACAGAGATTCTGATTTAATTGTCTGAGGTGCCTTGGGTACTAGGATTCTTAAGAGAACCCAAGTGATTGGCAAGTTTGAGAACCACTGGACTAGGTAACAGATTGAATAAAAATCTTTGTGACTTAACCACGGAAGTTTATTTCTCACGCTACGTGTCCAGATAGGATGTGGTGAAGAGGGAAGTGCGGTGCTCCGCACAGTCCCTCAAGTTCCCAGGCCGGTGTAGTTTGCACCACTGAGAACTGATGATCTCCGTCTCCGTAGCACGGGCAGAGCTAGGCTGCCAGTTCTTCAGTGATTCACCCCAGAAGTGACACACAGTGAGAGGTCAGAGAAGTCATGTGCCCTAACTGTGAGGGAGCTGAGAATACAGAGGAGCACCTGGCATTTGGGGAACGGGAAGTTTCTCTGCCGCCTTGCTACTTCCCTGGTACAGCGAGATCTGATCCCTGGTACAGTGAGATCTAAAAAGTGCCTTCTCAGTTGTCTCCTTTACAGTGACTTTTTTCTGCCATAGAATGCTTACCTACTGTCGACAGTTCAGAAGATACCAGAAACCTTAAGGACACAATCCCTCCCCCTACATGGGGATAACCACTCTTTATTTCTGTTGTGCATCTTCGCGATAATGTTTTTCTATACATATTCTTTAACATGGTTAAGTATTAAAAAATTATTTTGTAACCCAGTGTTTTAACTTAATATTTTCCCATTTTACAATTAAGTTAAATAAAATGTTACTTAACTATCATATCAAGCTATTGCATGAGAATACTACCATATAGTTGGTCATTCCCTCACAGTTAATTTTGATTAATTTTTTGTCAGTAGTGTACTCTTACAGGTACACTTGCACGGACATATTTATGAATGACTTTTTTCCCTTCATAGTTCTGGTCACTTACTTGGATAAATTTCTAGAAATAAATGAACAGCTTTATTTTAAGTTATTGTTTATATCGGTTATTGTACAGAAACTCTCTCTACAGTTAGCAACACATACTTAATGAGTCTAAGACATTGATGGAGAAATTATTGAACTTGGCTCCTGCCTTCAGCTAGCTGAGAGCCTACGTGGGAAATAAATTCAAAACACAACTAGCCCTAATCTCAAAGAGGAAGAGAAACTGCAGTTATCTCCATAAGTGGTTTCTGAAAAACCTTCCTTCTGGTGGTATATGAACACCCAGAAGAAGAATTTAGTGCTCCCTGGGAGTCAAAGACAAGGGTTCTAATCAGGGCTTGCCTTTACAAGGCTACACGACCTTGGGTGAGTTGTCTTTTCCAGGCCTTGGTTTTCTCATCTTTAAATGAGGTCATTGGATTAGGTCGCTTCTAGTGCTGCTGTTCTGTGCCCCTTAAATAGTTGAAGGGTGTGGGTGAGCATGAGTGTATACTTTCCTTTTTTAGGTGTCTAATTATGTCTAGCAATCTGGGACAGTTTCCATGGGACTTGCTGGAAGACCTTGAGGTTGCCCAGGGTCCGTTTCTGCCCCGGGACTCTAGGATGACACGTCCGTGACAAACCAAGTTACCGATGAAGGAGCAAGGTCCAGGCTTATTGCAAAGAGGAGCTGAGAAATGAAGAGCTTTTCAAAGGAGGAGCTTTTTAATGAGAAGCAATTTATTTGGCATTGGAGACAGATATTAATGGTAGCAATATAACTCTTACCAGCTGTGAGCAAGATATCTCCAACCTCATCACATACATTATTTCATTAAACCTGCTAAAGCTCTGAGAGGTGAGTGCCTTTATCTCTCTTTTGTTTTTTGGGAAACTTGAAACTCAAAGAGGAGACATGAACTGCTTTAGGGTGTTGCCCCAGGGAAAGTGAGGTCATGGCCAAAATGCAAAGTAAAGCAAAATTAGCTAACTCTTGTCTTTGGAGTCTGAAGGCTGAGATCAAAGTCTAAAAGTCTTTTCCCTCCTGCAGTTTTCTGGTTTCATGAGGATGCTACCGGATGAGCCAAATAAGGCCTTAATCCATGAAATTGTTGGTAAAAGCTGGTAGTTAGGAGTCTCAAGTGCATTTTGTCCATGGAAAAATGTACTAAAATGACTGCTTAGGGTCCTTGGCAATCCCACATTCTTGTTCCCCCAAACGTGGCTGAGCTGTAATAGAGGAGCCCTTCCCCAGGTGGGCAGCCAAGAGCTATGGAAATGCACATGGCTGGGTGCAGGGAGGAACAGTGACTCGGCCCGGGCCCCAGGTTTGGCATCATCTTCCTTATAATTCAGTATCCTTTGCCCCAGATTCTCTAATTCCTTAATAATAACTGATTTGTATATGATTCTTACTATGTTCTAGGCTCAGTTCTAAGCACTTACACATAGTAACTCACTTAGTCTTCAGGATAACCCTGTAATCATCATTCTCTTTTTATAGATGAGGAAATCCAGGCGCGGGGAGGTCAGGTGGCTTTCCCTAGATCTCGGTTGGTTGGCGATGTACATGGGATGTGAATCTGAGCAGTGTGCTTCCAGAACCCACGCTCTTAGGGATGCTTCTGCCCAAAGTCATTCAGGGCAGTACCTGTCTGGCCCAGGCCTACCCCTCTGAATGGTTCATGCCCCTGAATTAACTGCATTCCCCCAACTCCCAGTCAAAACCTTGAGTGCCTTATTGCAGCAGAATGCTGATTTACCACTAGCACGTGGATGATGAGTACAGAAACCTCAACGTCACAGAAGGACTTCTATTTAAAAAGAGGATGCTGGGTGCCCAATAACAAATTGGTTGAATTTCAGATAATGAGACAGTGTGAAGGGAGAGATGTTTAGGGACAGATTAAGTCCATCTAGGAGCCTGCCTCTTGAGGCCAGCTCTGCTCAGGGAGTCTTGCTTGGGTTAACATTTTCACTTTCATCTCCCAGTTTCCATAGGGGCTTCATTGTTTGCAAGGATGCAGGACAAAAAAAATATGGGAGAGGTTTTGTACATAGAGGGTTAATAAATTAAAGATGGCTGGGATTCCCACAGCCCATAGAACGGAGTAGCTATTTATCGAGCTCTTGCAATGTGGTAGGCCCTTTACATACATTCTCATTTTATACAGCACCTCTGTGAAATACGCACATTGTTACCACCGTCTTTCAGATGAGGACTCAGAGTCTCAGAGACTCTAAGCAACGTGTCCAAGGTCACACAGCAAATGAATAGCAGAGCCAGAATTGTCTCGACTCCAGCGCTTGCATTCTCAAGGACCCTCTCACGGGCCTTTTTCTGGCTTGTGGATGACTACTGTAATTACATCCTGAGCAGGAGCATCTGTGCAGGATCAGAAATTCCGCTTTGACTCCTGTTGTTTGCATGCAAATTCCTGCTTGCTGCTGTTGGTTTTCTTCCTTTGAAGCTTAGGGCTGTGACTGCACCCAGGGCAGAGTTTTTCGTTGGCTTCCTCGGCAGCTGCCCTGCCAGCATTGCCTCATTCTATCTCCTCGAATCCTGCTGCTGCCTGACCCCGGAGGAAGGGCTGAAAAGTGCCCAGCCCAGCCCGGCAGGCCAGGAACTGCCTGGGCCATGACTCCAGCCTTGGTTATCTGAAAAAAAAAAAAAAAAAAAAAAAAAAAAAGCATGGGGTTTTCTCAGAGAGGCTTTACCCAAGAGGAAGGAAAAAATATGGCAATCGAGTTTCAGCTGACCTTAAAACCCTGTGATCTTAGTCCCTGTCATTTAGTGAGTTCCACATATTACTCAGCTTCTCCATTGTGTAGCTGGAGGAAATACGCATGCTGTGTCATCGGTAGTAGTCAGGGCGCAGTTTGCTCCCTGCTGAGTTTACTTTTTGTGTATTTTGAAGTTTAGGACCAGATGGGGTGTCTGGGTGAAAAAAAGTTCAGGAGCTTTTTTCTCTCCAGCCCCTTTCAAGGTGTACTCCTTGAACGGTTTGGGCAAGTAAGTAGGGACAATCGATGCTCAGTTTAGAGAGGGACTGGAGGAGGCTGAGGTCAAGTTCTCACCAGGAAGGCTAAAGACATCTTTAACCTTCTACAACTTCCCAGAGTTGGCCCTTCTGGGAAGAATGAACAAGACGGAAGGGACCTGGGCTTTCTTACCTGCCCAGAAGGCTGACAGCAAACACAGGAGGCATGGTGACAATGAGGAAACCGTTTGGCTGGAGAATTGGTTCATTAGGGAGCACAGAGAGGACAAAGTTGGAAAGGACCTTGTGGCCTGATTTTGTGAAGAGGGGTGACTTGAGTGCCCTGCAGAGGGGCTGGGTTTTATCCTGGGCTCAATGGTGGCTGTGGTGGTGTCGGCACTGCAAGTTTGTAAAGAAAGGGTCCTGATGAAAGCAGAGACGTTGAACAATCACTTTGGAGGTGGCTGGAGGGAGAGACAGGAAGTGGGGAGGCTGGGAGGCGATGATTTCATTCATAACGGGTCCGAGGGGCTGAGGCCCTGGCTGGGGAGGCGGCTGTGGGAAAGGAAGGGAGGAGACACGCCAGTTACAGGGCAGAGTCCATGGAGCCAGACTGTGGCACAGGCAGGGGAGGGAGGATGCGCACACCTTCTGGGGCTGCTTTCAAATCATTCAAAGAAAAGAGATTGTAATTTCGAGGGGAATGTGAAGCTTTGTCTTTTTCAGGTAAACTTTTAAATTCAAATATAACATATATCCATGGAGCGCACACATATCATGAGTATACACCGTGATGAATCTGCACCCAGTGAACATGGTCGTGTGTCCAGATGCGGAAACAGCATTGCCAGCACCCCAGCACCTTTCCCTCTGTCCCCTGCCTGTCCCTCTCCCTTCCTGCCAAGGAGGCCACCATTCTGACTTCCAAAACCTTAGATTCCTTTTGTCTGTCACTCAGTCATTGTAAAATTCCATTTATATTGTTGCATAGACTTATCATTCATCCAGTCCCAGTATTCCACTCTGTAAATGTAGCACAATTCATTTAGCTCATCTCCTGTTGCTGTGTGGACATCTGAGCGCTGTCAGGTCTAGGGCTTCTAGGAGCAGCCTTGTTTGTGTCTGGTGCACAAGCTCCCAAGACGAGCAGTGGGCTTGCCGGCTCACAGAGTGTGTGTGCATTCAGTTTACATCGATGCTGCCAAACACGTGCTTGGCAGCGTTTGATAGGTTCAATTTTAAGTGGCAGCTGTAAAACAGGTTGGGAGATGGGGTTCAAGCTGCAGATCAGTGTTCAAATTTAGTATCATGAAGGAAAGGCGTAGCAACATCTTATTCTTGAGATGCAGCTCAAAGCCACTTTTGTCCTTGAGCAGTGTGTTGGAGCTGTCATGAGAGGGGACCACACCCATCCCGGCAAAGAACTGCCAACAGTCCTTTTAGGTTTCCGAGACTCTAAGCTAGGAGTATCCCCGGGCCAAGTTTCTTTGCCCAACCTCCACCCCCCCACCCCTCCTTTCTGGAATGTGTGCAAAAAAAATTTTTTTTGTAAAATTTTTGTTTTTCCTGAAAAGTTGGACTTTCCCCCGGGTTTATGACATGTGCTCCATTGTATAATCCATTCCTCACAGTTCCATCTCTTACAGCGCTTTGCATAATTGCTGTAATTGTAACATTTTGGAAGTCATGCGGGGAGGGAGGGAATAGGAGATCAGGCTGGCTGATGGCTGACTGATCAGGATGTCCACAGACCCCCGGGTGACACGGAGAGCTGGGGAGGGCAGAACAAGCCCTGAAAGAAACAGGGTCCAGCAGGAGATGTCTTCTGTCTCCAGGGAAGCTTTTGCTTGCAGACCAAAAAAGGAATTTTCAAACTCCTCTGCATCTAGGGGAAGAAAAAAAAAAGAGTTGCGTTCTGTACAACTAAATACTTATGTAGCCCAGATGTTAGCAGGAGGCCTCCCTACCCCACGAGAGCTACGTAAAATTAGCTCAACCTCTACCAATCTGTGGTCCATGAAAGTCAAAATCCCTCCCTCGAGAAACTGAAGCTCTAGGGGCCATGCTGTTCTCTGGAGTTTTGTTACCCGAGCTGGGTCTGGAGACTGGCAGCATCGACATCATCTGAGAGCTTGTTAGAAATGTGGACTCAGTTCCTACCCTAAGGTTTAAATCTACTGAATCAGAACCCACATTTCTGCAAGGTCACCAGGTGATTTGTGTGTGTGGTGCAGTCTGAGAGGCACGGCTGCAGAGGAAGAGAAGGGGCTCTGGAGTCTAACAGATCTGGGTTCAAATCCTACCTCTGCCGTTTACTGTTAGGTGACCTTGACCTTGAGCTTGTCACTGAGCTTCAGTTTCCTCCTCTGTAAAGTGATGATTACACCCTCACTGCCACGGCATAGGTAAGCCAACAGACTGCCGGCTGAGATAATACACAAAGCCTGACATATGTAGATTCTCAAGAAAACATTGTTTCTCCTTCCCAGACTCACGAGCCCCAGAGGCAATGGAATGCCTTCATTCTCCCACATCACAGGGCTTCTAGTGGAAGTGTTTTGGAATATGACCCAGAGATGCCCTCTTGCCTGATTTGAGCAGGTCAGGCATTTGAATTGTTCTGGAGATGGTGACAGACAGGCAGAGCTGCTCACAGGCGCATGCGCCCCCAGCTAGCTAGTCTCGGTGTAGAAGACTGCAGAAGGGACAAAGCTTTTCTTCCGTTAATCTGGGGAGGGGGGTGGTTAATTCCAGTACTAGCATCAGCATATGAATGCAAGTCCTCACGCTTCTGTTTCCACTGTGTTTAAAATGTTCCGATAGTATAGTGTGTTATAGCTGAGTGAGGGGCCTACCCAGAGAGGTGTTCCTTAGGAGGGAGAGGTGAGGCCTTGGAGCATGACTTTGGTCTCTAGGTTCCAGGCAACAGAAACCTAGCTTGAAGGAGTTTGTACAAAAGGGGGTTGGCTCATGGTCTCTAAGGAAGGGCTGAGTCCAAAAGCAGAGGGGTAACTAGGTGTCAGGAATGATTAAATCCTGGAGCCTTGAATGCTGAAGGAACTTTCCGTTGTTCTGCTCCGCATCTTTTGGTGTGTTGGTGTCAATTTCACTGAGCGCTGGGTTTTTCCACATGGTGGGGAACATGTTCTCTATCTGTGTATGAATAAATAAACAAATATCTGTATCTGTGTCTATATTTATATCTAGATCCATGACAGTATAAAGTCGTTCTTCAAACCAAAGTGTGAACAAGCCTGGCATATCAGAAGTGCAGGGAACAGCCCTTCCTTTGCAGGAAATCGGTTTGCCTTTCATCTGTTCATTTGGGACTTGTTCCCAAGTTGCCCCCAGCTCCGGTGACTCTAGACGCCATTGGAAAATGACTCACCCAATGTGAGAGTGAAGAATAGTTTGTAAATTTGGGGTTGTGACCTCCTAAAATGAAGAAGGGCAATGGTACTGGGACAAGGGCCACCCATACAGTCTAGAGAAAGGAGACGTGGGGAGTTGACAGTTAAGAAGGCTGGGAATTTGAAAGTGACAAAACCAAATGCTGTCATCTCTTCATCTTCAGTGAGCGGGGGCGAGAGGGATAGTCTGATCCTGACACTCCAGTGGGAATTTATACTTACGGAAATGAGCACGGAAAGGCTGAAGATGCAAGGGGACCTTGAGAAGCCATTCCAGTACTTGCGCTTTTACTAAAATGCGATACTAAGTGAGGAGAATGTCAGTAACATCTGGCACATGTCATAGCAGCACCGATAACGTGTTACGTGATTCCTCTTGGTTTTCCCTTACCTGGTAAAAACTCTTCAGAATCTCCTCCCTCCTTGGTTTTAAATTCATTGTGTTTTGCTGCTGAGAATATGTACATTACACCACCACCGCTGGCAGCCTCTGTACCCTGTGACTGTTTAATACCTCGTTGTTTTTGAGGGATGGGTTGGCTGAATTCTGTCTGGACGTTCTCACTGAGTTCCAAAGATCTCCAGATCTTCCCTCCCAACAGGTGTGCTCTGAAGTGCGGTGATGCAGGGCTTCTCAAACTGCACTGTGCACGTGGAGCCCCTGGGGAATCTAGTTAAAAATGCAGATTCCAGCCCTGCAGGTGTGGGGCGGGGCTGAGAGCCAGGTGATGCAGGGGCCGCTGGGGCAGGCACCACCCTGAGCATCTAGGCAAGGCTCCGGTGTGACACTTTCCTTCCCCTGGTCTGCTCTCTCCCCATCCTTCAGCAGAAGCCTTCACATCTTGGCCACCTGCTTCACTTCTCTTTCTAGCCCCCTCATTCCTGTCTTCTAATCATCCCCATCAGGACCATCTTGCTCAGATCAGATTTTTCTCAGGTGTCTCAGCAGGATATTCGGGAATAAATTCAGAACACCTAGAGTTTCTCACCAGGGAATCTCACCATGAGAATAAGGAGTGAAGAAGGGAAAGGCTGGGAGTAACTGGACATAGAACACAGCTTTTCGAAAAGGAGAGTAGGCAAGAAATAGGTGCGATGCTAGGGTCAAGGGATCCCAAGAGTTCCAGTGGCTTAAGGACTGGGAGGGTCTGAAAAATGAAACTCTAATCGTGTGATTGTGAGTCAGCCTGTGGTATGAACTTCTTGTGTTCACCCATAAATGCTCTTTTCCTTCCTGGTACTCACTTCCCCACCCCCACTCTCTCAACCCCATGCTGTTAGACGGAGCCATGTGGCAAGTTCTGGTCATTAGTTTGTGAATGGAAGTGACGTGAATGGAAGTGACGTGCATGCATCACACCCTACTGCTGCACCTGCCTGCTGGCGTGAGGCCCTCAGATGCTCTCCTCCCCCACCTCAATAACCAGAAGGCCACACTGTCCCGGTGATGCAGTACAGGACAATGAGCCTTTGTCAGCCCGTTTTGCCGAGTCATTATTGGCCAAGTGAACAAGAATTAAGCCATTGTTTGTTGTTGCTCTAAGACATGGGTGGTGTTTGTTACTGCAGCAAAAACAGGCTTACCCTAATACCCTTCACAGTGAGAGAGGAAAGGGAAACCAGAAGGGCGGCACAGAAGCTTTCCCAGGACACAGGTTCACATCATAAATAAAACATGGAAGTGGGGCTACATGAAGAAATAGGACTGGAGAGGAGCAGAGGGTTGGGGAAATGCTGAACTCATCAGGAGCAGCTTTTAAGGCTCTGCTTAGATTGAGCGGAAGGACAAGACAAGTCTGGTTGGAAGAAATGATGTAAAATGATCAGGGTACAAAGAGGAAGCAAATCTGCTCAACTCCAACTTTGATCCCATTCTCCGCAGCAGGGGGAATCATCCGTCACCTAAAAAGGATGAAGCAAGTGGCAGGCAAAGGGAATGATGTTTAAGACATTAGACCACAAGCTTTGACATCCTTTACCTAACACTGCACTGGCATAATGCTCTTACTCAAGAGTGTTTGTTGAACGAATGAATAAAGGTATGAGATGGGGCAGGAAAAGAGTGTCTAACTACTTTAATTGGATTCAAGTCTTTGGGCTCAGATGCATTAAATTCCAATGGCCTGAGAGGAAGTGCAGCTGTGAAAGCAGAAGCAGTTCATAATCTTCCAGAAATCAAGGGCAGTGGGAAAGGGAGGGGTCACGTTAGAAATTAGGAATGGTCAGCATTGCTCTGAGTTCTTTCAGTGAAGGGAGAGGAAAAGGGGGATCCAGAAACTCTCTTAACAGTGAGTGAGTGTTAACTTCTGGCACATTTCTGGAAGGGTCTATGAAACTGATGGCTTATGAACAACTGGGAAATAAAATAGATATTACTGGTAGGCTGCATGTACTTAGAAGTGAGAATAGCTTATTTTTATCGAGGGCTCACTGAGTGCCAAGCAGTGTGCTCCATGGATTATTTCAGGCAATGCTCATCATAGTCTAATCAAGAGGGTACCCTTGGTCACCCAGTTTTACAGTTGAGGATATTGATCGTAAGTAAGATCAGGGTCCACAACCCACTCTAAGTCCGAAAATAACACTCTTTACCATAACGCTGCAACTTTTCATATGTCCAGACTCGCCTCATTTCCTCGGGTTCGCCGTCTGCCAGAGGAGGATGGGGGAGAGACCCGGTAGAGGGTGGGAGTAAGTGGAAGTTCCTCCACGAGTGGCCACGGGGACCACTGTAGGTGCTGCCCTGGACCTTCTGAATCAGAACAGCCCTGGAATCAGCCTCTGTATCAAGTACCCTCCTGACCAGGATGGACAACAGAAGTTCAGAATGGCTGGAATAGAGGATGGGAAAGGCTGTCCCTTCAGATTCAAAGGACATATGTGTGAAAGGAGAAAAAAAAATATGTTAGCTTCAAGTAGCCAATTTCCCTCTGGTTGATTATCATCTGTCTGTTTCTTTCCCTGCAGCCTTTTACCAATAAACCAAAACCACAGGGCTTATTTGCCTCCGGAGGAGAGGAAAGGGACACAGCAGTTCATGGGACAGGGAAGGAAGAGTGGGAAATTACCGTCAAGCAGAAATGGAGTGTAAAAGCCCTTTGGTGTTCAGAGGAGAGAAGGACGGGCAAAAAGGTGAAATTCAAGCATCCTGCAGGTGCCGCCACCTCCCTCCCCATCCGAAAACACAGCCAGGGTCTAGTCCTTGCATAAGGTGGGGGAGAGGGGACAGTAGAGGCAGACACAGGTTTGAGAGGATCCCAAAGCCATTTGCAGCTTCCCAGACCACAAGCTGGGAAAATCCCAAGCCCTTTAAGATCCACCCCCCGTTCCCCAGAGCCGATGACGCGTCAGCATCTGGTCATGTGTAAGGTGCGTGGTGCGTGGTGCGTGGCGGAGTGTTCCAGAAACCTTGGCACAGTTGTAAGCTTTAATAACTTCAGAAGTGTAAAATAACCAAATGTGTAAAAGAGGTCATTTACAGGTGTAATTATTTAAATTTCATTTACACTGACTGAATTTGGGAGTTTTGAATAAGACATTTAAAGTTAGAAATTAGAAAAAAAAAATTGGTCCCTCCTGCAGACGATAGGCATTGACTAAAACAAAATTAAAAATGCATTGTTCCAAATTCACCAAACTGAAAAGGTTTAAAGGAAACCCGAGCAATTAAAATTCCAAATGATTTGGGGGGGAGGTAAATTTGTAGCATTTACTTACACTTCTGATATGATGAAAGCTTAACGCGGGGCTAAGGCTTTGGGAACACTGGGTCAGAAGGCGATTTCTCATCTTTCATCCCGAAGTTATGTTGCAGGCTATGTCTGCAGCTTGGGTTGCTGTGAGTTGCTTATCAGTGACCCGTCAGGACTTGGAACTTTAAAATTCTATACTTACCACTAAAACCTCATGCCTATTTGGACTTTTTGCTTCTCTGGCGTTTTTTGGTTTTGTTTTTATAAATTTTGGCTTGTTTTACAACTTCTTATGAGAACTCTGAGTGCTAGGCAAGTCTAGACCCATAGTGGGGCAAAGGACCTCTTGAGTTTGTTTCTTTACCTTAGCTTTAAAAAAATACAAAAATACAATGAACCTCTATTGCCCAGCTTCAATCTCTAGGACCACTTTTCCTTTTTTTTTTGTTTTTTGCTAAAGTGTACAAAGCTGATCCTAAATATGAGATAAGTGAAGTTTTGTTGAGTTTAAAAAGACAGCTCCAACCAGGGAAATAGAATCAAATAACAGGATAATTGGCAGAGAGAGAGAGAGAGAGACGAAGAGCAAGGGATGGAGAGAGGAAGAGAGAACGGACGGAAATAGAGGAACATGTAGAATGAGATCACTATATTTATCCCTGTGTTCCTCTCCTGCCCCATTTCCAGTTTTCTCTACTTGTCACCTACTTTCTTCTTGGCTTTGAAACATCAACAGCCTGGGTGAGCCGAGGCATTTCTAAGCAGAGGGTTTGCTATCGGCGTAAAGCCAAAGGGAGTCCACGGCCGCTCCCACCTCCTCGGCCTCCCTCCTGCCTGTCTCTCCTGCGAGTTTGCAGTCCCACTGCCCATCCTTTAAGGGACCTGGTGGCTACCTTCTCCTTTTCTTGTACCGAAGGAACTTGAACCTCAATCCTGGAACACAGCCTTTTTTCCTTTCCTAGCAAGGCTTGGGAAGTCGGCAGGGAAGGGAAGGGCTAGAGAGGAAGGGTCTGTTACTCCTTAAGGACTCCTCACCCTGAAACGGCATCCTGCAAACTCTCCTTCTAGAAATGTCTAGAATTCTGTGATAAAACCAGGCTTTCCGCAAACAAAGAGCCTCAAATTAGTCTGGAGCATAATGTTTATAATAAATATTAGCCTGTTAGAAACTCTGAGATGATTTACAATCATAATAACACTATTTAACTTTGCCTTACTCAGTATAATAGTGGAACTTTTTTTTAGACTACCTATTAATATCTCATGGGATGCCAGTATTTTATAAAATGCAGTTTAGAGCCAGTTATTCCTTCTAATCTGAAATCACAGTGTGGGATAAATCGCTTCTCCTCGCTTGTTGAGAGAGAGCCCGTTCCTTTTGGAGGGCCAGGGGTGACTGGATTACAACATCAGAAGTCACTAGACTACTCATTTCATTCAGCTGCCCGGTTTTTATATGCACGTGTGTGTGTGTGTGTGTGTGTGTTTGTGTGTGTGTGTGCGCACGCGCGTGCGTGCATGCAATTCTTAACAATTTAAGATTAGACTCCAATGTTTTTACCCAATCCTCTCCTTCCTTTGAGCCACTGCTTTAGTTCAGGTCTCAGTGTTTCTTGCGTGTAAGATTCCGAATACCCCAGCATCCTCCACACTTTTCTCTGTCCTTTCTCTCATCCATCATGTACTCTCCCTGCAGAATTATCTTTCCAAACTATAAACCCCGTTTATCTTCCTGCGTTAAAGCTTTCAAGGACTCCCCTGTGCCTCTGAAGATAAAATCTAAACTGGTTTCTGATTTTGCCTTTGTGTTTTTCTGCCTGGCTCCATCTCGCTCTCATTCTTAATCTGCACTTAGGTTCCGGTAGTTCCCTTGCTGCATTCTACTAGGTCTGCGCCTTTGCACATGCTGTTCCTCCTCCCTGGAGTGCCCTTCTCGTCAAGTGCATCTGCAAAATTCCGATTGCTCCATCACGATTGGCTCAAATGCTACCTCTTTCTGGGAGCCTTCCTCTTCTTTGCTTTCACAACTTGGTTTTCTTGCCTCTTAATCCAGCACTTCTTGCATAGCTGGTGTTACTCATGTAGGTAAATGTCAGGAACGCATTCAAGCAATAGAGTCCTGACTACAAACAGTGGCTTAAACTAGTGCAGGTGATTTTTCTCATAATAAAATATGCAAAAGCAGGCAATTCATAGCTGGGAAATGCATGCAACAATGCCGTCAGAAACACAGGGACTTTCTGTATGACTCCACCATCCATAGCGTTTGGCTTGCTCCCTCCTCATCACAAGATGTCTACTGCGTCATGTCTGCATTTCAGACAGGAAGCAAGGAAGTTCTGTCTGTATCTGTCCCTCTTTTCATGTAACAGCAAAAGCTTTTCCAGAACACCCTTCAACAGTCTTTTGTTTGTATTTCATTGACCTGAAGTATATTGTATAACCATTTCTAGCCAGAAGGGAGGGTAGGTGAACAAGCATTTAGCTCCCCAACCCACAGTGTCAGCTGCAGACAGTGCCCTCATTAGACTAAGAACCATCTATCTCCCGGAAGACAGTAATATTCTGTTAATTTTTATCCTGAATCCCTTGGGCCCTTGGAAGACACTTGTTTGAAATCTCACAAGTGTTTGAACACATGCACTCAACATGCTAAGGATTAAGGAAAAACACTTACGAGTTGTCTTTTGTTTGTTTGTTTGTTTAATCAGAGAAGGTTGTTTGCCACCCAGCAGTCTAATACAATGCACAGGTAATTAGGTTAATTTATTTACTTATTTTTTAAGTGGAGGGACTAGGGATTGAACCTATGACCTTGTGCATGCTAGGCAGGCACTCTACCACTGAGCTATACCTCCCCACTCCATGCACAGGTATACAGACGCCAGGAGGCAAGTGTGTGCTACAAGGAAGAGTACAAGTAGCAGTCAGGGGCCCTCTCTGCCCTTCTCTGTAGGTTACTGTGACCTGCTACTGGGAGGGAGAGGAGGGCAGGTTATAAGACAAAGCCCACAGTGCTTTGGGGTGTCCAGTGAGGGTTAGAAGCATGGAGGAGAAAGGAGAAGAGGAAATTCAGAGGCGGAGAGCAAGCCTAGGAACCGGCATCACCCGCTAATGTTTAACTTCTTGAGAGAAATTTTTTTTTTTGATGGTGGGAACATTCCTGTTTTCTGAACCATAGGAAGTGTCTTCCTCCACATTTCAGTTCCCTTTAGTTACCCAAACTCTTCAGTTAAAATGAACCTTTTGAATACAGCCCTGCAAGGCAGCGTTGTGGGGGCCTCTGGGGTAAGTCTCTAAGGGGAGGCTGGGGTTTCCTACCTCACCCTCCAGGAGGCCTCATGGTAGTAACAACACTGCACGGATGTGGATAATCCTGAACTTGCTAGGGCTGGACCAACAGTGAAGAGAGTGATGGTCAGCAGCTGTGCAGACAGAAGCAGGATGGGGTACCGTGCCAAGAGGATGACTTAGGACCAGACTTGGGACTTAGGGCAAACCCTATCCTCCCTAAATATACTGAAGAAGGGAGTCTCCAGAATGGGGAGCAGGGATGGGAAGAGGGATGCTAGAATCTAGCTCTGCTCTTGTTAACTGTGACCATCAGTAAGTTATCACAGGACCTGTGTCACAGGATTACTGTGAGGATTAGATGAGAAAATGCATGGGAAACACTTAGAATATATTTTGTGCTCAATAGTTATTGCTACCGACTTGGAAATAACTTAGTTCTACTTCTGTCCCTACCCTCATTGTAAATAAGGGGAAACTGAATGGAAAAGGTATAAAAGAAAAAGGTGTAAAATTACAGCAGCGTATCGCTGTAGTACTCTAGGATAGCTCCGTATTAGCCCTTATCATATTATTCAAAAATTATTTTTGTATCAGTTTCCACCACTAAGACTGGTATGTGGAGGCAGAGGACTGGCTAAGGCATCTGGTATACCCAACACACAGCACATAGAGTTGTTCAGCGAATGTTTGTGGATCTGAATAGCCCCACAGCTGACCACTTCACACCTGTACTCTTCACACTGCCTCTCTTACTAACATGACCTCTCCCCAACCTCTAACCTCCCTTCAGGCCGTTTGGACTGTCCTGGGAGCCCTAGAGCTCGCGTTTTCATTAAACAAGGACTTCCAAGGGACAACCACCCTTTCCCTTCCTGTCCATTCTTGGGCAAGCCAGAAATTCTCAGTTCACAACAGGAAACCAATAGCTTTGTGCTATCAGAAGACATTTCCTTCACAGCACAAAACGTCTGAGTAATAATTTCAAGCCGGGCTTCACCCATTTCCTGTGAAAGGAGGCATTTTCGCCTATCCCTGACGTGCAGAGCCCTTGCTTCGCAGCCCTGCAGTGATGCAGGGCCTTCTGCGCTGGAAAGATGGGCCTCCCTCTTCTCGCTGCCCCACCACATCCAGCATCCTGTGTAGCAGACCCACTTGGGACGGTTTTTCAACATTTATGCAGAACAGAGTCACTGTGACTAATCGGTGGTGTTGTCTGAATACGTTTCACAGGCGGCTTCGAGCGTAAAACCTCCTGGTGTAAAGAAAGTCACAGCTTTCTCTGAAAGTCAAGACCCCACTTGGCAACCAGGAATTAACAGATGTTGGGGGACCATGGGAACTCCGTGGGACTGCTTCTTAGTGACTCCCTTGTTACTGATTTGGCCTGTAGTGGAAAGTGACTGTGAGATTGTAGAGCAGAATGAACTTTGTTCACCCCACTGTCTCAGGGCAGGGGTTAGAGCCCCGGGGACAGATGACCCTATAAAGTCTAAGACTCCTAAGAGAGAAGGAGGCCTTAGTCCTCCTTAGTGATCACATTAGATCTTTTAATATTAAGTCTGGAAGAGCTAAGAGATATTCCTGCTCAGTTGCCCCCGTTTTACAGAAGGGAACACCAAGGCCTAAAAATGAAATTTAACTTCTCAAAAGCTACAGAGCAGGTCTGTGGCAGAACCAGGTTAGAATGCAGATTTCTTCATTTTCAGGACCATCGTGCCCCCCAAAATGAATATTGTGAATCCCTTTCTTCTAACACTGTCTTACACACTTATGTGGACCCTGGGGCTCACCCACAAAGTAGTAGAACTCTTGTGTGTTTCTGAAAGCATAAGCCAGCAGGAGCTCCCAGCTTCTAGAAAGAATTTAGACTAGCCTCTTTCTTCCCACATCATGTGAAGCAGGAGGCAGAGGAGCAGGGATATGGCCCTGAGCTTCTTTGGAGCAACCCTAGCTGGAGATATGTGATGTGGCCTGGGAAGTGCTAATGAGAAGGGAAGTTATCGGTGAGCTTACCTCGTAGGAGCTGACCCTGTCAGAAGGCAGTTAAAGCACCCCCTCCATCCTGAGGGCAGTGCTGGCACCTCACTGATGGGGCTCGAGCTGGAAAGACAGAGCAGGAGCATCAGGCAGCCCGTTCACCTGTGGCAAGCCCAGCCCTGGAAACGTTCAGCATGGACTGCAAGCATGCAGGACCTGCAGAAATCAGCTGAGTGAGCAGCGCACAAGCCAAGGTGAAAAGTCCATGATAAGTTCCCTGAAGCAAAAAGATGTCCCAGCTCTGGTGGCTCTGGATGGTGTAGGATACACAGGCAGTCATGTAGACTAGACAGAGTTCTTCTTCTTCCCACACTGGTTATAGGTTCTTACCAGTCCCCCCCGGGGACACGCTTGTGTGGATGGTTGGATATACATTTTCTGTAGTTTTCATTTCATAGAGTGGACCTTGCCATTTTCAGCACATGCTTTTGCCCTTTTCCTAAAGTCCAGACATAAACACCCCTCCATGTATAATTATGGATAAAACCTCTGTCAAGTGGGATCCCAAAAGAGAATGAACAGCATACTCAAATTAGGATCATTTGAGGAGGATTTGATAAAGGAAGTGATTCTGAGAGTGGAGGTTAGGGGAGTAATGCAGTGATCTGGGGCTTGGACAGCTCAAAGGGACAAGGGGAGGGGCCAGTCACAGGAATCTGGAGGAAGAGAGTCTTATACAGGAGATCCTTTAAGAGGAGCAATGCCTTTTGGTCTAGAGACATGGTCAACTGCAGGCAAGCTCACAAGGAGAAATCTGGAGTACGACTACCCAGACTTCACTCTTTTCCTTCCCTCTTCCTGGGGTTTCCCATTGGCCAAACCCAACAGCAAGCTAGAGGGCCAGGGAGCGCTGGGATGCCATGCATGCAAGCCAGCCTCCTGGGCACAGAAGAGGGTGGGGAAGGGTGGAGGGGAGGTCAGAAGGGCCAACCGGAGGCGTTGGCACATCACTCGGAGTGGACGGTCTCTAGCTGATTCCGGCTATTAGCCGTGACAGCTACTGTAGCTGTAAGTCTTCTAGGGAGATGTGTGCGCAGAGGACGTGGCCAGGCTTGTTTCTTCTATTTTCATTAAGGCCCTTGGACTCAGATCCCTCTGTGGACCCCCTGACTCTGGCAAGCTACCCAGGCCTGCGTGTGAGCCCCAGAACTCTCCTGGCTCCTCTGGTTTAGGCCAGAGTTAAATAAAGGCTGAGCGGCCTCCTTGGCCCCTTTCCTCAAGGTCCACACCCTCATCTTGGTCCTTGACATCCAATGGTGAGAAGAGGCGAGGCAGGACAAGGAGGAAAGTCTCATTAAGGGGAAGAGAGTGTTTCATTTCTCCCTAGAGTTCGGAGCAGCTGGCCCAAGCCGCCCACTGCTATCCCTTCCTGGGGCGGGGCCCCTCCCAGGTGGGAGGCAGCCCCAGGCCTGTCATACTCCAGATGCACCAGAGTCAAGCTCTCCAGCGCGGAAAGCCCAAGAGAGACCATGTCATCACAGAAAGGTTAAAAAAAAAAAAAAAAGATTGAGCTAATTTCATGAATTATAAACGTATTACATGCTCATGGTAAAAATTTCAAAATTACAAATACAGAAGGTATAAAACAAAAAATAAAATACTTTTTACCACCTCATCCCCTCAGTCCCCAAAGCTCACTCGCCACTCTCATTTCTTAAAGTTAAAAGCTGTTCTAGGTTCTTACATTTCCTTCTGAAACTTTATATAAGATTTAAAACATTTTAAACATAGGTGGAATCCTATTCTGCATGCTCTCTGGCAGATTGTTTTGTTTCATTTTGGGCACCCGACCAACACCTGGGCTGTCGGGCCACTAGAGCTAGTCACTTTCTGAAGCTGGTCTTGGTGAGGTCGGGAGTTCTGCGGCCCCCACTTCCTCAGGGATTCACTGCCGGCCCCTTCTCCCTTGAGCTGACCGTGGGTCGTTAGTCTCTGGAACTGAAAAAAAGCCCCATTAACACAAATGTTTACGAGCCTGCTATCATCAAGCACAATCCGTTTGCTTAACTCCTCAGTCCACAAGCATTTATTGAACGTTTGCTATGGTTCAAAGAGTCTTCTAGACGAGGGGACTATGGAGTTGCATAAAACGTAGTCCCTGCCCTGGGTTTTGTCTGCGGAGGGAAACAGACAAGGGCAGGTGACTCTAGGCCAGTGTGTCAAGTGTGTTGATAGATGTACTTAGTGAGCTATTCGCTCTCGTGGTGACAGTGAATAGGATAACGCGGGAGCCCAGATGCCGGCCACCTTATCTAGCCTGGATTAGGGAGGAAATCAAGGAAGGCTTACTGGTCGAGGTGATTCAGAAAGTAAACAGAAATTGTCTGCAAGAGGGAAGCTGTGGAAGGGGCAGCTCCGATAAAGGGAACAGCAGGAGCACAGGCCTGGAAGCAAGAAGCAAACCTACTGATGTTCGAACAGAATGTGTGAAAATAGCAAAGCTGCTGTCAGAGAGGCAGGCTAGGGCCGCACCACAGTGGACGTTCCAGGTCAGGGCAGAGTTTGCCTTCTAATTAATAGGTCATGGGGGAGACACTTAAGGATTTTATGCAAAAAAAAAAAAAGTCTTGGTCAGTAGATTATTCAAGGCAGGCTAAGTGACAGACCAACCCTAAGCCCCAGTGATGTAACACAGCAAAGGTTTATGTTTTGCTCATGCCACTTGTCCAGGAAAGAACTTTTAGGGGTTCTGCTCCATAGAGTCACGCAGGGATCTAGGTAAAAAGTGCCTCTGCTGTCTTGTAGCAGAACTGGTGGGAACATGGTGGTCACATTGACGGGAAAAACAGCAGGGATTTTCAATGCCTGGAGCTGGAGCTGATACTCCTGTTTTAAGAATCAGAACTAGTCACACAGCACTGCCTCCTCAACCGCTGAGAAATCACGGAGGAGCTAATGGCACAAGGAGGAGGGCCACCAATTCTGCCACCAACAGAATTTGGAATTCCAGAAACGGGGTGATGAGAACACACAGAAGATGGATTTCAAGGTGGTTTAAGCCCAGGAAAAAGATGGCAACGTCCTGAATGAGGGAGGAGGTCGGAGGGATGGAGAGGAAGGGAAGGAATAAGGAAATCTTTAGAAGGTACCACTGACAAAATGTGGCAAGTGATTTAATGTGCAGAGGTAAATGAAGTGAGGGTGAACCCGCAGCTCTTCTCTTTCGCTCCCAGACTTCTGGGGAGCAGGTTGACTTCCTGTGTCTCTTGATCCTTGCTGATTTTCTCCATCTCTCCTGCAGTCTGGCTTTGCCCCCACCCTCCCCTGAGAGGCCTCTTTCTCAGCTCATGGGTTGCCCACCGAGGCAGTCTCTCTAAATTCCTGGGACCTATCAATCATCCTAGCCCTCTCGAAACTCCCTCCTCATATGGCTTCCAGGATACTGTTGCAATTGGAATGCCTTAAAAAAAAATCAAATACAAGCTGCAAAAAAGCTCCCAGAGCATACACTTACACAGCCACTAGCTCGCTACCCAGCTGTCTAGCCCATCCTTCTGCAAGTCTCCAGTTCCATTCCTGTTATGAGGCTGAGGGTCCAGTAGACTCTGCAAGTGTCTCAAAGGGCAGGTGATGTTCTCTGGCTCAGTGAGACCTCTAATACCTGATTGTTGTGGAGGAGACCGGCCATGGATAGGATGTTGGCTTTAGCTTTTCGAAGACTGCCACATTGGAGAGAACCGTTCCTTCCTCTGTCAAGTCTGCTCACAGTCCCGAGCTCCATTCAGTCATGGGTTCCAATGGGTTAAGTCACTCTCAGTTTGGGTCAGCATCACCAGGTGTCAAAATGCCTTTTTGTGGCTTGGGTATGGGTGATGACAGTGTCCCCTGGGGACAAGAACATTCCAGAAAGTGACAAGTTGGTCACAGGGGGCACGATGCTCTCGAGGTCAGATCTGGGACACAGTGGAGGATGTGTCTATTTATTTTGTATTGTTTTTGCCTTGTTTTCAGTTATAACCAACGGCACCGCAGTGAGCATTCTCACACACATATCTTGGTAATCTTTGGTCTGTGTAATTGTAGGGCAAATTCCTAGCTATGGGACATGCATGTATTTCACAAATAAGTGAAATGTGGTAGCTGTTGCTCAAGTGACATTCCAAAACGTTGCATCAATTTATGCACCCGTGGTAAGAGGGCCAGTGTTCTCACACCTGGCTAGCATTTGAATTTTCCTCAGCCTGAAGGGTGAAAAATGGTATCTCATTAAAAAAAAAAAAACAAACCTCCTTTTTAAAAGAATTGTAAATGAGGCTGAACACTTTTTGTATGCTAATTTAGTCATTTGTATCTATTTCTCTGTAAAGTGTCTGTTCACACCCTTTGCCTGCTTTCAGTCAGATTGATGGGCTTTTCAAAAAATTGATTTGCATTCATACTTCACAATAAAAAAAATCTCCATTTCATATTTGCTCCAAATATTTTGCCCAGTTTGTCACATATTTTGGTTTTATTTGTAATTTTTTTGTTACATGAAAGTTAAACATTTCTATGTGATGATATGAACCAGAATATGCCTTATGGTCTATTTTTTTGTTTCAAGCTTGGACCTGTCAATTGTTTATTTTGATGTAAAGAGTAAAGCAGGGATTCAGTTTCATTTTCTCCAAAGACTTAGCTGTCTCTCCATCATTTATTGAATAGTTTCTAATTTCCCCCATTCATTTGAAATACCAATTTTATTATAAATTAAATTCTATGTGTAATTAAGTCTATATATGAGCCCTTTATTCTGTTCTATTCTTTAGTACAATTTATTTTTTACCATCATAGCTTGACAGTGTATGTTAGGGATAGTTCTGTCTATTCTATCAGTCTGTTACTCTCTTTTTCAGAAATTTACCTGGGTTATTCTGTATGAGCATTTTTCCAGATAAATTTCACGTCTCAATAAGTTTCAAAACAATCTTTTTGATATTATATTTGGAAACTCCTGACTACAGCAATAACTCTAAGGAAAAAAATAGAAATTTTCAAATTTTTGACTTACTTGTATTTTAAAAAGGTTTCTTTGTATTGATTCTGCACAATTCCTAGCTTATTACTAGGTATTTAATCTTTTTAGTTGCTATTATACATAGGAGATTTTCTTCCATTATGGTTTATTATTGGTTATTATTTCCATAGAAAAGCTACTAATTGTTATATATCAGTTGTGTAACTAGTCACCTTATGAAATTCTTTTTAAAATTAGTTTTCTTATTAAAATGTGGTTTGCATATTGCAAAATTCACCCTTTTAAAGTGTACAGTTGATTCAGTACACTTTAATATTCATAACGTTGTGTAACCATCACAACTAATTCCATACCATTTTTGTCACTCCAAAATGAAACTCAGTGTGCATCAGCAGTCATTCCCACCCACACCCACCCCTGTCCACGCCCCCCCGCCCCTCGCAACCGCTCATCTACTTTCTGTCTTTGTGTCTGTTCTGGCCAAAATAGACTCACAGAACATGTGACATTTTGTGTCTGGCTCCTTTCACGTAGCATAATGCTTTTGAGGTTCATTCATGTTGTGACATCAGTCAGTATTTCATTCCTTTTTATGGCTGAATAATATTCCATTGTTTGGATAGGCCACTGCTTATCCATTCATCAGTAGAAGGAAATCTGGATTGTTCTCACTTTTTGGCTGTTACGAATGACGCTGCTATGAAGATTTGTGTACAAGGTTTTGTGTGGACATACGTTTTCATTTCTCTTGGGTACATACACAGGAGGGGAACTGCTGGATCTTAAAGTGTCTCTGAGTTTAACTTTTTGAGGAACTGCCAAACTGATTTCCAAAGCACCATTTTACATTCCCACCAGCAGTGTATGAAGGTTCCAATTTCTCCATATTTGTGCCAACACATTTTTTTATTGTCTGTCTCTTTGACTAGAGTGGGTGTGAAATGGCGTTTTTTTGTGGTTTTGATTCTTATTCTGTAATGACTAATAATGTTGAATATCTTATCATGTGCTTAACTGCTCTTTGTAGATCTTCTTTGTAGAAGTGTCTATTCAGATCCTTTGCCTGGTTTTTGATTGGGTTATTTGTCATTTTATTATTGAGTTTAAGAGTCCTTTGTATATTCTAGATACAAGTTCCTTGTCAGATATGTGATTTACAAAATATACATATGTCCCGAGCCAAGCCAATTAGAATCCACCTTGGAACTTTCCTACTGAAACTGGGGAGAGACATTCTTTCTTTCTCTTGCTACTCACTAACTTTAAATATGAATTAAAGGTGAGCTTCTTGTGGTCATCTTTTCCAGTTACAAGGAGAAAGCCACCTGTAGTTGGAGAAAATGAGGCCAGCGTGGAAAGAGTGGAGCTAAGTCACGGCAAATGAGTCAGTTCTGATCTTGTTAAGCTCTGGTCTCCAGCCAGACCTGAAGCAAAGCTACACCTGGACTTTTCAGATATGTGAGTCAATAAAAAAATTCCTTTTATATTTTTCCTTAAGATGGTTTGAATTGAGTTTTATCTCTTCCAATAAAAATTCCTGGGCAGTCTAGGAAATCTGCGCATTTCTGTTCTACTAAGGGTTATTTTCGTTTTAAAAATCAAGAAAGCCCTCCACTAAATGAATAAACCTAATTACCTCCCTCCTTATCTCCCCGCCAAAAAATCAAGAATGCGTATTGGAGTTTGTAAAGTGCCTGGCTGAGGTAGTCTCATGCTTTCTCTCCTTTGATCTGTTAATATCATGTATTATACTAATAGACTTTGTAATACTGAACTAGATATTTATTCCAACGATGGGCCCACCTGGTCACTGAAGATTATTCTTTCAGTGTGCTACTAAAACATATTTGCTGACTTTGAAAAAAAAATTAGGTCAATATTTGTAAGTACAATTTGTGAATGAGGAGGGATCAGAGAACTGACGGCCCTGAGCCACACCCAGGTGGTCGACACATTTTGTTTGGGCTTTCGATATTTCAAAACTGGAGGAGTTAAAAATAAAACCCCAGCTTTTCTTGAAAAACCAGGATGATGCAGTGAACCTGAGTCCCTGTATGGAAAAGACTGGGGATTGGAGTGGTGGCCACCTTTAGACTGGACATGCTGTCCAGTCCCCAGAATCCAGCCCTCACAAATGTGCACTCCGTGTTTTCAGTTAGTCAGCGTCACACACTTTAGTCACCTGCCTGGTCTGTGAGGTCATTTAAATTTGTAACTCCTCTAAGTTTACTTTTTTGTACCGTCCTTTTCAGGTATGCATGGCTCTGGAATGGAATGATGTGTTCTTTGGAAGGATGAACGAATTCACCTGTGAATACACTGGGCCTTGGTGCTTATTATTAGCATCTCTTTTATTTTTTTCCAGAACTTTTCCGCTTCCCAACTTGTCTGAGCCTGCCCGCCTGCCCATCCTCGCTGCAGTCTGAGAATAGCTCACAGTGTCCTCCGCCTTCCTGTGGCCCCTCCACGCGGGAAGGGAGATGTCAGAGAGTTTGTGGGCAGCCTTGCCTGAAGGCATGGACTTGGCTTTGATCTGAAATGTTTACTGAACCGTTCCAGGGCTCACTCCACAAGCAGGAGGGTGTGCATCTGTTTCCTGGCAGTGGGAGACCCATCTTTGACCTTCACATCATTTTCCCAACTCAGCTGTGAGCCTGGAGACTGATCTGGCAGCCAGCAGACCTCTTTCCAGTTCCACTGGCTGCCCAGTTACTGAAGTGGTAAGTCAGGGCTCCTACTGGCAAGGGTTTTTGCACATTTTCCCCAGGCTATGCAATCACTCGCCCAGGGCAACTTCACTCCACATTGGAGGATATTAGTTAGAATTCCCAAGCTCCTCTCCAACCCACCCAGCTTCCTTCCTCTCTTTCCCACCAGCTTGGAAGGCAGAGAAGGTGGGATTTATGCTTCATTGCACCAGCATCTTCCATTTTTCCCTTTGTCATCATTTTTGGAAATTTGTGGTTTCCAAAGTTAAGGAAACCCGAGTTTGTGGGAATTAGTGTAAAGGCCAACAGACGATCATAAATGCTTTTCGTGGTGGAGATGCTCCCTGCGTTGGTCTGGAATCAGTGAAGGAAAGTTGACTTGTAGAGTAATCTACAGCAGTGACTTTTAGTCATCCTATAGCCACCTGAAACTATTTATTTAGATAAATATGTAGCATTTTAGACAAAGGATTTTGTAAAATGTGACTCAGTTGCAAAGATTCATGTCTGCTTGAGAAAGAACCTGTGAGTCTCTGAGGATGGAGTAGGGAAGAAGGAATCTTGGCTACTTCTGAGATTGGATCACATCTTACGCTTCTGCGGCCACTGTAGCCAGAAAGTACAGTTCTGAGACCAAATGTTCAAGGACCAGTGACTGTATAAACATGGGCTGTGACTGAGGGGAATTGTGCTAGACATCTATTGCTTTTGTCTGCTCAGCCCTTTTCTTTGTTATATGGTAACAGAACTTGACTTCACGGCCAAAAAGATGGACACATGATCCAAGCCAGGGAAAACAAAGTCATCTTATGGGATTTTTCAGATGGGGTCTGGAAGAGAGAAGCCTGATTTTCTTAATGTCAGAGTGCTGTGGTCAATGTGAAAAGTGAATCAGAAGGGAATGAAACCAACATCGGGAGGCTCGAGAAGGAAACAGAGTTCAGGGTTCTACTCATTTCTGAAGCCGGCTCCACCCTGCCTTTCCCATGATTTGACTATTGACTTGATAAATTCCACTCTTGACTAAGCTCATTTGAATTGGGTTTGGAGAATCTGCAGAGTCCTGATGAGGCGGCCTACTCCTCGGGGACGGTTGTGAGAGGTTGCATGTAATCACAAATTTCACATTGGCTCCACACCTCTGATTCCTAAAGGATTTAAGTCATTGCTTTGTCATGGAAGATTTTAGAGCAGATTCTCTGAGTTAGAATTTCAATGTGACTCCTATTGCTTTAGTGAGCATGGTTTTTTATTTTTGATATTTGAATTAAAAAAATGGTTATTAAGGTGAATGCTTGAGAGAACAAGGGAGCAGATAAAGAAGGGGTTTGTTCAGAGTTCCCCTGAACACAAGGATCCCAACATATAGTAAGTATTGGTGATGTCAGGGTGCTGGATCTGGGAAGACCCGGGAAGGAGCTAGTCTGCTTCGTTTAAAAACCATTGCAAAACTGCAGACCATCCATGAAGACCCAAGCCAGCCCTGCTCCTCATCACTGGCTGAGGAATCCCTCAAGGTCACCTAGGCCTGATGACCTTGCCCTTCGTCCTTGCCATGTGTATCTTTACTTGCTATTCCCCTAAATCTTGAGCCGAGTGGACAGGAGCAGCTCATTTCAACAGCATTAAGAGTCATGTGACTGGGCAGGGAAGTGAGGGTGTGGCACCACTGACAAATACCCTCTTTACTAGAACGGATCTGGGAAGAGATTTCTCCCACTGCCTGAGTCTCCTGACTCAGGAGTAGCAAGTGGCCCTTTAGCTATTGGCAGGGCAGTACTCATGAACTGGCAGGGTAGGCCAACCAATTTGGGAAAGATAGAGTCATGCAGTCCCTCTTTTTTTATTATTTACATTTAACTCTACTTTATCTCATTCTAAAACTATGCAATAAATATAGTAGCAGGTACCATTTTTGAACAGCCAGTATGGTAGGCCCTTTCTGTACACATTACTACTCCTCGTTGTAATCTTGAAGAGTTGTTTTTATTATTCCTGGTTTGCAGTTGAAGAAACCAGCTGAGCCTTAAAGTTGTGAAAACTTACCCAAAGTCTCATTCTAGGAAGTGGCAGAGCAGAGATTTGAACCCAGGTGGTCTGGCTCCTACCCAAGGTCCTCTGTACTTTTCCAGTGGTCCTCTCTTTTGGGGAGCTTTCAAATAACCCCAGTGCTGAGGCCCCACCCTAGACCAATAAAACAGATTCCATGGGAGGTGGGACCAGGCAGTGACAGGTTTTGCAGTCTCTCTAGGTGCTTCCAGTAGGCTCGCTGGGTTAAGAGCCATTGTGTTGTGCCTTGCTACCTTCCTTCAATGCCATTCCCAGTTTCTCAGAGTCATCCTCGTCTTCTCTTTCTCCTTTTTACTGTACTTCCAACCCCTTAGCATATCCTGTTGGCCTTACCTTCAGCATGTGCTGAGAACTGCATGCTGCCTGCAGCCTCCACTGCTACCATCTTGTATGCTTCCCTGGCTGGACCATTCAGTTGCCTCCTTTCTGATCTTCCAGTTTCTATCTTTGCCCTCCTAAGGCCATTGTCAACAGAGCAGTCAGAATGATTCTTGTAATATATGTCAGACCATGTCATTCCTTGCTCAGAACCCTCTGATGACTCCCTTCTCCTCAGAATAAAACCCAAAGTCATTTCCAGAGTCTACAACATCTTTTCTGATCTGGCTCCCCTGCTCTCTGACCTCAAGTCCTACCAATTCTCCTCCTTACTTACTTCCCTGCAGCCAAACTGGCTTCTTAGCTAGTGCTGAAATAAGCTAATAGTCTTCTGCCTCAGGGCCTTTGCACTTGCTCTTTCCTCTGCCTAGCTCAGTCTTCCCCTTCCTTGAAGCTCACTGATTCAGTTCCTTTGTGCCTTTGCTCAAATGTCCCTTTATCCAAGAGGCCTTCCCAGACTACCCATCAAAAATAGCATCCCCTCCCCTTCCTCATGGCACCTGATACTACCTAATGCATTTGTTTTATATTTTTTTGTCTGTCTTTCCTTGCTTGAATGTCAGCTCCATGAGAACAAGGACTTAGTTTTGTTTATTGTCCCATCCCTAGCACCTGAAAGGGGTTATTTGTAGAATGAATGAAAAAAAATAGAATGTAACATTTTCTTTTTTATTAAGCTTTTTTGGGGGGAGGTAATTAAGTTTATTTGTTTGTTTGTTTATTATTTTTAATGGAGGTACTGGGGATTGAACGCAGGACCTTGTGCATGCTAAGCACACATTCTACCACTGAGCTATACCCTCCCCCGCTTAGAATGCAACATTTTCTAATGCAAGAAATAAGAATAGGAAATTAGACTAAGAAAAATAAAATGAAGCTGTGGGTAAAGCCAATGTCCAGAATATGTTCCGTGTATCTTACGTGTTTTGTTCGAGGGTTGAATGCAAACTTGACTTTTGGCCTTATAAGCAACCAAGGTAAAAAGGAAAACAGCATTAAACAGCCATAAGAAACCCAGAAGCCGACTACACAGGTGAAATCCAGACATTCTTAATACTAAGATCTAAGACAAATGACCAGTGTGGTCCTCAGCAGAGGACACAGTGTGAGAAGGTGGGTAATTGCCCTACAATAAATACGAGGAACTTCACAAATTCTCTGAGTGAGAATTTCAGTCTGACTCTTATTGCTTGATTGAGGGAAATACTCTACTTGCTGTTGACAATATTGAAATATTTACATTAAATTTTTAGCTAGCTGCCAGATAGAATTTCAAGGTTCCTGAGATAGCCAGGCCTCTATCCAATTAATCTGAGCATCAGGACAGTGCCCCACATTACTGCCAGAGGGTTTTGGATCCTCCCCAGTGTGAAAAACTGCCCTGGTTTTCCTGAACAGAAGGTGTTAGGAACTGAGATGCGGGACTTTCGGTGCTAAAACCAGGATGTGCAGGCAAACTGGGACAAGTTGGTCACCCTGCGTATTTGTCTGCAGTGTGTTGTCTGTGTTGTTCTCTTGTGAGAAATTCACAGAATCAAAGGATGGGTCACTTTGATCTCTGCGATGGGAGGTTTGTGATGTAGGTATGTAGAGTTCTTATTTTTTTCGTTTTTGTTTTTTCTTTTCCTAACCTAGAAATAAATAGAAAGAACAGAATTTGAAGTGTGGGATAACATTCCAGAGCCCAAGATCAAGTGCTTAAGGAAGTGGGTAAGCAGAAGGGATTCTCAGGCAGGCTGAGATGCAAAGGCCTAGAGGGCTGCTCCAGTTAAGAAAGACATGCAGCGTGTGAGGCCTGGAGAGCAGGGGGAGAAACAAGGCTTTCGGAAAGCCAAGGAGGAGAAAACACAGGCCCCAGAACAAAGGGGCCACCACTTGATTGTGTGTGGCTGGCTGGGAGGTGGTGAGGAAGGAAGCAGATCTCCATTTGAGGACCTCCAGTCTGTGCAGACATTGTCTTCCTTCCAGCTGTGAACACGGACCAGCTTAGAGAAACCTGTCTCTTTTTTTTTCCTAATTGAAATGCAATTACATATAACACTATGTAAGTTTAAGGTGTACAACTTGCTGATCTGATGCTTTTATATATTGCAATATGATTAACTTTAGCTAACACCTCCATTGCTTCATATAATTATTACTTCTTTCTTTGTGCTAAAGATGATTAAGATCTAGTCTCTTAGCAACCTTGGGGTTTATAATACAGTCTTGTTGATGATAATCTCTGTGCTGTGCATTAGGTCTCCAGGACTTGTTTATCCATTAGTAGAAAGCTTGTGCCCTTAAACACCATATCCCCAGTCCCCCCATCCCTCAGCCCTGGGAATCACCATTCTACTCCCTGTTTCTCTGAGTTTGGCTTTTTTAGATTCCACATACATGTGATATCATGCATTATTTGTCTTTCTCTGTCTGGCTTATCTCATTAGCATAATGCCCTCAAGATCCATCCATGTTGTAAATGGCAGTATTTCCTTCTTTCTCATGGCTGAATGTTATTCCTTTGTGTGTGCATACCCCATTTTCTTTATTCATCCATCAATGGACACTTAGGTTGCTTCCACGTCTTGGCGATTGTAAATAATGCTCCAGTCAACACGAGAGTGCAGATATCTCTTCAGTGTCCTTTGGACGTATACCGAGAAGAGGAATTGCTGAATCATATGGTCGTTCTATCTTTAGTTTTCTGAGGAACCTCCATACTGTTTTCCATAGCGGCTGCACCAATTTACATTCCCACCAGCAGTGCCCAAGGCTTCCCTTTTCTTCACATCCTCACCCAAACTTGTTATTGCTTGTCTTCTTAAGGATGGGCACCCTAACAGGTGTGAAGTGATATCGCATTGTGGTTTTGATTTGCATGTCCCTGATGATAAGTGATCACCTAATTGAGCACTTTTTCTTGTGTCTGTTGGCCGTCTTCGGAAAAATGTCTATTCAGTTAGCAGAGGCCTATCTTATTCTATTTTACATCCCTCCAGAAATGGCTGTGTCTACCACATTAGAGCTTCAAAAAAAGGACAGGCTTAGGGTGTCACCATTGGGTTCCCTGACCACTGGACATTATGTTTAAGAAAACATTTTCCAATTTGACGGGTTAAGAATAGATATTTTACTTTGCATTTCTTTGATTAATAGTAGGATTGGTTTTCTTAATCTACTTATTCTTATTCTTTTGTGGATCCCCCTTTTATATTTCCCCTTTTTTTATAAATAGACTTTTTTCTTAATTAACTATGAATTATGAGTATTAATTCTTTGCCATTTTATTGCAAGTTTGTTTGCAATTTGTCGTTTAGCTTCTAATTACATTCAGATTTTTTTGTTCTATACTTTATTTTAAAGTCAAATTGATTATATTTTCATTTATTCTTGGAAAGTTCTTTTTCGTTTCTTATATTAGTTAAATTTTACTTACATAGTACTTTGATTATTTCATGATTTTACTTTTTTGAGGGCTCTGAATAATCTTTTCTTATAATTTTGAAAAAGGTAAGTACAGAAAAGTGCAGAGACTAATTCAACAATTCTTACATAATCTGCTACCGAAATTTAACTGATGTTATCATATTGTCACATTTTCTTCAGACTTTTCAAGAGTAAGAAATAAAATATCACAGAAATCCCCTTTGTACTCTCTCTTGGCCCCAATCTTTCTTTTTCCTCCTTAAAATCCCATCATGAATGTTGTGGATGCCCTTCGGGTTTATGTTTTATGCTTTTATTATATTTTACATCCTGAAAACAATATATAGTATTATTTTGTGCATTTTAAAAAATGAAGAAATCCTAACATATGGTATATAGTCTGCAACTTTTCTTTCTTTTTTTTTAAATTCAAAATTGTGTTTTTGAGATTAGCCCATTTGGATACTTAGATCTAGTTTATTTGGTTGCTGTGTAATAATAGTTCAACAGATGACTACATCCCATTTTAAAATCTGTTCCCCTATTGGAATACCTGGGTCTGTCTGATCCCCTTACCTTCAATCTCGTGCCTTCCAGCCAACCCTAAACACAGAGTAATCTCTCTGAAATGTCGTCCCAGGTGGAGTTTCCTGGGTGTAGTCTCTGAGACAGGGACTACTAGCAGGAAGGAAATTTATTAACTTAGTGAGAATGCCCTTGGGATCAACACTGGTGGACGAGAGGAAGCAGGATGGACAGGGGAAAAACCAGGCTGTGATTCAGTCTCAAGAAGCCCCAGCCAGCCCCACAGAAGCCTCTGAAGCTAGGAGAACCCTGGGGGCGAGCTTCATACCTCTACATCTAACAGTCGTCAGATGTGAGAAGACCTGAGAAGGGAGTAAGCAGCTGGACAAAGCAGCTTCATCCGCCAAGCCTCTTTCAGAAGAGGCCTGAGCACTGGGAACATGTCCAGCAGCTGGGGGACTCAGTCCTTCCATCCTGAAGGGGGATCTGGGCTGCCTGTCTCATGGTCCTCTGCTTGTCTTGTTATTGTTATATGTTAGTTGTTTTTTCTTTAATTTTACTGCCCAGAAAGTCAAGCACTTTCTACAGTTTCCAAGGGGAACTGTGCCAGCGATGACCCTCTCCTCTGGCCCCTACTGATTGACCCAGGAGTGTTTGTAAGTCGGCTAGCAGTGCTTTTTCACACGTTCCACACAATCCAGCCCTATCTCTGCTGTAGATTGCAAAAAAAAAAAAAAAAAAAAAAGAGGAAATCATTGGCATGTAAATTAATTGACTCATTCACTTGTTCATTCATAAATATTTATTGAACGCTTACCGTGTGCCCAGGCAGGGTTCCAAGGGTTGGAGACACAGTACACAGAACTTAAATTCTACAGGGAAAGGCAGACAGCAAACTAACACACAAATATGTAGTACACTGCTAGATAAGAATGCATTAAGTGGGGAGAAATCAAATCAGGTTGAAGAGATAGAGCATGGGGGTCATAAGGGAATGATATTTGAATTGGGGACCTTGGAAGGCTTTTGTGATAAAGTGACATTGGAGCAGAGGCCAGAAGGAAATGAAGGCATAATGAATATGAGTATCCGGGATAAGAGTGTTGTAGGCCGAGGGCACAGCGTGGGCAAAGGTCCTGAACGCTTGGCTTGTTCCAGGAACATCAGAACAGTCAGTGTGGCTGGGGTGGAGGGAGACGGGGAGGCAGAGCAGGGGATTAGATCAGAGAGGTAGCCAGGGTCAAATCAGGTGAGGCCCCGTAGACTCTCATAAGGAGTGTTGTCTTTTACCCTGAGCAGGATGCGAGCCATTGCTGAGTTTGAGGAGGCAAGGGAGATGCTCTGACTTGGGTTTTAGAAGGAGTAGCTGTGTGTAGAGGGGAAAGAAGGGGCACAAGGCTGGAAGCAGGGATGGCAGTCCAGGCAGACAGGGGATCCATCTGGGACAACGAATGCATCACCTATAGAGCCCTAGGGCTGGACAGCTGCCGCCAGGGAGGAGTCTCAGTGGTGGGAGGTCCTCGGACTGAGCCCTGTGGCTCTCCAGCATATAAAGGCGTGATTACCTGCATGGAATGCTGCTAAGAGCTCACCTTTCCTAAAGTGCTACTGCTCATGTGGTATTCCGCAGATTAAAGCATTTTTTGGGGGGGGAGTCATCTCCATTAAAATTTGGGGGAGTAGGAAAATTAAGCACATGAACCCAAATCTTGGTCTTGATTGGGATTGTTAAATAAGATAGAAACGAATTATTTATTTTGAAGAAGGAGCTCAATGTATTGGGCTTTTCTTCTTGTCAGACCCTTCCAAAGATTCTTCCACAGGTCAGTTTCAAGGCTGCTCCCTCCCGCAGCAATGCCGGAGACCTCATGTTTACCAACTCCGCCGTTCCTTCATCCTTCTGGCTACTTGCTCTTGGTGTGGCTGTTTCCTTCTGCTCCGAACTACCTCTTCTCAATAACTTTGTTGTCCTGGTCTTCACATCTCTCATGGCTGGAGGCAGTTTCCTGCACTCTGTGGACTCTCATTTTCTGTGAAATATAAAAAAAAAATCTATTCCTAAACATAATTTTTTACTTTATTAAAAATACTGTCTAGTCCCGTTTTTGGCAGAGGACACACTGGGCTGTATTTATTGGCAATATTATTATCTACTTAAGCAAAGAGGAAAGAAATCGGAGCTATTTAATGAGGTCCAAAGCCAAGGCAGTCCCTGGAGTTCCCTTTGGTCTCTGCCTTTTCAAATTGCCATCGAAACTATCATTGTGTGTCAAGAGAAACAGAACACAGGGCTCCCTTTGAAAAAGGGAATCGCTGTCTTTCTCTTGAGGATTTTGACGGGCCTCCCTCACGCAGGAGTCAGGGGCTGATGTAAGTTCAGCCCCTGCAGTATTTGGAAGAGTTTGTGTCTTGTTTGGAAGCCATAACTCGCCTAACTCATCATACGTCTGGGGCCGAGAGTCACGTTTCTCCAAATCACCACTCCTACAAGATTTCTTCTTTGTAAAGAAGTGTTCCCATAAGGTTCAATTTATTCTGTCTGGTCAAACTCCGCAGTTCCCCAGCAGGTTAAGAAAGGGGGAGAACAGAGCATCAGGACATGGGGAAATTATAACATTAGAATTTGGGAAAGTGCCTGAAAGCCTCTGTATACACACAAGTCACTTCATATTTTTGTAACGCTCTCATAGCCTCACATTAGTTCACTTGAGCTGCCAAAAACCCCAAGCAGATTAGGAAGTAGTGGTGTCGATTTAAGACCAAAACTTTCTGCATTCACTTTTGCCTTCTCGGAGAGTGAGGGGCAGGTTTCATGACAAGTGATGATTTCTTGTTAAAGAGACACCTTGATGAGATGAGGTTGAGAGAGAAAAAGCCCCCTGAGCACAGCCTGGGTGGCAGGGATGAGTTGAAGGAAGCACCGAATGACTCTACCTGATCCTATGGGAGAGATTTGGGTTTCCTAAGGTAGCCCCGGAAAGAGAGAGAAAAGCAGGGAGACTTATGAATGCCTGTAGGAGTCCTTTGTCTTGTTTGCTGCTTGAAAGTCCTTGGCACATAGCAGATAGATGCTCAATGAAATGTTTGCTGACTTAATAGAGAGAAGGGAGAATGTGAGGAACTACTGAGGAGAGCCCTGATTGATTTCTCATTATTTAGGGTCTGGGAGCTCAAGCCATTCAATCTGAACATCAGAGGAATAAAAAATGCAGAAAAATTGGGAAAGATTGGAACTTGAAACCTTTGGCTTATATCCATTTTACAGATATGAAAGCCGAGCTCAGAGAAGTTAAGTGATCTGCCTAACGTTATTATGAAATTTGAATAAGAGCGTTCGGGCTTGACCCAGATCATTCTGCTCTGAATTTTGTCTTGATTATTTGTTACATGGGTGGTCACTTTTTGTCTGTCCCTTCCTAGGCTCTAACCACTTCCTTTGGGGCCACAGTCTCACTTCATTGAGGTCTAAAAGGAATGGAATCATGTGGTCGTTTCCAAAGTAACTGTTTCCTGGACTATTGTGAAGACCCTTGCTCTCCAAGGAGGAGCTGAACTTATCACCAAAGTGTGGAGTCTTGAAGGAAAAAGCCGTGGATTGGGAAGCAGGAGACCTGGCTTCTTGCCTCAGCTCTGCCCCATCTCACGGTTTGACCCTGGGCAAGTTACTTCCCCTGTAGATCTGTGATATTGCGATCTACACTAAGAAAGATGTATTTGGTCTTCATCCATGGTCTCCTGACTCACAGCTCCTGAGTGATGAGGGTGATGGGGGATCTTTTGTCATAATATTTGGGCTCTTGTCCTTAGTTCTTGAAATCACTTCAAAGCCATGCGTTGAAATGGGTGTCTTGTTATTCATAACAAGCCCCTTTCCATTGCAACTGGGTTTGTGTTAATGAAGTGACTTTTGGAAAGCACCTCAGGGTGGAGGCTGGTTGCCAGGGAAACCAACCTTGAATAGAGGGTTGGAACTTTCAGCCCCACTCCTTGATTTCCGGGGAGGGGAGAGTGCTGGTGGTTAAATCGATCACCAATGGTCAGTGAATTAATCAATCATGCCTATGTCTTGAAGCCTCTATAGAAACCCAAAAGGACAGGGTTTCGAGAGCTTCCACGTCCGGTGAACCAGAACAGTTCCATGTGCTGCTGAGCGGAGCCCCAAACTCCACGAGGACAGAAGCTCCCGCCTTCGGGACTTCATCCTATGTATCTCTTCATCTGGCTGTTGGTTTGTGTCCTTTAAGATCCTTTGTAATAAACCAGTAATCTAGTGAGTAAATTGGTTTCCTGAGTTCTGTAAGCTGCTCTAGCAAGTTGAACCCAAAGAGGGGATCATGGGAACCTCTGATCTGTAGCCAGTATTTCAGAAACACACCTAACAGCTTGGATTTGTGATTGGCATCTGAAGTGGAAGGCACCTGTGGGACTGAGCCCTCAGCCTGTGGAATCTAATACTATATTCTGGTAATAGAGATGCCCAGAGTGTCCGGATTGAGTTGAATGGTAGGACATCCAGCTGGCGTTGGAGAATTGCTTGATGGGGTGGAGAAAACCCCCCAGCACATTGGAAACTGGCTGCAGCACTCAAGATCTTAGTGTCCCCCTGGAGAAAGTGAAGTGTCAGACGAGTTAATATCTAATACTCTGTGATAAATCTCTCTTCATTTCTTCTAAGATGGGTAACTCTTAGGGTGAGCAGCCATCCCAGTTTGCCTGGGATTGAGAGGCGTTACCAGTATGAAGAGCTTGCATTTTAAAACTGGGACAGTTCTGGGCAACTGGAATGAGTTGTCCACTCTGGTGAACCCAGTTCTCTCAAGGTCACATGGAGGAGTGTGGGAGCCAGTTTCCGAGATCCCCGGTGATCCTCTCCTGCTATTAACACCGTTGTAGTCTCCCCTCCCACATTGTACCTGTGTTAGTTGGTGTGACCAGCAGCACACAGCAGAAGTGATGGTATGTCACGTCCAAGTTTAGATATAAAAAACATGTCTTCCATCTTGGTCTCTCTTCTCTTAGTGTCTGTCTGTCTGTCTGTCTGTCTCTCTCTCTCTCTCTCTCTCTCTCTCTCTCTCAGAGAAGCTCATTCTGGGAGAAGGAGCTGCCATTTTGAGAGCAGCCCTATGCAGAGGCCCATGTGGTGAGGAACTGAAGTCTCTGGCTGACAGCCAGAAAGGAACTGAGGCTTGCCAACAATCACATGGATGAGTTTGGAAGCAGATCCTTCAGCCTCTGGAGAGTCCTGAGATGACTTTAACTCCAGTTGACAGCTTGACTGCAACCTCCCCAGAAACTGTTAAGCCAGAACCTCTAGCTAAGCCACTCCCAGGCTCCTAACCCACAGAAAACTGTAAGATAGTAAGTGTTTGTTATTTCACGCTGCTAAGTTTTGGGGTAGTTCATTAGACAGCAAGAGATAACTCATAGACAGCTAATTCTGACGGAACTCTCAGAAAAAACAGAACCCTATCACCCTTCTATGGAAGGGGTGGGGACTTATCCCCCTGGCCACAGTGATTGGTTCAGCACTGGGCCATGTGATCTAGGGCTGGTCCAATCAGAACAAACCTAGAGATATTGGTACGAAATTCTCATTTACGCTGAGCGTTTGTTTATCTTAAGTTTTTGAGCCATAAAAGCAGACTGGAACTGCCAGGGGTGGGGTGAGATGCAGAGAGAGAGGAAAGAGGGGACAGTAGAGGACAACATGAGGAGACTAAGAAAGCAAAACTGAGTGTAGATCCTGGTCTTGTTGGGTGAGTATGAGACCAAACTCCACCTGAAGCTGACCCTCGGTTGGTTTAGCTACATGAACTGAGAAACTCTCCCTACCATTTTCTCCTTTTTTCAACAAGTTAATTTTGATTTTCTGCCTCTTATATTCTAAAGATTCTGCTGTCCAAAACCATAAATGAATTTTAAAACTGAACTTATTTTTTACTTCAGTTCCATTTGCTTCTCTTCATCTCTGTCTAGTCATTGTTTGTAATCTCTTCTTCATTCATCATATTTTAGCACTCACTTTTATTTTTGTATATACTAATTTTATATTTTGTATAACTTCATTATATATGATCTTTGTGGTTCTGATTCTGCTATTTGTTATTTCTACTGTCTCTTACTCATGATGGCATATTTTCCAGTGTCTTTTATGATTTACGAGTGGGAAAAATCTTGGAGCCTTATCTGTGGAAACATTTTGAAGCCTGGTTCTAACGTAAATTAATCCAGAGAGAATCTGAATTTTCTTTTGCCAGATGCATAGGAACACTACCAACCTAGAACTACTTGAAGCTTTGGGTTTAGGGTTTAGGAAACCTTTAAGCTATGTAGGGGGTATAATTCTGACCTCAGAGCTGCCTGTTGAAGAGAAACTTGTGGTTAGGAGTTTTCAGTGGAACTGTGTTCTTCTTAACCTTTCTGTCAGCTTCAGGCTGGGATATCCAATTGTCTCACTTACCAGTCATGAAGAGATGGCTCAGAATATGCCTGAATCACTTATCATCAGTCCCCAGAAATAAGATAGGAGTTGGATCAGCATCTTCAGATTCTCCATCCTCCACTGGGGTGAGTACTGTACAGGGTCTGTTCTGAGACTGGAGATATGTGACTTGTTTATCATTTCCATATGACAGGAACCCCTTTGCCTGTTGCTTACTGCTTGTGGACCGCTTAGAGGAGCTGGAAAGCCTTACTACTCCCTTTGTGTTTGCTCAGTCTTCTTTGGATACATCCCCACCCTTTGGGCTGACACGGGAGCCCTCTAGAATGGGGGATGAGGCTCCGTCACACCTATACAGGTGGTGGTGATGAGGAAGGGGAAGTCTCCCTCCCAAAGACAGAAAGATTCAAAACCAGCTCAGCCCCCCCCCCCCCCCCCCCCGCATATCAAGACTGTGGTGGAATTCCCCCTTCCTCCTTGTAAGAAGTTACATCAAGGGCGTGAGGCTGAAGTGAGAGGAGGGGAGGTCAGATGATTGATACTACTTTTGAGACATCTTTTTCCGTTTGAATTGTTATACACATATTAATTCTGACTTAAATGATAGCTATAAATAAAATGAAGCAAACAGGTTTCCACATTATCGTTTAGAAAACTCAATGTTTTCCAAGGGAGTAAGATATCAATAAAGTCAACTGGCCATGGGTTGGCCAATGAGTTACCTCAAGGGGACTATTGGCAGGAAATACAGATGCACACCAGCCCTGGCTTATCGTTCATTTGTCTCCCTAGTTGTCTCTTGGTCTCAGGGACTGTTTGTGAGTAATATGTGTTACTTTCATGCCTGGTTAGTGACTCAGCCAGATCTCAGGGACGTGTCCTACCAAGAGAAAGGAACCAACGTGTTCCTCAAAAAGTACATTCACCGGAGCAGTGGATTAGAAGCAAAAGGGGTGTAAGTGAGCTGTGATTAGGAAGTTGCTCAGACACGCGGCCCAGAAATTGTAAGGTATAAAAAGCAGGGATGCTCATCTGTGCAGCTGCGTGATTTGCCTCTGGCTGGGTTCTTGCTGGGAGACGAGTAGGGGTGGCGGATGCTTGGACGGGTACTGATTTGGAGCAGAAGTTCCTGACAAGCGAGCTGCTTGTGTGACTGAGGATGGGGCCCCAGGTGGCCAAGGAAAAGAAGTGACACCAGTGGAAGCTTTGTGGGCCTCAAGGTCTCCATGTAAGAGCTGGCGTAGAAAGAGCGACAGAGCCGAAGAGGAGGGAGACAGTGGTTTGGATTCAATCTGAGAGAAAAGTCAGCGGGGAAGGGAAGGAAGTGAAGGGCAGGGTGCTGATGGTGGGCGCTGGGGAAGGGGGGCTCTTCTCTGAGGTAGGAGGGAGGGAGGGGGAGACCGGCATCAAGAGCGAGAAATTCTGAGGTGGGAGGGAGCTCACAGTGGTTGGGCGTGGAGGGCGAGGCCTGAGGAGAGGGGAGAAGGTGGGAATGCTGCCGAATGGAGCCCCATGGAGAAGGTACTTGGATGACAGGCTGGCCAAGCAGCACTGTGGGCTCACCCAGCCAGCACTGGCCAGTGTTCACATCGGCAGAGCATCCAGACAACACTGCGGGTTTCAGTGGCTTGTCCCACAGCTGTAGGTGCCCTGAGAGAGGCGCTGAAAGCAAACATGGTTAGAAGATGAGAGAGTCTGGCCAAGATGGTAACAGAGTCCCTTTGCAGGAGCTTTTGGTGTGTCTTGTGACCGGGCCACTTTCCTTCCATGCACCACCATGTCCGGCCTCCCTCTGGGGACTGTTCTTGTACTGACAGAGATGAGCACGGAGGCGCCTCCCAAGACTCTTAAGACCAAGTGACCAAGGAAGAGGAATGGCCCAGCTGGGCAGTTCTTGTTCTCCAGACCTTTTGGCCGGTGGTCAAACTGTCACAAATAAAAATATCGCGGACTCCATCTGGCTTCTTTTAATGGATATTTTTTTTTTTAAAGGAGAGGAGCAGATGCTTCTCACAGCAAGAAAGAATGCTTAAGGTGATTTGCAAGTGGAAAGAGATTTGCATTTGGCACTTAAAGGGCACTCTTATGGAAACAGCCGCACACATATGTTACACCAATCTTTGTTTGAAGCTGATGTGGAGTCTGAGAAGGGCTTCCTGCGTCATCAGACTTCCCAGGTGTCCTCTGAGTGTCCCCAGGTCCTTCGGCTTTGCAGGGTTACTCTTTCACGTGATAGCTGTCGTAGTTTGGGTTCCACCAGATATCAATCCTGAGACAAGGCTGTTGATGCAAGTATTTTATTTGGGAGGTGAAGAGAGGAGTGTGGGGAGGTGAGACAGTGAAGGGAAGGAAGCCAACTAAAGGTGCTTTCTCAAGCAAGCTGTCACCAAGAATGACCAGGACTGAACCCAGCAGGGGACTCTCTGGAACCCTACATAGAAACACACCTCAGAGTTTTCCCCTCTCCTAGGCGCAAGGGAGATGGGTATTTACCCACTGGCTCTCCTCTCTTCACTCATTGGTTGAGGGTTGTCTGAGATGCAGGAGGTTGGGCATTAATTCCCCTTGCTCTTCCATACTGCTGCCATGTTGGTCTTGAAAGCTGCAGTGACGAGAGAAAGCCCTTGGGCAAAAAATGCAGGGCTGGCCTTTGGAAGTCAGCAGGTGGTGTCCGCGGAAGTGGTTAGGGCCAAGCCTCGCCAACCTCTGCTGGGATGCAGAGAAGACGGCTGGAAGGTGGCTTTTAGAAGGTGGCTCTACCCCACACAGTGTGGGGAGTCCAGGAGCCTCTCCAAAGTCTGGAGTGTCCTGGGTGGGAGGGATTTGTGTCCTGTCCACCTCTTCTCACACCTGACCCGCTCTCAGCACTCTGTTTGCCAGTTTTCCTGCAACGGGTGTCGTAAATGCTGTTGTCTTCGATTAGCTTTATCAGACTTACGGTCCAGCTCCTTCCCCTGCATTCCTCCAGCCACGGACAACACCTGTGTCTCTAGGAGACGTTTACGGAAGATGTGAGGGTAGCAGATGGGGACTAGAGGCCTGTGTAGAAGAGGCGATACCTGCCCCACCCCCACCCCCACCCTGGGCCTCCTCAGGACCGTCTACTTTTCTACACTCTGGATCCCTACCTTGCAGCTGGGGTGCATTTTCTGTGGGGACATTTATCTCTCCTCTTCTCCAAGACTTAGGGCCCCCACAGCCCTTTAATTTGAGGGAAACCCCCAAATTCCTGTTAGTATTTTATGCAGCTCATTTTCTCTCTGCCTCACCTTTCCGAGCTGAAGAAGACTCATCAAAGTGTTTTTATAAACAAAAAAGGATCGCCTCCTTACAAAACACACAAAAATGCCTGAAATCTCAGCCAGCTTTTATTTTATTTTTTTAATTTTTTTTGAAGAACAGTCAGTTTACAATGTTGTGTCAATTTCTGGTGTACAGCATAATGTTTCAGTCATCCATATACACACATATATTCCTTTTCATCTTCTTTTCTATTGCAGGTCACTGCAAGATACTGACTATAGTTCCCTGGGCCATACAATACAAACGTGTTGTTTATCCGGTCTTGTGAGGGTTCTCCTTGTGTTTCTGATGTGAGGGATACTCCGCCACAGTTCAGTGTATTCTGTGCTAATTGTTCTGCATGTAGATGTGGTTTTTGGTCTATTTGTGGGAGTGTGTGAGCCATGTGTCCTTCTACTCCACATCTTGGCAATCTTCTCAGCCAGCGTTTAAAGCAGATTTTTTTCTTCCCGGCTACAAGTGGCGTGCTGATGGGTGACGGGTGCACTTTGTCAGTGATATCATTGTTATCCTTGCTCAGCCACACCACGAGAGACAGCGTCCTCCACTTTCTGCTGTTTTCCGTTCCCATTTATCCCTTTTACTTTGAAGGTCAGGTGGGGCTCATCACTGTTGACCATGGGCGCGACCGAAGAGAGTGCTGACGCGCTGTTTCTGTTTGCACAGTGCATGACTTTTGTGCTTATTCATTTAACACTTTCTGAGCTTCTACTCAACGCCAGGGGCGTGGATAGGTGCTGGGATACAAATGTGAAAAAGATACCATCGCCATCCTTCAGAGCCTACAGGGCCAAGAAAGGAGAGACGCCCGCAATACAGTAATGGCCACTAACGCAGAGGTGGGGAGACGCAGTCCTGAGACGTGGGTCTGCTTCTTGCTAATCTGGAGACCCTGGAGAAGTCATGTGCCTTCTTTGAGAGTGGGGAAAGCCTTTGCCACAGAGGCTAAGGTTTGCACCTGACAGCTGATGGGGAAGGACCTGGAGCCCAGGTGCACCAGTGACCATCACCGTCCCTTTCCCTGGACCGTGTGGCCTCTCACGGCTTAGATGGTCAAGAGAACTCCCAAAGGAGAAAAAGATCATTGCAAATCTGAACTCTCCTTTATGTCTGGAAGACTTATGGATGATAAAAGTTAAAAGCACCCATTTTTCTTTTTAAGCATTATTTTTCATGACTATCACTTTGATGAATAAACCAGAGGTTTGTAGAGAAACACTTTTCCCACTAACTGGGGAATTCATTAGACCAAAGACAACCATGACGGTTTTGGGCCAGCACATGGAGGGGATATGGAAGAGAACAGAGAAACCCATTTGAAGGATGATTCTTGTCCCACAGCAGATTGCCTAATCTATTTTTGCTAATTCTTCAAGTTTATGGATAATTCATCGAACAGTCTGAACTTGCGGCAGAGTCAGTTTTTGTAAAGCCTCTACTCTTTTGCCTTCAGTTGCTCTGTGACAGAGTCCCTGAGGCAGATCTGAAGCCTCGGTATAGAACTTCATGATCATATTGAATTTAATGCCCACTTCCTTCCTTGCCCAGCCGGGCTTCAGCCTGAGGGACCTGCAGTGGATGGGACTGATCTTCCCTTTTACACCCCCTCCTCTCCTTCTTCTGGGTCACTTTGTCCTCCAGTGCGTTGGGGATTGGTGCTACCATGGTCCTCTCTCGATGGTTGCTGCTTCTCCATCATGGCTGCCTGGCTAGCAGGTGCTCAGATGGTGGCTCCTCTGTGGGGCCCGTGCGTGAGTCTTATGAAAGGCCCTTTTGGAAGGAGCCTCCGACCTCTGCAGTTCCCTGATATGGGAGATTCATTCTGGCCTGGCCCGACGTCTTCTTACTCCCCCGACCTCCCACCTTGATGGTCTATTCCAGAGCTTCCTGCTGGTGAGGTTCTTTACCTGCTGGCCATCCCTTGTGAATGACATACCAGCAAGAAGGCAGTCTTGACTGCTTTTGTTGTGTCTGCCCCTCTATGGGAAATTCATGTATCCTTTTTTTTTTTTTACCTTTTAAAAATTGAGTTATAGTCATTTTATAATGTTGTGTCAAATTCCAGTGTAGAGCACAATTTTTCAGTTATACACGAACATACATACATTCATTGTCACTTTTTTTTTTTGCTGTGAGCCACCACAAGATCCTGTATGTATTTCCCTGTGCTACACAGTACAATCTTGTTTATCTATTCTACATTTTGAAATCCCAGTCTGTCCCTTCCCACCCCCCATCCCCCTGGCAACCACAAGTTTGTATTCTATGTCTATGAATCTGTTTCTGTTTTGTATTTATGTTTTTTTTTTTCAGATTCCACATATGAGCGATCTCATATGGTGTTTTTCTTTCTCTTTCTGGCTTACTTCACTTAGAATGACATTCTCCAGGAACATCCATGTTGCTGCAAATGGCGTTATGTTGTCGGGTTTTATGGCTGTATAGTATTCCATTGTATAAATATACCACATCTTCTTTATCCAGTCATTTGTTGATGGACATTTAGGCTGTTTCCATGTCTTGGCTATTGTAAATAGTGCAGCTATGAACATTGGGGTGCAGGTGTCTTTTTAAAGTAGGGTTCCTTCTGGATATATGCCCAGGAGCGGGATTCCTGGGTCATATGGTAAGTCTAGGGAAATCCATGTATCATTGACCCTCCAGATTGTGGGAGTTCAAACTGCCCCTTGCCCCCCAAGTTCCACCTGCCATTTCTCTCCATGTCTTTCCTTCCTTTTCCAATAGGCATGGAAGCGTGTCACCACTACTCTGAGTAAGCAACCATTCAGCCCGGGGTAGGATGTTAATTTCCCATTCTTTCAAGCCCCCCAGTCACTATAAGTGACTCTTGCACCCTGGTCCCCTGGTGACTGTCTGCTTAACAGAGTGTGAGGGAGGTGGGGTGATGGTTGGAACTCATCTTCCTCTTAACCATCTCTGCAGGGAGGAATGCCAATTATTTGAAATGAAAAAAAGGTTTTCCTTAGCATAATTTCTCAGTTGCAAGAACACTCTACTACAATTAAAGTAATTAAAAATTCTTACTATAGCAAACCAGTGTACGAATTAATTCAGGGTAACTCACAGACGAAGCAAATGAAGCTTCAGCCTCAGGTGCTCGTCCTCACACAGACCCCATCCCAAGGTCCTGGGAGGAGTCCTGGACATGAGCTCACGTGGTCTTATGTGTTTACGCAATTTGAACACATGAGATATTTTTAACCACATTTGGTTAAGACTGCTGTCTCGTCGCACTCTGACTTCCTCCCTAGTCATTTCCTGCGTGTCGTTTGGCACTGGGGTGGCTGCAGGTCTGTTTGGGATCTGGAATCGATGTAGAGATAACACCTAGTTTGGGTTTGGTGGGTTGCATTTTTATGATTCACCCTTCCAAGTAGAGTTAAATTTTGCCTCCCATCCTCTGTACAGGAATAGCTTTTAGGAACACTCATTCTCTGATTCATCAGCCCCATATTGTCACCAGTGGTAGGGCCAGGGGTTGTAGCCCGTGTGAAGATGCCCTGCGGCCCTCGGCACAGGAAGTCCGTGGGTACTGGCAGAGAAACAAAGTTTGAAATACGCTCAGCCTCCACCTAGGTTGCTTTCTACATGCAATTGCAGCATAAAATTCATTCCAAAGGATCTGCCCAAATCAGGAAAACAAATTCTGGTTTAAACTTACGATAAAAGCAGCAATGACCCACGAAGATGAATTCCTCTTATGCACAGAAGAAACTTGACCAAGAGGTTGTCTCAAATTTTAAAATTCTAAACCCTATGTGATATTACTAATGACAAGTTACGAAGCTGAAGGAAACTTTCATAACGTATTAATAGTAATAAACGACTTTGATCAGGCCATGCCAGAGGAAAGACCGAATTTGTTTTCTATTTTTGTTTTTAATGGAGGTACTGGGGATTGAACCCAAGACCTCACGCATGCTAAACATACGTTCTACCGCTGAGCCATACCCCCAAACCCCGTTAGCCTTCTAGTCTTGCTATGGAAAATGATATTGAAAACTGTCATCATATGAAGAAGGTACCAAAGAATATGGAGCCAAAGATACACGAAATGTAGTATTAAAGAGAGGTGCCAGGCAGTGAGTGAGTGAAAATTGCGAAAATATTTTTTCTATTTTGTGAATTTGTTGTGTTTAGGCCCTTTAAACAATGGTGATGTGTTTTTATTTTTTGCCCCTCATTAAAAAAAGTCACTTTCACACTTAGTTTTATTTTGGTGGTTTCATATTCTTTCTCTTCAAGGTGGCTCCTTGATTTGTTTAAGTTGCAGGTGTCACAAGCCTGGATGGGCCTTGGTCATCTACTACGTGTTTGGTGTTGCAAGACATCACCGGGGCCAGTCTTGCTCCTTGCACAGAAGGGTTTTCCAGTCTTGTTGAAACAGTAGTTTTCCATCTCTGAAGCGTGTTCTAGTGAAACGGAGTCTCCCCCTCACTGCAGGTAGGTGTGTCATTGGTTGGAACTTTTTTGGGTTTGACTCTTTTAACAATATGCATCAACAGCCAAAAATACTGCATAGTCTTTGACCTACACTCCTGGGAATTATCCTAAGCAAATAATTTATAAGAAGATCTTTGTTCTTATAAATTATTATTTACAGGGAATTATTTAGAAAATGATGATGCTTCCATCTTCAGTCGGTCCATCAACTTAGAAAAAAATGCTTATGCAGCCGCCCCTCAGTGTATCCTAAGGGGACTGGTTCCAGGACGTCTGTGATACCAAAAGCCACAGAAGCGCAAATCCCTTATATAAAATGGCATAGTGTTTGCATAAACTAGGCACATCCTCCCGCATGCTTTAAATCGACTCTGTGTTACTTATAATACCCAGTACAATATAAGTACTATGTAAATGACTGTAACTACAACATAAATGCTATGTAAACAGTTTCCAGCACAGGGCGAAATCAAGGTTTGCTTTTTGGAATTTTCCGAAAATTTTTTCTTTTCAAATATTTTCGATCCTTGGTTGGTTGAATCTGCAGATGGTGAATCCGCGGATACAGAGGACCGATTGTGTACCACGCTGAGTAAACACACATTATAAAATGACTTGCACGATGTGACAGCAGCAGGCAAAAATGCCTGCGTCTGGACACTGATTGGAAGGGAAGCCGCAGGATAGTGGCTGTTACGTAGAAGTGACAGGACTGCGGGGGATTTTGTTTTCTCTTTGCTTTTTCTTCAGTGCGGCCATGCTGTCATTACATTGGTTTTTAAAGGGAAGAGAATCCAAGTGCCTTGAGCGTCTGCTGCTAAATTTAAAAATATAGAGAGAGTTAGTAGGGAAAATTATTTTAAAATAGGCCTGGTGGCTCATACTTCAAAAGGGCAAGACTATATCCTCAGGCTACAGCAGTGACCTCGAGAGGTTGACAGGGCAGGTAACACACAAGACTAGATGCCAGAGGCCCTGGGTTGGAGACCTGAATCTGCTGGCCATTCATCACGGAGGGTTGTGTTTCTGTCTCTTTCCTTCTGCCCTTGTCTATAAACTAAAGGAGTTTTGCAAGGAGGTGGCTAAGCTCCGACTGTCTGAGACTCCGTATTCCTACTTTCTGAGACAGAGGCTGGGCCGGATGAGACCTGGGTGTGACCTGATTTGGTGATTCTTGTGATCTGAATCTCTTCCACATGTCTGGTGTCAGCCCAGCGCGGGGAGCAGGAGAGCCCGGGCAATCTGATACCTCCAGGAAGTCCAGCGCTCCATCGCTGCTAAAATTAGAACCAGGCTGCAGCTTAGATCAAGGCCATTCCTTTCCCAGCCCCGCAGTGAGCTAACTCTTCTCCCTCCGCCCTGAGCCACACAAATGCGCTCATAATTATGGCAACTCTCACGTGAGCGCCAGATGACCCTGAGCCCGGAGAAAGAAAACAGAAAGGGAGTTCTAGTCTCGCAGAGACCCTGTCCCTTTTAGACAGGGAGATGAGGAGTTTAGGCGGAAGGGGGGAAAAATGAAACGGATGAAGGAAAGATGACAAAAACTATACTTATCCCTTTTCGGCTGTGCTGTGTGTACCCAGTGGCTTCCCCTAAGATAGCAGTCCATCCTTTTTTTTTTTTTTAAAACTCAAAAAAGAAAAAAAAAAAAAAGATGATCTTTCCTGATCATGCACTTCAGCAGCTTGCCAATAGCTGTGTGCCAGTCAGGAGCAGGCTTCGAATCCCAGCTTTGTTACAGATTAACCAGGATCTTAAGCCATTTACCTAATTGTTTGTACTGCTTTTTCTTTATCAGCAACACAAAGAAATCTAATTCAAAGGGTCCTGGGCGGAGGAAATGAAGTGCAATATACCGGAGCACCTTGGAGGTCCTCTGGTAGGCTAGCCGAAACTAGGGCCGCTTGGAAATACTTGTAGATGATTTTTCTGGTCTTGCTGGCCTTGGATTCAGCCTCGAGGGCTCTTTACTTCTTCGAGAGCTCTGAGGCTGGTTTCTTTATTCCATACTTCCCCAATTATCTGCTAGGTTTGCATGCAGAGAGCAGGACTGAAGGAACATCTGGCCTGTACATTTATTTTCCGGTTGACCATGAAATGGTGACAAGTAAGAGCTTCCTTACTTATCTTGGCCCCGGCTGTCTGTGCTGTTTCTTCTAAGGTTGGAAGGAACAGGTGTGCCCTGCAGCGCTGTTGTAGAGATCAAATGCAGTATCCATGTGAAGTGCCTAATAGAGTGATGGGCGCAGTGTGGGTGCTTAAGATGACAGTCATTTAACAGGATAAGTTATTAACGTGTTTTTTTTTTTTGTTTTAGAAAACATTTATTCAATTAACTAATTTCATGCTCTTGAGTTTTCAGCTAGATGAAAATATATCTAATTACTTTTGGGAAAACACACGTCGCAGTTTTGTCCTTGACTGCTAAGGGGTTCAGACCCATAATACCACTCAGGGTTGTTGGCTGTTGGCAGTGGTAGTAACAATAATAAGAGTGAAGGGTTGCGGTTTGCCCCAGGTTCTAGTGTCACTTCCTGTGGAGCAGGACGGAATTTGCATCTTCACTGCGTCAGCCACCTAGTGATTCTCACCCGCACACTGGTCCTCACGCCTGCACTTCCAGCTCAACCAGCAGTGCGTCTTCAGTCTTATCAACTGGACTCTGCTGAATGAAACTGAGACAGTCCATCTCACAACTTCCCTGGCTTGGCTGCAGAATGTCCACACCGGGGCTACCAGAATAAAGCTACAGCACATAAACAAGAAAGGGAATACAGAATTACTTTTTTTTTTTTAATGGAGGTACTGGGGACTGAACACAGGACCTCATGCTTGCTAAGCATGCACTCTACCACTGAGCTATACCCTCCCTCCAACCGCACTTACTTTTCCTTCCAGGCATCCTGGTGTTCCCTTCCTCGAGCCTTTTGATGCTCTGTCCCTGACATACCCTTTCCCATGGCACCTACTGATAAGGACGATGGGAGGTCTCTTTTTGCCAACCTTGTGATGTCTGTCTGTGGTGGCCTGAGGTGACTATGGGGGTCTTGACTCTCAAGTCTCACTGGAGTCAGAGGTACTGAGAGACCAGCCCTCTTCTCATCCCGAAATGCCCCCAGAGAGGAGGGGCCAGGCTTCCGGAGTCACTTAAGTGGGAAGGACTGAGTCCGCCTTTCAGAAGGTGCTCTAGTTGCAGTAAATGCAAAAAAGGAAGAAAGAAGAGACAGAGAGAGAGAGACAGCCCCTTCAAGACATACACATCTCTGTGGAGAGCCCTGGAGACGTCTCAGCAGCAGGCTCACGGTGAGATGCCGCTGTTCCTCAGATGCATGCGAGGCCCCAGAGGGCCAGCGCTCTCCTCTTTATATGGAGACAAGGCAGCCGACTTAGAGCTGAAGAACGTAAGAGTTTTCTCTGTGGTTGCCACAGACCTGAGCCCTTGGGTGTCAGAGACGTTCTCTGGACCTCGATTCCTCCCATACAAAGGGAGAGGATCATCTGAGATGGTCGACTGCCTTCTTTCTTTCCTGTCTGTGAAACTCACAGATGGACACCCTAAGGCTCCCAGTCCCGCGTGAGGCAGAAAATAGGGGTCCTTGCCTGCTGTTTTGGTGGTCTCAGCATTGAGTCTGCCGGCTGAAAAAAGAGAAAAAGCGCAACCTAAAAGTTGAGAATTACGTTTTCTTCGCGGACTTGCTGAGGAGCTCAGCCCGGACGCGGACTCTCACATCGCTCTGAGGGGCTGCTCTGAAGATGTAAGGCGGGAGCCAAATATATATATTTGCAAAAAACCCAGGTAGTCGGAACATCAAAAGATTACTGCTAATTAAGGAAAACCAGACATCTCTAGCTAATGAATTGAGTGCTTTTCTATGTATGGGAAGATGCAAGCTTCTGGGCTTACTAAAATTATCCTTCTGATATGCACCTTAGCTATTTAGGGTCAGTACCCTGTTTTTCTCAACCCTGAATCCCCTCAGGGTGACCGACAGCTCGATGGCCTCAACATCCTTTGTTTGCTGAAATGGCAGGCGACACTCTTTTGTCCACAAGTTGTTCCTTCAGACCCGGAGGCTGGTGTTACTGTCCTGAACTGCGTCTTTCCCCGAGTCTCTTTCCTTGTCTGTCATGGTGTCTGTGTGGCTCCCACATTTCTCTTGAGTCTCCTCTGAGGCTAATCAGGACTGGGCGTGCCCTGCGGCGAACAGTGGGTCCCTTGACATCAGCCATGGAAGGACAGATGCTGGCTGTCCTTGACGCAGAGCCCTGCCCGCCTCAGCGCATACGAGCCCCTCTGGAGTCTACCCCTTGTTGGGGGGTTCTTGTGTGAGCCCCTGGCTCACTCCCCGCCTCTGTCTGCCTTGAGCTGTTGCAAGCCGGCCACCACGATCTTAAAGATGGATTTAAATGAGATCTTTGAAATCTGATATTAAACGAACTCATATCAACTTTTTTTTAAACTAAGTTCTCAAGACTTCTACAAATATAGAGAAAGCCCTGGATATGGGCCACGTTATCTCATTTCCTTGCAGAAATCCCATCTCTCTGAACTGCGTTTGAACACACGAATTGCCCATCTGAGGACGTTTGCTTCCTTTGAACAAAGCCGGTTGGAGATGCTGCTCATTGTGTTACCTCATGTCTGTTATATAAGGACTCACTTGATAAATTTCTCCTTGAACACGGTGCCAGGAAAAATTTCTCTTTCCAATCTGATTCCAAAGTTATTGTACAATGCAAAGTATATGAGCCAGAGCATTTCCCTTTCATCCAGGAAACTCAGAGATAAATCCAGCAATTATCTGTAGTAAACAACTCATCCCAGGTGCCTTGAACACATTGTTCTCTTTTGCTCTAATTTTTCGCGTGGTGTTCGGTTTCTAAGGCTTCCTTAGACTCTTCTGGGAAAGAGTGAGGTGTAAATGTCCCCCCAGTAAATCCATGCGCACATATACATATACATGACATCCACGTCCCCCCTCCCCACCCCTGACATTTTCTTACCATCACCACTGCCATGGCCCTGGTCCAGGCTAAATGCCAGGCATTGGGAGTGCAATGATGAAATGGCACTGCCTGTGAATTGCTTACAGTTGGTCTATCGCGGAGATAAGCAGTTGGACCAAGAACTTGAATGTAAGGCAGAACAGAGTCAGTTCTGACATCAAGGGACAAAGAAAAGGCTGGAGGAGTTCTGAAGAAGAGAGAGTGATTCCGGGAAAGCACACCAGAAGAGGGAAGGCTTCCTGGAGGAAGGACATTTCAACTAGACTGGGAAGGATGGAAAAGATTTCCAAGGCGGAGGTAGAGAAGGAAGAACATTTCTGACCAAGGGAACAGTCTAAACAAAGAATAGTGGAGGGAAAACAGATTGCCCCCCACATTTGGCAAAAACATTAGGAATCGAGATCAGCTGGCAGGTGGGACCCATGGAGGAGGCACTGGGAGTGGAGGATAATATTCTTTTACACTGATATCTACTTTGCCATTGGCAAACAGAACTTGGAACCAATATACCTTTTTTAAAGTTTCATCTCTGGAAATATAGGAGGATGGGGTTCAAAGGGCCAGGCTTGTAAGGCTTACCTTGGAAATAAGAATCAAAATTTCGTTTTTTTTTTCCCCTTAAGGGGTGGGTGGGGGTGTCGGCCAGGAGGAAAAGGAGGAGCCCCTGCGTGTAAATTAAAGCAGCGGTTCCCTTAACAACGCCTGCAGATGGGTGGATTTCCGTGCAGCCGGGTTCTCGGTTCCTTTTCTGCGGCTAAAGAGGAACAATGAGGGAGTGAGGGATAAGCAGTGATGTTTATCTTTCCAGCTCTGGACTTGCAAATGCTGGAATCCCCCAGGGTTGGGAAGAATGGGTGTGGGCACTTCCCACCATTGCTGAAGGCGGGGAGATGTAGCCAGTCCCCTGGGGACGAGGGGGTGTGATTTCCTCCCAAATAGGAAATTTATCTCCTGAATGGGAGGCTGCAGGGAGTCATCATGGACTTATCTCCAGAAGCAGATGACCAGAGAGGAGCCCTGCCCGGTCCTTTACCCCAAAGGGAACGAGTTAGCCAGAGGAGGGAGAGTGAGGGTCACCAGCTGAGGACTGGAGACCAGGAGCTCACCTGCTTTCATTTGTGCATTAATGAAGGAGTCTCGCTGCCAGACTCTTCCAGGACCCCCAGCAGGACCCGAGCAGCCCCTCTCAGGATGCTCCATGACTTTGGAACTGGAGGAATGAAGGTCCCTTCTGTCACTGAGAGCAGAAGGGAACTTTGGTCCTTTCTTCCAACTGAGTCCAGAATTCTGGAATGAACCTCTCCTTAAAAATTGCGCTCTGGAGATTCCGAAAGCCCCACAAGTAGCCTGACGTGCACGTCGGTCTGCTGAGTTGAAGCATCCTCTTAGCACACTTAGAACAACAGCAGGAAGCACCCCCCCACACACTTTTACAGATGAGGAAACTGAGGCCAGAGCGGCTAAATGTATGTTAAGTCAAACTTATTAATGACATCACTTCACAAATCCTTATTTTTAAAACTCTATTTCATTAGACATAAAGGTATGTTGTACTGTCGTCATTGCTATCATGTTTCTAATGGTTTTTCCTTTTATTTATACCAGTAATTAACTTCTCTGCATCCATTTTGTCATCTCTAAGCTGGGGGTAATCTTTACCTCATAAATATGTGAGATTAAACTAAATAAGACGATGCATATAAAGCATTTAAAACACTTTGCAGATATTCAGTAAAAGTTATCATAAGGAGAGAAAATGTCCACTTTTAATTTCTTACACCCCTGCCTGACTCCCAGGCTTTTGGTACAGTCTGGGATTTTTGACTATATAAAAATTTACAGTTTAATGTTCATTATTATTAAGTATTTTTTTTCTTCAAGAATGATATGACAGTGAATTATTTTGTCAGTCTATCCACTATAATTATTTCGTCTTAGTTCTATGCTTTTTTTATGCTTATAGAATACATACATTTTCAGTGTTTGTATAATCTTAAGTCATTTTATAAAATAGTCTTCCTATTTTTGAGTTCTTTAACTTAATTTATAGCCCAGTCGCATAATATTTTTAAAGAAAGTTAACTAAGAGGCATATTCTGCACTGATACCTACCTTGGAGTGTCTTTCTGTTGCTTTAAATCATGACCAACAACTTGCTGGGTTTTGAAATCTTGTTTTCCAGACTTTTCTCCGCTCAGACTTTTATTGATCCATTAGGTGAGGGGTTAGGCCAGCTCCATTTTTATTCCTTTGCCTGTGAACTTCTCTGTGCCTAGATGATTATAGGCATCTTCCTTTATCCTTGAAATAATAATTTATTAAAACATCTCCACTTTTGATCTCTTGAGATTTCTCATTCTCACCAAACAGAGGCTTAAGTTGGCCAGGTATTTTTTTCCCCAAATGTGCATTTTGTGATCCCCTGGGTCCCCAGTTGATTTGTCCTGAATGTGGTGACTCCTTTTGTTTCCCATGGTGGAGGGCTGGCTGATCAAGTCTGTGTTACTCATTCAAGGCTTTGGCCACCAGCTTGGTGGCTGAAGGAGGGAGTTTAGGAAATCCTTAGATCTGTATGGTTTGTTTTTCACGATGCTACTTTACTGGGGCAAAGTTGCTGTATCACATTTCTGATCAATTCTAGCTTCCTTTTGTGAATGGGTCCAGCTAGGGCTGGTAGCCAAGAGAAAGAAGCAGGTAGTCCAGGGGCAGAGCCTAGGGACTGCCTTTTATGCCAAATATTTATCCTGAATTGTTGAATAATGGTGGTGGTGTGGGGGTGATGTCTGGTGTCTGAAGGGAAGGGAATCTGGGGAAGCCACTGGAGCAGAGGGACACTTAGGGGTCAACAGCTATTTGCCCACCGGTATGGAAGTAAATCAATATGTTAAAATTGGAATAGCCAGGCCAGTGCATGTCCAGCCCCTAGTGTTAGGGATGACTCCTTTGCTCTGTTCCCCCAGGTTCTCCATTAGTGCCTTTGCTTGCTTTGGGTCCTTCTGGCAGGGATGCTTTGCAATGCTGCTTCAATACCAGTGGCATCCTCCAAAGCTCAGAGTAAAGACAATGACTGGGCGTTCTCCAGGGATCCAAGTGTATGCCTGGACCAGCCTCACCACACTGCAGACTGGAGCCCTGCTCTCTTCCATGGTAAAAGGTGTAGCTCTGAGGGTAGTTTGGGGGATGGCAAGTGCCATCTGGATATTGAACCAAGCGTGGCATTTAATTGTGACTGAATCTTATCCTTCCCAGAGCTGAGCCAGAGAATGGCTCCATCACATGGCAGTCCAACTGTTAGGAGAAAGGTGCCAGGAATTACAGATTTATTTGGCATAAACAGTAACAGTGCTCAGAATATTCTCACCCAGGGAGATGATCAGGAAAATCATGGCCATGATCTTGGCACCTGAGCTGTGGAGTGAGGGTTGGTTCTGAGAAGCTGCTGGGACTGGGTCCTGGCAGGCTTCTCTAGTCCAGTTCCTGCACAAGACCTCTTGCAGGAAACGTGGGAGGAGATGGTCTCTGCAGAGTGTTCCATAAATCCAATATGGAATTGGCTCACAGAAATTCTTTAGACATTTGGATTGCTTCTGGAGAGAGCAGGCTGCTGTCTTTGGCGGACAAACCCAAAGGGTCACTGGCTTAGCTTGCAGACACCTCAAGATCCGGGGCTGATAGGCTAAGACAGGGCATGGGGCAAGGAATGAAGTTGGTGTTGGATCCTTAAACTGAGTATTCGTTCAGAAGGGAAGAATTCGGTCTATGGGATTGACTACAATGAGGAGGTGGCAGGTAGGCATGGAATATCCTAAGGGGTGAGAATAAAGGACGGTTACTGAGAGTCTGCCAGACAGGCCGTCAGGGAGCATCTATTAAAGGACCAGATAGCTCAGTTTACTGCAGAACTGCTAGCTGGAGGAAGGGAGGGCAGGGGAAGCACGTCGTGATGATGGCGATGACGATGTTTATCACAGGCAGCATTCGTTGAGCACTTAGCGTGAGTTTGGCGTTATTCAAATCCACTGACTCACTGACTTGTTGCAATAAGTGAACAAGGGAGGGAGCATTACTATCCCCATTTTCTGGATGAGAAAATAGAGGCATAGAGAGGGGAGAAAAAAACCTATTCAAAGTCACAGAACTAATAAGTGATGAAGTCGGTTGTCAAGTTCTTTTCCACTGATGAAGAATAAGCAAATAGATTCCCAAGGAGGTAGTGTAAATCAGGAATTTTTCTGCAAAGCAGAGAAAATAGCAGTAGAATTTGGCATGAAAAACAGGGATTGGCTCAAATACTGCCAGGAGGCATCCAGAGACAGGCGTTTTAGTCAACTTCTTCCCCCAGTTCTTCGTTCTCCCACGAATGCAGTGAAGCTGGGTGGCCAGAAAGCTGTGGCAGGGGGCGTGGAGCTGTGGAGCCATGAAGATGGCTTCGTAGACCTTAGTCGAGTCTTGTTGACAACTGAACAGAGGCAGGCTGAAGTGCTGGCAGCTGCTTTCAAGACAGGGGATTCGGAAGCTCTTGGTGGAGCAGGTAGGATTGAAATGAAGTTTAAGATCACCCACAGTTAGGTGCACCTGTATTTTGTTACCACTGCGGGAGGGATGGACGTGTGAGGGCAAGCTAAATCCTCTCAAAGAATCGGTCTTCAGTGTAGACTAGTCTTGCCTTTCAGAAAAGAGTTTCAGATCAGGGGCTCTGGCTGGCTGGAGTGGTAGTCTGTTAGGTCTAGCCCTGTCCAGCTGCTCCAGATTCCTCCTGCAGAGCGGCTGCCCTGACAACCGAAGCCTGGGGTTGGCAAGGCCATGGGCAGTGACCCAAGAACAGAAGAGAGGGAGATGCTGGACTTGTAGGTCATTTCCACCTCATTCTATGAGAGGTGATTGGTCCATGCTCCCTGAAAAGAACTAACATGTTGGTGAGCCTAGGGTATCTGGACAAGTTGTGAGAGAAATAGTGGGCAGGTTGTGTCTGGGTCTGGTAGGGACAGCTGAGTACACTTCTCTGGAAATTCTGGTCCTTCTGTTGTTGCCAACGGGCGGGGAGTTGGGGTCAGCCCTGGTGCCAACTTCTGCTTCAAGTGCCAGCTAGTGTGTGAGGTCAGATAGGAGCCGAGGACAATGGGAACTGGTTCCCTCTCCCCCTCGGGGGCTGGAGTGAGGAAATGGCCTTAGATAGCTCCAGCCTGAACCGTGGCAAGTCTCAAGACATGGGAAGACACATTCAAAGGGAAACTAGGAGCTGCAGGGCAGGTGTTTTCTCCCACAATTGGGCCTTAGGTTGTGCCAAGGGAATGCAGCAACCCAAGAATGACAAGGCACACTTCTGACCTTCTATGGAATGTTCTAGAATGATTGCTTTTGGCAATCACACACCGAAGAACCAAGTAAGAGTTCTTTCCAAATGTTTTACATCTAAGTCTTAGAATTTTCCAACCTGCAAGTTTGGAAAAATTAAATCCATGCACTTTGCCCCCCAGTCATGAGCTAGAAAGGAGTGGATGGTTTTCAGTGTTTGGTTTAAGGGCGGGGTGTATTAGCTGTTGAATTCCAGGATGGCTAGGGAATAGAGACCGGCCAGAGAGCTGCTTCTCACCATGAATGAAGCAGTGGGACCACAGCCTCTAGGGGCATCCCCAACAGGGCATGTGAACTTTGAAGATGGAAGAATGTTAGGAAGGGTGAGCAGGATGATGGCAGGCTATGATGACATCAACTGCTTCTTCCTTTGACATCTGGACATCCAGACATCATCCATAAAGACACTATATTCACAAGCTAGAGTTAGTGGATCTTTCTTCCCCCTTTCATAGGGCAGAACAGAGAAGGCAGGCTTGGAGGACCCCTAAGTGTTTCCAGGCATCCATCTAAGCTTCTGTGCATGGGTATCATTGTATACAATTTTACATCAATAGTGTCATACTGTGTATGGTATTTTCTAGCTTGCTATTTACACAGCGTATTGGTTTCCTATGATGGCTGTGACAGATTGCTACAAACTCTGGCTACAGCAGAAATTTATTCCCCCACCGTTCTGGAGGCTAGAAGCGTGAAATCTAGGTGTTGGCAGGGTTGCTTCCTTCTGGATCCAAGGGAGAATTTGTTCCATGTCTCTCTTTCAGCTTTTGGTGATTTCTGAAAATCCTTGGTGTCCCCTGTCTTATAGATTCATCACATCAGTCTTGGTCTCCATCTTCATGTGGTGTTTTCCCTGTGTGTCTGGAACCAAATTTCCCTCTTACAAGGACACTAGTCATTGCATTAGGACCCTCCTTAGTCTAATATGACCTCTTTTAAACTTCATTACACCTGGTAAACATAAATTCAGGGGTGGAGGACACCATTCAACCCAGCACATATGGGTGTCTCTTTATGTAAATAAATATATATGCTTATTTTTATTTTTAAGGGCAGTATAATATTTCACTGGAGATATGCATCATAATTTACTTAAACCAGTTTCCTGTGGATTGACATCTAGGTTACTATATTCTTCTCTTTGGCTATTTTCAGCATCCATTTGATATACACCCATGTGATTGACTTTATACTTGTAGAGTTGTTCTTTTTCGAGAAATACTGTAAATAGTGTTGGTGATCCAAAGGGCATGCACCTTAAAAAAATGTTAATTATTCATTTTTGTTTGTATTTTTTAGGGGGGAAAGTAATTAGTTTTTATTTATGTATGTATTTTTTAATGGCGGTACTGGGGATGGAACCCAGGACCTCGTGCATGCCAGCACACACTCTACTGCTGAGCTATTACACTCCCCCATGAAAAGGGCGTGCACTTTTGTTATCTTGCCATCTCCTGGCTGAGGCCCTCAAGCAGGGCCCCAGCGGTGGATGGGAGGGACCGCCGGTTGTGGGCTGTCTTCTTGACACACCGAGTGTGGGAGTCTGCAGGCGATTCCATGGCCGCCTCAGTAGCTCATTTCAAGGCCACAGAGACGTCCGTATCTGACACACAGTAGGCATTTCATCAGTGTTTATCAAATGAATGTGGGTATTTATGGAAAACCAACATTTTCCAGGGAAGAACAAATACGGCTGTTTTGAATGCTGCACGGGTGGAGAGAGGAAATTCTGCATGTTCTACGGTGATTTTTCTTTGGGAACCAAACACATGGGGAGGATAGGAGAGCAGATGCTTAGGGGAGGAGGGGGTCCTGTTCTGGCACCGTCGTCACGGTGGGGCCTGTAACCACCATCTGTGGGAATATTCAGCAAAGGGAACATCTCCTGCAGTGAGGTGTGTTCTGACTTTGGTTCACAAGGCTGGGGTCAGACCAGGGTGGCAGTGGCCAGCCCTCATCTAGGGCTCAGCATGGTTTTCAGACTGGATTGGATCACAATTCCTCCATCTGCTCATCCTGTCCCAGGGCACCCAAGTTATAGGAACAGAGAAATCCGTTTATCAAATAAGCACTAGTCACCTCCTGCCCCCGGCATCGGCTGGAAGGAGTGTGCCTTGGTTTGTGGGTGTGGGTGGAGGGCCTGCTGGGGGCCTGGGAAGATGTCCTGGGTATTCAGGAGGCAAGAAAGCAGATGAGCACAGTAGGGGCACTCCGGCAGCTGGCTGGCAGACATGAAGGAAGAGCAGTTCACCTGGGACAAATAGCAGAGGGCTTCCTGCCTGCCCCCAAGATTCAGAGCATGCTGGGAGCATGAGAGAAAGGAATCCTATCAATCAGGCCATGATGCTGGGGAAATTGAGGCCTGCCTAACGCTGCAGCTCATTTCAGAGTTCATGTGAGCTCCGGGTGAATCAAAGGCTGTAGCTGACAAGAGACTGCCAAATCCACGTGCAAAGTCTCAGTGGTGGAGGGTGTTCAGTGGGTGTAGCTGGGCATTTTCAGTGAATAACATTTAAGGGTAAGCATGCTTGTGCTGGACTGTACTAGAGATGGTCCCAAGGGAGCTGGGAAGGAGGAATACATACCTGAGCAATTCTTTGATGCAACATGTACTTTTGAACACCTACTATGTATTAGGAGCTGTGCTAAGTGCTAAGGGACAAAAAACAAAAACAAAACCAAAAACAAAACCTGTCCTCATGGAGCTTACACTGGTCCAAATTTCTCATCGCCAAGAAAAACTGCTAATGATAGAGATTTGCAGCAAAAATACAAAGTGTCTTGAGAGCCAAGGGAGGGGCAAGCGGCTTCATTCAGTCTGGGGGTGTTGTTGAGGGAGGTGGCCTTTGGGATTGTCTTGACAAGTGAGTAGTAATTACTTGGGGAAGAAGTGTCTTGAGTAAGAAAACCCAAATAGAGGAAACATCAAAGGCGATAAAAGCATCCCGTTGGGAAACCTCACATATTCTGATCCTCTTAGAACATGATGCAAAACAGTGTTACTTACAGGAGAGGAAGCTGAGACTATTACAAGTAGACAATGATTTAGTAGGTTTTTGACATTTGACTGATTCTTAATCCCAGTGTTTATCATTTCTAGGGAAGATGTATTATAATTTCTAGAAGCCCAGTTTAGCAGCTCCCTTTGGGATCAGAGACCCACTTGTAAACCAGGGTCTCCCGTCCTGAGCCCATAGGCCATCTTGTCTCTGTCTGTAGACACAGTAGACACTGTAACATTTTCCTTAAGGACAAAAACTTGTACCCATGAGGTGCCACACGAGGGCGCAATTGCCCAATTGTGGTATAAAGCTCCCCTCCAAAGAAAGGTCAGAAAAGACCTTGTCCTCACAAGCTCTTCTGGATGACAAACTACCAATGAGCATGAGAAAAGTTCCAACGGGACTGTAAAAAAGCTGCAGATATCGCTAAGTGAGGTGCTTGGAGGAGTTCGAGCAGAAAATTGGCTCCGATTCGTGGTCCCAACTTCTTGACCCACTGAGACGTTTTACTTCCTGTTCCTGCTGTTGGACACAGATCGGAGCTTTAGTTTAAATTCAGAAGGGCTTCAGAATTTTGTTTTTATGATTACAAAAAAATTGCATGCTCATTCCAGGAAAAAAAAAAACGCATGCTCATGTGGAAAACCTGATACCCCCTCCCCATCAGCTATGAATGTATAGTCTATATATGTGTATAGATTATACATGTATAAATTATGTAGATGATACATGTGTATGATTATACATGGTGTTTTATGTGTCACATGTGTGCATATTTACATATGACTGTACACATGGATCATGATATGTTTATAAACTATATTACTTTTTCCTATGAATGCACATTTTAAAGACTCTTTTTAATACATTAAAATACTCATTTAAAATGGGTGTCTCATATTATAAAACTTATATCTTACAAGACTCTTGGCAAACTCACTTTAACTTACTATATTGTGAACATCTCCCAGATCGTTAAATATTGCTCTTATGTCATGATTTTTATTAGTCGCATAGCCTTCCAAAACATACATCCTTTATGATTTACTGAAACAACCCGTTATTAGGGGACATTTGAGTTGTGGGTTCCTTGCCATTTTTTTCCGGTTAAAATAAACATCTTGGTACAATATCCTAGAGATATGTAGTACGTTTATTTTTCAGGCTTTTGATAATGTCATGCAAAATTGCCTTCCAGAATCATGGCTGCAGTTTCAACAGCAGCAGATGAGAAGGCTTCCCAGACATTCTCAGGGTGTTCATCAGATTTTGATAAATAGCGTGTTCCTGCCTTAGTTGAAGCCACCATTTAGTGGAACTCACAGAAGTCCCTAGAAGGACATTAGAAACAGAAATTTGACAACCCAAGGATTGTTGTGCATGTAACTTCTCTCTCCATTTCCTGGAGGGTGTGACAGTTGTATGATTCAGGGAGCACTGGACTTGAAGGCGGTGAGTCCAGGGCTCTACCCAGGGCCAGGCCCTGGCCCTGGCTTTGTGCTTTGGGGCAGTTCAGGCCACCCTCCTGGCCCACGGGTCTCACCCTAGGACAGGGGAGAATGATGCCTTTAAAGATAATGAACTCCCCCATACGGAATGTTTCTACCACGCAGAGCTCTGAGGTTCAGCATTACCTCCATTACTGTCTATTTGTGAATTACATATGCGCTTCACCTCCCTGCTTCTGACTGGGCGCCTCGGAGTCTAACGGAGGAAATTAGGAGGAGTCCTGGGGTCGCTAGCTGTCTGACTGTAGACGCTTCTCTTTCCCTGGCTGGGTCTTTGTTTTTCCATTTGCGAAATGAAATCTCCCTCGAACTCCAAACTTACGAGTCTAGCAAACAGAAGACTCCTTGGTTAAGCCACTCTTGATGTCAGTCTTCCCAAAAAGATGAGTAGCAGTTTCTACTGAGCGCTCACTACACCCCAGGCACTGTGCCAAGGGCGTTACATGCACGGTCCCGTCTATGCCTCACAATAACCATGAGAAATGGGTATTATTATCTCCTCATTTCACAGGTGGGGAAACTGAGTCAAGGAGAGGTCGTGACTTTGCCCGAGGGTTACGCAGGCTGCAGGTGGTTAGTTCTGGGACTTGAACTAGGACTGTTTGACTCCAGAGCTTGCGTTTCAGATCACAGAGCTGGCTGTGGAGGGTAGAATGATTTTCCATCCTCCTGGAATGGTGGTACCCACATAAAATGATGTGTGCAAGGGTGGTGGGACACCTGGGAATGCTATGAAGATACAAGACCATATTTTTCTCTGTTTTCTCTCCTTTCTTTCTTCCTCCTTTCTTCCAGTACTCTTGAGGTGGGTTTTAGTTCTGGCTCTGATGCTAACTTGAATATTTCCTATAAGCTCTCTGTGCTTCCGTTTCCTCATTTGTGAACCGAAGGGACACTCTATCTTTTCCCAGCCGATTAAAGGAACTGGAAAAGCTGACGGTTTGAGGAAATGTGTCTTTGCATTGACACCCCCCAGAGTTTCCTGGAACCGGCTCATTTCTTAACTGTGTCCCGTTGTACTGGAAGTGTCTGCATGATTGTCTCACTCTCAGAACATGTTTGTAATTACTGGCTTTCATATAGCAAAAGAATAGGAGAAATGGACCCAAACGAATTAATCCTTGATGCATTTTTAACCTTGCCCTCAATGTGTGAAATGCTTTTATTTATATCTTTCTGAATCGGACAAAAAGCCAGAACTTTCTTTTGACCAGGAAGGCAAGATTAATGAATCAGTGATCAACAGATGAGTGGTCCCGCGGATGGGGACTGGTGAGGGCTGGGAAGTAGAAAGAGCCCTGGGCTGCGAGGTAAGTGACATCGATTCCAGCCCCTGATTTTCCTCCCCAAGAACTCCAGGCACTGCGGAGTGGAGTCCCACTCTGTAAGCCTCAATTTCATCACCTGTAAAATTAGGTGTGGGACAAGCTAGATTAGTGGTTTTTCAAACTAGGCTCTGTAGATGCTTAGTGACCCCCGTGGGGCACGGTGGACGTCTGGGGGCTCGCTATTTGCATCTGTTTTATGTAATTCAGTTTGGTCTTGCTTTTGTTGGAAAAGGGGGGCTCCCTCACTTTATTTTTTTTAATGTAATTAATTTATTTTGGGGGGTAATTAAGTTTGTTTGTTTGTTTATTTTAATGGAGGCACTGGGGATTGAACCCAGGACCTCATGCATGTTAAGCATGCTCTCTACCATGGAACTATAACTTCCCCCCACTTCCCTCACTTTAAAAGGGGGAAAAAGGTTTGAAATTAGCTTCTGGTGATTTTAAAAGAGAAAGACACTCCTGGAAGCGAAACATCCTCCTTGCTCTTTGTGGTCCAGAAGAGATGGCTGGCAGCCCCACCTCCCATGCCTGTGCAAAGTCCAAAGTCCTCCCCAGAGAGCTTCCGTCCTGCTGGTCACCCCTTCCTCTGGGCACTGGGAAACTTGCTTTCTTCTTGCTCTCTTAGGCAGACGGTTTGGCTCTTCCTGGCTCCTGCTGCCAGACCCTATCCTGGGGCCACCTTAGAGTTTCCAGACCCACTGGGGAGATGAGTAAAACAGAGCACACCCTCCTCAGAAGTCAGGATTGTAAACAGAAGGAAGTGTCCTCTGCTATCAGGACGTCAGAGCACATGCCAGTCTATCACCCAAGAGGGCAGCTTTGATGGAGCGGGGACTCCTGATTTCCTGCAAGATCGCCAAGGGCAATAAGGAAGAACAGAGAGCTCCTAGTCCCACAGGCTTGCCCCTGGGGTGAAGGCTGAGCTCTGATGCTGTATTTACAAGTGCATTGTTGGTGGTCTGTTCCCCAGGGGTCTGATGTGACCAGAAGGGAAAACAGATGGAAACAAAAAAGACGGGGAGACCCTTTCCCCGGCAGACACCACCCTCCGGTCTTTGGAGAGGAGCGAATAGATAAGATACGAACAAAACAATGATGCAGTTCTATCAGAACTTTCGGGAGCCTGCCTACTTTGTCAAAGGACAGTTATTTAGGGGGAAAACACTTGCCAGCATCCTTTTGGAGGAGTCTTTCCCGCACTGGCCGCTTGGCACCATGTTCACCTCTGTATGGACTTGCTCAGAATTGCGTCCTGACCCTCCATGAAGGCAGGGCCCGTGGTTCCCTTGTTCATCCCTGAGCACAGGGTTTGGGCTCGGTGACACTTGTTGGATGAACAATAGGATGGATTCCCCTGATCCCCACCCCCACCCCCAGTCATTTTCCAAGCGCTCACCATCCTGACTTGAGCTGTTTTATCATTCATTTCTGCCCATCTACTCAAGCACACCCATCACCTCTCCCCAGGCTGTCTCCTAACCCGGCTTCCCGCCCCCGCCCCTACCTGGCCCTTCTGCCTGAAGCCCACAGCCTGTAGCCCCAGCAAACTTCCAAAGCTCAGCTCTGCCCTTTGGCAGTTTCCTCTTTTGAAACTGTCATGCTTTCTTCGACTTAAAGAGGAAAATCCACAGCTCTGGCCTTGGTCCCACAGATCCCTCCCCATCTTCTCCCCACTCGTGTGCATTGCCACGTGCTCCTTTCTGGCCCCCAGAAGCTCCAGCTTCTCTGCTTCCATGCCCGGCCGCATCCTACTGCCTCTGTCTGGCAAGTGCTTACCTTGATTCTTTGATCTCTATGTCCAAATCCTAACCGTTTTTCATATTATGTCATTGGAGCCTCACAAAATCTCTGCATCAGAGTTCTTAAAAAATTGTTCTTACAAGATGAGCCTTAAAAAATGTATTCCATGGTGAACTTAGCTCGGGCGACGCTGTACGTGTTACCTTTCTGTGGATTTATAGTGAGAGCCATTACATTCAAGGCTCTGAGAAGGGCTGCGCCAAGGACACCTGTTTAACCCAACATTTCTCAGACTCACACACAGCAGAGCTCTTTCCCCCTCCATCTCCATTAACAGACCAGAAATGCTTCCTAGAGAGTTATCAGTAAAATTATCCTTAATCTGTTTTTATTGATGAAGATACTGAGGCTCAGAGAAAAAAATGCTTGCACAAGCTGAGTGATTCAGTTCCATTTTTTTTTTCTTTAAGACACAGTGATGACTTACCGTGTTTCTTGTCCAATGAGGACTTGAAAACTTATTTTCCGCTGCCTGGAAGTTCCTTGCTTCTAAGACGATAACTCTCATTTCTCTTTCTCAATATCTGAACTTTGTCCTACTTTTCTCAAGATGATCACGTCCAAGTATTTCTTTGGCTTTTCTTTCCCTGCCAGATGTTTCACAAGTAAGCAACAAAAGGCTCCAATTAAATTTTTCCAAGAGCCTCATCAAATCATGAAAAAAAATAGCAAATGAGTTTTCCAGTGTATACCTGGTTTATGTCAAAGTCACAATAACCATAAAAGGGAGGAGATGGTGTCCTAATTTAAAAAGATATTTATTGCTATATAGTGACCTGAGTAAATTACTCAGAGACTAGCGATGTATGTGTGCACTTCTGTTTTAGTCTTAACTTTGAGGGGGTTTGAGGAATGTGAATCTAAAATATACTATAATTACAATAACAGAAAGATTTTATAATTTTCACAAATGAAAGTAAAAATTAGTTAAAAAAAAGAATGCCTCCTTGTATGTTTGTTTATAGTTTTATTATTATCACCTGACTTTTAAACCCTCCTGTGTTGTGAGTTGTGAAAGGCTTCTTTATGTTACTTTGCTTATCATATTAAGATTTATTTAGAGGGTCAGGGGACCCTGTGCCTGTTCAAGGCTGTTCCCCTGAAGAATGGCATCAGAGCAGGAGGAAGGTATAGCTCAGTGGTGGAGCGCATGCCTAGCATGCAGGAGATCCTGGGTTCAGTCCCCAGTACCTTCAATAAAAAATAAAAACAAATAAATTGAATTACCCACCCCCCCAAAAAAACCCCCAGAACAAAGAATAGCATCAGACAACAGCACACTGCTGGGGAATAGACCTCACCTAACAGTCTAGCCAAAGTCACGAAACAGGTACACAGATGCATAAGCCAGCAACAGGCACTGGGGGTGGGAATCAGTATACAGAGTGCCTGTAATACATTATCTAAAATGTTCAGTTTTCAACCAAAAATTATGAGACCTGTAAATAAACAGGAAGATGTGACCCATACCCAGGGAAAAGAGCAGGCTGTGAGAGGGCCCAACTGTCGGACTTCGTAGGCAAAGACTTCAAAGCAACTATGATAAACATGTTCTAAGAAGTAAGGGAATTCATTTGTGCTCCACCCTGCAGCCTGCCAGCTTAAGTCCAAGTTCAGCTCCAAAGTCCCCCTTCCCTCAATCACCACACGTAGTTCTCTCCATTCTCCTCACCATCCCCCAAGGTAGAAATGAATCTTTCTCTAAACTCCCGTGGCCCTTCATTGGCACAGCTGTAATCACACTCATTCCATTCTTCATGAAGTAATTTGTTTTCGCGAATTCTCTTCTCTTTAGACTGGGGTTGCTGAAGGGAAGAAAGGTCCCTGTGTCTTTCACTTTTGCCCTGTCTTAGAAGAAACTAAATAAAGGTGCATTACTGAATGCATTCAACCAGCCTCAAGCTCCAGGGAGTTCTGCGGTAGCTGTTCACTTACTCATGAAACCGTATTTTGTTTAAAAAATGTTGGCTCCAGCGTATTCTGGTTTTATCAAGAGTTCTTGCAGATCACAGGCTTGTCCCTGCACTTGGAGACTGGGGGAGGGAGGAGGAATGCTGTAAAGTCTGTGAAAATAAGGACCACCTCAGAAACATTTAAACAGAAATATGCTAACATGATATATTTCTTACTTTGGAGGCGGTGAAGCTTTGAGTCATTCTCCCTGCCTCCTTCCTTCTGTGTCATTTTGGTTTCCAAATTTCCACACGGAGCATGTATTGTCTTACGATGAGGCTGAAAATGCTGCTGCTGCTGATTATAAAAATAGGCTGCAAGCAACACATGCTTCCATTTCAAAACTCCTCTTCGCTGTCCCCCGAAGCAAGGGATACTCAAGAGCAATTTTCGTTTAAATTTTAAAAGAAAAAAAGTTAAAAATTTCTCTATAGCGAGCACTGAGGACAATGAGGTCTGTAGGCTTGAGTTTTTCTCTTGCCTTCTTTGCAATTAAATTCCAGAAAACCCTTAGGGTGGAAGTTGGGCGAGGTGTGGGGGTGGAGGGCGGTGACAGCCCCTGGAATGGGGCCGCTCCAGTACCCAGCGAGACTCGTGCGTTGTCACTCATTGGCCAGCAGGGTCCCGGACCTTGGCCAATCGCACGGGGCTGGGTCGCCATGGCGACGGGCACGCTAACACAGGCACTGGCCCGCGGAAGCCTGTTCGCCGGAGAGCTGGGGACGATGGCGCGGAACCTATACGGTCCACGAGTCCGGATGGGCAACTGGAACGAGGACGTCTACCTGGAGGAGGTACGGCGGGCGTGGCTGGGCGCGGCCCGCCCACAGCCCAGGACTCCCAAGTCCCGCCTAAACGCACGCCCCTGCTTTGAACATCCCAACGCTCCTTTCTCACCCAGCACGTACCTAATGCCCCTAAAATCCCACCCCGCTCTGGACGCCCACGGAATCGCGCTGGCCGTCCTGCAAACGCAGGTCTCGGGCCCTTGTACTCTTCACACGCATCCCTCGGCCTCCCTCCCAAACTCTCAAGGCCCCTGCCTGTGCCTCAGCCTCACTAAGTCCCCCCCCCCCCCCCCCCCCCGTTCCTAAAGACTTGCGGTCCCACAAGCAGCGGCCCAGGTGAGGAGGGAGGCTCCAAGCAGAAACCCTGCCGCCCCTCACTTGTCACACATGCTCTCCTGAGTGCCCCTTTTACTGCCCTTGTCGTCGCGCATATGGTGGTCTTAACAAGACTCTGGGCCATCCTTTAGGAACTAGTTGGGTGAGTGGGGGTGGGCCCTTCCAGTGTCCATCGTCACACAGCTAGCAGAGACCTCAGTGAGGGGCACACGTGACCTCCGAAGGTTACTCATGATTGTCACCTGTTGGAGTAATCACAAGTAATGGTTCTTTTTTCGTGTCTTTCTCATTTTTCTAAACATTCTACAATGAAGTGAAAATATTAAAGTAATGCTAAAAAATTTCCACCATTTCTCACTATGCTCACATTTCTTTTTTCTGTTCTTAAATTTTGCTTTTCAACTTGATGTACTTTTGATCTAAAAACTCTTAAGTATCTGTATTATTCAGGACGACTGTTAACTCTTTGGGTTTCATTCATTTTCTCTTTAACCAGGAGCTCATGAAAGACTTCTTAGCAAAGAGGGATAAGGGACAACTTCTCATACAGAGAAACAGAAGACTAAAAGAGAACCTTTTGAGACAGGTAATTTGAAATTTGTGTTGTTTTTCAAAAGTCTGTGAAATTACATGTGAGTTATGTTACGCTAGCAAAAATTCCATAAGTGAGTTATCATTTGGAAAAATACCGATTTTTCTCTTTAGAAACAAACCCACAACGTTTAAAATTCTCTAAAACTCCTATTTAAATGGTAGATGCAGCTTTCTGTATCTGAAGATGGATACGTTCACTATGGCGACAAAGTGATGCTTGTGAATCCCGACCATCCTGAGACAGAAGCTCATCTGTTACTGGGCGGAGACCTGAGCCTGTGTATGACCCCAGATGAAATGCAAGCCCATCTGAGTGACGACTTAGAGGTGCCCTGCGGCCTGAGCGCATCTCAAACCAAGATCCCGGTTGGCAGAAACACTTTTACCATTTTGTGGTAAAGATACATTAATTTTCATCATAAATATCTGTTTTCACTTGTAGCTTAAGGATGCCCCGGGATTAGAGCAAAGGTTATATGAACACTCTCTGTGATGCCCATCTTGCTTTCTTATCTTGAGAAGTATTGTCAAGGGGCCTCTACAGTCCCTTTACTTTAAACATCAGGATAATGAGTAATTTGAGTTCAAATCAAAATGCTTAATTCAAAGGTATTGGATGCAGCGATTTAAATTCACATGCTGTCTAGAAGCAAAGTGGGTTTTCCTAGCAACATTTCAGAATGCTCTGAGCTTATTTGAATGCTTTCATTGTTTTTAATGTTGCTATGTTATTTCTACATCAGAAATATATAGCTTAATGCAAGGCGGCAGTACGTGGGGATTTGTTACTCAAAAATTCATTGTCCACTAAAGATGTACTTGAATTTCTGAAAATGAGCTTTTAAATCCTTAGAGAATAGATACATAATTACTACTAAAAATCAGTTGCTTTCAGCGTGTTACTAACTGTGACAGCAAGTTTATATTACAGCGATGTAACTGGTCCTTTAAGTCTTTAATTTAGATTTCTTTTGAATACAGATGATTTATGTTAAAACAACTAAGAATTGATCACAATTTCTGTTTCCTGGAAGGTTAAGAGGGAAGACTGTACTAAATAAACCTGCAAGTGTGTTACCTTGTTTCTCTCTAAAGATGTCAGTGCATTGGGGCTATCATGTACAGAGAAAGGAATATAGTCAATAATACCATAATAATTTTAAATGGCGACAGATGGTAACTACATTTACCCTTGTGATCATCTCATAATCCTTTGTAAGTGTCGAATCACTATGTATACACTTAAAACTAAACTCAACATTATGTATCAATTATACTTCAATTCAAAAACAGATGTCAGCTACTTAGCCCAGGTCATTAGTGTAGGACAGTGTGATGTGCTCAGTCCACCCTAGGCTCACCAAGTGGGAACGTTCCGTGTCTGACTATGTTGGGAGGCAGAGACTAAGGTGCCAGCAAGATTTGAAGACCCAAATAAAACACCTTTTGGTTAGTGACTTACTTCAGTTATGGTCCATGAATAGACGTTATTAAGAAAATTATGAACAAAACTGCATACACAAAAAATAGAGCTGTAGAATGATCCCAACGCAGAGAATTTACATTATGCTCGTCCTCCACTGACAGTGCAGCTGGAGAGGTCATCGGTCAAGTCCTCAGATACGGGCAGAACTTTCGCCTCGGGATAGCAGGAGGATTTGAAGGCAGAATGGTGAGTCATCGAATTGCATGTCTACTTTGGACCCGCCATTTTTGTTTCCACGTGGGCTGATGGCTATTTACTGAAGTGGATGGAGAACCCTAGAGAGGTGGGCTCCATCTCTGGCTTCATTATGGTTTCAGCCTACAGCTTCTCCAAGGCATTTTTGGGGCAATTCCTCCCTTCTAATGTCACAAATTACAAAAATACATCCTTGCAAGCTAAAGAATAAAAAAAAAAAAAAACCTTTTTGTAGTGCAGTTGATATAAAGCAAAAATGTATACCACCTCCACTTGTAAGTTAAATAACTGAATCCTATAATAATAATCTGACAGCTGTTTAATGTCACCAATGCTAACAAATTTGCATAAATCAGGGTGCATAAGTCTTTGCTGTTTACCTCTACCTTGGGGATTAGGTGGTGTAACAGAACCGGATGAACATGGTTTGAATTCCAGCTGAGATGCATGCCTATGGGATGGGATTTTGGGTGTTATTTAAACTTTTTGAGTCTTTCTCATGTATACAATGGAGATTACTATGCCTTACTACATGTTTAAGTGCTTCACATACATTAACTCACTTACTCCTCCCAACAAGGCTTTGATGTAGGGACTATTGTCCTCCTGTTTTACTGATGGGGAAACAGAGGCACAAGTTAAGTGATTTTGCTCCAAGTCATTTGGCTACTAAGTGTCAGAGCTGGTATTACACAACATTTTTAACTGAACCAGGGATTCCATTATTGTATGATGTGGCATTATTATTGTTGTTGTTATTATTATTATTATTATACCACTAATAAAACCAATGCTGGCAATTCAATTCCGACACACCATAGACGGTAAGCTGTAGCCTGATTTTATTTTTTTAGTCTTTTTTTAAAACTGAAATATAGTCAGTTTACAATGTTGTGTCCAGCACAATGGTGCACAGCATAATGTTTCAGTCATACACATACATATTTTCCTTTTCATTATAGGTCACTACAAGACACTGAATACAGTTCCCTGTGCCATACAGAGGAATCTTGTTGTTTATTTTATATATAGTAGTTAGTATCTGCAAATCTTGAACTCCCAGTTTATCCCTTCCCACTCCTGTTCCCCTCTGGTAACCATAAGTGTGTTTTCTATGTCTGTGAGTCCATTTCTGTTTTGTAAATAAGCTCTTGTGTGTCTTTTTTTTTTTTTTTTAGATTCCACATATAAGTGATATCATATGGTATTTTTCTTTCTCTTTCTGGCTTCCTTCACTTAGAATGACAATCTCCAGGTCCATCCACGTTGCTGCAGATGGCATTATTTTGTTCTATTTTATGTACAGCCTAATTTTAAATGTGGCCATTAGAGGGAATGCCCAATTGTTGAAAGAGGAGAGTTAATCATCACTGTCTGATCCAGAGATTGGCACTGCTAACCTCTGGCTCGTTTTCTTTTATAAAGGGAAAGAGAAAAGTCTTAAAATATAGGGAAAATTACAGGCACTACAACATTTAGATATTTTTTTTCCTTGGTCTCTCTCTGCCTTTTTTCTTCCTCCTTTTCCCACCCCTCTCTCCCATCTCCTGTCTCCTCTCGCCTATAAATCATCTGCTCTTTGCCTGCTCATTGACTTGGGTTTCCATATCTGCTCTTCCACAGACTGGAAAATCTCACCGTGTTTGTTGCCAGTATTTCCTCCCATTTGTTACTTGGCTTTTAAGTTGCAGTTGTTCTAATCAATTTTCGAGCAAAGTCTTTCAGTGCTTTTCTTCGTCATTCCTTCCATCGCTCAGATCCTTTGAAGTCTGCTCCAAAGATATGATAAAAAGAACTTGTGTTAATTTTTAGATGTCTGGAGTTTAACTATTGCTTAAATCTATTCTTTCATCCACTTGGGGTTTATCTTGATAAGGGGTTTATGTGAACATCTAAATTTCCCCCAAGTGACTAGTCAGTCATATCTGTGTAATTTCTCAAATAGTGATTCCTTTCTTCACTACCACGCTGCATACATTAAATTAGCATATATGGTTGTTTCTAAGCTTCTTATTTGGATCCATTGAACTGGAGTTGTTTATTTTTATTCTAGGACTATAGCTTTACGATACACTTCAACAACTTGTAAGACGAGTTCCTTCTCATTACACTTCTTTGTCTGAATTTATGTCAGGAATTGATCTTTCAGTTAAACATAATAATAATTTTTTTCAAGTCCCTCTGCCCCCTTGGGGGAAGAAAATCACTTGGCATTTTGATTGGCATTTGTACAATTAAGAAAACTCACATATTTGGTAGCTTTACAATATTTGTTCTTCCAAGATGTCTCTCCGTTTATTCAATTATTCCTTTATATCTCTCGGTAGAGTTTTGTGGTTTTCTTCACACGGATCTGACACTGGTCTGGTCAAGGTTATTCCTTGGTATCTTCTATTTTGGAAGCTGTTGAAGGGAAGCCCTTTTGACAGTTGCAGCAAAAATATAAGAAAGACGTTGATTTTTATACTCACCTTTGATGAAGTCATTTACTCTTATTAATTCTAGTTGATTCTCTTATGACTCCTAGGTATGCAGTCAGTCAGTTCATCTTGAAATGATGACACTTTTATCTCTGAAGTTCTCACATCTCTTATTTCTGTTCCTTGTCTTCGAATTAGCAGGCATCTCTGGGGTATTTATAAAAAATCTGGTGATAGAGGCCTTCTAGATTTGTTCCTGATTTTATTATTATTTTTCTTTATATTAACAAAGTTTGTGGTTTGAGATAGATATTACTTGCCATTTGAGGTCCCGGTTTTCTTGATGCTCTGACTGGCATTGTCATTCTCCGCATCAGCCAGGGCCAAAGCCATAGTGTATCCTGGACCCATCTCTTTCCGCCTCACGTCCAGCTAATTGTCAAGTCCCATGGCTCTCCTTTCATAATGCGACTAGGCCTGTCTTTTTGTTCCCAACGCCAGTACCTCAGTCCAGGATGACCCTGTGGGTTGATTGCTTTAGTCTATCCTGATTTCATCCCATGCTAGCAGGGTGCTGTTAGATTGATCCTTTACAGCTCAGCTCTGCTCAGCTCTCATCTCATTGAGAATTCAGTGGCACCTCTCCATGGCCCTCTGAATTCAGTGCTGCTGTTTACTGTAGCATTCAAGCCCTCTGTAATATGTGCCCACCTCCCTGTCCACGTTCATCCTGTCTGGCTCCCTGGTACCGTATCACCCCCTCCTCGGAGACTTTCCTGAGCCCTGGGAGAGCATGTGTTCTCACTGCTGCCCTCCTCCAGCTCTTTGCGTGCCTGCTGGATGGCCACACCAACAAGTGTTTCCCATTTCTATACTCAGTCATCTCTCCTGCTAGTTGGAAAACCTCTTGAGGGCAGTAACTCATTTCTGCCTCCCTCATAGCACTTTACGGCACAGCTTTGCGTATAAAAGGTGTTTAATGAAAACCTGTCAAAATATGCAGAAACCACCACCAAGTTCAGGGTGAAGGTGAGTCAGCAAACAGCCAACGAGAAATTACCATTTCCGACTTTTCAGCAGGATGGGGTGGTTCTTGGCAAAGTTACGGGCAGCCAGATCACTGACATAAATTCCAAGTGTGGACATTAATTCCAGAGGGGCCAAGGCCCCCTCGGAGGCTCACATATGCATATCAGCTGTGCTAGTGTTGGCTTTAAGAGAACTTCACTTCACGCAATAATTTTCATGCAACATTATTTATAATGAGTAAAATACTGATCCAGGCCCAATGCCCTGAAAAAAGAGGAGTCATGCACGAGAAGGAAAGGCGGGCCGAGTTTGGTATTCAAAGGAAGGAGGAGCACCTTGAGGTGCTGTGGGGCGGGTGGTCTCAGCGTTCTGAGATGGCATTTCTGAGGGAGAGGAAAATGGAGTGTTCTCACACAATCAGTGAAGAACAGGGGTTTTGAAAACTGCTTTTTAAAAATTGAAGTCTAGTTGATTTGCAATGTTGTGTTAGTTTCAGGTGTACAGCAGGGTGATTCAGTTATACACACACACACATATATACTTTTTCAGATTCTTTTCCATTATAGGTTATTACAAGCTATTGAGTATAGTTTCCTGTGCTGTACAGTAGGTCCTTGTTGTTTGTCTGTTTTCTATATGGTAATGTATATCTGTTAATCCCAAACTCCTAATTTATCTCCTCTCCCTTTCCCCTATGGTAACCATAAGTTTATTTTATTTTATTTTATTTTTGTTTTGTTTTGTATATATGTATATTTATTTAAGTATGGTCAGTTTACAATGTTATGTCAACTTCTGGTGTATAGCACAATGCTTCAGTCATACATGAACATACAAATATTTGTTTTCATATTCTTTTCACCATAAGTTACTACAAGATATTGAATATAGTTCACTATATAGTATGAACTTGTTTATCTATTTTAGCTATATTAATTAGTATCTGTGAATCTCGAACTCCCAATTTATCCCTTTCCACTCCCCATAAGTTTATTTTCTATGTCTATGAGTCTGTTTCTGTTTTGTAAATAAGTTCATTTGTGTCACTTTTTAGATTCCACATATAAGTGATATCATATGTTATTTGTCTTTGTCTGTCTGACTTACTTCACTTACTGTGGTAATCTCTATGTCCATCCACATTGCTGCAAATGACACTATTTCATTTTTTATGGCTGAGTAGTATTCCATTGACTATATATACACCACATCTTCTTTATCCAATCATCTGTTGATGGACATTGAGGTTGCTTCCATGTCTTGGCTACTGTAAATAGTGCTGCTGTGAACAACAGGGTGTATGTGTCTTGTTGAATTAGAGTTTTCTCCTGATATATGCCTAAGAGTGGGATTCCTGAATCACATGGTAACTCTAGTTTTAGTTTTTTAATGAATCTCCATGCTGTTTTCCATAGTGGCTGCAACTAAACTACATTCCCACCAGCTGTGTAGGAGGGTTCCCTTTTGAAAACTGCTTTTGAACACAGCTGTGGTCCCGCCAGTGGACTACTTCCTACTTCCCCAGCTTTTCGAGTAGCTATGATGTAGTTCATCTGCCTGTTGTTGTTTTCAGTTATATTTATCAAGTGACCACAGGACCCTGATGAGGTCATCGAAGAGGTCTTGGCTTCAGGAAGTGTACCTGACAGATGAGGACTCCTACCTGAACTGCTGGCAGGCTGCCTTCCCCGACCCCCAGCTACGCCTGGAATATGAGGGCTTCCCCATTCCGGTGAGCACGGCCTGGGGAAGAGATACATGTGCGCTCATGCTATGAAATGGATGTGATTTGCTCCTGTGTGTAAAACAGTGGCTTGTCATGGCTCCAATGCCTTATGAGCTCTATGTACTTTCACTCTCCCTTTTTCATTTGTAACTCAAGCTTGGAAAGCGCTGTTTTGCCTGGTGGCAGCCTCCTGCTTTGGTGCTTCGCTCCTCTGACTGCACGTAGAATCACCTATAGAGCTTTATAAAAACTGAGATCAGGCTGAGAACCAGTCCCCTGAAATTGTAAGGATTAGGACACTGCTTTCTTCCAGGCCTCTGTTAGGTCCTCATTTCTAAAGAGACTGTCATTGCTGGACATTTTCTCAGGACCCTGGGCCCTGAGGGACGGGAACCTGTGGGGCGGGTGAGACAGTGTCCCGATGGGAAGGCAGGTCTGGTGGGCACTGAGCTGTTTTGAGGACCGACCAGAGACCATGAGGAGCATCTGTGGTCAAATGGGTGGGCTTTAGTACTGGCTGCAGAGATGAAGAATGTGCACCACGGAAAACTGGGGCGTTTAAGTAAGAGGCTGTCAGAAAGAACATGTTATAGATTTGGGGCTGTGGTTGGGAGATTTTAGGGAGGGTCCCAGGAAGTGGGGCTTTGCCCTGGATTGGATGCTGTCAGGAAGCAGGGTACCTCACTACATCTTATCTATGGAGGGCAGGCCAGAGCACAGCGCAAGCTGTCATTAGTAAGGAGGGAGCAGACACTCCTATTCACAGGGAGGGGAGGACATTTGACATTTTGTGGCTTGGACAATGCTCATGTTTTTGCTGTGTTCAGGCATGATCACAAAGTGGTCTTCTTTTTGTCTTGACCCACTGTGGCTGCAGCGTGGCCTTGTCTGATGTGGGCATGGTGTGAAATTACGTTTCACTGGAGACCACTAACGCGCAGCCTTGGCTGCCAGGCCAACTCCCAGATGTCAGAGGCTGCTTTTCCCCATTTTGCGCAGCTTTTAGCTTACATGAGGCAGGATTTTGAAATAATATGTCTTTTACTTTCTGATTATAAACATAATATATATTTGCCTAAGGAAAGTCAGAGAAACAAATAACATGAAGATTACCAGTAGTCCCACCTTCCAGAGAAAGCCACTGTTATTTCTTTTCCCATGCATATGTTTATTTTTTTTAATTTAAATTTAATTTAAAAAATAGGACATGGTGGGGGAGGGTATAGCTCAGTGGTAGTGTACATGCTTAGCATGTATGAGGTCCTGGGTTCAATCCCCAGTACTTTCTCTATGAAAAAATAAATAAGTGAACTGAATTACCTCCCCCACTGAAAAAAAAAAAACAACCAAAAAACAGGACATCAGGAATATCCTTATTTTTTCCACTTAAAAACATCACGAACCATATTTCAAGTTGTCCAAGATCTTCTCCAATATGACTTTGAATGATTGTATAGTGTTCCATTATAGGTGTATCTACAATCATGTTTTTAATTAATCCATTATGGTTTGGCTTCTAGGTTATTCCACATGTATCTATGTAAATGAATATATAGTATATTTCCAAATTTTTGCTTTTAGAAAAATGGAAGCCTTAATTCATAATGCAAATAACATACTTTCTTTATCTTCAAAGGCAAATGCAAAAATTCTCATCAATCACTGCCACACGAATCGGGGGCTGGTGGCCCACCGGCATCTTTTCTTAAGGTACTGTGTTGCAGGCGACAGTAAAACGCCATGCTTGGGCATGGGGGCTGTGAATACAGGCAAAGAAGCTCAGTTTAAAGGGGCTGGCTGACTACACACACAAAAAGTTCTTCGATGACGAAATATCACTACGTAGAACTCTGATGGTGGGAAAAAGCCTATTAGAGCCCTTTGTATTATGAGTCCCTCCCCACAGAGGATTTTAGCTCTAATGGGATTCTTGCCCAAATAGGGTGAAACTTGCCGGCAAACACTGTGTTTTAGAGACCCCTCCAAGGGCTTTACACAGCAGTCTGCTGATTTAGGTGCTTTTGAGATGAAAGGAACAGTTTACAGAGGGTTGTAATTCCACTTCCAATCAGTGTTAATTCTTTCTTGCCCCAGAACCTATTTTGGAAAGGAAGCAGAGGTCGCCGCTCACACATACCTGGATTCACACAGAGTCGAAAAGCCGAAGAACCACTGGATGTTGGTAACTGGGAATCCCAGGAAGGACTCTTCCACCATGTTGGACCTCCCCGAACCGCCGGCAGAGGACACGCGGGCCCTGGAGCAGGTGGCGGGCCCGGGGGCGCAGTAACACACCCGTTGCGCATGCGTGCTCTCATCCAAGGCAGCTTTATTAGTAATTCGACTGTCGTGGTCGTGCCTCAAGCTATTTTTCAGGAACTCTCTGAACATTATTTTAAAACAAAGGCTATATTAAGATTACTAAATTAATGGTGGAAGCCTAGGACGCAGGGAAAGAAACAAAACCGAAACCTCTCCGCAGGTAATAGCTCAGAAATGGTATTTTGACGGTGACAGATGATATTCCTTTGTAAATGGCCAGATTCTGAAGACTCAGCTTCCTTTATTTAGATCCTATGTAGCAGCAGCTTCGACAAGGGCTATGTGTTACTTTTTAAAGCTGTGTCTATGTAATAAAGCTATCGGAACTTTACTGAATTTTTGGCACCACCCTCTGTCCGCGTCCCCGCCCCCCCCCCCCCCCATGTACCAGGAAATAAACTGCGTTGCTGTGGCCTGTGGCCTGTGGCCTTACCTTAGAGTTATTTCCTTCGAGTTCTTTCCTTCTTGTATTTTTGTTTCTTCCTCTGGCTTGGGGTGGGGGGTGGAAGGCGGGAGTCAAGACCTCTACTTGACCAGTCTATTATTTCGTAATGCTTTTCAAATTGCAGAATCTTCTTACTTCTACCTTATCTTTGAAACCACCACATTAGTTGCAGCATTCGCATGATCAGAAAGTTCCTGATAAAATAAATACCTATCTTTCCATGTGTTTGTCCATCTACTCATTCTCTGTCGAGTACCGAGTACCTATAATGTGTAAGGTGTTATAATGGGATGAAGAGATGCCCAAGCCAGGAGGTAAAGGTAAGCGCTAAGGGTTTTGCATATAAATATCGTCAGCCCTTCGTATCTGCGGTTTCGCATCCGCGGATTCAACCAACCGCTGACTGTGTTTAGGATCCACGATCCACGGTTGGTTGAATCTGCAGATGAGGAATCTGCAGATGCGGAACCTGCAGATTTGGACGCCGGATTAAGGGGTTGAGCGTCGCAGGATTTTGGTAACCTTGGGGGTCCTGGAACCAACCCCCACGGATACTGAGGGACGACTGTATACCCAGAGGCAGAAAGTAAGTCACAGGTAATGTAAATACGTTTTAAATAGATGCGGCTTCAAGCCAGTGTGGGTTGACCCTCTTCCTGGAGGCAGGCATTTGCTGTCGAGTGCTGTAGGAGTCAGGGAGCTGGTTCTCGCTTGGCTGTGCGCTGGGTTCACCTGGAGAACTTTAGCAATTACTGATGCCTGGACCCCAGCCCAGAAATTCCGAATGAATGGTTTGGGGTACAGCCAGGGCATCGGGCATTTTCAGTGTTCTTCAGATGTCTCTAATGTGCCGCCCGGGTTGAGACCCACTGCTTTTGGAGATGAAGGAGGAAGCGATGGTTCCTTGGGGTGGTAAGGAAAGGCTTTTCTCAGTGGGCCATTAAATCAGAAATTCTGGGGTAGGGCTTTTAAAAATACAGATGTCGAGCCGACCGCTAGGGATTCTTATGGAATTGATAAGGAGTGGAGCTCAGGTATCAGCATTTAAAAACTCACTAATTTATTTAAATGTCCAGCCTGGCTTGAGAACCGCTGGCTTAGCTGAGTAGAATTAGGTTTGCCTGTGTATCTCTAAAAGGCATAACCAGACTTGGAGGTAGGTAGATTTGGGCTCCATATGGAGAAAGAAGGTCTTTAACAGTGTGAACTGTTCGTAAGCATCTAGACCAATTCTGGTGCATTCTTGCTCCTACCATGAGGTGTCCATGAAAGCTTTCAGACAGCGTGGGGCTCACATTTCTTCCTTGCCATCCTTCAGTGGTTCCTTGACTGAATCACCAAAGGGTTTTAATACCTCAGGAATACTGACCAAGTTTGCAAGCATGTACTTAGTGACAGCTATGGTGTGACTGCCACCTGGCTGATGGCAACAGTAGGGCACAGTCATTTTAATTCAAAGATGCTGAAATATGAAAAAGGACTTCTTGTGCATTTTAGAATAGGCGAAATACAGTCAATAACTAGAAAGTTAATGCTACTGAATGGAGAGAACACTGTCACCCTGTCACCCTGTGTGGTCACATCAGAGCTTCTGCCTTGGGTCTGTTGTGCACATTATAAAATTATAAAGGGGTTTTTACCCTCATTTCCTTATTTAGTTCTCACTCTTTTCTGGGCTTAGATTGAATATTGTTCATTGCTGTATCCCTGTTTCTCGAGAAATATCAGTTGAGTGAATGAATGAGTGAATGAATGAACAAATGAATGAAGCTGTACCCTTTACAGAGGTGGCAGTAGCTTGTAGAAGTTAAGTGATTTGTTTAAAGTTACATAGCTCTTAAATAGTGGAACTGGGCAGGACCAAGTCAGATCTTCCAGACCTTCTTCTAAACCAAGATTTTCTAATCTCCCTCTCTCAGTTTTTTTGGGTCCAGATAATTCTTTATTGTGGGGAGGGCTGTCCTGTGCCTTATAAAATGTTTGACATATCCCTGGCCTCTCCTCACTAGATGAATTTTTTTTCTACTATCCCTTCACCAAAGGTAAAAATAGTAGAAATGTTGGTTTTTTCCGTTAGTAGATTAGCTCAATGTCTCTTGTAATCATCTGAAGCTTTTAAGAAGGGAAATAGCTGCTGCATTTATTTATTTGTTTAAGGAATAACTATTTAGAACCATTTATAGATTTGATAATGATTTCATATTAATTCAATTATTTTGGAAATTTGGCATAAGTAGAAGCTGGTTAAGTTACTGGGTTTGATTCCAAAAGGGAGACCATGTTATAAGGAAGGAAACTGGTTGATATATAAAGAACTCCTACACGTGCCAGAGAAAACCACACACATTCCATTAGAAAAATAAGACGAAAGTCGTGAACTGGAAATTATTCCGAGGAATAATTTAAGAATCCAATAAGCATTTCAAAGCACATTCAAATGAAGATAATAGGATACCACTGTTTCTTCCTCTGAAGGAAGGCAGTGATAGTAACAGTGTCAGAGCCCACGGGGACCCAAGCAGATTGATCTCACCTGGCCGTTTTACAGGTGTGGAAATCGGCCAGATCAGGGCAGGGGCAGCCGAGCCCCACCTCCGATGACAATGACCATTGAGAGGTCGGGGCTGATTAGCCTCACAGTCAGCCGAGTCCCTCGGGGAGCAGAACTAACTGGGGTAAGATTCATACAAGTGTTGAAGTCTCCTGGATGGATCTGGAAGGTATCATGCTAAGTGAAACAAGTCAGACAGAGAAAGACAAATGCCGTATGTGTGACCTCACTTACATGTGGAATCTAAAAGCCAAAACCAACAAAGCAAAGTACAAACAGACCCACGAGATACAGAGGACAAATGGGTGTTTGCCAGAGGGAAGGAGGATGGGGTAGTTGATTAAACAGGTGAAGGGGATTAAGAGGTGCAAGCTTCTTGTCATAAAATAAATAAGCCACGGGGACGTAATACATACACAGTATATGGAAAATGGTCAGTAATATTGTAATAACTTTGTATGGGGACAGATGGTTACTAGACTTATTGTGGTGATAATTTCATAGTGTATACAAATGTCAAATCACAATGCAGTACGCCTGAACCTAACATAATATTGTAGGTTGACTTTATTTTCAATTTTAAAAAAGAACGAAGAGACAGGTTTCTCTCCTGCCGATTTGGTCTTGCAGTTTTCCAAAGTGGCCACAAGATGTCACTGTGAAAAATGCTAACAGGTCAGTGCCGCAGTTGCTCAACTGCTGAGCTTAATTTCAAAATACGAGGGAGTTTCCCGTTTTCAAAATGTACATTTTAAGAGGGGAAAAACCATAAAAGCGCTGCAGTCAGGGTATCAGTTCGTTTTTTTTTCCTTGTAAAAGAAACGATGTATTAGGCATATGTAAAGGTTGCTTAAACAGCATTCCAAGGGATTGTGCCAAGGGGAGTTCAGGTTAGGATACAGCCCCTCTGGGCCTTTTTATAGACATTCCGTCTGACGTCTGGAGTTCTCCCCAGGAAATTGGGCTCTGCACCCGGGCCTGGGACCTTGGGCTCCCAAGTTGCCCTTAGTGACGGCAGCACGATGTCTGGGTGGTGATTCCAAAGCCCTCTCTGCTACGTTCCAGCCTTACCCAAGTCCTTCTCCTCACCAAGCCTCCGTCTTCTCGGCTGGGTTACTGACTTCTTCTCGGCGTTGTTTGTAAGATTGAGTGACATGACATAATGTATTCTCAAGAGAGGCAGGAGCGGGCCACGATTATGAGCTCTGGCCCTGGGGTCAGGCAACTCAGTGAGGATACTGGTCACTTCCTAGGTGTGTGACCTTGGGAGGCACTGTGCCTCTTTGAGCCTCTACTCACTCATAGGTTAAAAAAGGGCTCAAGAGGACACATTTGTCCCCCATCTCAGGGGCTTGCTGTCAGACTGTGTGTGCCACACATCTAGCGTCCTGTCCAGCAGCACGTCAGTAGCATCAGTCATTATCATCATGGCTTAGGTCTCATGCGTGTCTGCTGTCTGTGTGCTTGCTGCCTGGCGTTGCTGCATCCTGATTTTTTAACATCACTCCTTCCCACGTGACTGTGAGCTCTTCAAGTACAGAAGCTGCATGTATGCATAGCCAGTTTTCATCTCTGTATCCTCAATGTTCATACTATTAAATATTCACTCTTCTCCCTCATTTACACGTAAATCAGTGAAAGCCTGGAGAGGTAAACTGAGTCACCCAGCGTTGTACACACTCCCTCTGCCATGGTACTTGTCACTCAGAGTTGCAGTTGTGTGTTTACACTGTGTGCCATGCTTGACTGCAAGCTCCCTGAGGGCAGGAAAACCGATTTGGAGTTGTGTCCCCAGGGTTAGAAGATCATCATGACCAGCAACATCATAGCACTAGGTGCCGGGCACTGTTCTAAGCACCTCTTCATGTGTCAGTCAGTTGAATCCTCCCCTGTAACCTGTGAGATGGGTACCATCACTATCTGAATTTACAGGAGGGGAAACTGCAACGCAGAAAGGTTAACTTACCCAGGGTGGTGCAGCTAAGCAGGGGAGCCAGGCAGTCTGGATCCAGGGCCAGAGCACTTAATCAGTGAGCGGTGCTGCCGCTCAGGCAGAAAGCTTTTGACGCATTTTTGTTGGATTGAATTGAATCAGTAAGACTGGAAATTGAGCAATATTATAGTGCATTATGGGCGGTGACCATAAGTATGCCTTCGAGTTCTACATTCACAGCTGCTTTAAAATGCCATCTAAGGGGGACGGGAGACCCACACCTGCAGGGCACGATTGAATGAGTGGGAGGGAGAGCCTAAGGGAGCCTCTCAGCTCCAAAGCCGTGTAGTCCCTGGCAGTGGGGAGCCAGGATGGGGGCCACGCAGAAGATTGTGAACTGCCATGAGTCCATGGCAGATGGCTCTTAGCACAAGACAGCGCTCAGTTCTCTGACACCCATAGGCTGCCTTGCCTGGGCTCAGTCACCCAGCTGCATCCCGCAGATCTGGATGGGTGGTGTGTGGGGTTTGTCTTGGGTACCAGATCTGGGGATGAGATGAGCAGAGGCTCTCTGGAGCCCTGTGTGGAGCAAGAGTGGCTATGTGTCCAGTCTTAGTGGAGGGAGCATTAGAGATGTCCCTCTGTCCAGGAGGGGGCCATGGGCCGTGCTGGGCCCCAGATCTTTCCTCTGATGGACCCAAATCCTGCAGCTTCTCCAGGCCTCCCAGGGCAGCCGGGCTGCCTGGCATTGGAGTTGGGGGCTGATTGGGGGCTGCTGAGTGCAACAACAGGCTGATTGCCCCAGGGCTCTGCCCTAGAGTACTGACGCCCTGGGCCCCATACTCACTCACTGCATGCTGGTCACACACGAACTGCCTCCTTCCCCCCTCCCCCAGAGGCAGCAGGAGCCGGTGTCCCCCATGGCTGTCCCCAGCTGCTGGGCAGGAGCCGCCTCCCTTCCTCTCTCCCGGCAATGTCGTCTCTGTGCCGTGTTATTGTTGGCCGATGGGAACAAGGTTGAACATCTGCCAGACATCTGCTCATGTCTCCTGTGTGTGCTCCCAAACAGACGGGCAGGAAGCAGCACCACCCTTGGACTAAAGTGCCAGGGGCTGCAAGCTGCCGCACCAGGACACTGCTCAGCTTGCCTGGGGCTGGTGGGATCCCCGGGGAGCTGGGCGGCTGGTGGGAGAGCCCTTGGTGCTACATCCTTCCCCTCCTCCTGAGAAGGGACAGTAGCACGGTCAGGGTCAGGGACATTCAACAGAAGGGGGCCCTGTCGAGGATGGCTGGGAGTGGAGAGGGGAGATATGTTGGAATCTCCCACTGCCCTGGGGAGTCGAAGACTGAGGAAGAGCCTCTACTCCTGGATGGATGTGGGCAAGAGATGGCTTTCTGGGCACCCAGGGAAATAGACATGGAGACAGAGATGCCAGTGCAAGCAGTTTATTTGATGGGGGTCTATTTGAGATGATGTGAAACTGGCAAGAGAGGAAAGTCAATCAAAGATGCTTTAATAAGCAGGTGATGTTGGGGGCACCTGGGACTCCATCCTTCTGGGGAGCCTGAAAGACAGCCTCAGTTCCCCTACCTGGGGGTGGGCGTGCAGGAGATTTATTTTTCGCTCCCCTCTGCCATCATGAGGGCTGCTCTGGGCGCATCGGCGAGCCCGCTGGTGGAGAGGCCTCAGGGCTGGCAGCGCGGAGCCACCGAGAGAAGAACGCTGATGGTGCCTGCTGTCAGGGGAGGAGGGGGAAGGGGGAAGGCTAGTTGGGCAGAGGCATAGGGGTGGTTCCTCTCCTCCCTTCTTGATCTCTCTACCCCCTTCACCGTTAGTTGCCCGCCTCCTGCCCTCTCTCCGGCTCCCTCCCATCACCCTCTCCCTCCCCCCATTTCCATCTCCCTCACTTTTTCCTTTTCCACCTGTACCTGCCTCTCCTCTCTGTCTTCCTTACGTAGCCCTAACCTGGAACAAGCACGGGGTGGGATCATAAAGGAACTTCATTCTGTCTCTCGAGGAAGCGCCCTTCCTCCTGCTCCACGGGGCTCGGTAGTTCCTCCCTGGTCCCCAGGTGAATACTCGACTAGTCCCTTCTGTGGTAAAGGGTCCTTTAACCACTTTATATTGTTAAACACTAAACTTCTGTTTCAATGTAGCAATTACAATGTCATTTTCCCATGGAATCATCCAGTTCTGGACTTGATGGAAAATCGAGCCTTCCTTCCTCCTCCAGCTTGCTGCTCTGCTGGCAGGAGGCCCCGGTGGGTCTTCTCCGCCATCTTACCCACTGCTCTTTCTGACCCTTTTGGGGTTGGAGCTTGGGGGAAGAAAAAGAGATCAAGACATGAGGAACATTCCTTCCTGACAGGCCCCGCTGGGAGACCCAGCTTCCACACTCCTCCATCTTGACAGATGGCCACGGTGAGTGTCTACCTTGTGGGTTTTAGTGAGTCCTCTAGACATGTCTCCCATCCCAGGATCTTACCTAGAGTTTCCTGTTGCAGACAGATGCACCCCTCTCCCTACTCGGCCCCTGGGTATCCCTCGTATTTCTGGATCCTTCCTGCTGAGGTCCGTTTACTCTCCCAGGACACCTGCTGGACAGGACCTAGGATGCCCACATTCTCTCTCTCTCATGGGGCTCACATCTGGCTCACAGGAACAGTCACGGATTCTTAGAGACGCAGTGGATTCTAGGCGTGCAGAGCCATCCCAGTGCAGCCCCTCCGTTTTGTCCTCTAAGCAGCGTCCCTTGGCCTTCCCGGCAGAGGTGGTGCCTTTGCCCTCCCCCTGCACCATCAGATAAGCTCCATGGTAAGGCTCGCTCTCCCTGTCCGTGGCCCCTGCAGGGATCTAGTGAGGATGCTCCACGGGCTGCTCCCTGCGGCGTCCCTAACAAGTAGCCCAGAGCCTGGCATTTAGCTGGCACTCAGTTGGTGCTTATTAAGTGACTGAGTGAGTCCTTTGGGTCTGGGCTGGGAGGGGGCTGGCTGAGCAGACCCCTTGCACAAGCACCTCAGAGGAACCTTTTACTGAGGCTGGAGTTTAAGGTCAGATCCAGTTCCCCACCTGCTCTGTAGCGTTCGATGACATCCATAGGGGAGAGGGGGCGCGTACGGGCTGGACCAGGAGACGAGTCTGAGACAACGGGAATGCGAATGACAGCTTTGCCTCTTTGTTTTGTTTTGTACCGAATGAGCCACTGAGAGAACTTGATGATCTGATGGAGAGAATTAAGATACACACTTTTGCTTCTGTACACTCAGGTATTGGGGTGACGAGTTTCTCTGGGTTCTGGTTTTCTTTTTCCACTTGGTGTCATGTTAGTTTGACCCACTGGTGCAAGTTAGGTTTCTTCTAACCACCCCCTCTTGGCCACATCGTCATCGCCAAGTCTTCCTCAATCCCCCACGTGTTCTGGTTCCTTTTCTATAGTTTTCCAGGGACGTTAGTTTTCAAGGAAAGACTTTTGGCCAGAAGGGTATTGATTTGGTCAAGTCCATAACCATGACTTCTGTTGCTTCCACCGTTGCAGGAAGCAGGTGGCCCAAGAGAAGGCGCTTAAGATGAAGTGTGGTTGGAACCTGACTGATAGCAAAATGTTTAAAAAATAGGGGCAAAAGAGCTGTTTCAATCAAAAGCATCCTTACAAGGTGTGTTCATTTTACTTGTTCATTCATTCCTCGAGCCCCTGCTTGTGGTCCAGGTATTGGGGATGGATATTACTTGGCTGGCACATTCCTGAAAAAGAGTTCATGGCGTCTTCACCCTGTGCATGAACACCCCACATGACAAGAGAGCGCTTGTCCCTGTCACCTCTCAAGACTCGTTCATTCCACGTCCCTGCTTGCACCTTGCTTCACACCTCCAGGCACGGACTGTGGACCTTGTTCTATTATGAATCTTGTCTTGTCTCCACGCTTACCTCTAATCTTGGTTCCTATCCACCAGGAACCTTCTCAACCTTCCTGCCTTCTTGTCCCTCACTGGGGTCCCCTGGGACCCATGACATAGGATGCTTGAGGCTGCAGAGTTCACAGTTTTGTGAAATAGAGAAATAAATGGGGCAGGGTTGGGACATTTACTCACACTGCAATCTGGATGTGCAAAGCAAAGAACTTCTACACTCTGCAGCCACTGTGATTTTCTTCACAAAGCCCTACCTTCCTTAAAGGGATGAGGGGGAGGGAGCTAGTTAGAACGAATTGACCCTGGAATCTTATTCCACTGCAGTAATTCAAACATCACCTTAGGTAAAAATTCTGGTCTCTTAAGTTTGTCCTCATGGTCTTTCTCTATCCCAAGATGGCATTTGGGGTATGTGGAGGGCTTGCCAGGTGTGCATGGCAGGTGGGGAGCAGGCAGGTCCTCGAGTCTGTGGTCTGTCCTGTCGGATCCTCAGATCCTCGCTGAGCTCTGCCCTGGGGCACCTGGTCTGCTCTGCTCCCTGGACTGGTAACTACTGAGGGGCGGACCAGCTCCCTCGCCTGGCATTTGTGGACCTGACGATGGGAGTCTATGGTTGGAGTGATTAGTGATCAGGCCTCTCCTTTGGCTTGGTCAGAACTTCTTGGTCCTTCCTGGTTGGCGTAGCATCACCTCAGTTCTCCGTGGCACTGTGGCTGTCCTAATGCCTTCGAGTATAAGCCTCTTCGTCCCTGCAGCGGGGACCTCTCTGCTAAGCAGTCCAGCCAGACCCTCAGCTGACTTCTGCTTGTCCTCTTCAACCAACGGAACCTCTTCATCATGGGCACAGCACAGAGGGATGGGAGGCAACTCATTAATGCTAAACTCAAGGGCTCCCTCCCTAGTCCTGCCATTTCTCAAGTTCACTCTGATGGGATATCCCTCTGGGTCGTGTGGGTTGTAATCTCCTTTTGGTCGTGCCTGAGAGGTGGGTCCAGCTTGAATTGGGCAAAAGCATTTTCCTCCACTTGCCTAAGCCGTAAGGGTCAAGGTATTGCATCCCTTCCCCTTTTCTTGCTTATCTCCCCTCCTGTCCATTAGCCTTCGGGACCAGAGGTGTGGCTCCAATTTCTTCACTTCCTCTACATCCTGCCCTCTCTTGGGCAACATCCAAGTCTCCTTCATAGGCCAGAGGTATTTTCTCGCTCTTCTGGACTATACTAAGGAATTTTCCATCCAGACCTGCTTCCTGATAAGCCAGGGAGAAATGGGGCCGGAAAACCAATTGGGGAATCCCTTTCTGGCAACAGATCTAGTTTATTGGAACACTGTGTGACTGGAGATCCAGAAATCCACATTAATACTTTAAACAATATGACTACTATGGCCAAAGGCTACCAGTACATACATAGGACTGTGGGAAAACAGAAAGGGGAGAGACTCTAAGATTCTTTTGGGATCAGGAAGGGTTCTCCTAGTAAAGGCCAGCCCAGTAGAAGGAAGGGTCTATACATTTGTGTATAATCTTGAAAGAAACTTTTTTTGATTTTATTTTTTATTGAAGTGTAGTTGATTGACAATGTTAGTTTCAGGTGTACAGCAAAGCAATTCAGTTATACAGATACATATTTCCTTTTCAGATTCTTTTCCATTATATGTTATTACAAGAAATTGAATATAGTTTCCTGTGCTGTACACTAGGTCCTTGTTGTTTGTCTGTTTTATATATAGTGATGCATATCTGTTAATCCCAAACTCCTAATTTATCCCTCCCCCATTGAAAGAGATTCTTGAAAGGGCCATACAGAGAATGTAGATTTCAAAGGGGCAAGTCAGTTGAACTGTTAAGAACCATATCCATCCCCCAAGCAACTGGATCGCCTGTTGATTTAAGTATTTGTAGTTCTCTTCTGGTGGCAGAGTGATGAATACTCAATGTAGAAAATTGAGGAAAGTAAAATAAGTGTTTCTAATTTTCAGTGGGTTCTCTTAACAGATACCTTATATGCCACAGAGTGCTTCCAGATTCATGTCAGACTTTATGTGAGCAAGCAAGTGAGGTGTTGTGTGAAAGCTCTGAATTTGGTGATGAATTTGTGATTGTAATGTACACTACGTTATTCTGACTAATATAGAAATTGATAGTAAATGTGAGACTCTGCTGTAGCAAAAACCTAAGATGCGTGGCATGGACATGTTGGCGAGGTAACCGGCGGTGAGGAGGCGGGCTGGGGGGGCCCCGCCCGCTCCTGTGATGCCGCGGTGAACTGTTTATGCCTGGTCTCCTGCGATTACTTGGAGAGCACATTTCGTTCCTAATGAGCTTGTACCTCTGGAGAAAGCGGTTGGAAAATAGAATGTTGGTAGTTTGTGGGTTGTTCCTGGCAGTGTTTAACAAGGTGTTACAAGGAAGAGATGCACACAGAAAAGAATCGGCCGGTTTCCAAGAGTAATAAGAGGGAATGGAGAAAGGCCAGGAATGAAGGTTGGAAAAGTTAGCTACCTCTAGATGGTAGAGTCAGAAATGGGATTGAGAAAGACTTTGTGAGAAGCCAAAGGCAAATTCAGATTCAGGGTGTGGTACCCAAGGTGGTGTCCAGTTAGAATCAGGGCAAAAATCAAATGAAAGGTGTGGGTCTAACACCTATTATTAAAATTTCCCTCTGGTTATACTGTCTCAGAGCAAATAGAAGGCTGTGACCTTCGCACTGGTTGCTGGAGGTTGCCTTAAGGCAGCCACTGTTGTATTGAGTGAAAGAGGCTTGGGAGGGGGTGTGGAATAAAAAAAATAAAGCAGATCTGGGGACCAAGTCTTGAAAGGACAATGGGTGTGGTTCCTGGAAGATGAAACTGGAAACTGACTACTGAGTTTGAGAGTCATACTGCCAAAAAAAAAAAAAGTCCTGTCCTTAAAAAGCCTGTGATTATTTGAGACCTTTAACCCTATGATCACCCTGCGATTCCATCGAAAACTCTGCGGCCCCCAGGGAGGACATACTTTCCTAGTCTACTTCACATGTGGCCAAGGAGTCAATGGAAAAGGAAGAACTTTCCAAAACATGTCCTTGGAGAGCAATCAACAACACAGTGCCCTCCCGAGAGCAAACCCGAGGACTGATCAGGGAACACGCCCTCTCCCCAGGCTGGAAGTCTTCACAGTGGCTGGCCAGGAGGGTTTCAGAAGACCTATGGACCAGTGACTCCTGGGTGCCTCCCGCCTTCCTTCTCTTTGAATGGAGATGCTATGACTATTGTCCTGCCCCTAAAGCACTGAATGCTAGGGGTATAGAGGGCAGCTAACGTGACTTTAGATCAGCACTTGGCAAATGCCACTGGCCAAATCCAGCCTGCTGCCTGGTTTTGTAAGTAAAGTCTGCTTGGAGCATAGCCATGCCCATTCACTTGCAGATTGTGGGTGACGCCTTCTGGGCTCCAGAAAGCAGAGTTGAATAGTTGCAAAAGAGACCTTATGGCTCACAAGTCTAACATATTTACTCCCTGGCCCTTAAGAAATTAAAGTTTGCTGACCACTGCCCTAGAAGGATAGTCCTCCGAACAGAGAGCAGCCGCGTCTGGTTTGATGGAGAGACCACTGAGCTTTTCCCTAATGATTCGTAATATGGAGCATCTTTTCATGTACTCGAACTGCTGTTCTGCCTGACGTAACATGCATCACACCTATGTAATAGTTTAAATAAAAGTGAGTTTATCCTTGTCTACTGTTATTCAATTATACGATTTTATACTTATGAATAGCTTCCCATACTGTGTAAAATAGTTTTTGAAACATGACTTTTTAATAACTTCCTAATACTTCATCGGGTTATTTCATTTTAATGGTGTACAATGCTTGGGAAGGGATGATGAGAAAGACAAGTTCATGCATTGCGTGGAAAAGGATCACTGAGTGCAAGTTTTCTGAAATGCAGTTTAGCAACGTGTTTATCTCCTGTGATCCAGCAATTCTATTTCTGGAAACGTATTGTCAGGGAACAATGAGAGATGTAGACAAAAATCGAAGAACCAAGATTTTTGTTGTCGCTTTATAATATCAAAATTGAATATCATCTCAATGTTCAACAGTAACCAAATAGTTATGTAGATGAGGGTGCCTCTCCAGGCATTGCCTGTTTGCTGATGTGGCTTGTTTAGTGTGGGGGGCTCGCAGCTTGAGACACAGAACATAGATGTGATCTAATAACTGGCAGATTGGGTGCCTCTGTCTTTCACACTGTACCTGCTCATTGCCAGCTGACTGCCTTGGATTAGGGACGGGGCTGGCCAAGATTGGTCTCCTTTTCATTTCTTTGGCAGCTCATGACTTCTGGCTGCAAAGATTCTTCAGATGGTCTCTTGGACATCAAACAGCGACAGCCCAACATTTGGTTACATAAAGTGCAAATGAATCATGAACACGTGGATTATATTTCCGTTCAAATACACAGGGATTTCAATTTATGGGAAATGGGCTGTGGGCTGCACAAATTAGCACTAGGTTTGGGAAATGGGTTGAATCCCTGACCAGATCCTCAGCTTGGTTACGTCCATCTGTCCTTCCCCCCAGATCCCCTCCTTGACACCCTAGAAATGACAGCTGTTTCGTTCCAGGGGAATGCTAGTCTTTCCTCCAAGAAAGATGGGAGGCCGACTTAATTTGCCAGAGGTTCCTGGAGTTTATTTCTTTTGTCCCAAAGCCAGCAAAGACTAAACAAAATACAAAATGGACCCTCCCTTCCCCTTGGCTTCTGTGTTGGAACTTTCTTAATTTTTATTTCTTTCTTTAGTTTCTTCTCTGTCTTGAGGTTGCATGTCTCTTCCATTGCTTGTCCCTTAAATGTGGGCATTTCCCAAGGCTTCATCCTGAGCCCCTTGTTCTTATTGTACCTTCTACGTTATTTTAAATCTGGGCCCTTGCCTTTGACTACTTTTTCAACACCGCTGAGGCTCAGATTTCTATCCTGAGGCCAGATCTCTCTCCTGACCCCCAGCTCCTGCATCCGATGCCCACCAGGCAGCTCTATGCTGTGTAGCCCACTCACCAACTAACTGCAAGAGTATTATGCTCTAAGAATAACTGCTTCTAAAAAAACTTAATTTAAGTTATGCTCTCAGATAATTTTAAATAAATGGCGAGAAATGGGAAAAAGTTGATTGACCTGTCAATCAGTCATTAACAGGCAGCAGTCCAAAAATGATGAACAGTCCGTCCAAACCACTCTCACCCTTTTCTTCCTCATTCCAGCTGTTCCCTCTGCTTTCACGATTTTAATAACTGGAAGGGCCAGTCCTCAGCGGCCAATGCCATTGTTTAATTGGTGCGGGAAGCCTTGAGTGCTGGCACGCCAGGCACGGAGTTAGATAAGGGAGTGTGGAGATGATTAAGACCCAGTGAACTTACAGCCTAGGGGTAAAGGGGCATGTAAGTGAATGACCATAGGACCCTGGAAAGCGCAGCATTAGAGATATACAGAGGCCCTTCCACAGCATGAGAAAGGGGCACAGTCACATTGGAGATGGGGGCGTTCAAAGGAAGCTTTTAGAAGGATGAGACCTGAGCTGAGGCTCGAAGGGTGAGTCAAGTAAAGTCAGAGAGGGGACAGCACGTGCAGAAGCGTGGAGGTGAGAAACAGCAAGGGGCGGGGCAGACAGCTGGCACGGTTTCAGTGCAGTTGGAGTTTGGAGTCTGAGGCAGGTGAGGGCTTGGCTGTGGCTGCAAGGGTGCACGGGGTCATGGAGGTTCTTCCCTCTCTTGCTCATCGGTGTGGATTTCATCAGATAGTTTCTGTGGAGTCCAGAGAAGTGCTAAGTAGAAAGTATAAAGGTCTGATTTCTGTGGCTGTGGGAGAGGATGTATTTGAGGACAGCAAGACAGAGGAAGGCAGAAGAGTTAAGAGATGCTAGGCTGGCTACATGGTATGGGAGCCTCAGCCCAGGAGCAGCAGAGGGAACAGACAGCAGTCGGTGCATTTGAGAGATGTTTGGAATGTCCACTGGCAGGACTTGAATTGGAAGCAGAGGTAAGGGAAAGGAGTCAGGAAAAGCTGGCAGCTATCTGGCTTGGGCGATAGGAGGGAAAACGCAGGAGGTTTCAGGAGCATTTTCTGTATGTTGGATTGTGGTTCCTGGACCCCTCCTGTTTTGTGTCTCCGCGCCGTTGTGCTCGCTGCTTCCTTGGCGCAGCCGGGCTCAGCATCCTAGCTCACCTGAACTCACCTGATGAGAGTCCGCTCACCAGTCCAGAGCCTCTCTGACCTGCCTCTGCGGGGTCTGTGCCTTCGCCTGTCCTCCCGCATCTCCCAGGACCAGGCTTTACCCCCAGACCCACCCCGCTGCAATGCAACTGTCTCTGTCCCTTCTGTCACTCTCCATTCGACAGCTCCTCAAGACGGCAGCCCAGTGGCCACTCGGTTGCTGTTTGCTGACTGCTGAATGCCGCTTGAGAAGAAGTGAAAGTTGTTCTTTCTGGTTATAGAAAACTCCATCCCTTAGCGAGGCGAGGACAGCGCGGAGGACAGCCGAGTTTTGATTTTGTGGCAGTTGCTCCAGCGTGGTCTCAGGGAGGACCGCAGCATGCTGGTGACCATCTGACGGTGTGACTTGGGGCTGGAACAACTTCTCGGGGCCTTATCTGCCTATTTATTTGGTGAGGGGGAGGTGTCACCTGTGCAAGTGACGGCCAGCTCTCTGGAGGCAGGTCCACTGAGCACAGGGCGTGGGCTCAGGCCTTTCAGAGACCCGCCGGGGAGGAGAGGGGCTGAGGGAAGCGCTGAGCATCCGCAGGAACAGCACAAAGGTAACAAGAGGCTGCAGGGAGGGGAGCTCAGTGGTGGGGCTTTTCTAAGCCTTTCCCCTGCTTCTCATCAGCACAGGATAAGTGTCAGCTGCATATGGGATCCCTGGAAAGGACAAGGGAAGCAGATGATTAAGGCGTTGAGGACAGAGGGGCAGAGGACGAGCCTAGGGCAGTGGAAAGAAGAGGAAAGGAACAACAGCCTCAAAGAAGCTGCGTGCCGTGTCCCCTGCAGACGGCGCGGGCTCGGAGGCCACCACCCACGTGAGCTCCAAGCCTGCAGGGGGACTGGTGCTGGGGAGGCGCCGGGCTGACGGCCTCCCTGGTGATCCTGCAGGCTCCGTGGCCAGTGTAGGGGGCCAGGAAGGCGTGAAATGGCCCGGGAGGGGTTGGGAAGGCACCCTGGAGGGAGGGAGACGGCATTTGAGGCCAAGCTTAACACCACCTCCTCCACGAAGTCTAGTCTGTGTTCCCATCGCTGGAGTTCCTGTCCTTCCTTGAGCTCACTGCGGACCCTCTGGCCAGTCCAGTCCACCCCCACGCTGTGTCCTCAGCTCCCCGACGTCCTCTCTGTCTGCCCTTTGGACACAGGCCTGGGGTCTGGTCTTTACAACTTGGCTCGTGGGCTTCCCTTGAAAAGTGATCTCTGGCCTTCAGTGCCGACTCTCTGTACTTGAGACCGCCTCGGAGATGAGACCTGGCCTCGGGTGGACCCTGGGCCCCTTTCAGGGCGGCATCCTTCCAAGCACATCCAGTTCTCCTGGAGGGAGTAGTCCTTCGTCTCCCTGGCTTAGCACTCTCTGTCAGCCTCCACCTCAGCCTTCCCCCCGCGCTGCTGCCTCCCCCGACTCTCCCAGCTGGACCACTGAGCCACCTCTCCGCTGGAGGACTAACCTGACCTGGGGCAGGACGAGCAAGCTCGCTCACCCCTCCAAATGGTGGGCTGATTACCTCCCTTCCCCTCCAAGGGAGAGGAGATGTGATGCCCCAAAGTTACCACCCAGAGTTTTCATGTCAGTTCTGGTTCCCAAGCCATTCCTGTGCCCTCACCACCCCCTGGGCCCCGCTTGCCTCCTGCAGCCCTGCCGGGGCTGGGACTGCAGTGAGTGTCCTTCCTGTTCCGTGGGCTACAACGGACAGCCAAGCCGAAGCGCCTTGGAAATCCGTGTTGGTCTGAGCTGACTACCCGATGCCGGGTGTCTTTGTGAGTTTCTTCCCTGTGGCCTGTGCTTGCCTCTCAGTTGTTCTTGGGGCTCATATGTGGTCAGCTTAATATTTGTGGAATTTTGTGTGTTGGCCATGGGTCAGTAATGATACAGATGCATATGTATGGGTGTTTATATATGTGTGTGTCTGTAAAGCACACACACACACGCTCTCAGAGCAAAACTCTTGCAGTGAAATAGGAAAAGCCTTCCAGAATAAAGCCTTTATACCATGGGGTCTGCAGAAAATGTTTTATAATAAATTAAAAATACAAGACGGGTTAAGATATTTGTAGATGTGCTTTCACAAAGATCGAGTGTGTGAAAGACTGACAAAGCTAGTTCCACCCATCTCTGTGATTTGCAGGATGTCTCCCTGTGTGGGGAGCTCCTGTGGACAAAGGAGACTGACCAGGGCATCACAGGGCTTCTCTGCATGGTCTTCATGTGCAGTGGACTGGTCACCAAGGGGCAGTTGAAAGGGACTCTGGTGGCAGAAGAGTGGCAGGAGTGGGTGGGCCTGAGGATGCTCGCATTTCTGTGATCCTCTGTCCTTCAGCGAGTCCTTTTCCCTTCTAGGCCTCTATGTTCCCTTTTGTGTGGTGAGGGGGCTGCTTTAGGACTGCTGTTTTCCAGATGTGCTGGGCGGGGCTCTAAGGGGGCTGCCTGAGAGGTAAAGGGGGATGCTGGAGGCCAGGGCAACAGACTTGCCACCTGCCTTCAACCAGAACAACTTCACGCTGATCTATTGTATCTACTGATGTTCCACATGAAGTGTTTCATAAAAAGGGTCTGGTCCTCCTAAAAGCTCTCGGACTGTCCTTAGCTCATCCCTAAGCCCTCCCACCTCTGACTTTCGTGGTTCTATGTGTTGGCTCCCCCACGGCTTGGAGTGGGTACCAAAGATCCCTGCCTTCCCCTCGGGGGTCACGTGGGATAGGTCCTTGTCACTGATGCAGTTATCTGTTTAGTTCTTGATTGAGACACCGTCATAGGCAAGTTTCTGACCTTTACATGAGAGTACCGGGTGCCTCGCCTCTATCATTTCTTAGTTCTGTGACCCCGGGCAAGCCTCTCAATGCCCCTGAGCCTCTCAGCGCATCTCCACCTCCATAAAATGAGGAAGCAATGAGGATTAAACAGTGCTGTATGCCATAGGGTGTCTCCCTGTGTGGGGAGCTCCTGTGGACAAAGGAGACTGACCAGGGCATCACGGGGCTTCTCTGCATGGTCTTCATGTGCTCTTTCTAATCTGTGCGGAGAATGAGTACGGACCATCCTTGTTAGAGCCTTAACAGTTAAGCAGGCTGCGTGGTATCCAGCGCTGCCATGGTGACCTGCTGGAATTTCAGCACCTTTCCCTGGGATTTGGGGTCACCAGGTTAGAGAACCGGTCTGTGCTTTTGCACATCTTTGAATGTTGTAGGACGTTCAATTTGTCCTTAAAATAAATAATTGAAAATGGTAAAGCGTTGTAAATACCATAAACTGGCACAATAGGCTGTTTCTATAACTTTCTGAGAGCGAAAGTGAAATTTCAAGTCAGTAAACGTTTTAAAATGAATAGGCTGGCTGAACAAGAACATTGATTTTTTAGGTGCATTTACCATCCACAGGGACAAGGACATTTGGGTTAATGATTATACATCAGACCGAAAAATAGGTTACTGGCTTTCACGGAGCCACCCTGGGCTCCCTTGGGGTCACTGTCGCGCAGGCCGTCACACGTCCCTCCTGTCAGCCTCTCCTTTTTCTGGGAGGTTCCATTCCCACTCCCACCTGCGGGCATGTGTGAGAGACAGTCCTGACCATTTCTGGTGATGGAACAGGCCACTGGCCACACAGGCCCTGATGGAGAATGAAGAGGCAAAACCTTAGAGGTTTGTGACATTGGAGTGATGCCTGCGAAACAATGACTTAGCTCATTCCTCAGTGTTCAGTGTGAACTGACAGTGTCAGCAGGGAGCTGAGATGCCTAGATAAAGGGGAATGGGAGGACGTGGGCTGTGGGAACTGGGCCCTGGGCTGCTGTGGCCTGGCCCTTGGGAACGCCACAGACCCATTCTGTAGGAGGGCAGCTGGAGCTGGACTTGGTTTGGGCTGTTCCCTCAGGGAAAGGCGCCCACGTCGGAACCTGGTGGGCGCATAGCTTGCAGTTTGGGAGAATGAAGCAGGGACAGGTGTCACAATCCATTCTCCAAGCTAGGGGCCCCTAAATTAGATGGAATACACCCGGAAGGACAGGCTCTGGGTCCAGTAGGGAGTGGACAGGCTGGTCAACAGAAGCAGGAGGAAGGCTTTGCAGGCCTGGCCAATTCCCTGGAACTCGGGAGCCTTGGGGTGCACTCCAGGCATGGCCCATCCTGCACCCACAACAGTGAGGATCATCGTGGGCTCACCAGCCAAGTGCTCTGAGCCTCCAGCATCCCGGCTGCCTGCTCAGAACTGCCCCCGGCCTGTCAGTCTCTCCTTTGTTTGGGAGGTTCCATTCCTACTATGTTGGCTGCCAGGGCATCTGGTTCTCTCACCATGAAGGTAACCCTGCTTCCTCCGCATCTAACTGTCCAGAGCTCCCTGGGTCAGCTGGCGCGTTCAGGCATCTTGGGTACCTCTTCAAGGCACAGGGAACTTTCAGCTACACTCTATCCCACCCCAGCCACCACCCCCTCCACCGTAGGAGACTTGGGATTGTCCCAGGATCTTGGTCTGAATATCCCAGGCGGACATTTCCACCCCAAGTAGGCTCAGGACACTCAAATGTGATTCTTTCCTCCCAGCATTTCAGGCAGAAGGTGGGATGAAGATCTCTGTGCTGTCTTGTCCCCAGTGTGTACTGCCCCTGTGTCTTGGTGCCAACTAGGAAGGGGGAGAGTGAGGGATTCCTTCTCAGGCCCCAGCCTGTGGTCTGTGAACTCCATCCTCCCTCCAGTTAGGCAGACTTCTATCTTCTTTTAAATAAGAAAATAGCTTTGCTTATATCATCGTGTGAACACAACTCAAATCTGTGGGTTGATGGTATAATTTTTGTGCTTTGTATCCTCCAGGCTTTGCTCTTTGTAGTCAAAGCCAAGCTTTTGGCATTGGAGAAACAAACAAAATGAAAGCAAATCCAAAAGTGTTAGTTTCTGATTGCTGCTGTAACAAATTGCCACGAAATTAGTGGCTTAAAACAATACAAAGTAAAATCTTACAGTTCTGGAAGTCAGAAGTCCAAAATGGGTCTCGCTGGGCTAAAATCAAAGTGTTGGCAGAGTTAGTATTTCTTTCTGGAGACTGGAGGGGAGAATCTTTTCCCTTGCTTTTCCTAGATTCTGGAGGCCACCTGCATCCTTGGCTTATGACCCCCTTCTTTGTCATCAAAGACAGCAATGTGGCTTCTTCAATTCTGTTTCTGACTCTGACCTCCTCCTCTACCTCCCTTGTGATTCCATTGGGCCCACCTGGATAATCCCTTTGTTTTAAAGTCAGCTGATTAGCAACCTTAATTCCCTTGCTGTGTAATACAGCATGTTCACAGCTTCCTGAGAACAGCCACGTGGGCATCTTTGGAGGGGCTGTTATTCTGCCTACCAATCAAACAATAATAATTCATTTGTCAAAGGCTTAATTCATATGATCACAAGCTATGGCTTTCAAAATTACAGCCTTTGCTGTTGATTGAACAAAGTCTACTTTGTTCCAACGCCAATGACTCGACTTAAATTTTTTTTAATTTAAAAATGTTTTATCATCCTTTAGGTGATATGAATTGAAAGCTATTGCTTTTCTCTGACTTGTGGGGAGAAAATAATGGATATTGGAAAGCCCAGTGGATGTTGGGAAGCTCATGAAGGGGAAAAAAAAAAAACCAATTTGACTTCTCCAGATTTAATCTTGTTTTTATGTATATGGATCATACTACACATTCTGTGTTTATAACCTGATTTAATTCACTTAGCAATGTAATACAGACATCTTTCTATGACAATAAAGCTTACTTTATTACATCATTTTACTTTCTGCAAAGTATTCTCTATTTATCGAGCCAGCTTCGCATGGTTGCCGCCGCCGGGTACCACTAGAATGCAAGGCCAGTTTCTGGCCCTCGTAGTGCTGCATGCATCGTATAGCTGTAGCATCCTGCAGGTTCATGGCCCGGGCAGATAACTGGTTATCCAGAGCAAGGTAGAGCAGGCGGCAGAGTGGTGCCAGCTCTGGATCCCAGCCCTCATCCTGGGATAAGGATGACTCTCAGGGAGCTGTTCTGACTCCAGGTGCTGATAGCAGAGGTTTTTTCTGGCAACCTGCAGCACAGCCTTGGGAAATGATTATTGAAGGGATGTGTGGGGGGAAAGCCGGGGGGGTTTACAGTGATCACAGTGACCTGGAGGTGGTTTGACCAAGTGATGGTGGCTCTTTAAGACTTCAGATGTGGGAATGCCATCGGTCAAAGGGCCAGAGGCAGCTATGGCCCTTCAGAAGATCTGGGCCCCCTGGCAGGTGACAGGTAACCTAGGAACTGGACCGGGGTCTGTTTTGCTCGCTTCCCTGGCGAGTTTTTCTCTCTCTCAAACAGAGCAGCCTTTCCCTTCCGTCCGCTCTCTACATTGCTGTGTCCCGAAAACCATCACATTCTTCCCCAGTTTTCAGCTCTGACTCTTTGCCCACTTATTGTATATTCTTTTGGTCTTTTTGGTGGGGGAATCCAAGGATTTATTTAACCCAGCAATCAAATTGGCCATTTAAAATAATAGTACGTCTTGTCCAAGTCTAAAAATAAACCCCCCTGGTATGGGAAGGCTAGCAAGGGGAAGTTGGGTAGAGCAGGCTGGAGACATTTTATATCCCAGTTCCCCGGGGTGAGCGCCCACTTTTCTTTCATCCCTCCTTGTCCTGACATGGGCGGGAGTCAGAGCGCCTTCTGTTTGTCTTGATTAAAGTCAGTCTCCACCTTCCCCCAAGCCCAACTGCCCTTCTGGGGACACAGGCTGCATTCACCACGCGTCACTCTGCCCCAGCCCTTTGCAGATTTTATGAAAGGCGTTTTCACTTGGATTAAACAGGCGCTGTGTTTGTGTGTGGTGTGTGAGGGAGAATGAATCACTTCAACTTTGGGCAAGGATTTGAGGTGTTGTGTTTGTCCCTTGCAATTACATAAACACACCAGAACTCATTAAAAAAGAAAGATTTAGGATGGGGGGTGGGACGCAGAGCCCAGGACTTGGGATGACCTAACACTTCAGCACAGTTTCCATACATTAGACCTCAGAAAGCATTGTGTTCTGCCCTCTCACGGAGTCGCACAGACTCCGAGTCCAAAGGAAAGTTTGAGGTTTTACATTTCTGTTTGTGGTACAGGAAAAGGCTTATGATCTGAGGGCTTGATTCAGTGAAATAACATTGCCTTATACACATTCGCTTCGCAAGGAGGGCAGGAGTTGGAAGCGACCGTTTTGAGACGTTAAAGATTTGCTGGCAGAGGGGAAAGGATTTTTTTTTTTCCCTCCCTCCCTGCCGAGGAAACGCAGTTCTAACGAGGAGTTACTTTGTAATTTTAACTCATATTCAAATACTTCCAGCCCTCCAAGCTGCCGGAGATCTCCCACGACTTCTTGATCTTGACTCCGAGGGACTGTTCAGGGCTCTCCCTCATCCTCAAAGCCCCCGGCATGAGTTTACAGAAGAGAATCTTCCCTCAAAGGGAGAATGGTAAGTGGAGCTGCTTCTCGGGGATTCTTGGGGAGGTGAGGTTGGAGGGTTGGACTTCTGTTGACACTCGCCTGGTGTCGGGGAAGCATAGGGAGGGTAGTTTTGGTTATGCCGTGGTGTGTGTGTGTGTGTGTGTGTGTGTGTAAGAGTGTGTGTGAGTGTGTGTGCGCGCATGCACGTGTGTGGTGCGGCAGGACACAACCCCTGTCTGCCTGCATTGTCCTTGCAGAGGCTGGCTGAGAGCTCACTAGGCTGCTTGGCAGAGGGTGAGGGGTGGGCGTATTGCGGGACCCCCAAGGGGGATGAGAGTGAGCCTGGTTTCTACCTGCACTCTCTTCCTCACTCAGGGGCGGGGGCATCCGTGTCTAAATGCTGAAGCTGTCAGAGTCCCCACTGGCTGGGCTCCCTAGAGCGGGATGCAGAACAGAAGGGGGAGCTGCTCAGCCTCTGAGGGGACCAGAGAGCAGGTCTCTGGAGCAGGGGGCTGCTCTGTGCCTCGCAGATCTGAGCACTGGGAGGGGCTCCAGGTACACTGGCCCGACTCCCTGCCAGCCTGCAGGTACTGCCCGGTGGGTCAGATCCTTCCTTGCGGCCACCTCCTTCTTTTGCTCCGGAAACATAAACAAACAGGCATCAGGAAAAGGGATTTTAACCCCTCAGTCCAGCTTTTGAAGTCAACACTGGCAAAGCTTCAGCTCTGTCGTAACTTCGGCATAACAGAATAAACACGTGGTTTTCTTTAAAGAGGAGAACAAGGCAAGTCAAAGGCATATTCTGACTTTCCCAGCTCCAGGGAGACATGGCAGATACGGCTAGAACCCTGGACCCATTTGGTTAGGCTCTATTCAGGCATCTCTGAGTTCTGAAGAAAGGCAGGGGAGCATAGGGACCAAGAACCAGGGCTGAGGGGTCTGGTTACCGGGACGGAACCTTGGCTCTGAGATAAACAGGCTCGTTGGTTTGGGAAAAGGTATTTAAGCTCGCGACGGCTCAGTTTCCTCCTCTGCGAAGCGGGATCATAAATGCCTACCACACAGGACCACGGGAGCAATAAGCGAGGTGGAGCTGGCGAAGTGGCCTGAGCAGCGTATGTGTGATATGAGAACGTTTCAACACCCGTGAGCAACTGCTCCCACGTGTGACATAGGGACCCTCGCAGAGCGCCCCGCCCCTGGGGTTGTTAGAAGAGGTGCTCCAGGGCCCCAGGTGGCCGTGGCCTCCCCGCCTTAGAGAAAACAGGCCAGGCGCTCAGAATGTCCCTCCTCAGAGGTGAATTACAGGATGCGTTTCCCGGCAGTGGGGGATCTTACAGGACTGGGCTGGACCTGGTATTTAGTAGGTGCCTGGTGTTTGGTGAAACCATTTTATTCATTTTTATTTACATGGGGGCTTGCCGTGGTAACAGACTGTGAGATAAGAGATTTGAGTGTGGAAGGTCACTGGAGAGTGTTCCTGGGGACGACACCTGTGGGGGCTCACCCCGCCCACGGCCGTGAGGCTGGGCCGTGAGGCTGCTACAACAGACCTCAGCCAGTGCCGCTGACCCCGTGGGGCTCTGTACCTGGCTCTGGCCCATCACTGCGTGTGGGCTGCCCTGGGGCCGGAGGCACAACCCTGGGAGAGGCAGCTCCCTCCAGCCGAGGGTGATTGCTGGGGAGAGGCTCCGCTATGAGCTGTCCCAGGCAGTCTGTGTGTCAGCTCAGGGGATGAGTGCCTCGGTCCCGGAGTTGGGAGCTTGTCTGAGTGACAACCCGCAACATCACTCAAGCACGCTGATCAAGTCCCTTCTTTTCTCTGAGTTCAGCAATTGCAAGATTGAGGGTTAAATGCCTGGACACCAGTCCAGTTAAATTCTTACACAGCAGTGTGACCTTGGATAAGCCCCTTCACATATCATTGCCCCTGGTTTTTGTGTATGTGTGTGTGTTTCAGTACCTTTATTTTATAATAAGACCAAAAATGGATCAATCAGATATATAAAATATTTAGTTTATGAAGGCATTTTTTTCCAAGCTAATCCTTTGACAACCTTGAGCTGGAACCAAGGTGAAAAATTTTTTTTTCTTGAATTCTAGTTGATTTGCAATGTTGTGTTAGTTTCTGGTGTACAGCATAGTGATTCAGTTATATATACATATATATATATTTTTTGGTATATATATATTTTTATTGAAGTATAGTCAGTTTACAATGTGTCAGGTTCTGGTGTGCAGTATAATGCTTCAGTCATAGACGAACATACTTATATTCATTTTCATATTCTTTTTCACTGTAAGTTACTGCAAGATATTGAATATTATATTCTTTTCCGTTATAGGTTATTACAAGGTATTGAATACAGTTCTCTATACAGTAGGACCTTGTTGCTCTCTATTTTATATGTAGTAGTATGTTAATACTATCTTTTTATTATAGTATTATGTTAATCCCAAACTCATAATTCATCTTTCCCCTCCCTTCTCCTTTGGTAACCATAAGCTTGCTTTCTATGTCTGTGAGTCTGTTTTCTGTTTTATAAATAAGTTCATTTGCATGTTTTTTAGGTTACACATATAAGTGATATCATCTGATATTTGTCATTTTCTTTCCAATTTAACTTGTTTAGTATGATAATCTCTAGTTCCATCCATGTTGCGGCAAATGGCATGATTTCATTCTTTTTTTATGGCTGAGTAGTATTCCATTGTACGCATACACCACATCTTCTTTATTCAATCATCTGTAGATGGACATTTAGGTTGCTTCCACATCTTGTCTATTGTAAATAGTGCTGCGATGAACATTGGGATGCAGATATCTTGTTGAATTGGAGTTTTCTCCAGATATATGCCCAGCAGTGGGATTGCTGGATCATATGGTAGTTTTATTTTTAGTTTTAAAGGAATCCCCATACTGTTTTCCATAATGGCTGCACCAAATTACGTCCCCACCAATAGTGTAGGATGGTTCTCTTTTCTCCACATCCTCTCCAGCATTTATCATTTATGGACTTTTGAATGATGGCCATCCTGACTGGTGTGAGGTGATACCTCATTGTGGTTTTAATTTGCATTCATTGTCCCTGTTACAAGGTGGATGGAAGGGTGTTGAAGCAGAGATAGTTTCTAAGGACCCTTCCAGCTCTGCTATTCCACAGCTGCAGATTCTGAGTATGGGACAAGGTGGTTGGTTGTGTCCCTGACAACACGATCTCCTCCACTGGTGCCTCAATTCCTTCTTACAGAAAGTGGAATCAAGATACCATGTGAGTCCCCATGGCCAGCTGTCATCAGGGCAAGGCTGTGCCTGTTACACGGGGAGGCAGGCTCTGCCTAGGGCTGGAGGGCAGGGAGTGGAGTTTAAGGAGAATTCTGCTGTATTTCTTTTCCCTCCTCACCCCGACTTTTCTCCCCAAAACAAAGTAAAACCACAGTGAACACTACCATACATCTTTAATAGTTAAGAGCTATATAATGTTGCCTGGGACAAAGATAGATGGTAGCTGGATTTATTTTATTGCCTTCCCCACCCCACCACCCATTTTATATTTCTTTTTCAATCTACAAAGAATGAAGTCACGTTCTTAAACACTTGGAATTCATTTTCAACCCATGATTTATATAGAGCATGCTGGGCTTCAGGCACTGTGCTGGACTCCGGGGATCTGACGGGAAACTTGAGGCAAACAATGAGACACACACATAAATATAATGACAAAGAGGGGTAGGTGCCATGAGAGGCTCTAACCAGGGAACCGACCTAGTCTGGTGCATCAGGGTGGGCTTCCCTGAGGAGGCGCTGTTTGAGCTGTGTGCAGGGTGCAGGAGCTTGGTGGGGTGCAGAGGTGGAGAAGCAAGCTTTAGGTAAAGGGAACAGCATGCTGCAGAACAGGGATGAGGAAAGAGGACAGTGTCAAATCTTCCGAGCTTAGCTTAAGCACTGTGAGCTTTGTAAGCATACTTCCATCCAGCCTGTTTTTCTTGCAGCATTAAAAAAAAAATCATCATGGTGACTTGTTGGCTCAGGGAAAAAGAAATTTTGCTGGTGGTGCAAGGTCTCAGGAGCCTTTCTCTCCATGTGTCAGCCAGTCATCTCTGTTCCCCACATCTGGTGACCGGCCCCCACCGGTACCCCCTGGAAACCTCTCTGTAATTACTAAGCACCTCCCTTCACCTGGGCGCTTGTCAGCACCAGGCGCTGATTTAGTGTCTTGCTGGGCCAGACTCGTTGGATCTCCCTGCCACAAGCCTTTGAGGCACATACCCCGTTGTCTTTATTTTGTAGGTGAACAAAAAGGAGGCAGGGGGAGCTTATCCAAATGGGGAGGGGCAGGACTGAGACTGGAACCCAGGCAGGTCTGTTTCATCCTAAAGCCTGTGCTAGCACATGGCTGAGAAATAACAAGTGATCCCTGTCTACATACAGACCGATTCGCATGCTGGTGTTTCCATTTGGTGTTAGGCTTCTCAGTCCCTGCCAAGTTATCAGAACCATCACCATCTTGGCCTCAGAAAACCACATCAGTGACACAGCGGATTTCACCATCCCCCGAAGTAGTGACTCCTTAGCTTGCTATCAGTTGTAGCTTTTCCAGAATATTTTTATGAAAACTGTTCAAACGTACAGAAAAGTGGAAAGAATTGTAGTTGACAAGCATATACCCGCTATATAAATTCTGCAAGTACCCTTTTACTCAGTTTACCTTGTTGCACGACCATCCATCCCTGCACCCCTCTCTCCATCCCTGCATCTCTTGTGTTTTGAATACATTTCCAAGTAAGTTTCACGCATCACCACACTTCACCTCTAAACACTTTAGCATGTGTTTGATTAAACCAAGTTCAGTATTTGATTGCTATTCTTCTTTTAGGTAAAATTTACATACAGTGAAATGTATGTATCTTATACGTGCCATTCAGTTAATTTTGAAAAACGCATACAATTATGTAAGACAAACTCTTAGCATGATAAGGAACATTACCCTCACTCCAGAAAGCTCTACCATGCCCCTTCTCTTTCAGTTGTTTGTTTTGTTTTAGGCGGGAGGTAATTAGGTTTGTTTGTTTATTTATTTAAATGGAGGTACTGGGGATTGAACCAAGGACCTTGTGTATGTTAAGCACACACTCTACCACTGAGCTATACCCTCTCCTGCTATTCTCCGTTTTTACTAATAATACATAATGTGTGACTAGATTTAAAGGCTGGTTTAATAAAGTACAGTACCTGCTTTGTCCTACCTTGGCCGTGGGGGCAGCACCCTCGGTCGTAAAGGCCCCCGAATCTGCGGGGCAGACCTCACAGGGGGTTCAAGTGCAGATTTCGGGCTGAGGCTTTGGGAGAAGCGAGCGGCACCAAGCAGAAGGTTTCTCGGGGCTGTGAGGAGGCAGATACAGACTGGTGCAGGGTGGAGGGGTACGGGATTAAGAGCTGGAGCTCCGGGGTCTGACCGTGGAGTTAGGAACGGACCAGGATGGAGGAGCTGGAGCAGGGGCTCTGTCATAGGAGCTGGACCCTTGGGTGGTGGGGAGAACGCCTAGGGCCTCCCATGGGGCCCCCGTGGATCCTGAGTCAGGGTGATGGGTACCAAATAGTTTTCACCGGGGCCGCCTTCTGCTTCCTGCTGTGGTCCAGACTGGTCCAGGAATTGAAGCCAGTGCCTGCATCTGTCACTGGGGAGATGAACACAGGAGCAGCCAAAATGGGTTGCATGCAGTGTCGGGTGGATATATTTTGAGCATCTGAATCGCTGTGATGGTATGAGACAGAAATGGAGAGGGTCCAAACAGAGGGACCCCTGGCTCCTGCACGCTGCCGGTCTTCCCCGATGCCAGTGGCATCTGGGGCACGGTGGGTGGAGTGCTGTTGAGGGAAGGCAGAGTGAGCTGCTGTCGGCTGAATTACTACCATGTGCCAGGCAGTGACTGCGTTCTTATTTAAGTCTCGTAATAATGTATTTCACAAATGAGAACTCTGAAGCTCAGCAGTGGGAGTGGCTTATCCCAGGTCACACAGCCAGTCAGCAGCAGCCTGGTAAGAGCTCAGGCCTCTGGACTCCTGGACCAGTGCTCTTCCCAGGCGTACCCTGCCTGTGGCTGGAGCGTGCATGTGCATACCTGGGTGTGCAGCACAGTTAGTTATAGCCGTCTGTCTCTGTATTGTATCTGTGTCTATGCATCTGACCACAGAGATCCCTGTCTCCCTCCTTCTTCCTGCATTTTTTGCTTGTTACTTTTCCTCTTCTCATCCCTTCCTCCTAACAGCTATTTAATGTCCATGTTGTGCCGGGGACTGTACAGGACTACAGATAGAGAGGGGGTGGGGGAGGCACAGTCCCTGACATCCAGGATCTCATAGTTACTGGCTAAGGCACAGATGAGAGAGCGCCGAGAGCATAGAAGGGCAGCTTCTAATTAAATCAGTGATTTAGGAGGGAGGTGTCAGGGAAGACTTCCTGGAGGAGGTGATGCTGAGCCAAACCCTGAACAACACATGAGAGTTGGCCAGGAAGCAGGGGCTCTGTGAGTTAGAAAGGACATCGTGTGCGTGCGCTGAGGTGCGGAGGTGGGAGAAGGCACAAAGCATCTGGAGGAACTTCAAGCCTTGGGGAGACAAGCCTGCGACCTTGGGCAGGGATTTAAAATTTTTACTTATTGAGTCAGTCATGTCATGACAATAACAAATTAAGAAAAGAAAGTAGGGATTTCTTCATCTTGAAAAATGTTGCTTTCTGATGCAAGGCAGGAAGCGGCGTTCCTCAGATAACTGTGTGGGCAGAAGGGGTGCCGGTAGGGGGGACTGGCCACCTCCCCGGCCAAGCACGCTGCACCTCGGCTTGTCCCTCATCCAGTCTGAAAACCCACCGGCAGGGGTCCGGCCCTCTTGCTGGGGGAGCTCTAGCATCCCCGGCATCCCCATAAGAGCCAGAAGAGACGAGGGACTGTCTCTACACCCTTGTGAAAGGCGAGACCCCAAACTGAACACACAGTTCCTGCCAAAATCTTGCTGAGTGGAAACATTCGCCCCCTCCTTCTCTTCCTGGGTGTGTCATTCATTAATACCTGGCCTTTTCTTGTGGCCTGGTGGGGGGAGGGGGCAGGCCCTTCAAGCCATCTCAATCTTGGCCTTGAAAAAGCACCACCCAACGCAGACCATCCCCTCCGGCTGTGGTGTTTAACCCTTTCTCAACCTGCGCATGTGGCTGGGCTGACTGGGATGGGTAGGGAGGTCCAGATTGCTCAACTCGGCATAGTTTATTTATTCAGTGTTTATTTCCAGGACCAGGATTGCCTGGACGTTGTTGTCAGATAAACCTTGGGTTCAGATGCTGGCCTCGTGCTTTTTACCACCTCGTGCATCCTCTTTCTCCTTCCTCGTCCGGAGAACAGGGATGAACAACGGCCCCAACCCTATCTCCTTAATGTGGAGATAGATGCTGTGTGGACAGTCTTAGCACAGTGTCTGGCCCACAACAAGCGCTGCACAGATGACAGTCAAGGTTCTGTATCTCCAAGTGTTTTCCTTCGTCCTATAGCTGCAAGTTAAATTAAGCGACTGTGTTCTTTTTCAGCGGGGAGCAGTTATGGAGGTCCTGGGGACCGAACCCAGGACCTTGTGCGTGCTAAGCATGTGCTCCACCACTGAGCTACACCCTCCCCACTAAACCCTCCCCCCTCTGCTTGTCCACTCCGAAGGGTGATGGATGCTCTTGGAAATAAACTCTCATCCCTTGGAGAGAACATTCTCACTCTTTCCTCATCTGTGGCCTTGAGACATTAGGAGAGAGGGTGTGAATACATTTGTTTTTTTAAGTTCCATCTAAATCTGAGTCTAATCACCATAAATTAGATTAAGAAGATGTATGCAAGAGTTCTTTGTAAACTCTAAACTACAAACAAATGTAGAAGCTCATTACATGGCATTAGTCATTTATTTATTCATTCAGTTTTGGGTTGATTCAGTCAGTAAATGTTTACCGAGTCCTTCTGGGCTGGGCATGTCCTAGGGCCTGCGGTGAGCAAAGCTGATGAGTCCCTGTTTGGGTGCTTGCTTTCTAGGTGGGACACAGAGGTGATACCCAAGGACTAACAAGACACCTTCAGATGGTGACGGTTCTGTGAAGAGAGTAGAAAAGGGGCATGTAGTAGGGAGGACCCGGGGCTGGTGTAGATTGGGTGGACAGCAAGGCCACATTTAGGATATCGGGGCAGGAAGGAGCCCCCCACATGAAGATCTGGAAGTGGAAACTTCCCGGAAGAGGAAACGGCTTGGACAAAAGCCTTAGGGTGACATGGGCTTGGCTTGTTCAGAAAAGGGAAGACAAGCAGGGGCAAGACGTTAGTCTTTTGAGACATGGTAAGGAATTTGGATTTTATTTTGAAAAAGCAGTGCAGAGTCTTGGGGGAGGGGTACTGGGTGGGGCCCAGGGTATTTTTAGGCCAATGACCCACTCTTCTGTGTGATACTGTCATGGTGGGTACATGTTATTATGCATTTGTCAAAGCCCATGGAATATACAACCCGAAGAGCGAATCCTAGTGTCGGCTATGGAATTTAGTTAATAATCCTGTCCCAGTATTGATGTATCAGTTTTAAGGAGGTACTGCACTAAGGCAAGATGTTCATAACAGAAGCAGCTGTGCGTGGAACTCATGGGAACTCTCTGTACTTTCTGCACAATTTTTCTGTAAAATTAAAACTGCTCTAAAAAATAAAGCCTTTTTTTACGTTAAAAATGTTTTAGAAAGCAATGCATACAACAGAATACTACTTAGCCATAAAAAAGAATAAAATAATGCCATTTGCAGCAACAGGGTTGGACCTAGAGATCGTCATTCTAAGTGAAGTAAGCCAGAAGGAGAAAGAAAAATACCATATGAGATCACTCATATGTAGAATCTAAAAATAAAAAAAAACTCATCTACAAGACAGAAACAGACTCGCAGGCGTAGTAAACAGTCTGCTGGTTACCAGGGAAAGGGGGTGGGAAGGGCTAAATTTGGGAGTTTGAGATTTACAAATGTTGGCCACTATATATGAAAATAGATTTTTAAAAAAAAGTTTCCTCTACATAGCACAGGAAACTGTGTTTAATATCTTGTAATAACCTTTAATGAAAAAAAATGAAAATGAATACATGTAGATATATGCATGACTGGGACATCGGGTCGTACACCAGAAATGGACACATTGTAATTGACTGTACTGCAATACAAAATAAATACATTAATTTTTAAAAAAAGCAATGCAAAGTCCTAGGAGGGTTTCATGTAGGTGGGTGCCATGATCCATTCGATATTTTCCCAAAACTGACCTGGTTATTGTGTGCAAGTGGGTTATGGCGCCCCGAGGAGGAGCACAAGGCCGGTTAGAAGGGAAGTGTGGTTATCAGCGAGGAGGCGATGGTGGTCGAGTTAGGACGGTGGCAGTGAAGATGGAGAGAAGAGGTTGGATTTGGCACATCTTCTAGGGGTAGGGCCTATGAGAATTGGCTGATAAATTGGCTGTGATGTGAGAAGAGAGGAGGGGAGAGAGCAGGAGAGAGTCAAGAGAAACAGAGAGAAGGACAGATCAAGACTAATAAAGGCCAACACGGAGGGCTTGTTCTGGCAGGCCTTTCCTAGGAGCCCTCCCAGTGTCACCACATTTAGTCTGCAGGAGCCCTGGGAGGCAGGTCCTGGTGCAGTAACCATCCTATGGGAGGGCAAGCCAATCTGCAGAGAGGTGCCTCTTCCCGCCCGTGATGTCCCATCTGGCCAGGGACAGACCTGAGCCATGAATCCAGGAATTCTGGTTTCAGAACCCATGTTCTTAACTCCTTGATACGGTTTTGGGTTTTTTTGTTTGTTTGTTTGTTTGTTTGTTTTGCCTTGTGCAAATGAGTGGGCAATGGTGACAACTACCAAAATATGGAAGCTGGGGAGGAAGAGAGTTCACTGGGGGAAATCAAGAGTACTGGGTGATGGTGTGAAGTCTGAAATACCTGTTAGACCATCAGAGGAGATGTTAAGCAGGTCGGGGGAAGAAAGGGTTTAGAACTCAGAGGAAGGTCCACGGCTGGGGACATGCCCCTCTGCAGTAGGAGTTTTTAATTCCATCTGGCAGGTGAGTAAACCAAAGCCAAGATGTGAGCACGATCGCATAGCAGTCCTTGGCCGAGCTTGGCATGCAGGTCGGGGGCCCCAGTTCTAACCGTGGCAGGGCTCTGCCAGCTGCATTTGCCCTCCTTTCCTTAGGCGGGAAACATACTGGGCTGTGGAGCGGGTGAAGGCGCAAAGGGAAGACGCCCTCCTGTTTCTGGACGATGTCCTGGCGGGCACTGATGGGATACAGTCTGCACCTCAAGGGAATCCACCCTGTGTCAGTGAAGATCAGGCAGGACTAAATGTACCTTCTGGGAGTGAGCCAGCATGTATGATCCGAAAATGGAGGGGCGGGAGCTGGGTTCAGGCCCAGGTGACGAGGGCTCCGGCCTGGTGTAGGAGGGAGGCTGCAGGATCTGGGAAGAGGAAGGCTGGCCTCTTCACGCCTGAGCTACCAAACTGCCCCCCAGCCTTTCTGCCAGTGAAACAGCCTTGGGGGCCGATCCCTGGGCCCGAGCCCAGCTGCACTGGGCCCAGGGAATTGAAGGAGGCTGCGGGGTGAGGGCGGCAGGTGGCCCTGATGGAAGCCCATGCTCCCTGCACTTTAGAAGTTACTCCACTGCCCTCCAGACTCAGCTGTGCGATGTGGAACTGCCCCCCACACCCGCTGACAAAGGCAGCTTTGTCCCCAGAGTGCCTCCCTTGTGACCGTGGGCCTGGGTCTCACAGCCGTAGCTGGGTCTCCGCAGGCTTGCGTGGAATTCCAGGGGCTTCCTACGAGTTGCACCTACACCCTGATTAAAGCGCCCAGCAAGCCCCGAAACATCTGAGGGTAAGCGTCTGAAAACAAGTCCATTTTTTTCAGAAGAGAGGGCCGCACAGAAGCCCCAGCCTGGCTCACACAAACGGCTCACAGAGGCTGTACTTAGGAGAGATGTGTGGGTTGTTCTTGAAGGGCAGATGGGTTAAATGTCACCCTTACATTAGGCTCTCCGAGGGGACCTGCGGGGGAAAAGCACGCTGGTCACACGATGAAAATCCTGATGGGACAAACAGAAGTGCCTTGTCCCTTCATGCCATGGGCCTCAGCATGCTCTACGGAAGTCAAGTCCTTGGTTCTCGAACCTGAGATGGCACCAGGGTCAGCTGGAGGCCTTGCAGAAGCAGAGTGCCAGGCCCCACCCCCAGAGCTTCGGATTCTGGAGGACTAGTTGCAGCCTGAGAATTTGCATTTCTAGCAAAATCTTCTCTGTGCTCGAACTTGTTACGTAACTTACTCCCCCCTCCCTTCTTTTCCCCTGGAGGCGTCCTTCTTGACGCCCACTGCTGGCCTGAGGGCCAGACTGGCACCTGAGGGCCAGTTTCTTATTTTAAGGACA